>NC_141877.1:296695529-297295529 GCF_056163025.1 Triticum urartu | reverse complement strand
GTGGGCCCCCGGGACCCTTCCGGTGGTCCCGGTACAATACCGATGACCCCGAAACTTGTCCCGATGGCCGAAATAGGACTTCCTATATATTAATCTTTACCTCCGGACCATTCCGAAACTCCTCGTGACGTCCGGGATCTCATCCGGGACTCCGAACAACATTCGGTAACCACATACAAACTTCCTTTATAACCCTAGCGTCATCGAACCTTAAGTGTGTAGACCCTACGGGTTCGGGAGACATGCAGACATGACCGAGACGTTCTCCGGTCAATAACCAACAGCGGGATCTGGATACCCATGTTGGCTCCCACATGTTCCACGATGATCTCATCGGATGAACCACGATGTCAAGGACTTAATCAATCCCGTATACAATTCCCTTTGTCTATCGGTATGTTACTTGCCCGAGATTCGATCGTCGGAATCCAATACCTAGTTCAATCTCGTTACCGGCAAGTCTCTTTACTCGTTCCGTAACACATCATCCCGTGATCAACTCTTCGGTCACATTGCGCATATGATGATGTCCTACCAAGTGGGCCCAGAGATACCTCTCCGCTTACACGGAGTGACAAATCCCAGTCTCGATTCGTGCCAACCCAACAGACACTTTCAGAGATACCTGTAATGTACCTTTATAGCCACCCAGTTACGTTGTCACGTTTGGTACACCCAAAGCACTCCTATGGTATCCGGGAGTTGCACAATCTCATGGTCTATGGAAATGATACTTGACATTAGAAAAGCTTTAGCATACGAACTACACGATCTAGTGCTATGCTTAGGATTGGGTCTTGTCCATCACATCATTCTCCTAATGATGTGATCCTGTTATCAATGACATCTAATGTCCATGGTCAGGAAACCGTGACCATCTGTTGATCAACGAGCTAGTCAACTAGAGGCTCACTAGGGACATGGTGTTGTCTATGTATCCACACATGTATCTGAGTTTCCTATCAATACAATTATAGCATGGATAATAAACGATTATCATGAACAAGGAAATATAATAATAACTAATTTATTATTGCCTCTAGGGCATATTTCCAACACGTTCCTCCTTGGCTGAGGTGGCAGCGGAGGTAGGCCTGCGTTGCCATGAGGGCGATCCTCACGAGGCTGATCCCTCTAGTCCCCCTCGCGTGGCAGGTCCCGCCAGCGGTCCTCGCGAGGTTGGTCGCGCCATCCCTGGCGCGGGCCGCGATCTTCCCAGCGTCCTGGGTTTCTTCCTCCTCCTCGGCCGTAGCCCCGGTCAGCATGGTCAGGGCGACGGCCGATCCTTCCTTCTCGCACGGTGCGGAGTTCTTGACATTCGTTGGTGTTGTGGGTGTGGATGTCATGGTACACGCAGTACCGGCTGCCTCTGGAGGGTTTAGGCAGATCCTTGCCCCGCTTGGTGTCTGGTTCTGCCGCGAGTACGGCAGCCCCCTTGCGCTTCACGTCCTTGGCCTTGGGCTTCTTCTCTTCTGGGTCTGCGGCAGGCAGCTTGAGGAGGGAGAGACGTCCCTCCTCAGCCCTGGCGCACTTGGTCGCCAAGTTGAACAGCTCCAGGGAGGTGCAGAGGTCCTCATGCATCGCCAGCTCCTCCTTCATCTTGACGTCGCGCACGCCATCGGAGAAAGCCGAGATAATGGCTTCCTCGGACACCTTGGGGATCTTGAGGCGTGCGCTGTTGAAGCGCTGGATGTACTTTTGCAGGGTTTCTCCGGGTTGTTGCTTGATGCGGCGCATGTCGCTCACGGCGGGCGGCCGGTCGCGGGTACCTTGGAAGTTGGCGATGAAGCGGGTGCGCATCTGGTCCCAGGAGGAGATTGTGCCTGGAGCCAGATTCAGGAGCCAGGTGCGAGCTCCTTCCTTCAGCGCCATGGGGAACCAATTCGCCATGACCTTCTCGTCCCCGTTTGCAGCCTCGATGCCCAGCTCATAGGGCTGGAGGAACTGTGCGGGATCAGTTGTGCCGTCGTAGCGAGGAGGCAGGTCCGGCTTGAACTTGCCGGGCCACGCGACGCCGCGCAGCTCGGTGGTGTAGGCGCGGCAGCCTGCGGTGGCCACGAAAGGCTTCGGTTGGTGGAGAGCTCGGTCTTGAGGGTCCCCACGCGCTGCATCTAGGAGCAGAGCAGGGTCTTGGCATGCCGGAGCTGGAGCAGGGAGCGCCCGGGCAGCTCCTTGCGGGCGAGGGACTTCTTGGCAGCTCCGTTCTTGCTGTTTCGGCGCCTAGCGGAGCGGGTTCGGCCCAGGGGCCGCGCGCCTTGGAGCCATGGCGTCTTCTTGGAGAGGAGGCGGCTGGTACGCCCCCGGAGCTTCATTACCCGCGCGGGGCGGAGTGCGGCGCAGCGGAGCGGACGGCGCAGGAGAGCCCCCTGCGGCGCGGACGAGCTCGGCGACGCGGTCGAGCCACTCCTCGTAGACGTCGTCGACAGGGCAGTAGCGCAGGATTTCGTTTGCCACGATGAGCGCAGCTCGAGCCTCCAAGGGTGCGCGGAGCGCGCGGGACGAAGAGTCGGCCGGGGTGAGCGATAGAGTAGCGGTGCGGCCATCTTGCCGCACGGACGGGTGCTGAGACGATGCCTGCTGCTCGCCCCCCGCCGGGCCGGTGGCGGCATTGACGGCGGGCGACGGGGAACGACGAGGACGCCCACCGACGGGGGCCATCTGGGCAACGCGAGAAGCGATGGCGGCCCGGTGCTCGGCACGGGCCCGACGAGCGTCAGACATGGATGCGACGGTCGGACGAGAGCGAAGCGGCGGAAGGCAGATTCCGGCGCACCCCTACCTGGCACGCCAAATGTCGGATTCGCGGGTTCTGGCAGACCCTTAAGGTTCGAACACTGGGGTGCGCGCGGAAATCACGTCTTCTACCTCCCCGTCTCGCAAGGATCTAAACTACTAAAAGAACTGCACATGAGACACAAGATTTATACTGGTTCGGGCCACCATTGTGGTGTAATACCCTACTCCAGTGTGTGGTGGATGGATTGCCTCCTGAGGCTGGTGATGATGAACAATACAAGGAAGAACAGCCTCGCGAGGGTCTGTTCTTGGCTGGGGTGATGAACTGCTAGGAGGAGTTCAGTCACCTCTCTCTCTCCTTTCCAGATGCCTCTACCCTGGGGGTGGCTAGTCCTATTTATAGTGGCCCTAGTCCTCTTCCCAAATATTGAGCGGGAAGGGAGCCAACAATGGCGGGCTAATTTGAAGGGGAACATCTAGTACACTTATCCTGACTAAAGTTGGTCTTCGTCTGCCAAAGGCTCTGTGGTGACGCCGTGCTGGGCTCCATGGTGACCTCCGTCTCGTAGTTCGCCTGGTCTTGGTCTCGTTGCACCGAAATGGAAACCTTTGCCTGATGCCTCGGTACTCCGCGGCTGCGCTTGCCCCCCTTGCACCAAAGAGGAAAGAAGGACGCTGCGCGCGCTGGTGCCCGCCTGGCATCATGAGTCGTCATGGCTTACGTCATGGGCACCTCGCGAGGTGCCCCGCCTTGACATCTCCGCCTCCTCGCGAGCCAGCCTGACGAGGCTACGCCTGAGGATGCGCCGTGTCGTCCGCCTCACGAGGCTTGGCCCCTCGCGAGGGTCTTGAACCCTGTGCTGATGAAGATGGGCCATGTTGGGCCCCCATTTGAGCCACGTTGCAGGCCGCAGGCAGGCAAGTCTGGGGACCCCCGTTCCCAGAACGCCGACAGCATAATTTCCAAGCAAATCTTCTTAATTGTGATATGAATATTCATATTAGAAAGATTCAAGACAAAAGTTTATATTGACATAAGAAATAATAATACTTCAAGCATACTAACAAAGCAATTATGTCTTCTCAAAATAACATGGCCAAAGAAAGGTATCCCTACAAAATCATATAGTCTGGCTATGCTCTATCTTCACCACACAAAATATTTAAATCATGCACAACCCCGATGACAAGCCAAGCAATTGTTTCATACTCTAACTTTTTCAAAACTTTTTCGATCTTCACGCAATACATGAGCGTGAGCCATGTACATAGCACTATAGGTGGAATAGAATGGTGGTTGTGGAGAAGACAAAAAGGGAGAAGATAGTCTCACATCAACTAGGCGTATCAACGGGCTATGGAGATGCCCATCAATAGATATCAATGTGAGTGAGTAGGGATTGCCATGCAATGGATGCGCTAGAGCTATAAGTATATGAAAGCTCAAAAAGAAACTAAGTGGGTGTGCATCCAACTTGCTTGCTCATGAAGACCTAGGGTAATTTGAGGAAGCCCATCATTGGAATATACATGCCAAGTTCTATAATGAAAGATTCCCACTAGTATATGAAAGTGATAACATGAGAGACTCTCTACTATGAAGATCATGGTGCTACTTTGAAGCACAAGTGTGGTAAAAGGATAGTAACATTGTCCCTTCTCTCTTTTTCTCTCATTTTTTATTTTTTTATTTAGGCCTTTTCTCTTTTTTTATGGCCTCTCTTTTTTGGGCTTCTTTGGCCTCTATTTTTACTTGGGCTTCTTTGGCCTCTTTTTTTCGTCCGGAGTCTCATCCCGACTTGTGGGGGAATCATAGTCTCCATCATCCTTTCCTCACTGGGACAATGCTCTAATAATGATGATCATCACACTTTTATTTCTCTTACAACTCAACAATTACAACTCGATACTTAGAACAATATATGACTTTATATGAATGCCTCCGGCGGTGTACCGGGATATGCAATATGACAATGATGGAGTGTGTCATAATAAACGGAACGGTGGAAAGTTGCATGGCAATATATCTCGGAATGGCTATGGAAATGCCATAATAGGTAGGTATGGTGGCTGTTTTGAGGAAGGTATATGGTGGGTGTATGATACCGGCAAAAAGTGCGCGGTATTAGAGAGGCTAGCAAAGGTGGAAGGGTGAGAGTGCGTATAATCGATGGACTCAACATTAGTCATAAAGAACTCATATACTTATTGTAAAAATCTAGAAGTTATCAAAGCAAAGTATTACGCGCATGCTCCTAGTGGAATAGATTGGTAGGAAAAGACCATCACTCGTCCCCAACAGCCACTCATAAGGAAGACAATCAGTAAATAAATCATGCTCCGACTTCATCACATAACGGTTCACCATACGTGCATGCTACGGGAATCACAAACTTCAACACAAGTATTCTTTAAATTCACAACTACTCAACTAGCATGACTTAAATATTATCACCTCCATATCTCAAAACAATTATCATGCTTCAATCTTTTCTTAGTATTCAACACACTCAAAAGAAAGTTTCACAAATCTTCAATACCAAGCATATTATTATTAAGCAAATTACCATGCTATTTAGAGACTCTCAAAATAATTTAAGTGAAGCATGAGAGATCAATAGTTTCTTTAAAACAAATACACCACCGCGCTCTAAAAGATCTAAGTGAAGCATATAGAGCAAAATTACATAGCTCAAAAGATTTAAGTGAAGCACATAGAGCAAAACTACTTAGCTCAAAAGATATAAGTGAAGCACATAGAGTATTCTATCAAATTTTAATTCATGTATGGCTCTCTCAAAAGGTGTGTACAGCAAGGATGATTGTGGCACACTAACAAACGAAGACACAAATAATACAAGACGCTCCAAGCAAAACACATATCATGTTGGTGAATAAAAATATAGCTCCAAGTAAAGTTACCGATAGAAGTAGACGAAAGAGGGGATGTCTTCCGGGGCATCCCCAAGCATTGGCTTTTAGGTGTCCTTAGATTATCTTGGGGGTTCCATGGGCATCCCCAAGCTTAGGCTCTTGCGACTCCTTGTTCCATAATCCATCAAATCCTTACCCAAAACTTGAAAACTTCACAACACAAAACTTAAGGCAAAAAACTCGTGAGCTCCGTTAGTGAAAGAAAACAAAAGACCACTTCAAGGTACTGTAATGAACTCATTCTTTATTTATATTGGTGTTAAACCTAATGTATTCCAACTTCACTATGGATTATAAACTATTTTACTAGCCATAGATTCATCAAAATAAGCAAACAACACACGAAAAACAGAATCTGTCAAAAACAGAACAGTCTGTAGTAATCTGTAGCTAGCGCAAGATCTGGAACCCCAAAAATTCTAAAATAAATTGCTGGACGTGAGGAATTTATCTATTAATCATCTGAAAAAATAATTAACAAAATAGCACTCTCCAAATAAAAATTACAGCAGTTCTCGTGAGCGCTAAAGTTTCTGTTTTTTACAGCAAGTTCAACAAGACTTTCCCCAAGTCTTCCCAACGGTTCTACTTGGCACAAACACTAATTAAACACAAAAGACACAAAGAAAACAGAGGCTAAATAATTTATTTATTACTAAAGATGAGAAAAAAGCAAGGAATAAAAATAAAATTGGGTTGCCTCCCAACAAGCGCTATCGTTTAACGCCCCTAGCTAGGCATAACAAGCAAAGATAGATCTAGGTATTGCCATAATAGTAAGATAGATTATTAAAACTCATTTCATATTCTCAATGTTCGGCAGCAAGTTTTCTTTGAGGCAAGCAAAAGTAATCAAAAGGGCTAAATTTAACGGGGAAAAAGTCCCCAAGATCAACCTTGGGAGGTATAGGTTCCTCCTTTGGTCCTTCATAATGCACAACCAATTCATCATTATAAGCATTCTTTTGACAAAACTTTGTGAGCCTATATTCAAGAGAATATCCTAGTTCATTATTTCGAATAGCCAAATCATCATTAAGTTCAGAAATTCTGTCAACTAAAACATTGGTAGGAACCCTTTTTCTAAGATTTTCATTGAAAGCAACATAGTCTAGAGATTGAAAAAGCATTATTTCTTCCTGATCAAAGAGGATAGTCTCTATGGGAGGACGGCAAGCGTCCACCCTATAATGCGCAAAGATTTCTTTGGCCTCTTTTATTATAAATCTAAACTCATGAGCCAAAAAGATAGTAGCGGCACGCTTAACAGAAGAATGCTCAATATTAGAAAATTCCAGAAAAATCCTTTGGAAGGATGCATGTGCATGAATTGTCTTTCAAGTTCAACTACAAGCATGGCAATAGCGTCCGCAAGACTACTAGTTCTGTGAAGGATAGAACTACCCATAGAAGGTAAAGCACCGGCACAAGTAAAGAAATCTTTAATAACTCCTTTTCCAATAATATTACCACTACCAACACGGAATTTTTTTGTATGAAAGATGGTAGGTTCTTTAGCAGGAGCATCAGAATTTTTCATGATATTATTATTGTCCATATCGACAATAATTTCCCCAATTTCAGACATAGAGGCAGAGGGTAAAGGACTAGACATAATGACAAGCAAACAAACTAGCACACGAGCAAACAAGAGCAAACGGGCAAAATAGGCAAATAGAGAGGGAGGATAGAGAGAGAGAGAGAGGGCGCGAATAAAACGGCAAGAGTGAAGTCGGGGAGAGGAAAACAAGAGGCAAATGGCAAATAATGTAATGCGAGAGATAGGGATTGTGATGGGTACTTGGTATGTTGACTTTTTGCGTAGACTCCCCGGCAACGGCGCCAGAAATTCTTCTTGCTACGTCTTGAGCTTGCGTTGGATTTCCCCGAAGAGGAAAGGATGATGCAGCAGAGTAGCGTAAGTATTTCCCTCAGTTTTTGAGAACCAAGGTATCAATCCAGTAGGAGGCCACGCTCAAGTCCCTCGTACCTGCACAAAACGATAGCTACTCGCAACCAACGGGATTAGGGGTTGTCAATCCCTTCACGGTCACTTACGAGAGTGAGATCTGATAGATATAATATTTTAGGTATTTTTGGTATAAAGATGCAAAGTAAAAGTAAAAGGCAAAGTAAAAAAGCAAAGCAAGATTAAAGTAATGGAGATTGATATGATGAGAATAGACCCGAGGGCCATAGGTTTCACTAGTGGCTTCTCTCAAGAGCATAAGTATTCTACGGTGGGTGAACAAATTACTGTTGAGCAATTGACAGAATTGAGCATAGTTATGAGAATATCTAGGCATGATCATGTATATAGGCATCACGTCCGTGACAAGTAGACCGAAACGATTCTGCATCTACTACTATTACTCCACTCATCGACCGCTATCCAACATGCATCTAGAGTATTAAGTTAAAAACAGAGTAACGCCTATGGGGGGCGCCCCCCACCCTCGTGACCGCCTCTTTTGTTCCTTGGAGCAGGGTCCAAGTCTCCTAGATCACGTTCGGTGAGAAAATCACGTCCCCGAAGGTTTTATTCCGTTTGGACTCCGTTTGATATTCCGTTTCTTCGAAACCCTGAAATAGGCAAAAAAAACAACAATTCTGGGCTGGGCCTTCGGTTAATAGGTTAGTCCCAAAAGTAATATAAAATTGGAAAATAAAGCCCAATATAGTCCAAAACAGTAGATAATATAGCATGGAGCAATCAAAAATTATAGATACGTTGGAGACGTATCAGTGCCTTGGGCATCCCCAAGTTTGAGCTTTTGCATCTCCTTAATTCCTCTCATATCATGGTTTTCCTAAATCTCAAAAGCTTCATCCACACAAAACGCAACAAGAACTCGTGACGTAAGTTAGTATAAACCAATGCAAAAACCTTATCATTCTCTATTGTAGCACATCACTAAAGTTATTATTCAACATTTCATACTAAATTCCTCTGCATATTTAATACTCCTATCCTCAAATAGGATCATTAAACAAGCAAACAATGCAAACATAACAACAATCTGCCAAAATAGTACAGTCTGTAAAGAAAGCAAGAGTATCAATACTTCCCTAACTCCAAAAGTTATGAAAAATTTCCACACTGTAGAAAATTTATTAGAGTTTATTTTGCAAAATGTTTCAACATTTTATGACATTCTGACTTATTTAGGGAATTTTTGCAACATCAATAAACTTTCTGTTTTGAAACAGCAACATGTAGACTTGCAAAATAAGCATGGCAAAGGCTATACTTGATATTTTTATTGAAAAGAAAGATGCAAAATATTATTCTAAATAACAGAAAGCAAACCCTAACAAAATAAAATAATTCTCCAAGCAAAAAACATATCATGTGACGAATGAAAACATAGCTCCGAGTGAGGTTACCGATAATGTTGGAGACGAAAGAGGGGATGCCTTCCGGGGCATCCCCAAGCTTAGTTGCTTGGATATTCCTTGAATATTACCTTAGGGTGCCTTGGGCATCCCCAATCTTAGGTTCTTGTCACCCCTTATTCTCCTCATATCAACATCTCACCCAAAACTTGAAAACTTCAATCACACAAAACTTAACAGAACTTTGTGAGATAGGTTAGTATGATAAAGAGCAAACCATTTCACTTTTGGTACTGTCAAAGACAAGATTCATAAGTGTTCTCACACAATGCCTACTGTAGCATATCATTTCCACAATTTATATCGAGCAATATAGGCCATGGAAATTAGAAAACAAGCAAACTATGCATTGAAAACAAAATCTGTCAAAAACAGAACAGTCTGTAGTAATTTGTACTCCAACCATACTTGTGCTAATCCAGAAATCCTGAAAAATAAGAAAGCCTGGGTAATTTTTCTATTAATCTTCTGCAAAAAGAATCAGCATTTTATCACGCTTCTGTTAAAAATGAGATTTTTTTCCTGAGCGCAAAAGTTCCTGTTTTTCAGCAAGATCAAATCAACTATCACCGCAAGCCATCCCAAAGGTCTTACTTGGCACTTTATTGAAACGAAAGCAATAAAACATGATTACTACAGTAGCCTAATCATGTGAACACTCAAAAACAGTAGGTGAAAGTGTTGGGTTGTCTCCCAACAAGCGCTTTTCTTTAATGCCTTTTAGCTAGGTATGATGATTTCAATGATGTTCGCATAAAAGATAAGAATTGAAACATAAAGAGAGCATCATGAATCATAAGTTCCTCTCTCATAATAATATTTAGCATCATGAATAGATTCATCAATATAAACATCACATAAATCATTCTTTTCATGATCCAAAAGCATAGAAAATTTATTACTCTCCATATAAGAAATTTTATTCTCATTCATAATGGTGGGAGTATCATATGAAACTCGAATACTATAAATTGTTCCCACATTAAGAGAGTAATGTTCATTAAAAGGATAATAAAAACTATGACAATAATTATCACTACTTTTTATAAGAAAAGTATCATCACAATAATCATCATAAGTAGGAGGCATCCAATCGTCATAGCAAATTTGGTCATTCAAAGTAAGGGGACTAAAAAGATCATCTTCATTAAGCATAGCATCTCCAAGCTTGGGACAAACATTAATTACAGCAAATAAATTCTCAAACATGTCATTATCATCAAATATAGCATCTCCAAGTTTGTGGCTTGGCATATCATAAGCATAATCACTCTCATCATTAATAGTATGAATAGCACCAACGATATAACAATTGCTATCATCATAATTTCCCAAGTTGGTGCCAAAAAGATTTCCAAGATTATAAGAAGTATCATTATCTTCCCAATCATAATCATCACAACAAGCAATGGGCATAACAAAATCATCATCAATAGTGCTTTCAGACATTGTGCCATAAGACATAGAAGCAATATCATCATCAAGTTCATCATCTTCCACAATTATCTTTGATTCATTTTCACGAGGCACAACAATAATAGGAGCAACACTATTTGGGAGAGATACCTTTTTACCTCTTCTCTTTCTTCTTATTTTCTTCTTCTTCACCACATCATGTGTGGGTTTAATTATATTTTTCAAGCTTCTTATTGATGAGATTGGTTGAATAGGGAGCTCCTCCTTGTCACCTATTTCATCATAGAGACAATAGGAGGGAAAGTGGAAATCTTTACCCTTTCATTAGTATTCCTTTTATATTATATTGGTTTTCCCATCTTTCTATAGTTGGCAATATAAGCATTCTCATTGCAATTTACCATGCCGTCTTGCCGAGTAGCTCGTGAAGATACATGCAATTTGTTGCATGACAGGCCGTCTCAACCGCTTCCGCCCAAAAGTGTTCTGGAGTCTTGTACTCATCAAGCATCGTTCTTGCCATCTCGATAAGAGTTCGGTTCTTCCTCTCAACAACTCCATTTTGTTGAGGTGTGTACGTATCCGAGAACTCGTGTGAAATCCCTTCTTCGTCAAGAAAGGTATCCACATTTGTGTTCTTGAACTCCGTTTCGTTGTCGCTGCTAACCTTCTTGATCTTCACTTCAAATTGATTTTGGGACTTCCTAGCAAAGTTCTTGAAGATCTTTTGGACCTGCGATTTATCATCAAGAAAGAACACCCATGTAAATCATGAAAAATCATCGACTATTACTAGACCAAATGAGTTTCCACCGAGACTTCTGTAGGCATTGGGACCAAAGAGATCCACGTGAAGTAGCTCGAGCGGTCTCCTCGTGGTCATGATGTTCTTCATGGGATGACTTCCTCCGACTTGTTTTCCTACTTGACAAGCACTACACAATCTATCCTTGTCAAATATAACATCTTTTACTCCAAGGATGTGATCACCTTTAAGAAGCTTATCAATATTTTGCATGCCCACATGACCTAACCTTCTATGCCACAACCAGCCTTTCGAGGATTTAGCAATTAGGCAAGTTCTAGGTTGAGCCTTTCTAGTGAAATCAACAATGTAAAGATCACCTCTATGTATATCGGTAAAGACCATTTTATGATTATCTCTACAAAACACTTGGCAATCTACTTCAGTAAATAGGACATTGAAACCAAAGTCAGCAAGTGAGGGAGTCCTGGATTAGGGGGTGTTCGGGTAGCCGGACTATACCTTCAGCCGGACTCCAGGACTATGAAGATACAAGATTGAAGACTTCGTCCCGTGTCCGGATGGGACTTTCCTTGGCATGGAAGGCAAGCTTGGCGATATTCAAGATCTCCTACCATTGTAACCTACTCTGTGTAACCCTAACCCTACCCGGTGTCTATATAAACCGGAGGGTTGTAGTCCGTAGGACATCAACTCCATATACAACAATCATACCATGGGCTAGCTTCTAGGGTTTAGCCTCCTTGATCTCGTGGTAGATCTACTCTTGTACTACCCATATCATCAATATTAATCAAGCAGGAGTAGGGTATTACCTCCATCGAGAGGGCCCGAACCTGGGTAAAAACATCGTGTCCCTTGTCTCCTGTTACCATCCGGCCTTGACGCATAGTTCGGGACCCCCTACCCGAGATCCGCCGGTTTTGACACCGACATTGGTGCTTTCATTGAGAGTTCCTCTATGTCGTCGCCTTTAGGCCTGATGGCTCCTTTGATCATCAACAACGATGCGGTCCAGGGTGAGACTTTTCTCCCTGGACAGATCTTCGTCTTCGGCGGCTTCGCACTGCGGGCCAATTCGCTTGGCCACCTGGAGCAGATCGAAAGCTACGCCCCTGGCCATCAAGTCAGGTTTGGAAGCCTAGACTACATGGTAGACATCCGTGGAGATTTGATCTTCTACGGATTCGAGCCACAACCAAGCGCGCCGCACTGTCTCACGGGGCATGATCTAGCTCTATCACCGAACAGTATCCCGGAGGCCGCAAACGCACCAGCTCTGACCCTTAATTCGGAGCCAGTTGTGTCAATCGAGGATGAGCGGTTGCACATCACCCCGGGGGCTGCGATCTCAAAGGCGATCGAGCCGAACGCCGGCCCCACACTCCACGTGACTCACGACTCCAAGGATCCGGACTCCTCTCCGGACCCCCCGCGCCACCGCCGATCGAATCCGATTGGGCGCCAATAATGGAGTTCACCGCCACGGACATCTTTCAGCACTCGCCTTTTGGCGATATCCTGAATTCTCTCAAGTCTCTCTCTTTATCAGGAGAGCCCTGGCCGAACTGCGGTCAGCAAGGATGGGATACGGACAATGAAGAAATTCAAAGCCCACCCACCACCCACTTGGTAGCCACCGTCGACAATTTAAATGGCGTGCTCAACTTCGACTCCGGAGACATCGACAGCATGGATGACGATGCAGGAGATACCGATGAACCAACGCCCATAGGGCATTGGACAGCCACCTCATCTCACGATGTGTACATGGTGGATACCCCTAAAGGAAGCGACAACGAGGAAAAAGGGGATGTAACGGGAGATCGACCCCCCGAAAAGCAATCAAAGCGTCAGCGTAAATGCCAACCCAAGCCCCGCCTCGATAAAAACCCAGCCATAGAGCAGGACGAGCCGGTAGACGACGAGCAGGCCTTAGAGCAACCGTCCGAGCAGGGCAACACGGATAGAGAAACCGAACATCTCTCCTCCGGCGAAAACGGCATTCTGGACGACCTCACGCCGGATAAACCCATGGAGCAGAAGAATCTCCACGAGAGGCTCGTCGCAACTGCATGCAGCCTGAAAAAGCAGAAGCGGAAGCTAAAAACAGCGGAAGATGCACTCCGAATTAGATGGAGCAAAGTAATCAATACCGCAGATAAATACGGCGACGGTAGCCGCACTAAAAGCTATCCGAAAAGAAAGCTACTGCCTGAATTCGACGAACAGGCCCTAGAGCCCTCGCATTCAAAAAATGAGAAAGCCACACGGTCGGATAGACGACCCCATAAAGCGGCAAGCGGCGCCGCACTTAAATCGGCATGCGACCCACCTAAGGATTCGCATCATGGCCCAGTTAGGTCCATTTATGGGCCAAGAAAGCAAGCTCTCGTAAGCAATGCAATAAAGCCATCATCAGAATCCGGCACACCCAAATACAGGGGCGCCGCACACCCCCTATGTTTCACCGATGAGGTTCTGGACTATGAATTTCCAGAGGGATTCAAACCCATAAACATAGAGGCATATGATGGAACAACAGACCCTAGAGTCTGGATCGAGGATTATATCCTCCACATACACATGGCTAGAGGAGATGATCTCCACGCCATAAAATATTTACCCCTTAAGCTTAAAGGGCCAGCCCGGCATTGGCTTAAAAGCCTTCCTGAAAACACAACTGGAAGTTGGGAAGAGCTCGAGGATGCTTTCCGAGCAAATTTTCAAGGGACCTATGTCCGCCCTCCGGATGCAGACGATCTTAGTCACATAACTCAACAGCCCGGAGAATCAGCTCGGCAGTTCTGGAATAGATTCCTCACTAAAAAGAATCAGATAGTCGACTGTCCGGACGCCGAAGCCTTAGCAGCTTTCAGGCATAACGTCCGAGACGAATGGCTCGCCAGACACCTCAGCCAAGAAAAGCCAAAAACAATGGCCGCACTAACAAGCCTCATGACCCGCTTTTGTGTAGGAGAGGACAGCTGGTTGGCAAGGTGCAGCCCCAGCGACCCAAGTACATCCGAAACTAGGGATGGAAATGGAAAACCGCGACGCCACAAGGACCATCGCCGGACTAAGGAAAAAAGTCCGAAGAGCACGTCAGTCAATGCCGGATTCAAAGGCTCACGACAAAATCAGACAAAACCGCCCCTCCAGGATAACAGGGATGATCCATCCAACTTAAATAAAATCCTAGACAGGATATGTCAGATACACAGTACTCCCGGGAAGCCTGCTAACCATACCCACAGAGATTGTTGGGTTTTGAAACAATCCGGCAGACTCAATTCCGAACACAAGGGGCTCGACACACCAAGCGAAGACGAGGACGAACCCCAAAAGCAGAGCACCAGGAAACAAAAGAACTTCCCACAAGAAGTAAAAACAGTGAACTTACTTCACATAACAAAACGTGCGGCGCCCATAAAGGTACGCACCACACGACCTATCCCCAAAGGGTCCCGCCACTGGTTGTCAAAACCAATCATCTTCGATCAGCTAGATTATTCTAGAAATATAAAGAATGCAGGCTGGACAGCCTTGGTACTCGATCCAATAATTGGCGGACTCCAGTTTTCAAATGTCCTTATGGACGGCGGCAGTGGACTAAACCTGATATATCAGGATACTATCCATCACATGGGGATAAACCCAGCAAGAATCCGCCGCAGCAAAACCTCCTTTCAGGGGGTAACACCTGGTCCGGACACCCATTGTATGGGTTTTCTCCGGCTCGAAGTTATATTCGGCTCTGCCGATAACTTCCGCCGTGAAAAGCTGACCTTCCATATCGTCCCGTTCTCAAGTCGCTATCAAGCACTACTGGGACGCGAAGCTTTTGCTCGCTTTAACGCAATACCGCATTATGCATCTCTCACGCTTAAGATGCCCGGTCCACGAGGCATCATCTCTTTGAAGGGGAAGCACTAAAGTGCGCCTCCCCAAGCGGAGGACTGTGTGGCCGCTTTGACAGCCCCACAGTAAAATGGCCTCACCAGCCAAAAAACTTCGAAATAGGTCATTAAAGACCACGAACGCGGATAGACGAGTTCGGGACAAAATCACCATTGATGCAGGCTTAGTGGCCATATACCCCCGCACTAGGGGCTCCATGCATATACAATAAGAGACAATAAAGCTCAATTTTATATATTTCACTTTATACTTTGTTTATTTTAAACTTTTGTTCGGCATGACCCGTTTTCAACTCAGTTCCTCTCTTTTACAGATGAACGTCGTGCGGCGCCCGTCCAGGATACGGCACAACGGAGACACAGGCGCAGACGTGCAGTAGGGACCCATCCTAAAGGATTCTTTTTAGATTAAGACCCTGCGTAAACCTTTTTTACTGTCTCTTGTTGCCACACATCCCCTGGTTTTTTCTGATATAACCAAGGAGGAGGCTGGCGTCTTGGCATGTGGCCACGTCAGAATTTTTGCACGTACCTGGACACTATGGGCTTTTTTAATAAAGAGTGTTGTTTCGCCCGCACTCATAAAGACCGAACACCTTAGGGAGTGTTCGGCGTCACGAGTTTTGGCATTATATGCATCAGCTCCGAATCATTTCTTTGGTCAAATGTTGGGTTGCCCGGCTCCTGAGTTCGGCTACCTTATGTTCCGCTCTATCGGCTAAGGTAGCACCAGGAGAACTACTGCGATTGTGCCCCGGTTCGGCCGACCGAGCACCTCAGTAGAGAAAGCCGAAAACTGACTGTCATGATGTAGCGTGAGACTGGTCAGCCACTCGATGACCTATCGGAATCTATCAGATTCCTCCGCTTTAACGAAGGGTCGCTTCCCGGTCAGGCACATGCGCGCCCCGAACTCGGGCGAGCGCAGTCGCCACCAAGGGGCTACCTAAATAGTCTCACTATCAATCTCCTATGGCTAAGTGAAAGTGTTAAAGCATTATAGTCCGGTTTCCTGGCCCGCTGCGCTATCACCTCCTTTGTAGGACCAAGATGTTGGGTTAAGTGTGAAAATGTGTCTTCTACGAGCACCCCCGCACTATGTGCGTGGGGGCTGAAGCCAACGATTGCCATCTTTCATATTTTGTATATATATATCTTAAAACGGCCGCACAGGAGGTGTTCCCAATACTTGAGGGCACAAGTATAAAAAGGCAACTACAGTTTATCAAAATATTACTTTATAATTACATATGCTATCATAACATAGCATCTTTCGAGCACTGCGTCTCTATTACACGAGCGCCTTCAACGACTTCCTGAAAATAGTCCTCGGAGGGTACTTGGCTTTTGTCCGAATCTCGGGACGCAACAACGATGGTCTCCATCTCTGCCCAGTATGTCTTGACACGGGCAAGAGCCATCCTTGCGCCCTCTATGCATGTTGACCTCTTCATTGAATTAATACGCGGCACCGCGTCAAGGAATTGCTGCACCAAGCTGAAATAACTCTTCGGCTCCGATCTCCCCGGCCACTGATGACCCATGACGTACTTCATGGTGAGTCCGGACAACCTATTCAGTTTGGCCCATTGAGCCAAACGATCGTCCACTGCCAGTGGACGCTCTGGATTGTGAAACTGCGACCAGAAAAGCTTTTCCACTTCACGATCTTTCTGATCTCGAAAGTGTTCGGTCGCATCAGCAGCACTCGCTGCCAGATCCAGATAGGTATCCTACACACTCCACATCGGGTCCAACGGAGCAAACTTCGGATCGCAAAATTTCCTTCGCAGCATAAAGGGCTTTCCAGCCGCAATTTGTTCGGCCTGACGCAGCTCCTCCTTCGCAGCTCTCATCGCAGAGCGCGCATCCTTGGCATTGGCAACGGCCTTCTCTAAGTCCGTCTGTTTCGTTTGGTCTTCTTTCTCAAGAAGTCTGCAACGGTCTGCAGCGCTCTTTAACTTTTCGGCCATCTCGGCCATCTCTTCCTTGCTTCGGCAATGAGCAGCCTGTTTGGCTGTCAGCTCTTCAAGGGCTTTCTTGGCAGCCGCATCACTTTCTCTGGCTTGTTCTTTGGCTCGGGCAAGTTCTGCGCTAAGACTTTCCACGGCGGCCGCACCATCTGCGTCAAGCACACACATCGTAAGACACTGGCATAAAACTCTTCTTACCTGATGCCGCCCGAGGAATTACATACCTTGAGCCTCATCAAGCCGCTTGTTGACAAGCGCGATGTCAGCATCTGCCACGTCCAGTTGCCGCTTTAGTTCGGCAAAATCATCAGTTCGGCTCGATTCAGGACACCCTGCCGCCTACATTCAAAGGCGACATCTTAGACCTGGGATTATGATCCTCCACGTGCCGTCATTTCTTGACGATGCGTAGAGTCTCAGGGGCTACTATCTACACAGGGCGCATCTTATTCATGCGCAACTAACAAAAGTATACATTATCTAATGTACCTCAAAACCTGTTAGTAAACTTTTGACGGCCTCATGCAATCCGCTCTCTGCGGATGAGATCCTTTAAATCACCGTGCCCATCAATGCACGGTGCTCCTCCGAGATAGAAGCTCGCCCCAGCAGAATCTTTAGCTCCTCTGGCCGAGCACCAGACGGTGCCGGACTTGTCCCATGACCTCTTTCGAAGGCAGGACGCGGAGAACCTCGGGGGGGGGGGGCACATAGCTATCTTCCGCCCCTGCCAGATTCAGAGAAACCCTCTGCGACGACACCTCAGGGTCGCCCGCCTCGCTAGGTGGCACGGCAGGGGGAGGCGTCCCGCTCTCCATCATCTCCGGAAGGAGGTCCCCCGAAGACGAGCTCTACTGAGAAGGGCTGAGGTCCGAGCTACAAGGTAAAAATTCGGTTAATCTTCTCAGATATAAATCAAGGATTTCCCTCATCCCTCAAAAGTAAAATCTTTCTCTACTTGCGGCTCTTTTAGGGGCAAGTTTATGACAATTATACGGATAGAAGGTCCGGGCACAAGGTTGCTTACTCGAGTATCCGAGCGATTGTAGCTTAGGCCTGCGTCCTCGGTTAAATCCGGACACATCTCTGGTGATCTGAAGAATAGTTTATACATCTCCGCGGGCGTTGCGCCCATGAAATTCTGGAGAGCTCGTGGTCCCTCTGGATTCAACTCCCACAGGCGAAGGGAGCGACGGTTGCCGGGCAATATTCGGCGAATCAGCATGACCTGCGTCACCTTGACCAGGCCGAGGTCTCCTTCCAAGAGATCCTTAATGCGGCCCTGTAACAAGGGCACGTCTTTGGGCAAACCCCAATCTAACCCTCTGTTGACCCATGACGCTAGCCGTGGTGGGGGACCCGAGCGAAAGGCAGGAGGCGCCACCCACTTGGTGCTCCGGGGAGTGGTGATATAAAACCACTCTCGTTGCCACAAGCCTAGCTCCTCTTGAAAAGAGCCCTCGGGCCATGGAGCATCAGCATTTTTGCTTATAACAGCGCCTCCGCACTCTGCGTGCCGTCCCTTGATCATCTTTGGCTCCACTTTGAAGGTCTTGAGCCATAATCCGAAGTGAGGGGTAACACGGAGGAACGCTTCACACACGATAATAAACGAGGAGATATGGAGGATGGACTCCGGAGCTAAGTCATGGAATTCCAGCCCGTAATAAAACAGCAGTCCCCTCACAAGGGGATCCATTGGGAAGCCCAACCCCCGAAGGAAGTGAGACATGAACACCACGCTCTCACCGGGCTGGGGACTGGGAATGACCTGCCCTTGAGCAGGCAACCTATGCGAAATTTCATCGGTCAGGAACTTAGCCTCCCTCAACTTTAGTACGTCCTCCTCCGTGACGGAGGAGGGCGTCCATCGGCCTTGAAGGTCAGAACCGGACATTGTCGAAGGTCCGAAGCGCCTGGAATCTGGAGCCTAGGGTGTTGGAACTCGAGGCGACGGGCGAACTCGCTTGAGATTGAAAAAAGGAGTAAGGCTTTGGTCTCTTTGTAAGAGGTTGAATACCGAGATCCCTCCCCGTAACCGTTCGGGACTCGTCTTTAATCGAGGAAACGTGCTAACGGGCGCGGTTGGATTACCCACGTCCGTATTGATGAGAATCCCACCTCCGTGTTACCCCTCACTTTGCTTTGACAAGACGTGCCAAGGAAACCGTGCACAAAGGGGGTACACGATCTTTGCTTTGACAAGACGTGCCAAGGAAACCGCCTCGCAAAACGTGCTGAGGTGGAAAAGTAAAAACGATTTGAGTAAAGGACTTGGCCGTAGTGTGATGACGCACTACGGAATACGTCAGCAGATTTGATTTGTGTTAATATTATTCTCTCTATGGCAATATGTGGAAGCTTATTTTGCAGAGCCGGACACTACTCTTGGTGTTTACAATCTTCTATGAAGGACTTGGAGGAGGAACCCGCCTTGCAATGTCGAAGACAATCTGCGCGCCGGACTCGTCGTCATTGAAGCCTGGTTCAGGGGCTACTGAGGGAGTCCTGGATTAGGGGGTGTTCGGGTAGCCGGACTATACCTTTAGTCGGACTCCAGGACTATGAAGATACAAGATTGAAGACTTCGTCCCGTGTCCGGATGGGACTTTCCTTGGCGTGGAAGGCAAGCTTGGCGATATTCAAGATCTCCTACCATTGTAACCGACTCTGTGTAACCCTAACCCTACCCGGTGTCTATATAAACCGGAGGGTTGTAGTCCGTAGGACATCAACTCCATATACAACAATCATACCATAGGCTAGCTTCTAGCGTTTAGCCTCCTTGATCTCGTGGTAGATCTACTCTTGTACTACCCATATCATCAATATTAATCAAGCAGGAGTAGGGTATTACCTCCATTGAGAGGGCCCGAACCTGGGTAAAAACATCGTGTCCCTTGTCTCCTGTTACCATCCGGCCTTGACGCACAGTTCGGGACCCCCTACCCGAGATCCGCCGGTTTTGACACCGACAACAAGTCTAGATATGGAAAGTAAATTGCAGCCAAGAGATTCAACGAGCATAACATTTTGTGTGGAGCTATCATGTGAGATGTGTTGGAAATATGCCCTAGAGGCAATAATAAAATGGTTATTATTATATTTCCTTGTTCATGGTAATTGTCTATTGTTCATGCTATAATTGTGTTATCCGGAAATCGTAATACATGTGTGAATACATAGACCACAACATGTCCCTAGTGAGCCTCTAGTTGACTAGCTCGTTGATCAATAGATGGTTATGGTTTCCTGACCATGGGCATTGGATGTCATTGATAACGGGATCACATCATTAGGAGAATGATGTGATGGACAAGACCCAATCCTAAGCATAGCGCAAGATCGTGTAGTTCGTCTGCTAAAGCTTTTCTAATGTCAAGTATATTTCCTTAAACCATGAGATTGTGCAACTCCCGGATACCGTAGGAATGCTTTGGGTGTGCCAAACATCACAACATAACTGGGTGGCTATAAAGGTGCACTACGGGTATCTCCGAAAGTATCTGTTGGGTTGGCACGAATCGAGATTAAAGGCCCACTCGGTAAGACATCATCGTAATGAGATCAATGTGACTAAGGGGTTGGTCACGGGATGATGTGTTACGGAACGAGTAAAGTGACATGCTGGTAACGAGATTGAACGAGGTTTCGGGATACCGATGATCGAATCTCGGGCAAGTAACATACTGATTGACAAAGGGAATTGTATACGGGATTGATTGAATCCTCGACATCGTGGTTCATCTGATGAGATCAGCGTGGAACATGTGGGAGCCAACATGGGTATCCAGATCCTGCTATTGGTTATTGGCTGGAGAGATGTCTCGGTCATGTCTGCATGATTCCCGAACCCGTAGGGTCTACACACTTAAGGTTCGATGATGCTAGGGTTATAGGGAAAGTTTGTATGTGGTTACCGAATGTTGTTCGGAGTCCCGGATGAGATGCCGGACGTAACGAGGAGTTCCGGAATGGTCCGGAGACAAAGATTTATATATGGGAAGTCCTTATTCGGTCGCCGGAAGTGTTCGGGGGTTTATCGGTATTGTACCGGGACCACGGAAAGGGTTCCGGGGGTCCACCGGGAGGGTCCACCTGCCCCGGAGGGCCCTATGGGCTGAATATGGATGGGGAACCAGCCCCTAGGTGGGCTGGGCGCCAAACCCCCTAGGGCCCATGCGCCTAGGGTTTGGGGGAACCCTAAAGTGGGCGCCCCCCTTGGCTTGGGGGGCAAGCCTCCCCCTTGGCCGTCGCCCCCTCTAGATCCATCTGGAGGGGGCCGCCCCCCTCTCCCTTGCCCCTATAAATAGAGGGGAGGTGGGAGGGCAGCCGCACCACATCCAAGGCGCAGCCCCCCTCCCCAATACCTCCTCCTCCCGCGACGCTTGGCGAAGCCCTGCCGGAGTACCACGCTGCTCCAACACCACCACGCCGTCGTGCTGCTGCTGGAGTTGTCTTCCCCAACCTCTCCCTCTCTCCTTGCTGGATCAAGGTGTGGCAGACGTCATCGGGCTGCACGTGTGTTGAACACGGAGGCGCCGTTCTTCGGCGCTTGGATCGGAATCAACCGCGATCTGAATCGCCACGAGTACGACTCCCTCATCCGCGTTCTTGTAACGCTTCCGTGTCGCGATCTTCAAGGGTATGAAGATGCACTCCTCTCTCTCTCTCGTTGCTAGTTTCTCCATAGATTGATCTTGGTGATGCGTAGATTTTTTTTATTTCTGCAATGATCCCCAATAGTGGCATCAGAGCTAGGTCTATGCATAGTTTCTATGCACGAGTAGAACACAAGTTGTTGTGGGCGTTGATTTTGTCAATTTACTTGCCGTTACTAGTCTTATCTTGATTCGGCGGCATCGTGGGATGAAGTGGCCCGGACCGACCTTACACGTACGCTTACGTGAGACAGGTTCCACCGACTGACATGCACTAGTTGCATAAGGTGGCTAGCGCGTGTCTGTCTCCTCCCACTTTAGTCGGATCGGATTCGATGAAAAGGGTCCTTATGAAGGGTAAATAGAAATTGGCATATCACGTTGTGGTTTTTGCATAGGTAAGAAACGTTCTTGCTAGAAACCCATAGCAGCCACGCAAAAACATGTAACAACAATTAGAGGACGTCTAACTTGTTTTTGCAGGGTATGCTATGTGATGTGATATGGCCAAAAGAATGTGATGAATGATATATGTGGTGTATGATATTGATCATGTTCTTGTAATAGGAATCACGACTTGCATGTCGATGAGTATGACAACCGACAGGAGCCATAGGAGTTGTCTAAATTATTTATGACCCGCGTGTCACTGAAAATGCCTTGTAATTACTTTACTTTATTGCTAACCATTAGCCATAGTAGTAGAAGTAATAGTTGGCGAGACAACTTCTTGAAGACACGATGATGGAGATCATGGTGTCATGCCGGTGATGATGATGATCATGGTGCCCTGAAGATGGAGATCAAAAGGAGCAAAATGATATTGGCCATATCATGTCACTATTTGATTGCATGTGATGTTTATCATGTTTTACATCTTATTTGTTTAGAACGACGGTAGCATAAATAAGATGAACCCTCGCAATAATTTCAAGAAAGTGTCCCCCCTAACTGTGCACCATTGCTAAGGTCCATTGTTCCGAAGCACCACGTGATGATCAAGTGTGATACGTTCTAACATTCGCATACAACGGGTGTAAACTAGATTTACACACGCAATACACTTAGGTTGACTTGACGAGCCTAGCATGTACAGACATGGCCTCGGAACACGGAAGACCGAAAGGTCGAACATGAGTCGTATAGAAGATACGATCAACATGAAGATGTTCACCGATGATGACTAGTCTGTCTCACGTGATGATCGGACACGGCCTAGTTGACTCGGATCATGTATCACTTAGATGACTAGAGGGATGTCAATCTGAGTGGGAGTTCATTAAATAATTTGATTAGATGAACTTAATTATCATGAACATAGTCTAAAACTTTGCAATATGTCTTGTAGATCAAATGGCCCACGCTAATGTTGCCCTCAACTTCAATGCGTTCCTAGAGAAAACCAAGCTGAAAGACGATGGCGGCAACTACACAGACTGGGTCCGTAACCTGAGGATTATCCTCATAGCTGCCAAGAAAGCATATGTCCTTGAAGCACCGTTAGGTAACGCACCTGTTTTCCCAGCAACTCAAGACATTACGAATGCCTGGCAGTCACATAGTGATGATTACTCCCTGGTTCAGTGCGGCATGCTTTACAGCTTAGAACTGGGGCTCCAAAAGCATTTTGAGCAACACAGAGCATATGAGATGTTCCAAGAGCTGAAAATGGTTTTCCAAGCTCATGCCCGAGTCGAGAGATATGAAGTCTCTAACAAGTTCGAGGAGAACAGTTCTGTCAGCGAGCACATACAAAATGTCTGGGTTGCACAACCGCTTGTCTCAGCTGGGAGTCAATCTCCCGGATGACGCGGTCATTGATAGAATCCTTCAGTCGCTTCCACCTAGCTACAAGAGCTTTGTGATGAACTTCAATATGCAGGGGATGGAAAAGACCATTCCTGAGGTATATTCAATGCTGAAATCAGCGGATGTGGAGATCAAAAAGGAACATCAAGTGTTGATGCTGAATAAAACCACTAAGTTCAAGAAAGGCAAGGGTAAAAAGAACTTCAAGAAGGACGGCAAGGGAGTTGCCGCGCTCGGTAAGCAAGATGCCGGGAAGAAGCCAAAGAATGGACCCAAGCCTGAGACTGAGTGATTTTATTGCAAGGGAAACGGTCACTGGAAGCGGAACTGCCCCAAGTACTTAGCGGATAAGAAGGCCGGCAATACCAAAGGTATATGTGATATACATGTTATTGATGTGTACCTAACCAGCGCTCGTAGTAGCTCCCAGGTATTTGATACCGGTGCGGTTGCTCATATTTGTAACTCAAAACAGGAGCTGCGGAATAAGCGGAGACTGGCGAAGGACGAGGTGACGATGCGCGTGGGGAATGGTTCCAAGGTCAACGTGATCGCCGTCGGCACGCTACCTCTACATTTACCTACGGGGTTAGTTTTAAACCTCAATAATTGTTATTTAGTGCCAGCTTTGAGCATGAACATTGTATCTGGATCTCGCTTAATGCGAGATGGCTGCTCATTTAAATATGAGAATAATGGTTGTTCTATTTATATGAGAGATATGTTTTATGGTCATGCCCCGCTGGTCAATGGTTTATTCTTATTTAATCTCGAACGTGATGGTACACATATTCATAGTGTGAATGCCAAAAGATGTAAGGTTGATAATGATAGTCCCACATACTTGTGGCACCGCCGCCTTGGTCACATTGGTGTCAAACGCATGAAGAAACTCCATGCAGATGGACTTTTGGAGTCTCTTGATTATGAATCATTTGACACGTGCGAACCATGCCTCATGGGCAAAATGACCAAGACTCCATTCTCCGGAACAATGGAGCGAGCAACCAACTTATTGGAAATCATACATACTGATGTGTGCGGCCCAATGAGCGTTGAGGCTTGTGGTGGTTATCTTTATGTTCTCACCCTCACTGATGACTTAAGTAGATATGGGTATGTCTACTTGATGAAACACAAGTCCGAGACCTTTGAAAAGTTCAAGGAATTTCAGAGCGAGGTTGAGAATCAACGTGACGGGAAAATAAAGTTCCTACGATCAGATCGTGGGGAGAATATTCGGGTCACGAATTTGGCACGCACTTAAGGAAATGTGGAATTGTTTCACAACTCACGCCGCCTAGAACACCTCAGCATAATGGTGTGTCCGAACGTCGTAATCACACTCTGTTGGACATGGTGCGATCTATGATGTCTCTTACCGACCTACCTCTATCATTTTGGGGATATGCTTTAGAGACTACCGCATTCACTTTAAATAGGGCTCCGTCGAAATCCGTTGAGATGACACCGTATGAATTATGGTTTTGGAAGAAACCTAAGCTGTCGTTTCTAAAAGTTTGGGGATGCGATGCTTATGTCAAGAAACTTCAACCTGAAAAGCTCGAACCCAAGTCGGAAAAATGCGTCTTCATAGGATACCCTAAGGAAACTATTGGGTATACCTTCTACCTCAGATCCGAAGGCAAGATCCTTGTTGCCAAGAATGGATCCTTTCTAGAGAAAGAGTTTCTCTCGAAAGAAGTAAGTGGGAGGAAAGTGGAACTTGATGAAGTACCGCCTCTCGAACCGGAGAGTAGCGCAGCGCAGGAAAATGTTTCTGTGGTGCCTGCACCAACTAGAGAGGAAGTTAATGATAATGATCAAGGAACTTTGGATCAAGTTACTATTGAACTTCGTAGGTCCACAAGGACACGTTCCGCACCAGAGTGGTACGGTAACCCTGTCCTAGAAATCATGTTGTTGGACAATGGTGAACCTTCGAACTATGAAGAAGCGATGGCGGGCCCGGATTCCTACAAATGGCTTGAAGCCATGAAATCCGAGATAGGATCCATGTATGAAAAAGAATTATGGACTTTGACTGACTTGCCCGATGATCAGCGAGCCATAGAAAATAAATGGATCTTTAAGAAGAAGACAGACACGGATGGTAATGTGACCATCTATAAGGCTCGGCTTGTTGCTAAGGGTTATCGACAAGTTCAAGGGGTTGACTACGATGAGACTTTCTCACCCGTAGAGAAGGTGAAGTTTGTCCGAATCATGTTAGCAATTGCCGCATTCTATGATTATGAGATATGGCAAATGGACGTCAAAACGGCATTCCTTAATGGTTTCCTTAAGGAAGAATTGTATATGATGCAGCCAGAAGGTTTTGTCGATCCTAAGAATGCTGACAAGGTGTGCAAGCTCCAACGCTCAATCTATGGGCTGGTGCAAGCATCTCGGAGTTGGAACATTTGATTTGATGAGATGATCAAAGCGTTTGGGTTTACACAGACTTATGGAGAAGCCTGTGGTTACAAGAAAGTGAGTGGGAGCTGTAACTCCCGGGTAATCAAGCTACAGTAATTCCACGCTAATGGTGCCACGTCACCTCGATTACTGTGGTTAATCTCGGGTTAATTCAAAAACCGAGTCAAATTCAAATTTAAAATAAAGTTAAATTATAAAAGTTTTCAAAATATTAAACTAAAATGTTCGGAGTGTGCAGTTAAATGCCTAGGTAATTATAGTGCAACAAACACCCTTTTAAAAAATGTCTAAATATATTAAAATGAAATAAAACAGAAAGGGAAAAAGAAATAAATAAAAGAAAATACAAACCAGAAAAAAAGAGAAGCCCCCCTGGACCAGACGGCCCAGCTCGCAGCCAGGCTAGCCCACCTGGCCCAGCTGGCCACACCCGGCCCGGCTCCCCTGTCGCGTCCCCTTCCCCTGTTCCCCCGACCCGGGTCGGAACAGGGCGCGTCACTGCCTGACCCCCCTCGCCGGCGTCGAGGAGGGAGGATAAGATCGCCACGCCCTCGCCTCCTCGATCCCGCCTCCCACTCACCCCGCTCTCTCTCTCTCTCGGTGCATGTGCCCTCCCCTCAGATCCACCTCGCTCCCCCTCGTTCCCCCACCACATCCGAACGCCGCCATGGACCCGTCACCGTGAAACACGCGGCCACAGCCCTCGCCTCGCCTGCGTGTCCTTCGTCTCCGCCTTCGTCTTCCTCGTCCATCGGTGGCCGCAACTGGAGCTCGGAGGCACCGCTGCAGCGGTCCCCTTCTTCCACATCTTCGGTCGCCGCCGTTCTTCCCCAACTCCGGCGACGCCCCTGCTGCTACTAAACCACCACGGGCCATCTTGCGTGCCACACGGTGAGCTCCCCTGCCTCCCGCTCCTCCTTGTTAAGCCCCTCGCGCACCGTAGCTACCTAGTCGCCGTTGCCGAGAGCCGTCGCCGCGGATTGCCTCGCCGCCGTGGCCATACTCTCCGTCGTGCTCGCCTGAGCACGACATCATGTTCCTGGTGCCTCCAGGAACCCAACGCGCCCACTCGTGCGCTTCTCCGTGGCCGCTAGCCCCTAGCTCGATGAGCGCCCGAACGCGTCGCCACACGCGCTCGTCGCCGGCAGCCGTCCGGTGACCATTTGGTCCCGGGCTCATGCCTGTCGTGCTCGCACGCGCATGTAGAGGCCTCCTGGCCGTTTTGGGTACTTGTTGCCGGGCCGCAGCGCCGTTTCCCTCTCGCGGCCGAACGCGGGCATCCACCCCGCTCGTCAGCGGTGACGCTGCGGCCCTCCTCCGGCCACGCCACTGCCACCACTAGATGCGCCTCTCGCGCTCGTTCGAACGAGCCCAGGCGCGCGCGGATCCGTGCCCTGTGCGCAAACTCCGGCGGGTCTGCGCCGTGCCTTTGGTCGCCGGCGGCGAGATCTGGCCCTGCTGACCTGGCGCCGCGGGTCCCACCACCTGGGCCACTGACTGGTGGGCCCAGGGCTCCTTGTTGACCAGTTGACTGGGTCAACTGCTGACTGGGCCGCCCCTGTCTCACTAACCTATGGGCCCCACCTTAATCAACGAATAAAAATAAATAGATAATTTGCTAATTGATTAAATTAGTTAATTAAACACCAATCTCTCACTGACTAATGGGCCCCACCTGCTAATTAACCCTTTTAGTTAGGTTAAACCCCCCTGTTAGTGCCCCTGACAATGACATGTGGGTCCCACTGGACCCACCTGTCTGGTTTGACTGGTCAGCCGACCTGTTGACCAGCTGACGTTAGCATTGCGTCATGCTGATGTCATAATTCTTTTTTTGTTAAATGAGTAAATTCCAATAAATGATTTAAATATTTAGAAAATCATATCTTTTAATCCGTAACTCGGATGAAAAAACTTTGTACATGAATGTTGCTCAGAGCGAAGAGACGAATCCGGATACGCAGCCCGTTCGTCCGCCATGCATCCCTAGCATAGTAAACATGCAACTTTCCCCCTCCGGTTCATCCGTCTGAAAACGCAAAACACCGGGAATACTTTCCCGGATGTTTTCCCCCTTAACCGGTACCACCTCGTACCGCGTTAGGGCACACCTAGCATCACGCTTTGTCATGTCATGCATCGTCATGCATCTGTTTGCTTAATATTTATTGTTTCTTCCCCCTCTTCTCTCTCGCTAGACACCGAGACCGACGCCGCTGCTACCCAGTACGACTACGGTGTTGACGACCCCTCTCTCTTGCCAGAGCAACCAGGCAAGCCCCCCCTCCTTTGATCACCAGATATCGCCTACTCTTCTCTATACTGCTTGCATTAGAGTAGTGTAGCATGTTACTGCTTTCCGTTAATCCTATTCTGATGCATAGCATGTCATTGTTGCTACAACTATTGATACCTTACCTGCAATCCTAAATGCTTAGTATAGGATGCTAGATTATCATCAGTGGCCCTACATTCTTGTCTGTCTGCCATGCTATACTATCGGGCCGTGATCACTTGGGAGGTGGTCACGGGTATATACTTATATACATAATATATGATACTTGTGGTGACTAAAGACGGGTCGGCTCGTAGGAGTACCCGCGAGTGATTCACGGATAGGGTCCGAAAGGACGTTTGTCCCGACGGCCCTCTGAGTGGATCTTTGTGGCGAAGCGACAAGGTAGGTTGAGACCACCTAGGAGAGAGGTGGGCCTGGCCCTGGTCGGCGTTCGCGGTTATTTCAAAATAACACGTTTAACGAGATCTTGGTATTTGATCTGAGTCTGGCTACTGTCCTATACACACTAACCATCTACGCGGGGACAGTTATGGGCACTCGGCGTCATGGTATCAGCCGAAGCCTTCGTGACGTCAGCGACTGAGCAGCGCGTGCCGGGTTGGACTGGAACGCCTACTCTTGTATAAGGGAGGCTAGGTCTGCTCACCGGCCTCGTATGCAACGTGCAGGTGTGCAATGGGCGATGGGCCTAGACCCCTGCGCCATAGGATTTAGATAGGTGTGCTGACCTCTCTGTTGTGCCTAGGTAGGGCTGCGACGTGTTGATCTTCCAAGGCCGGGCATGACCCAGGAAAGTGTGTCCGGACAAATGGGATCGAGCGTGTTGGGTTATGTGGTGCACCCCTGCAGGGAAGTTAATCTATTCGAATAGTCGTGATCTTCGGTAACATGACGACTTGGAGTTGTACCTTGACCTTATGACAACTAGAACCAGATACTTAATAAAACACGTCCTTCCAAGTGCCAGATACAACCGGTGATCGCTCTCTCATAGGGCGACGAGGGGAGGATCATCGGTTAGGATTATGCTACACGATGCTACTTGGTGAACTTACCATCCACTCTCTTCTCCCGGTGCAAGATGGAGGTTACCAGAAGTGTAGTCTTCGAAAGGACTAACTATCCCCCTCTTATTCCGGCATTCTGTAGTACAGTCCACATATGATACCCTTAATCCATTTGATACCAATGCATACATATGTAGTGTAGCTCCTTGCTTGTGAGTACTTTGGATGAGTAATCACGGTTGCTTTGCTTCCCCCTTTTTCCCCTTTCCTATACCCGATTGCTGCGACCAGACGTTGGAGCCCAGGAGCCAGACGCCACCGTCGACGACGACTACTACTACTCGGGAGGTGCCTACTACTACGTGCAGCCTGCTGACGATGACCAGGAGTAGTTAAGGAGGATCCCAGGCAGGAGGCCTGCGCCTCTTTCGATCTGTACCGCAGTTTGTGTTAGCCTTCTTAAGGCAGACTTGTTTAACTTATGTCTGTACTCAGATATTGTTGCTTCTGCTGACTCGTCTATGATCGAGCTCTTGTATTCGAGCCCTCGAGGCCCCTGGCTTGTAATATGATGCTTGTATGACTTATTTTATTTGTAGAGTTGTGTTGTGATATCTTCCCGTGAGTCCCTGATCTTAATCGTACACGTTTGCGTGTATGATTAGTGTACGATTGAATCGGGGGCGTCACAAGAGCTCTGTAGCATTTCTCATATTATATGTGGATGACATACTATTGATGGGAAATGATATAGAATTCTTGGAAAGCATAAAGGCCTACTTGAATAAGTGTTTTTCAATGAAGGACCTTGGAGAAGCTGCTTATATATTAGGCATCAAGATCTATAGAGATAGATCAAGACGCCTCATTGGTCTTTCACAAAGCACGTACCGTGGCAAGATATTGAAGAAGTTCAATATGGATCAGTCCAAGAAGGGGTTCTTGCCTGTATTGCAAGGTGTGAGATTGAGCACGGCTCAATGCCCGACCACGGCAGAAGATAGAGAAAAGATGAGTGTCATCCCCTATGCCTCGGCCATAGGGTCTATTATGTATGCCATGCGGTGTACCAGACCTAATGTAAACCTTGCCGTAAGTTTGGTAGGAAGGTACCAAAGTAATCCCAGCATGGAACACTGGACAGTGGTCAAGAATATCCTGAAGTACCTAAAAAGGACTAAGGATATGTTTCTCGTTTATGGAGGTGACGAAGAGCTCGTCGTAAAGGGTTACGTCAATGCTAGCTTCGACACGGATCTGGATGACTCCAAGTCACAAACCGGATACGTATATATTTTGAATGGTGGGGCAGTCAGCTGGTGCAATTGCAAGCAAAGCGTCGTGGCGGGATCTACATGTGAAGCGGAGTACATGGCAGCCTCGGAGGCAGCACATGAAGCAATCTAGATGAAGGAGTTCATTACCGACCTAGGAGTTATTCCCAATGCGTCGGGCCCGATGACTCTCTTCTGTGACAACACTGGAGCCATTGCCCTTGCCAAGGAGCCCAGGTTTCACAAGAAGACCAAGCATATCAAGCGTCGCTTCAACTCCATTCATGAAAATGTTCAAGATGGAGACATAGATATTTGTAAAGTACATACGAACCTGAATGTCGCAGATCCGTTGACTAAACCTCTTCCATGAGCAAAACATGATCAACACCAGAACTCTATGGGTGTTCGATTCATCACAATGTAACTAGATTATTGACTCTAGTGCAAGTGGGAGACTGTTGGAAATATGCCCTAGAGGCAATAATAAAATGGTTATTATTATATTTCCTTGTTCATTATAATTGTATATTGTTCATGCTATAATTGTGTTATCCGGAAATCGTAATACATGTGTGAATACATAGACCACAACATGTCCCTAGTGAGCCTCTAGTTGACTAGCTCATTGATCAATAGATGGTTACGGTTTCCTGACCATTGGCATTGGATGTCATTGATAACAGGATCACATAATTAGGAGAATGATGTGATGGACAAGACCCAATCCTAAGCATAGCGCAAGATCGTGTAGTTCGTCTGCTAAAGCTTTTCCTTAAACCATGAGATTGTGCAACTCCCGGATACCGTAGGAATGCTTTGGGTGTGCCAAATGTCACAACGTAACTGGGTGGCTATAAAGGTGCACTACGGGAATCTCCGAAAGTATCTGTTGGGTTGGCATGAATCGAGATTGGGATTTGTCACTCCGTATAACGGAGAGGTATATCTGGGCCCACTCGGTAAGACATCATCGTAATGAGCTCAATGTGACTAAGGGGTTGGTCACGGGATGATGTGTTACGGAACGAGTAAAGTGACGTGCCAGTAACGAGATTGAACGAGGTATCGGGATACCGATGATCGAATCTCGGGCAAGTAACGTACCGATTGACAAAGGGAATCGTATACGGGATTGATTGAATCCTCGACATTGTGGTTCATCCGATGAGATCATCATGGAACATGTGGGAGCCGACATGGGTATCTAGATCCCGCTGTTGGTTATTGGCTGGAGAGATGTCTCGGTCATGTCTGCATGATTCCCGAACCCGTAGGGTCTACACACTTAAGGTTCGATGACGCTAGGGTTATAGGGAAAGTTTGTACATGGTTACCAAATGTTGTTCGGAGTCTCGGATGAGATCCCGGACGTAACGAGGAGTTCCGGAATGGTCCGGAGACAAAGATTTATATATGGGAAGTCCTTATTCGGTCGCCGGAAGTGTTTGGGGGTTTATCGGTATTGTACCGGGACCACCGAAAGGGTTCCGGGGGTCCACCGGGAGGGTCCACCTGCCCCGGAGGGCCCTATGGGTTGAATATGGAGGGGAACCAGCCCCTAGGTGGGCTGGGCGCAAACCCCCTAGGGCCCATGCGCCTAGGGTTTGGGGGAACCCTAAAGGGGGCGCCCCTGGCTTGGGGGGCAAGCCTCCTCCCTTGGCCGCCGCCCCCTGTAGATCCATCTGGAGGGAGCCGGCCCCCCTGCTACCTCTTGAGCACTGCGTTGGTTTTCCCTTGAAGAGGAAATGGTGATGCAACAAAGTAGCGTAAGTATTTCCCTTAGTTTTTGAGAACCAAGGTATCAATCCAGTAGGAGGCCGCGCACGAGTCCCTCGCACCTACACAAACAAATAAATCCTCGCAACCAACGCGATAAGGGGTTGTCAATCCCTACACGGTCACTTATGAGAGTGAGATCTGATAGATATGATAGGATAATATTTTTGGTATTTTTATGATAAAGAGAAATAAAATATGCAAGTAAAATAAATGGCAAAGGAAATAACTAAGTATTGGGAGATTTAATATGATGGAAGATAGACCCGGGGGGCATAGGTTTCACTAGTGGCTTCTCTCAAGAGCATAAGTATTTACGGTGGGTGAACAAATTACTGTTGAGAAATTGACAGAATTGAGCATAGTTATGAGAATATCTAGGTATGATCATGTATATAGGCATCACATCTGAGATAAGTAGACCGACTCCTGCCTGCATCTACTACTATTACTCCACACATTGACCGCTATCCAGCATGCATCTAGAGTATTAAGTTCATAAGAACAGAGTAACGCTTTAAGCAAGATGACATGATGTAGAGGGATAAACTCATGCAATGTGATATAAACCCCATCTTGTTATCCTCGATGGCAACAATACAATACGTGCCTTGCTGCCCCTACTGTCACTGGGAAAGGACACCGCAAGATTGAACCCAAAGCTAAGCACTTCTCCCATTGCAAGAAAGATTTTTTTTTGACCAAGAACAGTAGGAAAAGCTCCTACTGTGTAGCTTATATTAAAGGAACAAACAAACTGTACAATGGGTATTTACATAGTGGGGGTGGGGGGAGGAGGTACAACTTGCCAACTTTGTGACAAGTGGACTAAGAAAATTAAGAGACAGAGGGAACAACTAAAGGGAGTGTACAAGGTTCAGCACAAGGAGCTTATGCTCCTCTTTGACTCTATGTTGAAGAAGCCCAAAGTCTTTCTTGAATCTGTCCAGACAGGAGTTGAGGGAAGGCGTTACTGCTCTAAAGTGTTTATTATTCCTCGCCTTCCAAATACTCCAGGCTGCCACAATGAATTTCTCTAGGAACAGTGGGGTGGGGTGAGTGTTTCTGTGAGCTTCAACAGCTTGTATGCTGCCAAGGAAAGGCTCCCAGTTAAACCCCAGTTTGGTCCAGCAGAGCTTACTAAAAGAACATGTAAAGATCATGTGTTCCACCGTTTCCTCAATGTTCAATCCACATAAGAGGCAGTTGTGGTCATCTCCTATGTTATAGTGCCTCCTTTTCAACATGTTCCTCGTATTGAGCCTGTCATGGAAGAGCAACCAGGCAAAGACCTTCAACTTCATCGTGCACTTTGATTTCCAAATCCAGCTGAATATCTGTTGTACTTGGACGTCTTTGAAGAAGAATTTATAGTAGTCTGTTGATTTGTAGATGGTCTTACCCCATGTGTAGTGCCAAATATCCGTGGATGACGTGGATGGCTGTAGCTGAGCCACAATAGTTTGCATGTCTCTAACCTCCGCAAGGGCTTGGGGGGTCAAGGGCAGATGGAACGTTTCTCCCAGCGTTGTGATCCCTAGGAAGTTTTTGACCGAGATATCTTCATCCAGAGAGTGAGAGAAAGCCCGAGGATGGGAGTCTTGAAGAATTTGCCCTGACCATAGATCTTTCCAAAATAAAGCCGTGGTGCCACATACAACATTGACTTGAGAAATCCCACGGAACTTAGGTGTGAGCTTAAGTATGTCCTTCCACCAGAATGATCCGACTGGATCAGAGGCATGTGGAATTTTTTGGGCATAATAGGAGTCCCATGTGAGCTGCACCCAAGGTATATCCAACTTGTTGTAAAACTTGTGTAGGAACTTCAGGAGCAACGCTTCATTCTGCACTCGAAGATTAAGCACACCGAGTCCTCCCTTATTTTTAGGTTTACATACCATGTCCCAGGCCGCCAGAGAATTACACTTATCACCTTGTTCAGTCTTTATGATCCATAGGCATCGACGCCTAATTTTGTCTAGGAGTTCAATGAGCTTGGGTGGAAAATGTAACGTGCACATGGCATAGATGAGTAATGAGGTAACTGTGGAATTGAGTAGAGTCAGTTTGCCAGCATGAGACATGAGGGACAGTGTTGACGACAAGCTTCTTTCCACCGTGCTGACTAGGGGCATGAAGTCATGGAGGGTAGGCCGAGACGTGCCCAGAGGTAGTCCAAGGTAGGTGAACGGCATGGTACCAATTGTACACTCAAAGATAGCAGCAAGTTGTGTAGCCAAATCTGCTTCCAAGTTAATGGGAATTAATGTGGACTTGTGGAAATTGATTTTAAGGCCAATGGACAGAGCATATTTGGTGAGGATGTCTTTAATGATCAAGGCTTGCTGAGGGCAAGCAGGCATAAGTAAAATTGTGTCATCGGCGTATTGGACAATGGGATAATCCATTTGACCAGTGGCTGGAAAAGGGAGCTGTATTCTACCCTCTCTATAAGCTTCATTAATGGCTGATTGAAGGAGGTCGGCTGCCAGCACAAAGATTAGTGGAGACAATGGGTCGCCCTGTCTGACCCCATGCTTGCAGTGAAATTGTCTTCCCGGAACACCATTTAGAAGAATCGAGGACCACCCCGATGAGAAAATAGCCTCTATCCAGGACAGCCATTTGTCATTAAAACCCATATGTCTCATAATGTTGATCATGGGATCACGCTCGATCGTGTCGAAAGCTTTGGCGAAGTCCAGCTTAAGTAGAACAATCGGTCTCTTGGAGGCTTGACATTGGTGAATATATTGAAATGTCCATGCGAGACAATCTTGTATAGATCTCCCACGTATGAAACCATATTGGTTACGATGGATAATTTTCAAAATGACCTTCTGGAGACGGTTAGCCAGGAGCTTGGTAATGAGCTTAAGACAGCAATTGAGTAGTGTGATTGGCCTGTAGTCATTAACTGTGGATGGGGATCCATTCTTCGGGATAAGAGTAATCAATCCATCATTAATGCTCTGGAGGTTAAGTGTTCATGCATGGAATTGGTCACACAGCGAGTAGAAATCATTTTTGATGATTGGCCAACATGCTTTAAGGAAGAGACCACTAAATCCGTCCGGACCAGGTGCCCTATCCCCTGGCATCTCTTTAACTACTAGATCAATTTCCTCATGCGTGAAGGGAAGGGTGAGGTGATCCAAGTTTGCATTGGGCCTGATTAGAGACGGAAGGTCAAAATGCATCTGGGTTGGGCTAGAGGTGCCTAGTCTGTCCGAATATGCGTGGAAAAGCAGGGCCTCCTTTCCATTGTGATCTTCTACGACTAACCCGTCCGGAGTTTGCAGATTAGCAATGTTGTTTTTGCGATGTCGATCAGTAGCCATTGCTTGAAAGAATTTGGTATTTTCATCACCAAATTTAACCCATCGGACCGTACACCTTTCCTTCCAATATTGTTTCTGATAGTCCAATAGCCGAAGGAGATGATTTTTAATAATCTTGCGAAAATTGCTCTCTGGAAGTGTGAGGGACCGATGATTTTCCAGCTCATCCAGTTCATCCAAAGTTTTGTTGGTGTTCTCAATAGCCACCGATAACCGTGAGATACCTTTGCTCCAAGCTTTGAGCTCCTGTCGGAGCCGTTTGAATTTACGACAAAGCACAGTGGCTGCATTATGCACCGCAATAGGTTTATCCCAAACTCTTCGGACCACGTCCATGAAGCCCGGGTGCAGAAGCCAATAGGATTCAAACATGAAAATCTTGGCACGAGGGATTTTTGTCTCAATGGTTACAACACATGGTGTGTGATCTGATGTGGGCTTACAGAGAGGTTTGACCATGGTGTTGGGGTAAATACTTGTCCAGTGCATGGACGTAAAGAACCAGTCGAGTTGTTCGAGGAGTGGATCGTGTTGCATGTTACTCCAGGTGTATAGCCTACCTTTAATAGGTAATTCGACTAGGTTAAGTTTACAAATAATATCATTGAAAGTGGACATATCGTTGACATCACCCCCTGGCTTGTTGCGATTTTCTGGCCCTCTGATATAATTAAAAATCCCCAAGCAATAAGCAATCCTCGTTTGCTTGAATATCCTTGTTATAGAGCCATTGAGTAAAAGTGTCCCGAGCAGGCCCAGTACAAGGACCATAGATGTTAAAGAGTGTCCATGCTTGGGCAGAAATGGTGCTGGTGAATTGAATCCCCAAAGCAAAGTCTTCCTGGAGAACTACCGAGCCAGAGAACATGGAGCTGTTCCAAACAGTGAGTAAACCACCCGAAGCCCCATGAGAAGGAATATAAGCAAATTTATCGAAACGCTTAGGGCAACAAGTTTTAATAAATGCTAGATCGATAACAGGTTTTTTAGTCTCCTGCAAACAAACGATGGCACATCCACTAACAGAAATCGCGTTCGACAGCGCTAATAACTTTTTCTCTGAATTTAGCCCGCGCACATTCCAACATAGCATGTTCCAGCTACGCAAAAGTGGCATAAGGGACCGCGAGGTTAAGCTGAAGACGAAGAGGAGCCTTCAGTCGGGCCATTGCGGATGGTGGCCATATCTTCAGTAGCCAGCAGAGCAGCTTCGGTGAGCTCTTGAGGCGGGACGGCGCAGTGATTAATGCCAGTATCCTGCATGGTGCGGAGAGGTGTTGGTGGCGGGGCTTGAGCCATGATCTCAGAGCTGGAGCTCGGAGCAGCAGAAGGGATCACCCGGGGCTTCACTTTGGATACAGTAGGACGCCCATCAGATATTTGTGGCACTCTGAAGCCATCAAAGCGCGTCAATCTTGTGTTGCGTCTGACTTCAGTGGTGACCACAGGCGCCTTGAGCTTTGAGCGGCGAGGACGGGCAGCAGAAGGTCCTGGCACATCAGACAGGACTTGAGCAAGGCCCAAGTCAGAATCATTCGCCAGTGGGCTATGAGAGACCATAGGAGGCCCATCCCTTGAGACAGCAGGTGGCGCCAAGCTGGGAAAAGCATCCAAAGAAGCAGTGTCTGACGGCGGAGAGTTCAGAGAAATGTGATCTGCATCCAGGGCAGTAATACCATTTGAGGACAGCACGGACAGATCAGGCCTATCTGCAGTGTCAATTGGGAGAGCGCCAAGCTGTTCAGAAATCAGATCTGCAGGATGCTCTTCTTCTGGTGCCAACTCACTAATCTGCACCGAGGTTGGGGTGGCATGCAGGATGCGCGGAGAGAAGTACAGCATGTGGGTGGTGGATTGATCTGTCACCTGGAAGATAGAGCGAGAAGGAGCTATCTGAAGTTCCAGAGGAGGCAGCCCATATCCAGCACTCCATGGCCCAAAAGCAGCCACCACGGACAAGATGGACCTGGAGAGATATGCAGTGAAAATATTCCTCGGGATCAAGTCTGAGGTGAGCACTGTAGCCAATTCATTTCCCTCAACAGAAATACTGACATTCATAGTTGCAGCAGAAATTGCAATATCCACATTGATAACATTCTGAATCTCAGGAGGAGCCACTAGCAGAGTGCTTATTTGACTGTTGGAACCAAGAGAAGAGTTCTGAGTGCTTGCCGAAGAGGCATTTTCATACCAGACCGAGTTCAGACTGTCAGTGACATTATCTTCAGGCAGAATTCCATCTTGAACCCGGAGACCCTGAGCAGCAAGCCATGCTTGGAAGTTAACCAGAGCAGCTGGCATTTGAGGAGCAGGAGGCTGCGGCCAAGGTCCCATTGGCCATCTTGTGGTCCATCCTACTGAGGAGCCAGGTGAGGTGCCTGATCGTTACTGATTTCATTCTGAAGCAGCCAATTCTGAAGCTGTTGTTGGTATAGTTGCTCCGCCGTGAGGCCCTCCCCAAACATGGGATGTGGAACGCCATTAGCCGGGGGTGGTTCTTCATCAGCTGTTGGAACCTCAGGGTCATGGGCATTCCAATCTGTTCCACGAAGAATGAAAACAGCAGCGGTCCAGCAAGCTCTATCTCCACCTAACTAACGAATGACAATACTCTTGGGTATGAGGCGCATGTGAATGACTCTGACCTTAATAAGCACCACAGAGTGATCAGTATTAGGGCTATTCCAAGACACGAGCCTGCCGTAATCGTCAACCGAACGCTGAAGATAAAAATCAGTCTGATAATCATCCGGGAATCCGATGTACATAAGCCAAAGTTCAGGGCCATAAGTGGTGTTCGCATATTAAGAGCAGCATTGTGACGCACAAAAGAAATCACTAGATCCTCATCATCAAGCTGGAAAGTGGTGTTTACTGCAGTGTCGCGGATGAAGGAATTGGCAAATGCAAACATACCCACTCCCAGCGGATGGTCGGAGATCTCGGTGGGGTGCAGTCCGGCCTCATGCAGCATGCCTTCAATCGTGTTGCGAAGATCTTCCCGAAGATGCAGGGGCACGAACCGGCTGGCCTCGGCAATGGCGAGGAAACTGTTGTTGAGGGGAAGAATGGGATTGACAGCCATGTCCGCCCTCACCTTGCGATCTGCTGGCCCTAGCTCAATGGACCAGCCAGGCGGAAGGAACGGAAGAGGGTTGACAGGGTAGTTGGCCATGGTGGTGGGTGGGGTGGGGGTATCAACAGCGGCGGTGGTTTGCAGGGGTGAAGGTGGTGCTAGAGCAGAGCGCTCTGTTCCATTGGGAATCGAGGCGGGCAAAGCGAGAGAATGCGGGGCGTCAAAGGTGGACGGGGGGGTTTTTGGTCTCCATTGCCAGCGTTGGGCCCATCGACGCTGCCAGCAAGATTGCGCCAGGTGTTCGTAGTTCCCACATGCAGTACATCGCACAGTGGGGGGAGGTTGGCTCCTGGGTACCGTAAACGGGTAAGCCTGCTCCGCAGAAGGATACTTGATTTGCTGCCCAGAGTGAGTTGATTTGATTGAAAGATCCGAATCGGCACCCATAAAAGTCTTGCCATTTAAAGAAGCTCGAGGCTGAGACGGGCAATGAATCCCTTTGTGCCCTGGGGCCGAACAATGCAAACAAATAATCTGGGCGTGACAGTTAAATTTGTTGTGCCCCCATTGTAAACAATTAGCACATAGGACTCCCCAAGCATGAACCAAATCGTTCACTTCCATGGAGTTATATCCTGCCTGCAATAAATCCGAGATATGTGCCTTGGAGAGTAAAGGCGACCAGGAAGTATTTGGAGGAGCATTTTTGAACGCTGACGCAAGGAAACTTTGTGGTAATTTCGGGTAAATAATATTGCATGGAAACTGGAAAGAGCCAATCTGAAGTAAAGACTCCGAAGAATTTTCGGGGCATTGAATGCTCGTGTCTGCGGATTCCGAAAGCACCATGGAACGTACCTCATGATCACGGGCTTGCGGTGCATCATAAGAACATGAAGCTTCATGACTGTTCTTATCAGTGAAATCCATTGAAACGATAGGCACAATTCCAAATTTGCATAACTCAGTTGAGGTTGAAGGATCAGTTCGTAAGTGGTGTGTGAAAACATGAGGAGCAATGTGCACAGCCACAGGACTTCGATGAGCAATAGATTCAAGACGTTCATCAGCATGCCAACGATAATCCAAATGCTTGAAACCATTGAAACGACCATTGTACAGATGGAAATGGCAGACGAAATCGGGCCAAATACGGTCCTTGAGGCCATATGTCCAACCTTGCTTCCAGCCACTGAAAAGCGATATGACCTCTCAAAGATCTTAGAAACCTTAAAACCGAGGTGATGACCACCAATGCAACACTGTAGAGCCACGCCCACAGATTCCTCATTGAGGGGGAATGAAGCTGAAGAAAAGGAGACAACCAAGAAAAATTCATTGGTCTTGCGTGAAGGAGAGAAGTGCACCGTCTCTCCAAACCGATGGCGTACCTGATCGGCCACCGCAAGGCCAGGGTTGAAATCCCAGTGTAGGAGCCCTTCCATGACGTGGATCAATGGCTAGATCCATGAGGAGAGGTGGAGCAGGTGGGAGGAGCGGAGAGGAGAGGAGCCGCCATAACTATGTCTCCTCTTTACCGTCAATTGAGATCGGTTTGTTCACACTCCTGACCCACATGTCAGTGATATGCCAAGAGGAGGTGCGTTGACCGACTGATTGCAAGAAAGATCAATCCAGTAGGCCAAACCAAACTGATAATTCGAAGAGACTTGCAAAGATAACCAATCATACATAAAATAATTCAGAGAAGATTCAAATATTGTTCATAGATAAACTTGATCATAAACCCACAATTCATCGGTCTCAACAAACACACCGCAAAAGAAGATTACATCGAATAGATCTCCACAAGAGAGGGGGAGAACTTTGTATTGAGATCCAAAAAGAGAGAAGAAGCCATCTAGCTAATAACTATGGACCCGTAGGTCTGAAGTAAACTACTCACACTTCATCGGAGGGGCTATGGTGTTGATGTAGAAGCCCTCCGTGATCGATGCCCCCTCTGGCGGAGCTCCGGAAAAGGCCCCAAGATGGGATCTCGTGGATATAGAAAGTTACGGCGGTGGAATTAGGGTTTTGGCTTCGTATCTGGTAGTTTGGGGGTACGTAGGTATATATAGGAGGAAGGAGTATGTCGGTGGAGCAACAGGGGGCCACGAGGGTGGAGGGCGCGCCAGGGGGGGTAGGCACGCCCCCTACCTCGTGCCTTCCTCGTTGATTGCTTGACGTAGGGTCCAAGTCCTCTGGATCATGTTTGTTCCGAAAATCACGTTCCCGAAGGATTCATTCCGTTTGGACTCCGTTTGATATTCTTTTTCTGCGAAACCCTAAAATAGGCAAAAAAAAAACAGCAATTGTGGGCTAGGCCTCCGGTTAATAGGTTAGTCCCAAAAATAATATAAAAGTGTATAATAAAGCCTAATAATGTCCAAAACAGAATATAATATAGCATGGAACAATCAAAAATTATAGATACGTTGGAGACGTATCACCCCCTCTCCCTTGCCCCTATAAATAGAGGGGAAGTGGGAGGGCAGCCGCACCACATCCAAGGCGCAACCCTCCCCCTCCCCAACACCTCCTCCTCCTCCCGTGACGCTTGGCGAAGCCCTGCCGGAGTACCACGCTGCTCCAACACCACTACACCGCCGTGCTGCTGTTGGAGTTGTCATCCCCAACCTCTCCCTCTCTCCTTGCTGGATCAAGGTGTGGGACATGTCATCGGGCTGCACGTGTGTTGAACGCGGAGGCGCCGTTGTTCGGCGCTTGGATCAGAATCAGTCGTGATCTTAATCTCCACGAGTACAACTCCCTCATCCGCGTTCTTCTAACGCTTCCGTGTCGCGATCTTCAAGGGTATGAAGATGCACTCCTCTCTCTCTCTCTCGTTGCTAGTTTCTCCATAGATTGATCTTGGTGATGCGTAGAATTTTTTTTAATTTCTCCAACGATCCCCAACAAGATGGCCACCTTACCAAGGCCAACCACCTTACCCTTTGAGTTATCACCAAAAGTGACATACTTCCGAGGGCCGTCGTTTTCAGCAAGATCATGAAACATATCTTTGTCTCCGGTCAAATGATCGGTACATCCACTATCAAGGACCAATTCCTTTCCTTCGGCCATGTAGCCACGAAGATTATCCATAAGACCAAAGTGTCTCATAGACTCATCGAGATCATGGTCACTATCATCATACTCATCATAGCACCAATGTTCAACATCGTCTTGTGATGGATCAATTCCTAGAGAGGGCAGTTCATTAGATAAATGGTCATCACAATAGTCATCTTTATGAATTCTAATGGCTTCGGAGATGATATTGCTTATGATTCCAACGTCTCCTTTGGCACTCGTAAGATTAGTAAGCTCAAATAGACAATCACCAAATTTGGGATCATTGGAACTCATCTTACTCAGGGCAATAGATTTATGAAGAATTTCATCCAAGTTTTGCAAGGAATAGTTTGGAAATAGTTCCTCAAGAAATCTCCATATGGTGTAGGCACAATCAAGAGCAGGCAAGCTAGCAAACAAGTTTCTATGCAATCCTCTAGTGATTAAATTGACAGTTCTAAGATTATGGATCATGTCAATAGACTCATCAGGGGTAGGATGCAAAGGATCAACATGAGGTGCACAAGGGCTAGTAATATACTTGTTTAAATGATATTCATTAAAAATCTCAAGCATCTCAATTTTCCACTCATGAAAGTACTCTCCATCAAGAATAGGCACTCTACGTCTAAGACTTCCCAACGTAGACTCATCCATCTTCCTCCAAAGGTGTTTAAACCAAAGCAATGGAGACCAATGCTCTGATACCAATTGAAAGGATCGAGAAGAGGTGTCTAGAGGGGGTGAATAGACTCTTAACAAGAAAAAGGTTACAGTTTTTATTTTCCTCAAGTTAAGGTAGAGCTTTAGCAAAAGTTTAAACATCCACAATACATATCAAGCAAGCACGACAAGAGTATATGAGCAGCGGAAAGTAAAGCATGCAATTTTCAAGAATGCAAAGGTATGGAATTGGAGTGTGCAAACACAATTGGAGACACGGAGATTTTTGGCGTGGTTCCGATAGGTGGTGCTATCGTACATCCACATTGATGGAGACTTGAACCCACGAAGGGTAACGGTTGCGCGATCCCACGGTGGGCTCCACCCACGAAGGGTCCACGAAGAAGCAACCTTGTCTATCCCACCATGGCCATTGCCCACGAAGGACTTGCCTCACTAGGGTAGATCTTTGCGAAGTAGGCGATCTCCTTGCTCGTACAAACTTCTTGGTTCAACTCCACAATCTGGACGGAGGCTCTCAAGTGACACCTAACCAATCTAGGAGACACCACTCTCCAAAAGGTAATGGATGGTGTGTTGATGATGAACTCCTTGCTCTTGTGCTTCAAATGATAGTATCCCCAACACTCAACTCTCTCACATAGATTTGGATTTGGTAGAAAGATGATTTGAGTGGAAAGTAAGTTGGAGAAGGCTAGAGATCAAGATTTATGTGGTTGGAGTGGATTATCTTGACCTCAACACATGAGTAGGTGGTTCTCTCTCAGAAAATGTATGCTGGAAGTGTAGGCATGTTCTGATGGCTCTCCTCTCGAATGAAGAGTGGGTGGAGGGGTATATATAGCCTCCACACAAAATCTAACCGTTACACACAAATCACCAAACTCGGTGGGACCGAATCAGAGAACTCAATCAGACCGATTTAGTTCAAAATGTGACCGTTAGGCATTTCGGTGGAACCGATGTGCTAGGGTTAGGGTAAAACCTCATCTCAATTTGATCACACAAACTCAGTGAGACCGATTTTGGTAATAAGGAAAACAGAGAGTTGGTCAAGCAAACTCGGTGGGACCGATTGCATATCTCGGTGGGATCAAAATTATTGCAATAGGTAACAGAGAGTTTGCAATCCCATCTCGATGAGACCGAGATCCCATCGGTGAGACCGAATTGATTAGGGTTTGTGGCAGTGGCTATGTCAAGTGAACTCGGTGGCGCCGGATGGAAAATTTCGGTGGGGCTGAGTTTGACTTTTGGTTTGGGACATATGTGGATATGGGAAAGTGGTTGAGGGTTTTGGAGCATATCACTAAGTATTTTGAGCAAGCAAGCCATTAAGGAACACCTCATTCCCTTTTAATAGTATTGGCTTTCCTATGGACTCAATGTGATCTTGGATCACTAAAAGTAAAATGTAGAGTCTTGAGCTTTTGAGCTTGAGCCAATCCTTTGTCCTTAGCATCTTGAAAGGGTTTCATATCCTCTTGTCCACGCCACTCCATCTGTTGAACTTGTCTGAAATATACTAGATGAAAAACATTAGTTCAACAGGAGATATGTTGACATTAATTATCAAAACCACCTAGGGAGCACTTGTTCTTTCAATCTCCCCCTTTTTGGTAATTGATGACAACATACATCAAAGCTTTAGATAAAGATACAGAGGATAACAAGTAAAGCTTTGGAAAGACATGTAACATGCATAGGCTCCCCCTACATGTATGCAATCATGTCAATATGAAATGTAACAGCATGTGAATGCATAATCATGACAGAGTAGGCAAAGTGTTACATGTATCTTGGCTATATGCATCAGGGCAAATGATATGAATATATGAAGTGTAACTTCATGTTCATGATTCCTTCTTGCAAACAATATGTACATCAGCAACAAATCATCATGCACATGAGTGTGATGCATATACTTACCTTGTGGTCTTGAGCTGGCTTAGGAAGAGATGAACCTGAGTAAACAAGGTTAGATAACACAGATAAATCTACTAGACAGAGCAAACAAAAGAAGCCAGAAGAGTACCAAGATTGGGATGACATGTAGAGAATGAGTACTAGGTACTCCCATTGGATATAGGCATGTCCCCAAAGGTAAAATATATGCAATGAATTCAAAGACTTCCTTCCCTAATAGTCTTTCTCCCCCTGAATCTTGTATTGGATAATGGGAGAACATAGGGAAACAAAATTAGAGCAAAATAGATCATAAACATAAACATAACATAGACATGCCTTTCCCCTCTTAAAGACATGTGACTTCTCTCCTATTGAATACCAAGCATCTGGGGCCTTTGATGTGATTACATCTCTCTCCCTTTTTCTTTCTCTCCCCCTTTTGAAGAGAATAAGATTTGATGTGATCTCTCTCCCCCCCTTTGACATCAATTTCTAAGAAGGGGTCTTCTGGAGTGTCAGTAAAAATAGGTTTGGTCCTTGAGTCATAGAGCAAAGCAGCATAGATTGTGATGTTGGTAGAGGACAAGAATCATCGAGTGGAGCTGGAACAAAAATGTAGGAACAAGGGGCAAATTTTCTTTTCTGAAGTGAAATCGGTGGCACCGAGTTGTGTTCTTCGGTTGCACCAAAAGGATTCGGTTGGACCGAAAGTAGCAAACCGGTGTGTCCGAGTTCAACACAGAAAAAGAGCAATAGTCACCTCAGGTCACTAGGCAAATAAGATCTCACAAAGATTTGCAAGGAATTAACTGAAGGATTTGCAATGAATTGGATGCAGAAAATGTAGAACACTAGAGAACTTCATCTAGAATTGGGCGGTGACAAAGTCACCTATGTTAGAGTATATTGACCGAGGAGTCAAGTGAGAACACTTGATCGTAGGTCATACTCATCGTTTAAGCTCAAAATGGGGTTACCATTTTTCGTTTAAGCATTTGATGTATTCACATCTTGTTGAGTTGCTTTGACCCATGACTTGGGGTAAAGCTCCTCTAAGATGGAATAACATACCTTGGGTGGTGGTGTTGAACTTGATCATGTAGTTGAACTTGTGTGGGATGCTCAAGGTTGATGTAGATCATCAAATATTTAGAGCACCACTTGCAGTTTGAGTTCATCTACCTACATGGGTTAGTCTTGCAAGGAAGAGCACTTGTGTATCTAATTTGACAATCATGAATTCAATATCAAATGAAATTTGATATATAGAAATGGTCAATGGATATGTTGAAAGGTTTCATGCTTCCTTGTCTTCAACCACCATATTGTAGAGACTTCGAGATGTAGAGATTGCTCAAGATGTGAGTGATTTGCAATCTCATAGATTTTGGTTCATCCAAGTACCTACAAGGGTTAGATAACATGCAAGGGTACAAATATATCCAAGACACATGATCATCATCATAAGAGAAGAGTCAAGGGTTATTCATAGGCTCATGCCTTGCATGTATCCACATGGAGTTCCTGCTCCAATTTTGAAGCGTCAATGATGTTCAATTCACCTCTCAAACGGCAAAAGAATTTCTCATCAAGCGGTTTGGTGAATATATCCGCCAATTGCTTGTCGATACGAACATGCTTAAGATCAATGTCCCATTTAGCAACATGATCTTGAATGAAATGATGACGAACTTCAATATGCTTAGTTCGAGAATGTTGCACGGGTTTGTGAGCAATCTTAATAGCACTTTCATTGTCACAAAGCAATGGAACATGTTTCACATAGATCCCATAATCTTTAAGAGTTTGGGTCATCCAAAGTAATTGAGCACAACATGAACCGGCGGCAATGTATTCCGCTTCGGCGGTGGATAAGGATACCGAGTTTTGTTTCTTGGAGCACCAAGATACAAGAGATCTACTAAGAAATTGACAAGTACTTGAAGTGGACTTTCTATCAACCTTGTCTCCGGCATAGTCCAAATCAGAGTAGCCAACAAGATCAAAAGAAGACCTCTTAGGATACAATATGCCAAAATTTGATGTATGTATTAAGTATCTCACTATCCTTTTCACAGCCTTAAGATGACATTCTTTAGGGGCCGCTTGATATCGTGCACTCATGCACACACTTAGCATGATATCGGGATGGGAGGCACATAGATATAACAATGAACCAATCATAGAGCGATAAACCTTTTGGTCAACCGGTTTGCCATCCTTGGTCAAGTCAAGATGTCCACTAGTAGGCATGGGAGTTTTCATACCTTTCATTTATTGCATGTTGAACTTCTTGAATAATTCCTTGGTGTACTTTGTTTGAGAAACAAAGGTGCCTTCCTTAGTTTGCTTGATTTGCAAACCAAGGAAGAACTTGAGTTCACTCATCATAGACATCTCAAACTTCTCCAACATTAGCTTTCCAAACTTTTCACTAAAATGAGGGTTAGTTGAACCAAATATGATATCATCAACATAATTTGGCACACAAATAATTCACCATTGACCCTTTTAGTAAAAAGAGTAGAATCTATTTTGCCAATCTCAAAGCCTTTCTCAATAAGGAACTTGGTCAAGCATTTATACCACGCTCTAGGAGCTTGTTTAAGACCATAAAGAGCTTTGTGAAGTTTGTAAACATGGCCGGGTTTCTTAGGATTAACAAAGCCGGGAGGTTGTTTAACATAAACTTCCTCCTCAATTTCACCATTAAGGAACGCACTTTTGATGTCCATTTGGTACAAGGTGATATCATGGTGATTAGCATAGGCAAGTAAGATGCGGATAGACTCAAGTCTAGCAACGGGGGCATATGTCTCACCGTAGTCCATACCTTCGACTTGAGTGTAGCCTTGGGCGACGAGACGTGCTTTGTTGCGGATGACTTGACCATCTTCGTCTTGCTTGTTGTGAAACACCCATTTGGTACCAATGATGTTGTGGTTGTTGTCGGGCTTCTCGACCAATGTCCACACTTGATTTCTCTCAAAGTTGTATAGCTCTTCATGCATAGCATTTATCCAATCTAGATCTTCCAATGCTTCTTCAACCTTCATAGGTTCAATTCTAGAGATGAATGAATAATGTTCACAAAAATTAGCCAAACAAGTTTTAGAGCGAGTGATTCTCCCGGTTTGAATATCGTTGAAGATTTGTTCAATGGGATGGTCTCATGAAACTCTTGCTCGAACTCGTGGGAGATTTTGTTTGGGTCGGTGTGGAGCATCTTCTTCATCATCTCGTTCTTCTTCTTGGCCTTCTTCATTGTTGAAGTTGTCGTTCTCTCGTCGTGGTGGAGAAGGAGGTTGATGAGGTTCATTTTGGTGTACTTCCTCGTTTTCTTCATCGTGGCGTGTCCCACTTGTGTATGCTTCCATGTCAACTCTTGGTTCACCTTATCGTGAGGTAGAAGCTTCCACTTGGACGGACGAGGTACTCTCCTTCACCTCTGTTGGATGAATCTTGCCAATAGACAAGTCTTGGATTGCTTCCGAAGGGTCTTTGTCTCCTACATCAATTGGCAATTGCTCTACTTGCGAGCCGTTAGATTCACCAAACTTCACATCTACCGTCTCTTCAACCTTTCGGGTGAAATTGTTGTAGACATGGTAAGTGTGAGAGTTTGAGACATAATCAAGTTGGAAACCCTCATGAGATTTAGGAGCAAATTTAGAACGATGATGCTTGTCAAGAATGTAACACTTTGAGCCAAATACTTGAAAGTATCCAACTTGGGGTTTGTTACCGGTGAGGAGATCGTATGCTGTCTTGCCGAGTAGCTTGTGAAGATACAAGCGATTTGTTGCATGACAAGCTGTCTCAACCGCTTCCGCCCAAAAGTGTTTTGGAGTCTTGTACTCATCAAGCATCGTTATTTCCATCTCGATAAGAGTTCGGTTCTTCCTCTCAACAACTCCATTTTGTTGAGGCGTGTATGTAGCCGAGAACTCGTGTGAAATCCCTTCTTCGTCAAGAAAGGTATCCACATTTGTGTTCTTGAACTCCGTTCCGTTGTTGCTGCGAACCTTCTTGATCTTCACTTCAAATTGATTTTGGGCCTTCCTAGAGAAGTTCTTGAAGATCTTTTGGACCTGCGATTTATCATCAAGAAAGAACACCCACGTAAATCATGAAAAATCATCGACTATTACTAGACCAAATGAGTTTCCACCGAGACTTTTGTAGGCATTGGGACCAAAGAGATCCATGTGAAGTAGCTCGAGCGGTCTCCTCATGGTCATGATGTTCTTCATGGGATGACTTCCTCTGACTTGTTTTCCTGCTTGACAAGCACTGCACAATCTATCCTTGTCAAATATAACATCTTTTACTCCAAGGATGTGATCACCTTTAATAAGCTTATCAATATTTTGCATGCCCACATGACCTAACCTTCTATGCCACAACCAGCCTTTCGAGGATTTAGCAATTAGGCAAGTTCTAGGTTGAGCCTTTCTAGTGAAATCAACAATGTAAAGATCACCTCTACGTCGGTAAAGACCATTTTATGATTATCTCTACAAAACACTTGGCAATCTACTTCAGTAAATAGGACATTGGAACCAAAGTCAGCAAGTCTAGATACGGAAAGTAAATTGTAGCCAAGAGATTCAATGAGCATAACATTTTGTATGGAGCTATCATGTGATATGGCCACCTTAACAAGGCCAACCACCTTACCCTTTGAGTTATCACCAAAAGTGACATACTTTCGAGGGCCATCGTTTTCAGCAAGCTCACGAAACATATCTTTGTCTCCGGTCATATGATCAGTACATCCACTATCAAGGACCCATTCTTTGCGTCCGGCCATTTAGCGACGAAGATTAGCCATAAGACCAAAGTGTCTCATAGACTCATCGAGATCAAGGTCACTATCATCAACCTCATCATACCCATGTTCAACATCATCTTATGATGAATCAATTCCTAGAGAGGGCAATTCATTAAATAAATGGTCATCACAATAGTCATCTTTATGAATTCTAATGGCTTCGGAGATGATATTGCTTATGATTCCAACGTCTCCTTTGGCACTCGTAAGATTAGTAAGCTCAAATAGACAATCACCCAATTTGGGATCATTGGAACTCATCTTACTCAGGGCAATAGATTTATGAAGAATTTCATCCAAGTTTTGCAAGGAATAGTTTGGAAATAGTTCCTCAAGAAATCTCCATATGGTGTAGGCACAATCAAGAGCAGGCAAGCTAGCAAACAAGTTTCTATGCAATCCTCTAGTGATTAAATTGACAGTTCTAAGATTACGGATCATGTCAATAGACTCATCAAGGGTAGGATGCAAAGGATCAACATGAGGTGCACAAGGGCTAGTAATATACTTGTTCAAATGATATTCATTGAAAATCTCAAGCATCTCAATTTTCCACTCATGAAAATACTCTCCATCAAGAATAGGCACTCAACGTCTAAGACTCCCCAACGTAGACTCATCCATCTTCCTCCAAAGGTGTTTAAACCAAAGAAATGGAGACCAATGCTCTGATACCAATTGAAAGGAACGAGAAGAGGTGTCTAGAGGGGGGTGAATAGACTCTTGACAAGAAAAAGGTTGCAGTTTTTATTTTCCTCAAGTTAAGGTAGAGCTTTAGCAAAAGTTTAAACATTCACAATACATATCAAGCAAGCATGACAAGAGTATATGAGCAGCGGAAAGTAAAGCATGCAATTTGCAAATATGTAAAGGGATGGAATCGGAGTGTGCAAATGCAATTGGAGACACGGAGATTTTTGGCATGGTTCTGGTAGGTGGTGCTATCGTACATCCACGTTGGTGGAGACTTCAACCCACGAAGGGTAACGGTTGCGTGAGTCCACGGAGAGCTCCACCCACGAAGGGTCCACCAAGAAGCAACCTTGTCTATCCCACCATGGCCATCGCCCATGAAGGACTTGCCTCACTAGGGTAGATCTTCACGAAGTAGGCGATCTCCTTGCCCGTACAAACTTCTTGGTTCAACTCCACAATCTTGACGGAGGCTCCCAAGTGACACCTAACCAATCTAGGAGACACCACTCTCCAAAAGGTAATGGATGGTGTGTTGATGATGAACTCCTTGCTCTTGTGCTTCAAATGATAGTATCCCCAACACTCAACTCTCTCTCATAGATTTGGATTTGGTAGAAAGATGATTTGAGTGGAAAGCAAGTTGGAGAAGGCTAGAGATCAAGATTTATGTCGTTAGAGTGGATTATCTTGACCTCAACACATGAGTAGGTGGTTCTCTCTCACAAAATGTATGCTAGAAGTGTAGGCATGTTCTGACGGCTCTCCTCTCGAATGAAGAGTGGGTGGAGGGGTATATATAGCCTCCACACAAAATCTAACCGTTACACACAAATCACCAAACTCAGTGGGACCGAATCAGGGAACTCGATCAGACCGATTTAGTTCAAAATGTGACCGTTAGGCATTTCGGTGGGACCGACATGATCAACTCGGTGGGACCGATTTGCTAGGGTTAGGGTAAAACCTCATCTCGGTTTGACCGATTACACAAACTCGGTGAGACCGGTTCTGGTAATAAGCAAAACAGAGAGTTGGTCAAGCAAACTTGGTGGGACCGATTGTATATCTCAGTGGGACCGAAATTATTGCAATAGGTAACAGAGAGTTTGCAAGCCCATCTCGGTGAGACCGAATTGATTAGGGTTTGTGGAAGTGGCTATGTCAAGTGAACTCAGTGGCGTGATACGTCCATTTTGCATCATGCTTTTATATCAATAGTTATTGCATTATGGGTTGATATTTCACATTATGTCACAATACTTATGGCTATTCTATCTTATTTTACAAGGTTTACATAAGGAGGGAGAATGCCGGCAGCTGGAATTCTGGGCTGGAAAAGGAGCAAATATTAGAGACCTATTCTGCACAACTCCAAAAGTCCCGAAACTCCACGGAACACCTTATAATAAATAATGAAAAATCCTCACCAAAGATGAAGACCAGGGGGCCCACACCCTGCACACGAGGGTGGGGGGCGCCCCCCCTAGGGCGCGCCCCCTACCTCGTGGGCCCCCTGGTGGCTCTCCGATGACCATCTTCTCATATATGAAGTCTTTCATCGACAAAAAAAGAAGAAGCAACCTTTCGGGATGAAACTCCGCCGCCATGAGGCGAAACCTTGGCGGATCCAATCTAGAGCTCCAGCAGAGCTGTTCTGTCGGGGAAACTTCCCTCCCGAAGGGGGAAATCATCGCCATCGTCATCACCAACGCTCCTCTCATCGAGAGAGGGCAATCTCCATCAACATCTTCATCAGCACCATCTCATCTCAAAACCCTAGTTCATCTCTTGTATCCAATTCTTGTCTCCAAGTCCGGGATTGGTGCTAGTAGTGTTAATTACTCCTTATAGTTGATGCTAGTTGGTTTAATTGGTGGAAGATCATATGTTTAGATCCTATATGCATATTAATACCCCTCTGATTATGAACATGTTTATGCTTTGTGAGTAGTTACGTTTGTTCCTGAGGACAAGGGAGAAGTCTTGCTATTAGTAGTCATGTGAATTTGGTATTCGTTTGATATTTTGATGAGATGTATGTTGTCTAGCCTCTAGTGGTGTTATGTGAACGTCGACTACATAACACTTCACCATTATTTGGGCCTAGAGGAAGGCATTGGGAAGTAATAAGTAGATGATGGGTTGCTAGAGTGACAGAAGCTTAAACCCTAGTTTATGCGTTGCTTCGTAAGGGGCTGATTTGGATCCATATGTTTCATGCTATGGTTAGGTTTACCTTAATACTTTTTTTGTAGTTGCGGATGCTTGCAATAGAGGTTAATCATAAGTGGGATGCTTGTTCAAGTAAGAAAAGCACCCAAGCACCGGTCCACCCACATACCAAATTATCAAAGTACCGAACGCGAATCATATGAACGTGATGAAAACTAGCTTGACGATATTCCCATGTGTCCTCGGGAGCACTTTTCCTTATATAAGAGTTTGTCCAGGCTTGTCCTTTGCTACAAAAAGGATTGGGCCACCTTGATGCGCTTTATTTACTTTTGTTACTTGTTGCTCGTTACAAATTATCTTATCACAAAACTATCTGTTACCACTTATTTCAGTACTTGCAGAGAATACCTTGTTGAAAACAGTTTATCATTTCCTTCTGCTCCTCGTTGGGTTCGACACACTTACTTATCGAAAGGACTACGATAGATCCCCTATACTTATGGGTCATCAAGACTCTTTTCTAGCGCAGTTGCAGAGGAGTGAAGTGCCTTTGGTAGGTGGAATTTGGTAAGGAAAAATTTATATAGTGTGCTGAAATTTACTGTCACTTGTTACTATGGAAAGTAATCCTCTTAGGGGCTTGTTCGGGGTATCTTCACCCCGACCAGTAGAGCAAAGAGTTACTCCTCAACCTAATGAACCTATTGAAAATGAAATTCCTTATGTGTATCCTTCAGGCATGATAGAAAAACTGCTAGCTAATCCTTTTACAGGAGATGGAACAAAGCATCCTGATGAACACCTAATATATGTGCATGAAGTTTGTGGATTATTTAAGCTTGCAGGTATATCCGATGATGTTGCTAAGAAGAAGGTCTTCCCTTTATCTTTGAAGGGAGACACATTGACATGGTACAGGCTATGTGATGATATGAGGTCTTGGAATTACAAACGATTGAAATTGGAATTTCATCAGAAGTTTTATCCTATGCATCTTGTTCATCATGATCGCAATTATATATATAATTTTTGGCCTCGCGAAGGAGAAAGCATCGCTCAAGCTTGGGGGAGGCTTAAATCAATGTTATATTCATGCCCCAATCATGAGCTCCCAAGAGAAACAATTCTTCAAAAAAAATTATGCTCGGCTTTCTGAAAATAATCGCACCATGCTCGATACTTCTTGTGCTGGCTCTTTTATGATGAAGACTATTGGATTTAGATGGGATTTATTGGATAGAATTAAATGCAACTCTGAATATTGGGACCTCAACAATGGTAAGGAGTCAGGTATGACACCTAAGTTTGATTGTGTTAAATCTTTTATGGATATCGATATTTTCCATAAGTTTAGCACTAAATATGGACTTGATTCTGAGGTAGTAGCTTCTTTCTGCGAATCTTTTGCTACTTATGTTGATCTCCCTAAGGAGAAGTGGTTTAAATATCATCCTCCCATAGAAGTAAAAGTAGCTTCACCTATTAAAGTTGAAGAAAAGACTGTCACTTATAATGATCCTATTGTTCCTACTTGTTATGTTGAGAAACCACCTTTCCCTATTAGGATAAAGGATCATGCTAAAGCTTCAACTGTGGTTCGTAAAAGCAATATTAAAACATATACACCTCCTGAGCAAGTTAAAGTTGAACCTAATATTGCAATTGTTAAAGATCTCTTGTCTGATAATATTGATGGGCATGTTATTCAATTCTGTGGTGAAACTGCTAGAATTGCTAAACCTTGTGCTAAAGATAAAAATATACATGTGGTAGGCGTGCTTGTTATTTCTGTTAAAATAGGAGAACATTGTTATCATGGCTTATGTGATATGGGTGCTAGTGCTAGTGTTATACCTTATAACTTGTATAAAGAAATCAAGCATGAAATTGCACCTGCTGAGTTAGAAGATATTGATGTCACAATTAAACTTGCTAATAGAGATACTATTTCAGCAGTGGGAATTGTTAGATATGTTGAAGTCTTGTGCGGGAAAACTAAATATCCTGCTGATTTTCTTGTTCTTAATTCCCCACAAGATAGCTTTTGTCCCATTATATTTGGTAGACCCTTCTTGAACACTGTTAATGCTAAGATAGACTGCGAAAAGAATGTTGTTACTATTGGCTTGGATGATATGACTCATGAATTTAATTTATCTAAATTTATTAAACAACACCGTGAAGAAGAATTGTCTAGTAAGGATGAAATTATTGGTCTTGCTTCTATTGTCGTACCTCCTAGTGATCCTTTAGAACAATATTTGCTAGACCATGAGAATGATATGTTTATGAATGAAAGAAGGGAAATAGATGAAGTATTCTTTAAGTAGGAACCTATTCTGAAACACAATTTGCCTGTTGAAATCCTAGGGGGTCCCCCTCCACCTAAGGGTGATCCCGTGTATGAGCTTAAACCATTGCCTGGTAATCTTAAATATGCTTATCTTGATGAAAAGAAGATATATCCTGTTATTATTAGTGCTAACCTTTCAGAGCATGAAGAAGAAAGATTATTGAAAACTCTGAAGAAGCACCGTGCTACTATTGGATATACTCTTGATGATCTTAAGGGCATTAGTCCCACTCTATGTCAACATAAAATAAATTTGGAAGCCAATGCCAAACCAGTTCGTGATCCTCAACGACGTCTGAATCCTAAAATGAAAGAAGTGGTAAGAAAAGAAATACTAAAGCTTCTGGAGGCAGGTATAATTTATCTAGTTGCTGATAGTCAATGGGTAAGTCTTGTTCATTGTGTCCCTAAGAAGGTAGGTATTACTGTTGTTCCGAATGATAAAGATGAATTGATTCCACAAAGAATTATTACAGGTTATAGGATGGTAATCGATTTCCGCAAATTAAATAAGGCTACTAAGAAAGATCATTACCCCTTACCTTTTATCGATCAAATGCTAGAAAGATTATGCAAACATACACATTACTGCTTTCTAGATGGTTACTCTGGTTTCTCTCAAATACCTGTGTCGGCTAAAGATCAATCAAAGACTACTTTTACATGCCCTTTTGGTACTTTTGCTTATAGAAGTATGCCTTTTGGTTTATGTAATGCACCTGCTACCTTTCAAAGATGCATGATGGCTATATTCTCTGACTTTTGTGAAAAGATTTGTGAGGTTTTCATGGACGACTTTTCCGTCTATGGATCTTCTTTTGATGATTGCTTGAGCAATCTTGATCGAGTTTTGCAGAGATGTGAAGAAACTAATCTTGTCTTGAATTGGGAAAAGTGCCACTTTATGGTTAATGAAGGTATTTTCTTGGGGCATAAAGTTTCTGAAAGAGGTATTGAAGTTGATAAAGCCAAGGTTGATGGTATTGAAAAGATGCCATGTCCCAAGGACATCAAAGGTATAAGAAGTTTCCTTGGTCACGCCAGATTTTATAGGAGGTTCATTAAGGACTTCTCAAAAATCTCTCGGCCTCTGACTAATTTATTACAAAAAGATATACCATTTGGCGTTGATGATGATTGTGTAGAAGCATTTGAAATACTTGAGAAAGCATTAGTCTCTGCACCTATTGTTCAGCCACCTGATTGGAATTTACCCTTTGAAATTATGTGTGATGCTAGCGATTATGCTGTAGGTGCTGTTCTAGGGCAAAGAGTTGATAAGAAATTAAATGTTATCCATTATGCTAGTAAGACTCTAGACAATGCTCAAAGAAATTATGCTACTACTGAAAAAGAACTTCTAGCAGTTGTATTTGCTTGTGATAAGTTCAGATCTTATATTGTTGATTCTAAAGTAACTATCCACACTAATCATGCTGCTATTAAATATCTTATGGAAAAGAAAGATGCTAAGCCTAGACTTATTAGATGGATTCTCTTGCTACAAGAATTTGATTTGCATATTGTTGATAGAAAAGGAGCTGAGAACCCCGTTGCAGACAACTTATCTAGGTTAGAGAACGTTCTTGATGACCCACTACCTATTGATGATAGCTTTCCTGATGAACAATTAAATGTCATAAGTACTTCTCGTAGTACTCCTTGGTATGCTGATTCTGCTAATTACATAATTGCTAAATTCATACCACCTAGCTTCACATACCAACAAAAGAAAAAGTCCTTCTATGATTTGAGACATTACTTTTGGGATGACCCACATCTTTATAAAGAAGGAGTAGATGGTGTTATTAGACGTTGTGTACCAGAGCATGAACAGGAACAGATCCTACGCAAGTGCCACTCCGAAACTTATGGAGGACACCACGCGGGAGATAGAACTACACATAAGGTATTGCAATCCGGTTTTTATTGGCCTACTCTCTTCAAAGATGCATGTAAGTTTGTCCTATCTTGTGATGAATGTCAAAGAATTGGTAATATTAGTAGACGTCAAGAAATGACTATGAATTATTCACTTGTTATTGAACCATTTGATGTTTGGGGCTTTGATTATATGGGACCCTTTCCTGGCTCTAATGGATATACACATATTTTAGTTGTTGTTGATTACGATACTAAGTGGGTAGAAGCTATTCCAACTAGTAGTGCTGATCATAACACTTCTATTAAAATGCTTAAAGAAGTTATTTTTCCGAGGTTTGGAGTCCCTAGATATTTAATGACTGATGGTGGTTCACATTTTATTCATGGTGCTTTCCGTAAAATTCCTGCTAAATATGACATCAATCATAGAATTGCATCTCCGTATCACCCATAGTCTAGTGGTCAAGTAGAGTTGAGTAATAGAGAACTCAAATTAATTTTGCAAAAGACTGTCAATAGGTCTAGAAAGAATTGGTCCAAGAAACTTGATGATGCATTATGGGCATATAGAACTGCATATAAAAATCCTATGGGTATGTGTCCGTATAAAATGGTATATGGAAAAGCATGTCACTTACCTCTTGAACTAGAACATAAGGCATATTGGGCTATTAAAGAGCTCAACTATGATTTCAAACTTGCCGGTGAGAAGAGGTTATTTGATATTAGCTCACTTGATGAATGGATAACACAAGCTTATGAAAAAGCCAAGTTGTTTAAAGAAAAAGTTAAAAGATGGCATGACAAAAGGATACAAAAGCGTGAGTTTAATGTAGGTGATTATGTATTGCTATACAACTCTCGTTTAAGATTTTTTGCAGGGAAACTTCTCTCTAAATGGGAAGGCCCCTATGTTATCGAGGAGGTTTATCGTTCCGGAGCCATATAAATCAACGACTTTGAAGGCACAAACCCGAAGGTGGTAAACGGTCAAAGAATCAAACATTATATCTCAGGTAATCCCATAAATGTTGAAACCAATATTATTGAAACTGTAACCCCGGAGGAATACACAAGGGACACTTTCTAGAACGTTTCAGACTCCGAAAAGGAATAGGTATGTGGTACGTAAGTAAACCGACTCGAATTTTTTAAGGCAATATTTCTCCATTTTGGAATATTTAGAAAAATAGAAAATTAAGTAGCAGTCCGGGAAGGACACGAGGGCCCCATGAGGGTGGAGGGTGCGCCCTACCCCCCTGGGCGCGCCCCCTACCTCGTGAGCACCTCGTGTGCCTTCCGGACTCCGTTTTCTTGCACGATACATATTTTGGTCGGTAAAAATTCACTATATATTCTCCCGAAGGTTTTGACTCCCGTATCACGCAAATATCCTCTGTTCTTGTTTTGGGTTGTTCTCTGTTAGGGTTGTCAAGGCCAGGCATCATCTCGTCCCCCTCCTCCAACAATGGTGACAAAGATGCTTGGCTAATGAAGATAGAGCTGAAGAGGGAAGAACCTATGGAGATCAACAAGGATGTGAAGGAAATATGCCCTAGAGGCAATAATAAAGTTATTATTTATTTCCTTATATCATGATAAAAGTTTATTATTCATGCTAGAATTGTATTAACCGGAAACATAATACATGTGTGAATACATAGACAAACTAAGTGTCACTAGTATGCCTCTACTTAACTAGCTCGTTAATCAAAGATGGTTATGTTTCCTAACCATAGACAAAGAGTTGTCATTTTATTAAACGGGATCACATCATTAGTTGAATGATCTGATTGACATGACCCATTCCATTAGCTTAGCACCCGATCGTTTAGCATGTTGCTATTGCTTTCTTCATGACTTATACATGTTCCTATGACTATGAGATTATGTAACTCCCGTGTGCCAGAGGAACACTTTGTGTGCTACCAAACGTGACAACGTAACTGGGTGATTATAAAGGTGCTCTACAGGTGTCTCCAAAGGTACATGTTGGGTTGACGTATTTCGAGATTAGGATTTGTCACTCCGATCGTCGGAGAGGAATCTCTGGGCCCTCTCGGTGATGCACATCACTTAAGCCTTGCAAGCAATGTAACTAATGAGTTAGTTGTGAGATGATGTATTACAGAACGAGTAAAGAGACTTGCCGGTAACGAGATTGAACTAGGTATTGGATACCGACGATCGAATCTCGGGCAAGTAACATACCGATGACAAAGGGAACAACGTATGTTGTTATGCGGTCTGACCGATAAAGATCTTCGTAGAATATGTAGGAGCCAATATGGGCATCCAGGTCCCGCTATTGTTTATTAACCGGAGACATGTCTCGGTCATGTCTACATTGTTCTCGAACCCGTAGGGTCCGCACGCTTAAGGTTTCGATGACAGTTATATTATGAGTTTATACGTTTTGATGTACCGAAGGTTGTTCGGAGTCCCGGATGTGATCACGGACATGATGAGGAGTCTCGAAATGGTCGAGACATAAAGATTGATATATTGGAAGCCTATGTTTGGATATCGGAAGTGTTCCGGGTGAAATCGGGATTTTACCGGAGTACCGGGAGGTTACCGGAACCCCCCGGGAGCTATATGGGCCTTAGTGGGCCTTAGTGGAAAAGAGAAGGGGCAGCCCAAGATGGGCCGCGCGCCCCTCCCCTCCCTTGGTCCGAATAGGACAAGGAGAGGGGGCCGGCCCCCCTCTCTCTTTTCCCCCCTCCGCGAATCCTATTCCAACTAGGATTGGGGGGGGGGAATCCTACTCCCAGAGAGAGTAGGACTCCTCCTGGCGCGCCTCTCCTAGGCCGGCCACCCCCCCCCTTGATCCTTTATATACGGAGGCAGGGGCACCCCAGAGGAACACAAGTTGATCCACGTGATCATATTCTTAGCCGTGTGCGGCGCCCCCTGCCACCATAGTCCTCGATAATATTGTAGCGGTGCTTAGGCGAAGCCCTGCTACAGTAGTGCATCAAGATCGTCACCATGCCGTCGTGCTGACGGAACTCTTCCCCGACACTTTGCTGGATCGGAGTCCGGGGATCGTCATCAAGCTGAACGTGTGCTAAAACTCGGAGGTGCCATAGTTTCGGTGCTTGATCGGTCGGGCCGTGGAGACGTACGACTACATCAACCAAACGCTTCCGTTGTCGATCTACAAGGGTACGTAGATCACACTCTCCCCTCTCGTTGCTATGCATCACCATGATCTTGCGTGTGCGTAGGAAATTTTTTGAAATTACTACGTTACCCAACAGTGGCATCCGAGCCTAGGTTTTATGTGTTGATGTTATATGCACGAGTAGAACACAAGTGAGTTATGGGCGATATAAGTCATACTGCTTACCAGCATGTCATACTTTGGTTCGGCGGTATTGTTGGACGAAACGGCCCGGACCGACATTACACGTATGCTTACGCGAGACTGGTTCTCCCGACGTGCTTTGCACATAGGTGGCTTGCGGGTGACAGTTTCTCCAACTTTAGTTGAACCGAGTGTGGCTACGCCCGGTCCTTGCGAAGGTTAAAACAGCACCAACTTGACAAACTATCGTTGTGGCTTTGATGCGTAGGTAAGATTGGTTCTTGCTTAATCCCGTAGCAGCCACGTAAAACTTGCAACAACAAAGTAGAGGACGTCTAACTTGTTTTTGCAGGGCATGTTGTCATGTGATATGTTCAAGACATGATGCTAAATTTTATTGTATGAGATGATCATGTTTTGTAACCGAGTTATCGGCAACTGGCAGGAGCCATATGGTTGTCGCTTTATTGTATGCAATGCAATCGCGCTGTAATGCTTTACTTTATCACTAAGCGGTAGCGATAGTCGTGGAAGCATAAGATTGGCGAGACGACAACGATGCTACGATGGAGATCAAGGTGTCGCGCCGGTGACGATGGTGGTCATGACGGTGCTTCGGAGATGGAGATCACAAGCACAAGATGATGATGGCCATATCATATCACTTATATTGATTGCATGTGATGTTTATCTTTTATGCATCTTATCTTGCTTTGATTGACGGTAGCATTATAAGATGATCACTCACTAAATTATCAAGATAAAAGTGTTCTCCCTGAGTATGCACCGTTGCCAAAGTTCGTCGTGCCCAGACACCACGTGATGATCGGGTGTGATAAGCTCTACGTCCATCTACAACGGGTGCAAGCCAGTTTTGCACACGCAGAATACTCAGGTTAAACTTGACGAGCCTAGCATATGCAGATATGGCCTTGGAACACTGAGATCGAAAGATCGAGCGTGAGTCATATAGTACATATGATCAACATAGTTATGTTCACCATTGAAAACTACTCCATTTCACGTGATGATCGGTTATGGTTTAGTTGATTTGGATCACATGATCACTTAGAAGATTAGAGGGATGTCTATCTAAGTGGGAGTTCTTAAGTAATATGATTAATTGAACTTAAATTTATCATGAACTTAGTACCTGATAGTATCTTTCTTATGTATGTTTGATTGTAGATAGATGGCCCGTGCTGTTGTTCCGTTGAATTTTAATGCGTTCCTTGAGAAAGCAAAGTTGAAAGATGATGGTAGCAATTACACTGACTGGGTCCGTTACTTGAGGATTATCCTCATTGCTGCACAGAAGAATTACGTCCTGGAAGCACCGCTGGGTGCCAGGCCTGCTGCTGGGGCAACACCAGATGTTATGAATGTCTGGCAGAGCAAAGCTGATGACTACTCGATAGTTCAGTGTGCCATGCTTTACGGCTTAGAATCGGGACTTCAACGACGTTTTGAACGTCATGGAGAATATGAGATGTTCCAGGAGTTGAAGTTAATATTTCAAGAAAATGCCCGAATTGAGAGATATGAAGTCTCCAATAAGTTCTATAGCTGCAAGATGGAGGGGAACAGTTCTGTCAGTGAGCATATACTCAAAATGTCTGGGTATAATAATCACTTGATTTAGGTGGGAGTTAATCTTCCAGATGATTGCTTCATTGACAGAATTCTCCAATCACTGCCACCAAGCTACAAGAGCTTCGTGATGAACTATAATATGCAAGGGATGAATAAGACTATTCCCGAGCTCTTCGCAATGCTGAAAGCTGCGGAGGTAGAAATCAAAAAGGAGCATCAAGTGTTGATGGTCAACAAGACCACTAGTTTCAAGAAAAAGGGCAAAGGGAAGAAGAAGGGGAACTTCAAGAAGAACAGCAAGCAAGTTGCTGCTCAAGAGAATAAACCCAAGTCTGGACCTAAGCCTGAAACTGAGTGCTTCTACTGCAAGCAGATTGGTCACTGGAAGTGGAACTGCCCCAAGTATTTGGCGGATAAGAAGGATGGCAAGGTGAACAAAGGTATATGTGATATACATGTTATTTATGTGTACCTTACTAGAGCTCGCAGTAGCACCTGGGTATTTGATACTGGTTCTGTTGCTAATATTTGCAACTCGAAACAGGGACTACGGATTAAGCAAACACTGGCAAAGGACAAGGTGACGATGCGCGTGGGAAATGGTTCCAAAGTCGATGTGATCGCGGTCGGCACGCTACCTCTACATCTACCTTCGGGATTAATATTAGACCTAAATAATTGTTATTTGGTGCCAGCGTTGAGCATGAACATTATATCTGGATCTTGTTTAATGCGAGACGGTTATTCATTTAAATCTGAGAATAATGGTTGTTCTATTTATATGAGTAATATCTTTTATGGTCATGCACCTTTAAAGAGTGGTCTATTTTTGATGAATCTCGATAGTAGTAACACACATATCCATAATGTTGAAGCCAAAAGATGCAGAGTTGATAATGATAGTGCAACTTATTTGTGGCACTGCCGTTTAGGTCATATCGGTATAAAGCGCATGAAGAAACTCCATACTGATGGGCTTTTGGAACCACTTGATTATGAATCACTTGGTACTTGCGAACCATGCCTCATGGGCAAGATGACTAAAACACCATTCTCCGGCACTATGGAGAGAGCAACAGATTTTTTGGAAATCATACATACAGATGTATGTGGTCCGATGAATATTGAGGCTCGTGGCGGATATCGTTATTTTCTCACCTTCACAGATGACTTAAGCAGATATGGGTATATCTACTTAATGAAACATAAGTCTGAAACATTTGAAAAGTTCAAAGAATTTCAGAGTGAAGTTGAAAATCATCGTAACAAGAAAATAAAGTTTCTACAATTTGATCGTGGAGGAGAATATTTGAGTTACGAGTTTGGTGTACATTTGAAGCAATGCAGAATAGTTTCGCAACTCACGCCACCCGGAACACCACAGCGTAATGGTGTGTCCGAACGTCGTAATCGTACTTTACTAGATATGGTACGATCTATGATGTCTCTTACTGATTTACCGCTATCATTTTGGGGTTATGCTTTAGAGACGGCCGCATTCACGTTAAATAGGGCACCATCAAAATCCGTTGAGACGATGCCTTATGAACTATGGTTTGGCAAGAAACCAAAGTTGTCATTTCTTAAAATTTGGGGCTGCGATGCTTATGTGAAAAAGCTTCAACCTGATAAGCTCGAACCCAAATCGGAGAAATGTGTCTTCATAGGATACCCAAAGGAGACTGTTGGGTACACCTTCTATCACAGATCCGAAGGCAAGACATTCGTTGCCAAGAATGGATCCTTTCTAGAGAAGGAGTTTCTCTCGAAAAGAAGTGAGTGGGAGGAAAGTAGAACTTGACGAGGTAACTGTACCTGCTCCCTTATTGGAAAGTAGTACATCACAGAAACCTATTTCTGCAACACCTACACCAATTAGTGAGGAAGCTAATGATAATGATCATGAAACTTCAGAACAAGAAACTACTGAACCTCGTAGATCAACCAGAGTAAGATCCGCGCTAGAGTGGTACGGTAATCCTGTTCTGGAAATCATGCTACTAGATCATGATGAACCTACGAACTATGAAGAAGCGATGGTGAGCCCAGATTCCGCAAAATGCCTTGAAGCCATGAAATCTGAGATGGGATCCATGTATGAGAACAAAGTATGGACTTTGGTTGACTTGCCCGATGATCGGCAAGCAATTGAGAATAAATGGATCTTCAAGAAGAAGACTGACGCTGGCGGTAATATTACTGTCTACAAAGCTCGACTTGTCGCAAAAGGTTTTCGACAAGTTCAAGGGGTTGACTACGATGAGACCTTCTCACCCGTAGCGATGCTTAAGTCTGTCCGAATCATGTTAGCAATTGCCGCATTTTATGATTATGAAATTTGGCAGATGGATGTCAAAACTGCATTCTTGAATGGATTTCTGGAATAAGAGTTGTATATGATACAACCGGAAGGTTTTGTCGATCCAAAGGGAGCTAACAAAGTGTGCAAGCTCCAGCGATCCATTTATGGACTGGTGCAAGCCTCTCGGAGTTGGAATAAACGCTTTGATAGTGTGATCAAAGCATTTGGTTTTATACAGACTTTCGGAGAAGCCTGTATTTACAAGAAAGTGAGTGGGAGCTCTGTAGCATTTCTGATATTATATGTGGATGACATATTACTGATTGGAAATGATATAGAATTTCTGGATAGCATAAAGGGATACTTGAATAAGAGTTTTTCAATGAAAGACCTCGGTGAAGCTGCTTACATATTAGGCATAAAGATCTATAGAGATAGATCAAGACGCTTAATTGGACTTTCACAAAGCACATACCTTGACAAGATTTTGAAGAAGTTCAAAATGGATCAAGCAAAGAAAGGGTTCTTGCCTGTGTTACAAGGTGTGAAGTTGAGTCAGACTCAATGCCCGACCACTGCAGAAGATAGAGAGAAAATGAAAGGTGTTCCCTATGCTTCAGCCATAGGCTCTATCATGTATGCAATGTTGTGTACCAGACCTGATGTGTGCCTTGCTATAAGTTTAGCAGGGAGGTACCAAAGTAATCCAGGAGTGGATCACTGGACAGCGGTCAAGAACATCCTGAAATACCTGAAAAGGACTAAGGATATGTTTCTCGTATATGGAGGTGACAAAGAGCTCATCGTAAACGGTTACGTTGATGCAAGCTTTGACACTGATCCGGACGATTCTAAATCGCAAACCGGATACGTGTTTACATTAAACGGTGGAGCTGTCAGTTGGTGCAGTTCTAAACAAAGCGTCGTGGCGGGATCTACATGTGAAGCGGAGTACATAGCTGCTTCGGAAGCAGCAAACGAAGGAGTCTGGATGAAGGAGTTCATATCCGATCTAGGTGTCATACCTAGTGCATCGGGTCCAATGAAAATCTTTTGTGACAATACTGGTGCAATTGCCTTGGCAAAGGAATCCAGATTTCACAAGAGGACCAAACACATCAAGAGACGCTTCAATTCCATCTGGGATCTAGTCCAGGTGGGAGACATAGAGATTGGCAAGATACATACGAAGCTGAATATAGCAGACCCGTTGACTAAGCCTCTTCCACGAGCAAAACATGATCAACACCAAAGCTCCATGGGTGTTAGAATCATTACTGTGTAATCTAGATTATTGACTCTATTGCAAGTGGGAGACTGAAGGAAATATGCCCTAGAGGCAATAATAAAGTTATTATTTATTTCCTTATATCATGATAAAAGTTTATTATTCATGCTAGAATTGTATTAACCGGAAACATAATACATGTGTGAATACATAGACAAACTAAGTGTCACTAGTATGCCTCTACTTAACTAGCTCGTTAATCAAAGATGGTTATGTTTCCTAACCATAGACAAAGAGTTGCCATTTGATTAAACGGGATCACATCATTAGTTGAATGATCTGATTGACATGACCCATTCCATTAGCTTAGCACCCGATCGTTTAGTATGTTGCTATTGCTTTCTTCATGACTTATACATGTTCCTATGACTATGAGATTATGTAACTCCCGTGTGACGGAGGAACACTTTGTGTGCTACCAAACGTCACAACGTAACTGGGTGATTATAAAGGTGCTCTACAGGTGTCTCCAAAGGTACATGTTGGGTTGACGTATTTCGAGATTAGGATTTGTCACTCCGATCGTCGGAGAGGTACCTCTGGGCCCTCTCAGTGATGCACATCACTTAAGCCTTGCAAGCAATGTAACTAATGAGTTAGTTGCAAGATGATGTATTACGGAACGAGTAAAGAGACTTGCCGGTAACGAGATTGAACTAGGTATTGTATACCGACGATCGAATCTCGGGCAAGTAACATACCGATGACAAAGGGAACAACATATGTTGTTATGCGGTCTGACCGATAAAGATCTTCGTAGAATATGTAGGAGCCAATATGGGCATCCAGGTCTCGCTATTAGTTATTGACCGAAGACATGTCTCGGTCATGTCTACATTGTTCTCGAACCCGTAGGGTCCGCACGCTTAAGGTTTCGATGACAGTTATATTATGAGTTTATACGTTTTGATGTACCGAAGGTTGTTCGGAGTCCCAGATGTGATCACGGACATGACGAGGAGTCTCGAAATGGTCGAGACATAAAGATTGATATATTGGAAGCCTATGTTTGGATATCGGAAGTGTTCCGGGTGAAATCGGGATTTTACCGGAGTACCGGGAGGTTACCGGAACCCCCCGGGAGCTATATGGGCCTTAGTGGGCCTTAGTGGAAAAGAGAAGGGGCAGCCCAAGATGGGCCGTGCGCCCCTCCCCTCCCTTGGTCCGAATAGGACAAGGAGAGGGGGCCGGCCCCCCTCTCTCTTTTCCTCCCTCCGCGAATCCTATTCCAACTAGGATTGGGGGGGGATCCTACTCCCAGAGGGAGTAGGACTCCTCCTGGCACGCCTCTCCTAGGCCGGTCGCACCCCCCCTTGATCCTTTATATACGGAGGCAGGGGCACCCCAGAGGAACACAAGTTGATCCACGTGATCATATTCTTAGCCGTGTGCGGCGCCCCCTGCCACCATAGTCCTCGATAATATTGTAGCGGTGCTTAGGTGAAGCCCTGCTACAGTAGTGCATCAAGATCGTCACCACGCCGTCGTGCTGACGGAACTCTTCCCCGACACTTTGCTGGATCGGAGTCCGGGGATCGTCATCGAGCTGAACGTGTGCTAAAACTCGGAGGTGCCGTAGTTTCGGTGCTTGATCGGTCGGGCCGTGGATACGTACGACTACATCAACCAAATGCTTCCGTTGTCGATCTACAAGGGTACGTAGATCACACTCTCCCCTCTCGTTGCTATGCATCACCATGATCTTGCGTGTGCATAGGAATTTTTTTGAAATTACTACGTTACCCAACAGGATGAAGGGATCAAGAAGGCCACGGAGAACCAAGCTCGAGCAACAGAAGACATCCTTCAACTTGATCACAACCTTCTTACCCCAACTGAGATCAAAGCTTTCCAGATGATTGAGTTAACTCATATTCAAAACAAGTATCTCACAAGTGAAAATATTTTGTTGAAGGAGCATATCTTAGCACTCAAGGGCATTATTCACAAGCTAGAGGACCTCTTACGCTCGATGTGCGACTATCCATCACCACCTTCTTCACCAACCCAGGAGACATAATCACATGGGTATGGGCACTCCCCTTGGCAACTGCCAAGCTTGGGGGAGGTGCCCCGGTATCGTATCACAATCACAACTCATATCTTTACTGTTTTCCTTAATTCGATCCTATTAGTAGTATTTTGATCTAGTAGAATAAAGTTTATGTCATGATCTAGTTTTAAGTTTTGCTTTATGATCTCTCTATGTAATCGAGTCCGTCAAGGGCTTGGTTTTCTTGCTATGATCTTGGGTGAATAAAGAAAATAAAAGAGAAAAAGAATAAAAAGAAACAAAAGTTCATATTAATCTTATTGATAGTAATGACTTCACACAGAAAGAGTGTGATGACTAAAAGTTGTTGGGAGTTGGCAGGCATAACTTTGGTCATTTTTGCAATTAATAGGAAGTAATAAGGAAAGAGAGGTTTCACATATAAATATACTATTATTGACATCTTTTATAATTGGGAACACTCATCAAAATATGACATGCTAAAGAGTTGATGTTGGACAAGGAAGACAACGTAATGGGTTATGTTTTCTTATATCTGAGATAAAGTATGTTGTCATGGATCATCCAACATGTTGAGCTTGCCTTTCCCCCTCATGCTAGCCAAATTCTCAGCACCAAGTAGAGATACTACTTGTGCTTCCAAATACCCTTAAACCAGTTTTGCCATGAGAGTCCACCATATCTACCTATGGATTGAGTAAGATCCTTCAAGTAAGTTGTCATCGGTGCAAAGCAATAAAATTTCTCTAAATATGTATGATTAGTGTGGGAGAAATAAGCTTTATACGATCTTGTGATGTGGAAGTAATAAAAGCGACGGATTGCATAATAAAGGTTCATATCACAAGGGGCAATATAAAGTGATGTTCTTTCGCATTAAGATTTTGTACATCCAACCATAAAAGTGCATGGAAACCACTGCTTCCCTCTGCAAAGGGCCTATCTTTTATTATTATCTCCTACCTTATGCAAGAGTCATGGTGATCTTCACCTTTCCTTTTTACATTTTATCCTTTGGCAAGCACAGTGTGTTGGAAAGATCCTGATAGATATATCTAATTGGATGTAGGGGGGCATGAGTTATTATTGCTAACATTACCCTTGAGGTAAGATGTTGTGGGGCGAAACTATAAGCCCCTATCTTTCTCTGTGTCCGATTAAAACTCCGTAACCACAAGTATTGCGTGAGTGTTAGCAATTATGAAGGACTAGATGATAGTTGAGTATGTGGACTTACTTTTTAGCTCTGACATAGACTCTTTCTGATGTTATGATAAATTGCAATTGCTTCAATGACTGAGGTTATAGTTTTTTGGTTCTCAATAATGTTTATGATTCATACTTTTGCATTGTGAATAGATCATCACTTGAACATAAGTAATCATATGCCAATATCTGTATATGTTGCTGTTATGAGAATAATCATGATGCCTTCATGTCTGTATTTTATTTTTATCGATGCCTCTACCTCTAAACATGGGGACATATTTATTGATCGGCTTTCGCTTGAGGACAAGCGAGGTCTAAGCTTGGGGGAGTTGATACGTCCATTTTGCATCATGCTTTTATATCAATATTTATTGCATTATGGGATGATATTTCACATTATGTCACAATACTTATGGCTATTCTATCTTATTTTACAAGGTTTACATAAGGAGGGAGAATGCCGGTAGCTGGAATTCTGGGCTGGAAAAGGAGCAAATATTAGAGACCTATTCTGCATAACTCCAAAAGTCCTGAAACTCCACGGAACACCTTATAATAAATAATAAGAAATCCTCGCCAAAGATGAAGACCAGGGGGCCACACCCTGCTCACGAGGGTGGGGGGCGCGCCCTAACTCTGCCGCCACGAGGCGGAACCTTGGCGGATCCAATCTAGAGCTCCAGCAGAGCTGTTCTGCCGGGGAAACTTCCCTCCCGAAGGGGGAAGTCATCGCCATTGTCATCACCAACGCTCCTCTCATCGGGAGAGGGAAATCTCCATCAACATCTTCATCAGCACCATCTCATCTCAAAACCCTAGTTCATCTCTTGTATCCAATTCTTGTCTCCAAGTCCGGGATTGGTGCTAGTAGGTTGCTAGTAGTGTTAATTACTCCTTGTAGTTGATGCTAGTTGGTTTAATTGGTGGAAGATCATATGTTCAGATCCTATATGCATATTAATACCCCTCTGATTATGAACATGTTTATGCTTTGTGAGTAGTTACGTTTGTTCCCGAGGACAAGGGAGAAGTCTTGCTATTAGTAGTCATGTGAATTTGGTATTCGCTCGATATTTTGATGAGATGTATGTTGTCTAGCCTCTAGTGGTGTTATGTGAACGTCGACTACATAACACTTCACCATTATTTGGGCCTAGAGGAAGGCATTGGGAAGTAATAAGTAGATGATGGGTTGCTAGAGTGACAGAAGCTTAAACCCTAGTTTATGCGTTGCTTCGTAAGGGGCTGATTTGGATCCATATGTTTCATGCTATGGTTAGGTTTACCTTAATACTTTTTGTAGTTGCGGATGCTTGCAATAGAGGTTAATCATAAGTGGGATGCTTGTTCAAGTAAGAACAGCACCCAAGCACCGGTCCACCCACATACAAATTATCAAAGTATCGAACGCGAATCATATGAACGTGATGAAAACTAGCTTGACGATATTCCCATGTGTCCTCGGGAGTGCTTTTCCTTATATAAGAGTTTGTCCAGGCTTGTCCTTTGCTACAAAAAGGATTGGGCCACCTTGCTGCACTTTATTTACTTTTTTTACTTGTTGCTCGTTACAAATTATCTTATCACAAAACTATCTGTTACCACTTATTTCAGTACTTGCAGAGAATACCTTGCTGAAAACCGTTTATCATTTCCTTCTACTCCTCGTTGGGTTCGACACTCTTACTTATCGAAAGGACTACGATAGATCCCCTATACTTGTGGGTCATCATGGCGCCGGATGGAAATTTTTGGTGGGGCCGAGTTTGACTTTTGGTTTGGGACATATGTGGATACGGGAAAGTGGTTGAGGGTTTTGGAGCATATCACTAAGCATTTTGAGCAAGCAAGCCATTAAGCAACACCTCATCCCCTTTTAATAGTATTGGCTTTCCTATGGACTCAATGTGATCTTGGATCACTAAAAGTAAAATGTAGAGTCTTGAGCTTTTGAGCTTGAGCCAATCATTTGTCCTTAGCATCTTGAAAGGGTTCCATATCCTCTTGTCCACGCCACTCCATCTGTTGAACTTGTCTGAAATATACTAGATGAAAAACATTAGTTCAACGGGAGATATGTTGACATTAATTATCAAAACCACCCAGGGAGCACTTGTGCTTTCACACCTCGAAGCTATTCTTTCCGATCGATCTATCCAAGTGTTCGTACTAAAATAACACCAAATAATTTCAGATTCATAATACTCGATCCAATACAAAGAACCTCATAGAGTGCCCCAAGATTTCTACGGGAGAAACAAAGACAAGAACGTGCATCCACTACTAGGGAAAACCCTAGCAGTAGCACTGGTTTTGTGCTCACTAGTAGCGCGGGTAGGCGCGCTACTAATAAGGCGCTACAGCTATTGCTTAGCAGTAACGCGTGCCGCACGCGCTACTGCTAGGACAAATAGCTGCAGCGCTTGTTCACTCCCACGCTGCTGCTAATGTAACTACTGGCAGCGTGTTTTCTTTCCATCGCTACTAGTATTGTTTTTTTATTTTTTATTTTTAGTGTATTTATGCGCCATCGTACAAATATTGGTACAATACCAGTTATGAGGTTTACATCATTATGTCCATAACAGTGTGTCAAATGAAGGTGGATTAGGTTCAAGTGGAGGCAATATGTGGTGCATGTCAAAAGTATACTACTAATACAAACTTGATCTAGTTTGGACTAGTAGTACTTTCGATGTGCACCACATGTTGCCTCCACTTGAATCTAATCCGCCAGCACAAGCTATTTAATCATCATCATAATCATTAGCACCAACAATATTATTTAATCACCACTAACACTAGCTAATAATAATCAGTCATTACCACCAACACTAGCTATTTTATCATCATAGTAATAGTGTAGCACATCATCATCCTCAAACTCATTTCTAGCTAATCACTCCTGCTGCTCTCTCTTAGGTAAAACAACATAAAACATGTGTAGCTCTCCTCCTTGATCAAGTTGGAGCATGCAGATGAACCTGTCTCCTAATTTTGGGTAGCACATCTGTTTACTGCCCCCTAGTACTTGTCTGCGCTCTCCCATCACATATCTGGTCCAGTCTTGCACTATTAAGCATTCATCGCTGATCTTGAATGCACTAAAGTAACATGTAGGATATCTTGGCCGTAAGCTAATAATACTCATGGTACCTTTAGTCTCGATCCCATAAGGCACAACATTCATCGGGAGTCCCTGTTGAAGAACATCGTATGGTCACATACTTAGCAATGAAGTTTAGCTTCACAAATAATGTATGGAAAAGATGCACTGAGGACAAATAGTAAAAATCTTACCATCCTTCCTAAATAGATGTGACCGTAGTTCATGACAAACACTATTGGTCGCATGTTTTCAGTGCTAAGATTTCTAAGTCCAGAAAGAAAATTTGTCTTGACGGTATCAAGATCCTCAAGCCATGAAACATAATGACTTAGCTCCTCGCAGTTTAGTTCAGCCCCGGGATAGTAGTAGGTCCTGTCTACCAAGCGCTGGACATGTTTGCTTGCACCGAAATAAGCTAACAATACAAATTAGTTGTCAACTATTTTTGAATAAACAATATCAAAGACATAAATATGGTTGAGAAACTTACATTTTGGTGTAACTGGAGGCGTCTGCACATCGACCCAGATGTCGGTATTACCTTCAATATCATCTTCCGGACGAATATCAAAGGTGATAACCATATCAGGCTGAAATGCATAAGTCTTGCATAGTGCTCGCCATGTTTTGCATCCAAAATAGGTGTAGTCGTCTGAATTGTATAATTTTGCGTGGAAAATATAACCATGCCCGGTCTTCAAATAAAATTTCTTTACCTCTATAGTATGACTGAAACCTATCTTATCCAATACAAAAACTCTTGCATGGCAGGGGATACGCTAGTAGAATAATAAAAAAAAAGTTGAAGCAGATGTCATGCTTAATTACGAAAAAAGACTTGTCGTTGTGACTTACTGTATCCACTTCGAAGTTCTCATCCAGCTTGATGCTGAAGCGCCAATCATCATCTAGGAAGATTCCGTCGCACAGGCCGCGCTCGTCTTCGCAGTATTTGCAAATACCGACATCCTTTTTGTCGTCATACATTTCCTATGTTCATAGTTAAAACATTAATTGAAAATCGATAAAAGACAACTACCAGGGTACTCAACACACAAATCCGGGGCACTCGATATTTCCTACATATTCTGGCAAAAGTCATGCCAAAATTCACGGAAAAATCCGGCATGACCTTTGCTAAAATAGGATATATCGAGCGCCTGAAATTTCCCGGAACGAAAATGAATCAACACTCCGGCAAAACATAGGCCACTGGAGGTGTAACCTGCAAACATGACCGGCCACTTGGATATTGAGCAACACAAGATATACATTTCAAAATATCTTATAAGACTCAAATTAGCATGCATTCAATAAGCAAAAGTAAATCATCTCATGCGTCCGTACATCGTCGAATATTATCACTAATACATCCCGAATAGTGTCATACATATAACATCACTAGTACAACTAAAACCCTAGCACACGACGGGTATCGGCGCGGGCGGTGGACACCCACAGAGAAGGAACCATCACGGGATCATAGCTCCAGTGAGATCCCTGGAGAACCTGCCAGGTATTGGAGAACCTGTGCTCCAACGCAAACAAGTAGCGACGGACGTGCGCGTCCTCCTCACTGACACGGTGACGCACCACCTCCGCGGAGTCCTCGAGCCTCTGGACCGTCACTGGCCCACGCGACCGCCACCAAAGAAGGTTCGGGTCAACGACAGGCTGGCTCCTCACCAACCTGCGCCCCTCGGTAGGTAGCGCCTCCCAGTACCACCCCGGTGGAGCCCAGTCCCGGACATGGCCCATCTGGTCAAGCAGGTGTCGTCCTCCGCCGACTCGACGACGAGGATGCGGGATAGGCATCGTCCACGTCGATGCGGGAAAATTGCTTTAACTAAAAAAATAGCAACAAGTTCTTACTAACTAGTTCTATTAATTCAACTAGTTCTTACTAAAAATAAACTTACTATAAATAAAAATATTCTAGTACCTAATTAGTACCTAGTTCTTACTAACTAATTAGTACCTAAGAACTACTGCCCTAATTACCATCTAATTTGATGAACCTATAGGGGTGGAAAGTGGTAGCGCATACTCCAATTATCCAACTATAAAGTGAAATAAGTGGTCAAATTTTACTCGTTTTATGATTTATCTTAGAAATTTGATTCGTTTCCACCCTTACATGAACCCTAACTCATTTGAGCCGCATCCACATCCGATTCCTTTCCACCCTAACTAATTTGATGGAGGTAGAAACCCTAGGCAGAGGTAGGGGAGAGGGAGGAGCAGGCGTGCTCACCTCGGGTGCCTGCAATGAGGGAGGGGCAGGCGGCGTCGAGGTCGTGGTCGGGGCTCCGGGGCGGCGTTGAGGTCGGGGGGGCGGGGGGGGGCGTCCGGGGCGGCGTTGAGGTCGGGGTCGGGGGCGGCGTCCCGGGCGGCGTTGAGGTCGGGGGCGGGGCCGGCGTTGAATCTGGGGTCAAGGGCGGCGTGGGGAGAGCGCGCAGCGGCCGAGGGGCGACGGCGGCGGCGAGAGTGGAGTTGATTTGGGGGATGAAGTGGCCGTGGGGAAGGACGAACCGCGTGGTTAAGTCAGAAGTACCAGTAGCGCGTTCCAGAAAGGGCGCTACTGCTACGTTAGCTACAGTGCGTTCTGGAATACACGCTGCAGCTAAGGAGATTAGCAGTAGCGTTGGGCCATTATACGCGCTACTGCTAGGTTGGGCTAGCCATGTGCGCCCAGTTCAAACGTAGCAGCAACGCTTTTTGCTAGTACGCGCTACTGCTAAAGTCATAGCAGTAGCGCGGTTTATTTACGCGCGCTGCTACTAAGTAGCAGCAGTGCTTGATTTTGTACAGCGCTACTGGTAAAATTCTGTGTATAGGCTTTTCCCTAGTAGTGATCAACCCCTATGCGTAGATTACCCCATTGTCACCTCGGAAATCCGCGAGTTGAGTATCAAAACATATATCAAGTGAATCAATATGATACCCCATTGTTACCACGAGTATTCATATGCAAGACATATATCAAGTGTTCTCAAATCCATAAAAGTATTCAATCCGATAACAACGAAATCTCAAAGGGAAAAACTCAATTCATCACAACAAAATAGAGAGGGGAAAACACCATATGATCCGACTATATTAACAAAGTCCGCGATACATCAAGATCGTGACATCTCAAGAACATGAGAGAGAGAAAGATTAAACACATAGCTACTGGTACAAACCCTCAGCCCCGAGGGTGGACTACTCCCTCCTCATCATGGTGGTCGCAGAGATGATGAAGATGGCCGCCGGAGATGATCCCCCCTCCGCCAGAGTGCCGGAACGGGGTCTAAATTGGTTTTCGGTGGCTACAAAGCCTTGCGGCGGCGGAACATCTGATCTAGGTTATCCCCGAGGGTTTTTGAAATATTTGGGATTTTATATGGCAAAGAGGGGGTGCGGGAGGCCACCGAGGTGGGCACAACCCACCTGGGCGCGCCTGGGCCCCCAGGCACGCCCTGGTGGGTTGTGCCCCCCCTCGGGGCACCCCTCCCCCCCAGGTGCTGCTCTCGGGAGTCTTCTAGTCCATAAAAATTCACAAAAAGTTTCGCGGTGTTTCGACTCCGTTTGATATTGATTTCCTGCGATGTAAAAAATAAGCAAAAACAACAACTGGCACTGGGCACTGGGTCAATAGGTTAGTCTCAAAAATGATATAAAGTTGATATAAAATGACTGTAAAACATTCAAGAATGATAATATAACAGCATGAATGCTTCATAAATTATAGATACGTTGGAGACGTATCACATGTCTCCAATGTTATTTAACATTGTAGCTGACATGTTGTCTATTCTGATTGATCGTGCCACGCAGGACGGCCAAATTGCAGGAGTGGTGCCCCCCACCTTGTGGATGGTGGCCTCTCTATTCTGCAATATGCCGATGATACAATTCTTTTTATGGAATACGACCTGAATAAGGCTCGAAACATGAAATTATTGCTTTCAGTGTCTGAGCAGATGTCATGCCTTAAAATTAAGTTCCATAAAAGTGAATTGTTCTGCTTGAAGCCAGCGAGGCAGCGCATGAGTATGCCGACCTGTTTGGTTGTGCGCAAGGCCAATTCCCGATGAAATACTTGGGAATTCCGATTCATTATCGACGTCTCACTAATGCGTAGTGGAAACATGTAGAGGAGCGCTTAGAGAAATGTTTGAGTAGTTGGAAAGGCAAGTTGCTCTATGTTGGAGGACGACTGGTCTTAATCAACTCGGTCCTCACAAATATGGTTCTCCATATGCTCTTTTTTTTTCCAACTCCCAAAAGGGGTCTTGCAGAGGCTGGATTATTTCAGACGCCAGCCTCTGAGAACAATATCCAGCTCTGTACCGCATTGTTCGCGGTAAGAATGATACTCTAGTGCAGGTGCTCAGTTCATTCCCGTCGAATATTTCTTTCAGGCAGGATTTGATTGGCCCTCATCTTATGTCATGGCAAAATCTGGTATCTCGATTGGAGTTGATTAACCTGACACAAGGACGTGACATGTTCCGCTGGAACCTCACGACATCTAGGTCCTTCACAGTTGACTCTATGTATCGTGCGCTCACGCATTCAGAGGTCCCAGTGGATAATAACAAGAAAATTTGGATGTCGAAGATTCCACTAAAAGTTAAAATCTTTATGTGGTATCTTCGAAGGGGAGTTGTGCTAACCAAAGACAATCTCGCCCGTCGCAATTGGCATGGAAGTAAGAAGTGTAGTTTTTGTACTCATGATGAGACAATCAAACACCTCTTTTTCCAATGCAAGTTTGCGCGTTCTACGCGATCAGTCATTCAAATAGCATCCAATTTGTATCCGCCAACAAATGTTGCCAATATTTTTGGTCATTGATTGGACGGAATTTCAAATAGGTTCAAAATGCTAATTAGGGTGGGAGCATATACCTTATTATGGGCACTCTGGCTATGTAGAAATGATTTGGTTTTCGAGGGCAAAAACACCTCTCCTTTGCAGGTTCTTTTCCGTTGTACGCACTTGCTTCGCACGTGGTCTACGCTACATCGAACAGAGTATCAACCGCTATTTAAGGCGGTGTGTACGTGGTTGGAGCGGGTGGCCACTGAGGTCTTCACCCAGCATGGGTGGCAGCATAATCTCCGTATTGACGCACCAACTCCTTCGACATAGGCATACCATCGGTTCTATATGATCCTATTATTGCTGATTTGTCACTTTTTTATAATCTTCTTTTAATTTGTTTTTGTTTGGTTGTGTGCATTTTAGCTATGCAGAGACAGGGCGATGCTTATCATGTTTTGTATCCGCTTGATGCTACATTTTGAGTCAATAAAAATGTCATTTATTGAAAAATAATAATAATCCAACTAAAAAAACGTTATATTATCGATCAAATATTCAGGTTCATATAGATCACTTGACCGAATTAGAGGGTGTCTGTTTCCAAGGACTTATTGGTCTAGGGACTTAAATAAGTCCCTATAAGTCCCATCTAAACCAAACAGGAAGGACTTATAGGGACTTAAAGTGGACATCTGGTACTTATGGAATAAGGCTCTTAAGGAGGGACTTATAGGGACTTATAGTTGTAATATGGCCTTATAGAGACTTATAAGTCCTGGAAACCAAACATGTAGAGATTTTTTAGAAACTTGAGACTTATAAGTTGGGACTAAAAAAATCTTAAAACTTATGAACAAAACAGGGCCTTAGAAAGTACCTGTATGCGCGGACCTTGCTTTTTTTCGTGTATTTTCGATGCCGCCGAAAGCCACGAGTGTGCCACCGCAGTCAGCTTAGCACTCACCGTCCTCCCTTCGCCGGCCGCGTCGCCGTGACAAGACCGACGTTCTTACCGCGTCCTCGCTCCCGCGAAATTGGCGTGATATCTCCACGATCCCCTCGCGATCATCCAAGAACATTCCTCGCGACCACGGACCATCGCTCTCAAATCTCAATAAAACCACCCCTAGTTCGCCACTGAGCTGCTCACATTCAGAGCTTGGCAACAAGCGAGAGCGAGCGTCTGTCTCTGTCCATTCACGAGCTCCGAACTTCTAGACGCCGGGAGCCGGCGATGGCGGCGCCTGCTGCTCTTGACGTTAGCCTCGAGAGGGTAGCTACGGCAGTGGCCGTTCCACCACCCGGCATCGACGTCGACGGTGCCACCGCGGAGGCGGAGTTCCTCTGGGAGCTGCGCAAGTACGTGCTGCTCCTCGCCACGCTCGCGGCCTCCGTCACCTACTCCGCGGGGCTGAGTCCGCCAGGCGGGTTCTGGCCCGACAACGACGCCGACGAAGGCGCGCGCCTCGCCGGCGACCCGGTGCTCCTCGTCACCTACCCGCGCCGATACAAGGCCTTCTTCTACTGCAACGCCACCGCCTTCGTCGCCTCCCTCGTCATCGTCAACCTCCTGCTCGTCCGCTCGCTCGCCCACCGCCGGCGGTGGCTGCGCGCGCTCCAGGCCGCCATGCTGCTCGACCAGTTCGGTCTCATGGGGGCCTACGCCGCGGGCAGCTGCAGGGACGCGGCCATGTCCGCCTACGTCTTCGTTCTCGTCGCCTTGGTTGGCTGCTACGTCTCCGCCCACGTCCTCGTCTTCGTGCTCTTCGCCCCGACAGCGCGCGGCGACAAGGTCACGCCGGCCGACAGAGTGGAGCGCGCGCGCAAGTACCTGCTCATCTTCGCGACGCTGGCGGCGACCATCACGTACCAGGCCGGTGTCAGCACGCCGGGCGGGTTCTGGCCGGGCAGCCAGGACAGCGACCACCTGGCCGGCGACCCCATGCTCCGCGTCCAGCACCCGTCCCGCTTCATGGTCTTCTTCTACTCCAACACCACCGCGTTCGTCGCGTCGCTGGTCGTCGTCATGCTGCTCATGAGCAACACCGTGACGCAGCACGGGTTCCGGTCATGCGCGCTCTGGGTGTGCACGGGCGCGGCCATGGTCGGGCTCATGGGCGCCTTCGCCTCCGGGAGCTGCCGGAGCATCAAGACCTCCATGTACGTCGTCGCGCTGGTGGCCGCCGTTCTCTTCTACATCGCCATTCAGGCGCTCGTCTTCTTTTGCAAGCCCGTGGAGAATTTGATCCACGACGTGCAACAAGCATTTGAAAGGTACCTCAACAAATTTGAGAGATTGGAGCAGCAAAGTCAGCAGCAGCAGCAAAGCAGAGCACCCGTGCACGGCAACGACGACGCGTACCAGATTCTGAGGAAGTCGCGGATGTATCTGCTGCTGCTCGGGATTCTTGCGGCGAGCGTCACATACCAAGCCGGACTTAACCCGCCGGGCGGCTTCTGGCAAGGCGATGCCGCCGCCGACGCTCGCCACCGCTACCTCGCCGGCGACCCGATCCTCCACATCACGTATCCCCGGCGATACCTGGCCTTCTTCTACTGCAACGCCACCGCCTTCGTCGCGTCGCTCGTCATCCTCATACTCCTCCTGAGCAACATACTCAGCACCCAGGGGATCAAGTACTGCGCGTTGCAGGTCGCCATGATCCTGGACCTGTTTGGCCTCATCGGCGCCTACGCCGCCGGGAGCTGCCGGCAAGTGTCCAAATCCGTGTACGTCTCCCTGCTCGTCGTTCCTGTGTTCTTCTACGTCGGCATCCATGTCGTGGTCTTCATGCTAGAAGTGTGGCCGGCTCGCCCGGCATGGATCCAAGCGTTGAGCGAGAAGATGGAGCAATGCGCACCCAGCTGGCTCAAGGAGCTGTTCGAGCACCCCGAGCAGGGGGAGGAGGAGGCGGCGGACGTCGAACGGACACTGGAGAAGAGGCGCAAGCTTCTGCTGCTTCTTGCGATCCTTGCGGCGAGCCTCACCTACCAAGCCGGCATGGGCCCGCCGGGCGGCTTCTGGCAAGAGAGCAAGCTCGGCCATGTCGCCGGCGACCCGGTGCTCAACGACAACTACCCGCGCCGCTACGTGGCCTTCTTCTACTGCAACGCGACGGCCTTCGTCGCGTCCCTTGCCGTCATCATGCTGCTGGCGAACAGGAAGCTCTCGGCGAGAGGGATACGGTCTTACGGACTGCGGGTGTGCGTGATCCTCGACCTCCTCGGCCTCATGGGCGCCTTCGCCGCCGGGAGCTGCCGGAAGGTGTCGACCTCGATCTACGTCCTCGTTCTCACATTCGCAGTTCTGCTCTGCATCTTTCTCCAGGTCACGCTGGTCTTGTCGGAGACGGCGCGAGGTCTTGCCAAGAGGCTCCTGTCAAAGCTCGGCGCGGGCGAAGACCAAGCCGGAGGCGACGGGCGGCATGGCACGGGCGTCGCCGCCGGAGGGGCGCGTGATCTCTGGGACGAGAAGCTGCCCAAGTACCTGCTGCTGCTCGCCGCGCTCGCCGCCGCCGTCACGTACCAGGCCGCGATGAGCCCGCCGGGCGGCCTCTGGGGCGACGCCACCGGCCACGTCGCCGGCGATCCGGTTCTCACGAGCAACTACCCGCGCCGGTACAAGGCCTTCTTCTACTGCAACGCGACGTCCTTCATGGCGTCCCTGGTGATCATGGTCCTCCTGCTGATCAAGAGGGTGAGCGACACGTCACCGGCGCTCTTGGCGCTGCACGCCGCCATGATCCTGGACCTGTTTGGACTCATGGGTGCATACGCCGCTGGGAGCTGCCGGAGGGTGAGGACGTCTGCGTACGTCCTGGCGCTGGTCGTCGGGGTCTCGGCGTACATCGCTGTGCTCGTCGTGGCATCCATCGGCATAGCGGGGCGACTGAGAAGCGCAATGGACTGGCTGACGGAGCAAGTGACGCGGTGCTTCTCCGTGCATGATATGTAGAAGAACTTTGTAGAATTGTAGGGTGGCCTGCCCTGGCCCCATGGACCTTGTTTGTAGCATAATTGTTTTACGGGTTTGCTATTTTTCAGTCGACTGATTTTCAATTCGCTTTCATTCAAATTGTTGGCCGCTCGATCTTTTGCAGAGATTCACGCTGGAGCTGGCTATTTTCGGGGCGGTTTTCTCATGTCGGGCGCACTTCTACTTTCGGGTCAGCCCGCTACTGCACATGTCGGGGGTGCTGTCTTCTTTGGGCAGAAAGAGAGAGAGGGGAGAGGAGAGAGCTACAGAAGCAGAGCGGAAGAGGTGATTCCTTTGCAATTTTGTTCATAGTCCATGGCGAGCTCTGCCTCTCCCCGAGCTTTATGTGCTTCGTGGAACTTGTCTTCCCCATTCCATCTTTTCGATTTCATGTTTCTGTGCTCATGCCCCGTCCAGATCTTCCATCATTTTCTTAGATGCAGGTGTATGTGTAGATGTAGAGGTTGATGAATACGTAGGTGCAGATGTTGTGATTTCATTTTGCCATGGCATTTGATGAGGTTGCATCAGCTTGAATTCCACCGGTGTTTGCTGTAGATGGAGGCAGTCGATTCGTTGGCTCTCCTTGATTGTTGCATATGTAGCTTTTAATCTGGATGTAGCAATGTACCCCCTTGTCATTTCTTATATTTTATCGTCGTTCGTTCTGATATCCCCCCGGTAGTTGTTATTGTTTGATCCCCTGAAATCAAATGTGGTTCTTAAACTTCTAATATTTCATAGAGGAGCACTTAAATATCTGTGCAGATTTTGTTGTTTTGCTACCGCAAACCCATGCGAGTCGATCTTACATTATTTAGGAGACACATTTCTTCCTGTGACCCTAATGTTAGCACGTCCTCTTCATTGATTTGTTTGCTTTATTCCATGCATCTGCAAATTGGGGTGGATCATTTCGATAGAACATATTATCATTAGAACATGTCAATACACCTGAATGTCAACTTCTGCCCAGGTTGTAATCTCTGAAAATGTCAACTTACAGTCTCAGATTTCATTATAATTTCAGTGTAGATCATAGTGTAATTTCAGCGTAGATTATACTGGAGTTTCGGTGTTGTTTCAGTGTAAATTTCAATGCATTTATACTGTCGTCAACAATTCATATTTACAGCAGATTCACTGTAGTTCCACTGAATTTTGTTCTGGTATTACAGTGTAATTACAGTAAAATTGATTTGTGATTACAGTGTAATTACAGTGTTACTATACTGTAATTTCAGTGTAACTATAGTGGGCAATGTTCATTGTATGTATTGTATACTGTAATTTCGGTGATTACTTAGAGTAGCTCACATAAAGGTTCTTTTTCCGGTTTGTCTATGTTTGGCAATAGCAGCTCCATATCCTTATATATTCTTATTTTTCTGGGGGTTTTCTATGGAGTGTAACATCCATCTATATTCTATATGTCTTTGGGCTTTGCCAATGTTTAGTGTTTCAGTTATGTTCCTTCAGTTAGTGGTTCACTGTAAGTTTTCAGTTAGTTTTACAGTTGCATGCAAATTACTTGCAATTCTACTGTAGTTACATGTCAATTATTCTGTTAATTACACTACAAATGTACTATATATTACAAGTAATTCTATGTGATTGTAATTCAAAACTCACTACATTTTCAGCCACCATTTGCACTGTAGTACTGTATATGTATGTTGGGGGGTTTGTTCAGGTAACATCATTTTTCTAGATAGTTTTGGTGGTTTATCCATGTAGCGCTCTCTTACTGTGAGAGCAATTTACGGTCAAGAGTGTTTCGTTTATAAAAACTGTATATTTTACTAGTGTAATTCTATTGCAAATTGACAGTATAAACTCCACTGTAAAACTATAAATGTATACTAGTGTAATTCAACTGATTTACATATCTATTGTAATTTACACTGTAAATCTTTCGTGGTAAATATGTGTTTACACTGTAATTTTAGTGTAAGTCTACTGTAAATTACATTGTAAAGAAATCTAACATAATTACACTGTAACTCTACTATAAATTACACTGTAAATCTTCACAATAAATACTATATTTGCATTGTAATTTACACTGTAATTTTGGTGTAAATCACTGTGAATTTCACTGTAAAGAAATCTACCAATTAAGTAACTCCTCTAAATTACATTGTAGACTGTAGCTTCTACTGTGTTTACACTGTAACTCTACTGCAAGTATACTGTAAATTAATTGTTAATTCTCCTCTGCCACAATGTAACTGTACACATAGCAGATCTAGTCTTTTCACCATGTAATATCTATGCTATAGTTGTGTAATTCCTTTTCCTAGTGAATATCCATGGTTCACTGAGTACTTATTTCCTCCTCTTGTGTACAGAAGGCACTAAAAAGGGGTACGTCCAAGGTTTTTGCATTCATAGGGAAAGGAGAAGAAGAGGGCAAAGGGGAAACAGGACGAGTGTTTGTCAGTTGTTTTTTATGTCTTTTTGGGTATCGGGTGAGGGGAACAGTTGAATGAGATACCCATTAGCGTACATACAAACAGCGCACATACGTTTCCCACTAAAAAACAGCGGGCGTTCATTTTTCAGAAAATACAGCTGCAGCAATTTGATTGGCTCAAAAATTTGACTGAAACCGAATTGCTTTTCAGCCGACTGTCCAATAGACAGTCTTGTTTTAGGACTTCTGTTCTCTGTAGTTTCTGAACTTCCGTTGGGATCTCAAATGTGGTATGGCCTTGTTTTCTCGTCCTAATTGTTTAGGACTTTTGTTCTCTTTGTAATTTCTGAGCTTCCGTTGGGATCCCAGATGTAACCTCCGTCCTGTTTCACTAGTCCCGTCCATATTTTGGATCGTATTTTGATCATGATTTTAACTATAAATACTATAAGTAGCAAAAATTAATATCATCGGAAACTACATTCAAATATGAATGCAACAATACAATTTTTGGTGACATGCATTAACATTTTGCTAATCAAATATGTGATCAAACTTTATTCCAAAATACAACAAGGACTAATAAACTCAAAGGGAGATATTAGGAGCATGTTAAAACTTGCCAATATTCAATGTGTATTTTAAAGAGTAATTACGATGCAGAGGCTGGGGCGATCCCCCTTTTCGAAAAAAAAAGAGTAATACCACGGTATAATTTTATAACATATAGTATACTTCCTATTTTTATTAGTTAAATTTATAGTCAAAGTGTGACCCTAAATACGAGGAGATCCAATAAGCTCAGACAAGGGAGTATCTCTAGCATGCTTGTTAGGACTTCTATTCTCTCTGTAGTTTTTCAGCTTTTGTTGGGATTCCAAAATCAGTTTTTGAACTTCTTTTGGGATCTAAAATGCAAGTTTTGTGAGCTTCTAATGATTAATTTTGGTAAAAGAAACTTCTGATGGTTAATTTAGGTAAAAAGGCATATGTTTGTAAGTTGTAACTAGGTAAACTGATAGTGATGGATGAATTGACCCTATGCACAAAGAATAGCTCTTTGGAAGAAGAGGAAAACAAGTAGGGAATGGTTACATAAACAATAGTCTCTGTTCTACATGATTTTCATACCAACAGGCATGAATACAGTCACCCTACATCTAATTACATAAGCACAGAGAAGATTCAGTAGATGTACAAAGTCTATGAACACATACATGAAGAAGAAATCACTGTGATATCGACGTGCTGCCGTCTACAACCGAAAGAATCGATTATGTTACCTACAAAAGAATACTGGATGGTGGGCAAAGAAGAAACACCAGCCAACTGTTAAGGTCTGCTCTCTTGAGTATAAATCTTCTGTTTGTCAATGGAGTCGCTACTGTACATCCTCCGCGAAAGCCCTGAAAATGAAGTCTCGGAACCGCTTGCAGTACTGCTTCGGGTCGACCGCGGATATGGAGTTGGGATCGTACTGCATGGATTTGTAGGCGTGCTCGAGCTTCTTGCTGATATCGTAGTCTTGCAGGATGTCGATGATCCCGAAGAAGAGGATCACGTCCTGGAATTCGCCCGTGGGCTCGCCGATGAGCAGGGATTCACTTTCAGGATTTCTCACTATGTTCTCCACCCTTGAGGGCATGCTAATGCCTAGTTTTTCTTGTGCTTTTCTGCACCAATGAGGTCGATGTTTGTCACAATATCAAGATGAATGCAATGCAGAAGTTGCTGGCATGAAGTGAGCAGCCTAAGCTGAGTGAAGGAAAACTGCAACGTAAAGCATCTTATGATTCTTCAAAGCTTCTAAAATGTATGGTGTAGATACCTTTTTTGCTCAGAATCTTCATCCGTGGTAGTAGGTGTCCCATTGTCAGCATTGCCGCTGTCTGTAAGAAGGGGAAAAAGGAAGAAGAATAAATCAGGCTCGTGGCTTCCAATGTATCTACCGAATAGTTTTCTAATTGCATGTATTTTTAAGAAGCAGTCATGGGGGCAACGTATCTTTGCACCGATCCTTGAAATGAACGCCGACCAAAAGACTGTAATCCATGATCCGCTCCTGCTCCAGCAACTCGCAATCTCTGTCCACTTGCCTGGTAAGAAATATAGAGAGTCGTGAGCAGAGTGGGTACTTAGGTCTCTTCAAATACAGTTGCGATTCTTTTACATAAGATTATTTATGGTACATGTAAGTAACAAAATGAGAGGAAACAGAATCCTGTGCAATCCGGCAGATGGGAGATGTACCTGCAGAATTCCTGGAACCAGGATCCTGCTAACCGGAAAATGAAATTGAGATCAAGATCCTTGAGCGTGGTGGTCTCGTCAATCTGATCAAGGGGCTTGTCTGTCATGCGGCCAAGCGAAGATCCTTTCAAGTCAAAACGCCGATGGATTGAATAGCGAGAGCAGAAAAGATTCCCCATTATCACGAACCGAACCTGCATTCCATATTATATATTATATATAGTGATAATATATATAATCTCAATACACTGGCCAATTTCTGAAAGCATCCTGACCTTTTTCTGAATGCCCCCTGTGATTTTAACACAGTGCAGGCCAAAGAACTTTGTTATTAGAGTGTTGTCGTAGTTGCGGACGTGTTTATAATAGGCCGGAAGCATCCTAAGAAGCACCTGTCGATGATCAAAACCGTGATCCATCTCAGACATGCTTAAAACTTGCGTGTGTGGGCTAGCTAAGGTGGAGAGAAGAACCTTTTTTTTTTAAAAAAAAAAAAAAAGAGGAGAGAAGAACCTACCTTGACCTCTGCTTTCTTCATTGTTTTGATCATGTACTTGTCGTCGTTGGTGAGGTAGAAGAAGCTTCCACTTTTGCCGGGTGATGAAAGCTCAAGGAGCGCATCATCCCCGCATATCGAGATCATGTAATCCGCGGGGTCGACGTCGAAGAGCTTGCGCAATGTCCTGCGTCGGATCACAGAAGAAGAAATTATAGCGCCGTGTTTGGAGACTACTATGGGAAGCAGGTGAGAGACAGCATGCATGCAGCAGACCTGAAAACCAACGGGCAGTAGTCCTTCCACCGGAAATCACACGACTGGTGAGGCGGCGTGTGCTTGGATCCTTCGGGAGGAAACCTTGTCCACACCTTCTCTTTGGGATCAAATGCTGACGATTTGAGATCCAGTGATGTCGGCGCTGACTGCCTTCCCACAGCATGCCTATGCACAGAAATGGCGGCGGCAAAATGGATATGAATGGATGAGCCAGCAACGACAGAGAGGAAATGGCAATGGATGCGGTGCAGTGATGGTGGTAGCTAGCCAAGAAGAGGAAAAGGAAAGAGACCTGATGCCGAGCTGCAAGTTGAGCATGAGCTCGTAGTTCCTGTGCCCCTTGGATATCGTCTCCCCCTGCTTCTTCCCCGGCCTTGGCGGCGCGCGGATGCACGAGAGCGTCCGCGACCATGCCCGGTCCGCCCGAGTGCTGGCATCCTCGCCGCCGTCCTCCCCGGTGGTGAGACTGTCAAGGTCCGACACGCTGCTTCTCCGGCGCACGCTCGACACCGACACCCTCCCTTGGTCGGCGCTGACCTCCGGCGGCCGCCACACCGGCTTCTTCAGCACGGCCTCCACCCCGGGCCATGTGAGGATCTTCTGCGATGGCAGTAGGGACACCGTCTTCCCCTCGGTAACCTCCAGCTCCTCGAGCAACTTGGTGATGGCGTCGCGGGGCTCCCGGGGCACGGGCACCGCGGGGCCTCCGGACGGCGGGTAGTAGACGCCCTTGGCGTGCGTGACGCCGGACTCCTGGCACCAGGTGCCGATGTACATGCCGCCGTCGGCCCACCGGAACGTGCCCTGGCCCATGGGCTTGGCGTCCTCCCAGGAGCCGTCGTAGCGGTCGCCGTCCGACCATATCACGGTCCCGCAGCCGTGCATCTCGCCGGCCTTCCAGGTGCCGATGTACTCGTGGCCGTGGCGCCAGATGTAGCGGCCGTGGCCGTCCTGCAGGCCGTCGCGCCAGTGGCCGTCGTATACGTCGCCGTTGGCGTAGGCCTGCGTGCCGCGGCCGTGCCGGAGGTTGTTGGCCCAGAGCCCGGCGAAGGTGTCCCCGAACTCGCCAATGTAGGTGCCCTGGCCGTGCATGTAGCCGCCGGCGACGTCGCCCTCGTAGGTAGCGCCCGAGGGCCAGGAGAACTTGCCGCGGCCGGCTGCGCGGCCGCAACGCCAGGCGCCCTCATACATGCTGCCGTCCGTCCAGAGGAACTTGCCGGTGCCGTGCGGGAGGTCCCCGCGCAGGTCGCCCTGGTAAAAGTCCCCGCTGTCGAGCAGCTGCTCCGAGTGGCTGGGCTCGCCGAGCGAGGACCCCGCCTCCTCCTCGTCACCCTCCTCGGCACCATTGCCCTCGGCGGCGTCCTCGCTGCCGCTGTACTGGTAGGCGGTGCTGGAGGAGGTGACGGCGAGGGTTCCGGCAGGGTCAACCAGGCCGTCGACGCCGGCGACGGCGGCGGGGAAGGCCGAAGCGCCGCGGCGGATGCTGGTGAGCTTGCGGATGCTGGCCTCCCAGAGACGGCCGGCCGGCGCAGGGATCTGGTTCATCTTCTTCCCCGTCGACGCCATTGGCGCTACAGGCTGGGTGCGAGCGTGCAGGACGCGGCCGCGCGCGGTCGATCACAAGGACGGAGCCGGAGCTGAAGGTGGAACGAGGGCGTGCATGGCGTCGACGCTGCGTGGTCTCGAGTCCGTCGCATGGGGTCGCGAGTTTTGGGTGGGTAGGGAGGGCTGGGAGGAGTTGTCGGGAGGGAGCCGAGCTCGGGAGCGCGACATTTGGAAGGACGCGCGCGCAGCGGAGGCGGTCTGCTCTCTACTCCGTGTTTGCTGCTAAACAATAGGAGTGCAGTGCAGAGGGACACCAACACAACACAATACCAACGGGGGTCAAAATATTGACCTTGCTAAGAAAGTTTACAATGGACTTACCCTGAGTATTCTATGATTTGATTTTTCAGATATGTCTAGGAACATCTAGATGTGTTTTAATTATTGCAAATATAAAGGACTCAATCAAGTATAAAAAGAAAAGAAAAATAAAAATAAAATACTCGCATGAATCTTCGTGCAAGATCAATGAGATAGGATTTAGATATGCAATACTTATGAGATGTGCTTTAGCAAAAGCAATCACACCATATACATGGGAAACACAAGGGTCAATGGTGTTTCTACCCTCACCCTTATCTTGTAAGTGTCTGGCGTGTCAAGGTCAGAGGTGGTTAGAGACGTCGAGGACGACGGCGTAAAACCCCACAACAAAAATGTCAACAACCTCTACGCTTTCCTCGCTGATCTGGGCGCGGTGTGCTGCAATCGGCGACAAGGGGAGCTACGACGAGCACCGCGCGCCTGAGCACGCTTCGAGGATGTTGCGACCGACGCACATTTTTGCTGGCACCGGTGAGGCATTTTGCTTCGTCCAGTGGCTACTGGAGCTATGACGGGCGAACCATGGTGCTATGACCGGCAATCACGGCGACGTGTTTTACGGCCTCGCCAGCGATTGAGGCGGCATGTGCTGCGAGCTCGTCCAAATGGCATTGAAATCCAGCCAGAGTGCATGGGTGGGGATGGGCGGTGCGAACATGTGGTCCGTGAGGGACAAACGAGAGGACATGAGCAAGTTTGATCAAATAGTTGCCTACAAGGACATCTAACGTTGGGTAGGGCGACCGATTTGGCGCTTTTGCCTATCGACCGACGTTGAGTATCGCCCATCCAACAAACATAAGAGTCTAAAAAGCACAATTCTAGGGTTTGATAGAGAGGAGGCAGTCATGAGGCAGCCAACTTTTCCCCTCAACCCGACGCCAACACTGCGGGTTACCCTGGCCTCCACCAGACTCTACGATGGCAGTAGGATGGGGGAAGGATCTGAGTATCCAGGTCCGTGTTACATGCAATTTTCAAGTTCTTCATCGTCGATGCAGTTGGGACGGGGGTGGCGATGAGAATAATGGTTCATATGTTTTCCTCATGTCGATGTCCTTCCTCGGTGTCGACGAGTGGAAGGATGGAGTGCATATATGGGCACTTGGTCTGACGCGATTATCAGCGTATGTTCACGACGACAATGCCATGTAGAGGGATGACATTGCATCGTCTTTTCGTTCTCTAGTTCTATCTCTGCTTGATGAAGCTTAGTCAGATATGGCTCCATTGAGGAACTTATGAGGTTTGTGTCCCCCTCCTTTGTCGGGTCGGGGTTAGGATTGTCTTTTGGCCCTCCTCCGCACCGACTTCTCCAGGACAATTATCCATCCAATTCACAGCCGTCCGCATCTTTTTGTCTACATCGTCCCATCCAATTCACACTCACCGACGTCTTTCCATCCACATTGTCCCATCCAATTCGTGGTTGGCGGCATCTTTTGTCTGCATCAACGACTTTTCGGCCACTGCTTCTACAAGCTCCTGAGTTTCAACAAGGTTGCTCCGATGAGACGGAGGCCCAGAACAACAACGAGCTTTGGCCACGAACGGATAACTGTGTTGATTTCTTCAAGGACTTCACTGCAAGGAAGTTCTGGCAGATGCTGGTTTTATTTAATGTATGCATTCTGCCTTTTTTGGAAAAAGATATATCCAACAATAGCACAACTTAGTTCTAAAACTACACCCCCCGTTTCTAAATGTAAGTCTTTTTAGACATTTCAAATGGACTACAATATACAGATGTATGTAGACACATTTTAGAGTGTAGATTCACTCATTTTGCTCCGTATGTAGTCATTTGTTGGAATCTCTAGAAAGACTTATATTTGGGAACGGATGGAGTATAAGTTTGCTGCCCGCAATCACTTTGTCAAGCTTACTCAGTCAAGGCTACTCCCAACATTGTTCGGTCAAGCGAGGCTGGGTCTGACGACAAATTTGAAGGCCAGCCCTGCGGCAAATTTGACAATTTTGACCTTGGGACAAAAATTCACGGAATGAACTGCCCGTGAAACTATTTCACAGCACTGACCCTTTTGTGTAGCGCCCGCCACGCAGGCGCCACACCATACGGTGCAACGCCCAGCTCTGGGGCGTTGCACGCCTGTCCACCGTGGCAGCCCTTGGGCCCGCACCCAGTAGTGCAGCGCCTCTGTCGTGGAATTGTCACGGCAGATGTCCTCTTGCAAGGACTTGATCGTGGAGCCATCGCAACTAGGAAGCTTAAAGGGGTTAATCGGGACAAAGGACACGCTAGGTTTATACTAGTTCAGCCCCTTACGGTGAAGGAAGGCTTACGTCTAGTTGGGTTGGAATTGCTTGAGGTTTCGATGACCAGGGAGCGAGATACGCTATGCCCGGTTCTCGATCTCTTGTTTCTTGTCCTAAGCCGCCAGCGGGCCGTCCCCTTATATACACGGGTTGACGCCCTACGGCTTACAGAGTCCCGGACGGCTCATAAACAATGTCCGGCTCGGTGACTAGTTATTTTTACCTTACAATACAAGTTGCGCCCTCATGGTGGCTTATTACCATGGGCCCTAAATCGTCTGTGGGCCTTTAGACCCTTTACTGAACCGCCATCTTCACATCTTGGTCTCAGGCTTCAGATGGGCTTCTCTTTGCGTAACCCGGCCCCTCCTGGCCGGCTTATGTACATAATTATATCCCCAACATTAGGCCCCAGATTGATTTGAACCGATTCATGTCAATCTTAAAAAACCTTATAAACTAGCCCTTAGTCCTCTGTTTTGTGCGGAAATTCTAACCCGCCGTGACGTCATCATCTGGATCCGGGTCAAATCTCTGTGACGTCATCTTCAATAAATTTCATATTTTAATCCATCATGTCCTCCAACAAATCTTTGACTTTATTGACCATCCCGAGAATTGAGGCGTCGGGGCCGCTGGATAATGATGCTTTGGTCTCCTCGTTTTTTGCGTCGTCTTGGTCGGTCCTTCCTTATAAATAGGCGCGACCTAGGTCCTTTCCCATTCTCCTTCTTCAGTCGTCTTCTTCCTCGCATCTCCTTTCTTCAGTGCTCAAGCTCTGCCGCCGCCGCCATCGAACCCCTTGTCTTCATAGACTCCGGCCGCTGCATCACCCTGATTTGGACCAGAAAACGACGGCGACCCTCCGCAGCTTGTCCGCATCTGTGAGTTCTTTTTATCCCCTTTCTCAGATCTGCATTGGCACTGTTTTTTAGTTCATCGACGTTCACCGCCGCCCGATGCAAACCTCCATTAGCTCTCACCTCTAATCCCTTGCTCAGATCGTAAAATAACATAGAACTGCTGCGGAGGATGTTTTGTGCTTATTCTGTATGAAAACAGATCTCATTTCTGTTGGAAATATGCCCTAGAGGCAATAATAAATAAGTTATTATCATATTTCCTTGTTCATGATAATCGTTTATTATCCATGCTATAATTGTATTGATAGGAAACTCAGATACATGTGTGGATACATAGACAACACCATGTCCCTAGTAAGCCTCTAGTTGACTAGCTCGTTGATCAATAGATGGTTACGGTTTCCTGACCATGGACATTGGATGTCGTTGATAACGGGATCACATCATTAGGAGAATCATGTGATGGACAAGGCCCAATCCTAAGCATAGCACTAGATCGTGTAGTTCGTATGCTAAAGCTTTTCTAATGTCAAATATCATTTCCTTAGACCATGAGATTGTGCAACTCCCGGATACTGTAGGAGTGCTTTGGGTGTGCCAAACGTCACAACGTAACTGGGTGGCTATAAAGGTACACTACGGGTATCTCCGAAAGTGTCTGTTGGGTTGGCACGAATCGAGACTGGGATTTGTCACTCCGTGTAAACGGAGAGGTATCTCTGGGCCCACTCGGTAGGACATCATCATAATGTGCACAATGTGACCAAGGAGTTGATCACGGGATGATGTGTTACGAAACGAGTAAAGAGACTTGCCGGTAACGAGATTGAACAAGGTATCGGGATACCGACGATCGAATCTCGGGCAAGTATCGTACCGATAGACAAAGGGAATTGTATACGGGATTGATTAAGTCCTTGACATCGTGGTTCATCCGATGAGATCATCGTGGAACATGTGGGAGCCAACATGGGTATCCAGATCCCGCTGTTGGTTATTGACCGGAGAATGTCTCGGTCATGTCTGCATGTCTCCCGAACCCGTAGGGTCTACACACTTAAGGTTCGATGACGCTAGGGTTATAAAGGAAGCTTGTATGTGGTTATCGAATGTTGTTCGGAGTCCCGGATGAGATCCCAGACGTCACGAGGAGTTCCGGAATGGTCTGGAGGTAAAGATTTATATATGGAAAGTCCTGTTTTGGTCACCGGACAAGTTTTGGGGTCACCGGTATTGTACCGGGACCACCGAAAGGGTCCCGGGGGTCCACCGGGTGGGGCCACCTGCCCCGGGGGGCCACATGGGCTGTAGGGGTGTGCACCTTGGCCTATATGGGCCAAGGGCACCAGCCCCAAGAGGCCCATGCGCCAAAGGATAAGGAAAGGAAGAGTCCTAAAGGGGGAAGGCACCTCCGAGGTGCCTTGGGGAGGAGGGACTCCTCCTAGCCGCACCCTTCCTTGGAGGAAGGGCCAAGGCTGCGCCTCCCCCCTCTCCCTTGCCCCTATATATATGTGGGGGTGGGAGGGCAGCCATACCAATGTTCTGGTGCAGCCCTCCCCTTCTCCCAAGTCCTTCTCCTCTCCCGTGGTGCTTGGCGAAGCCCTGCAGGATTGCCACGCTCCTCCACCACCACCACGCCGTTGTGCTGCTGCTGGATGAAGTCTTCCTCAACCTCTCCCTCTCTCCTTGCTGGATCAAGGCGTGGGAGACATCGTCGGGCTGTACGTGTGTTGAACGCGGAGGTGCCGTCCGTTCGGCACTAGGATCATCGGTGATTTGAATCACGACGAGTACGACTCCATCAACCCCGTTCTCTTGAACGCTTCCGCTTAGCGATCTACAAGGGTATGTAGATGCACTCTCCTTCCCCTCGTTGCTAGTCTCTCCATAGATAGATCTTGGTGACACGTAGGAAAATTTTGAATTTCTGCTACGTTCCCCAACAGTGGCATCATGAGCTAGGTCTATGCGTAGTTACTATGCACGAGTAGAACACAAAGTAGTTGTGGGCGTTGATTTTGTTCAATATGCTTACCGTTACTAGTCCAATCTTGATTCGGCGGCATCGTGGGATGAAGCGGCCCGGACCGACCTTACACGTACTCTTACGTGAGACTGGTTCCACCGACTGACATGCACTAGTTGCATAAGGTGGCTAGCGGGTGTCTGTCTCTCCCACTTTAATCGGATCGGATTCGATGAAAAGGGTCCTTATGAAGGGTAAATAGCAATTGGCATATCACGTTGTGGTCTTTGCGTAGGTAAGAAACGTTCTTGCTAGAAACCCATAGCAGCCACGTAAAACATGCAAACAACAATTAGAGGACGTCTAACTTGTTTTTGCAGGGTATGCTATGTGATGTGATATGGCCAAAGGATGTGATGAATGATATATGTGATGTATGAGATTGATCATGTTCTTGTAATAGGAATCACGACTTGCATGTCGATGAGTATGACAACCGGCAGGAGCCATAGGAGTTGTCTTAATTTATTTATGACCTGCGTGTCAACATAAACGTCATGTAGTTACTTTACTTTATTGCTAAGCGTTAGCCATAGTAGTAGAAGTAATAGATGACGAGACAACTTCAAGAAGACACGATGATGGAGATCATGATGATGGAGATCATGGTGTCATGCCGGTGACAACATGATCATGGAGCCCCAAGATGGAGATCAAAGGAGCTATATGATATTGGCCATATCATGTCACTACTATTTGATTGCATGTGATGTTTATCATGTTTATACATCTTGTTTGCTTAGAACGACGGTAGTAAATAAGATGATCCCTCATTAAAATTTCAAGAAAGTGTTCCCCCTAACTGTGCACCGTTGCGACAGTTCGTTGTTTCGAAGCACCACGTGAAGATCGGGTGTTAGATTCTAACGTTCACATACAACGGGTGTAAGACAGATTTACACACGCGAAACACTTAGGTTGACTTGACGAGCCTAGCATGTGTACAGACATGGCCTCGGAACACAGAAGACCGAAAGGTCAAGCATGAGTCGTATGGTAGATACGATCAACATGAAGATGTTCACCGATGTTGACTAGTCCGTCTCACGTGATGATCGGACACGGCCTAGTTGACTCGGATCATGTAATCACTTAGATGACTAGAGGGATGTCTATCTGAGTGGGAGTTCATAAGATGAACTTAATTATCCTGAACATAGTCAAAAGGTCTTCGCAAATTATGTCATAGCTCGCGCTTCAGTTCTACTGTTTAGATATGTTCCTAGAGAAAATTTAGTTGAAAGTTGATAGTAGCAATTATGCGGACTAGGTCCGTAAACCGAGGATTGTCCTCGTTGCTTCGTAAAAGGCTTATGTCCTTAATGCATCGCTCAGTGTGCTGAACCTCGAACGTCGTCTGTGGATGTTGCGAACATCTGACATACACGTTTTGATGACTACGTGATAGTTCAGTTAAACGGTTTAGAGTTGAGGCACCGAAGACGTTTTTGAAACGTCGCGAAACATATGAGATGTTTCGAGGGCTGAAATTGGGATTTCAGGCTCGTGCCCACGTCAAGAGGTATAAGACCTCCGACGATTTTCTTAGCCTACAAACTAAGGAGAAAAGCTCAATTGTTGAGCTTGTGCTCAGATTTTCTGAGTACAACAATCATTTGAATCGAGTGGGAGTTGATCTTCCAGATGAGATAGTGATGTTTCTCCGAAGTCATTACCACCAAGCTGCTAGAGCTTCGTGATGAACTATAATATATCAGGGACATATATGATGATCCTTGAGATATTCGCGATGTTTGACACCACAAAAGTAGAAATCAAGAAGGAGCATCAATTGTTGATGGTTGGTGAAACCACTAGTTTCAAGAAGGGCAAGGGAAAAAAGGGATACTTCATGAAACGGCAATTCAGCTGCTGCTCTAGTGAAGAAACCCAAGGTTGAACCCAAACCCGAGACTAAGTGCTTCTGTAATAAGGGGAACAACCACTGGAGCAGAATTACCCTAGATATTTGGTAGATTAGAAGGCTGGCAAGGTCGATAGAAGTATATTGGATATACATTGTGTTGATGTGTACTTTACTCCTAGTAGCACCAGGGTATTAGATACCGGTTCGGTTACTAAGTGTTAGTAACTCGAAACAAACGCTACGGAATAAACGGGGACTAGCTAAAGGTGAGATGACGATATGTGTTGGAAGTATTTCCAAGGTTGATCAAATATCGTACGCTCCCTCTGCCATCGAGATTGGTGTTAAACCTAAATAATTGTTATTTGGTGTTTGCGTTGAGCATAGACGTGATTGGATTATGTCTATCGCAATACGGTTATTCATTTAAGGAGAATAATGGTTACTCTGTTTATTTGAATAATACCTTCAATGGTCTTGCACCTAAAATGAATGGTTTATTGAATCTCGATCGTAGTGATACACATGTTCATGCCAAAAGATATAAGATAGTACCACCTACTTGTGGCACTGCCACGTAAGTCATATCAGTATAAAACGCATGAAGAAGCTTCATGTTGATGGATCTTTGGGCTCACTCGTTTTTGAAAAGTTTGAGACATGCGAACCATGTCTATTGGTGTATATGCATGAAGAAACTCCATGCAAATGGACCGTTTGGACTCACTTGATTTTGAATCACTTGAGACATGTAAATCATACCACATGGGCAAGATGACTGAAAGCCTCGGTTTCAGTAAAATGGAACTAGAAAGCAACTTGTTGGAAGTAATACATTTTTGATGTGTGCAGTCCAATGAGTGCTGAGGCGTGTAGTGGATATCGTTATGTTCTTACTTCACAGATGATTTGAGTAGATGTTGAGTATATTTACTTGATGAATCACGAGTCTGAATTATTGAAGGGTTCAAGTAATTTCAGGGTGAAGTTGAAAGATCGTCGTGACAAGAGGATAAAAGATCTATGATATGATCATAGAGATGAATATCTGAATTACGAGTTTGGCACAGAATTAAGACATTGTGGAAATTGTTTCAAAACTAATACAGCCTGGAACACCATAGTGTGATGGTGTGTCCGAACATCATAACTGCACCCTATTGGATATGATGCATACCATGATGTCTCTTATCGAATTACCACAATAGTTTATGGGTTAGGCATTAGAGACAACCACATTCACTTAAAATAGGGCACCACGTAATTCCGATGAGATGACACCGTATGAACTATGGTTTAGAGAAACCTAAGCTGTCATTTCTTAAAAGTTTGGGGCTGCGACGCTTATGTGAAAAAGTTTCAGGCTGATAAGCTCGAACCCAAAGCGGATAAATGCATCTTCATAGGACACCCAAAATAGTTGGGTATACCTCCTGTCTCAGATTCGAAAGCAATAAGGGATTGTTTCTAGAATCGGGTCCTTTCTCGAGGAAAAGTTTCTCTCGAAAGAATTGAGTGGGAGGATGGTGGAGACTTGATGAGGTTATTAAACCGTCTCTTCAACTAGTGTGTAGCAGGGCACAAAGAGTTGTTCCTGTGGCACCTACACCAATTGAAGTGGAAGCTTATGATAGTGATCATGAAACTTCAGATCAAGGCACTCCCAAACCTCGTAGGATGACAAGGATGCGTACTACTTCAGAATGGTACGTAATCCTGTCTTGGAAGTCATGTTGCTAGACAACAATGAACCTACGAGCTATGGAGAAGCGATGGTGGGCCTGGATTCCGATAAATGGCTCGAGGCCATAAAATCCGAGAGAGGATCCATGTATGAAAACAAAGTGTAGACTTTGGCAGAACGGCTCGATGGTCGTAAGGCTGTTAGGTACATATGGATTTTAAAAGGAAGACGAACAATGATGGTAAATGTCACCATTAAGAAAGCTCGACTTGTCGTTAAGAAGTTTCCCGACAAGTTCAAGGAGTTGACTACGGTGAGACTTTCTCACTCGTAGCGATGCTAAGAGTCTATTGGAATTATATTAGCGATTACTGCATTATTTATGAAATCTTGCAGATAGGATGTCAAAACATTGTTTCCTCGACGATTTTCTTGAGGAAAGGTTGTATGTGATACAACCGGAAGGTTTTGTCAATCCTGAAAGATGCTAATAAGTATGCAAAGCTCCAGCAGTCCTTCTAAGGACTGGAGTAAGCATCTTAGAGTTGGAATGTATGCTTTGATGAGATGATCAAAGATTTTGGTGTATACAAAGTTTATGAGAAACTTGTATTTCCAAAGAAGTGAGTGGGAGCACTATAGAATTTCTGATGAGTATATGTTGTTGACATATTGTTGATCAGAAATGACGTAGAATTTCTGGAAAGCATATAGGGTTATTTGGAAAGTGTTTTTTCAATGGAAAGCCTGGATTAAGCTACTTGAGCATTGAGCATCAAGATCTATAAGGATAGATCAAAACGCTTAATGGTACTTTCAAATGAGCACATACCTTGACATGATCTTGAAGGTGTTCAAGATGGATCAGTCAAAGAAGGAGTTCTTGCCTGAGTTGTAAGGTATGAAGTTAAGACTTAAAGCTCGACCATAGCAGAATGGAGAGAAAGGACGAAGGTCGTCCCCTATACTTAAGACGTAGGCTCTACAGTATGCTATGTTGTGTACCGCACCTGAAGTGTGCCTTGCCATGAGTCAGTCAAGGGGTACAAGAGTGATCCAAGAATGGATCACAGGACAGCGTTCAAAGTTATCCTTAGTAACTAGTGGACTAAGGAATTTTCTCGATTATGGAGGTGGTAAAAGAGTTCGTCGTAAAGGGTTACGTCGATGCAAGCTTAACACCTATCCAGATAGCTCTGAGTAGAGATACCGGATACGTATAATGGAGCAACAATTTAGAATAGCTCCAAGTAGAACAGTTATTTGGAATAGCTCCAAATAGAACGTGGTAGCTACATCTAGGAGATGACATAGAGATTTGTAAAGCACACACGGATCTAAAAGGTTCAGACCCGTTGACTAAAACCTCTCTCACAAGCAACATGATCAAACCCAGAACTCATTGAGTGCTAATCACATAGTGATGTGAACTAGATTATTGACTCTAGTAAACTCTTTGGATGTTGGTCACATGGCGATGTGACCTGTGAGTGTAAATCACATGGCGATGTGAACTAGATTATTGACTCTAGTGCAAGTTGGAGACTGTTGGAAATATGCCCTAGAGGCAATAATAAATAAGTTATTATCATATTTCCTTGTTCATGATAATCGTTTATTATCCATGCTATAATTGTATTGATAGGAAACTCAGATACATGTGTGGATACATAGACAACACCATGTCCCTAGTAAGCCTCTAGTTGACTAGCTCGTTGATCAATAGATGGTTACGGTTTCCTGACCATGGACATTGGATGTCGTTGATAACGGGATCACATCATTAGGAGAATCATGTGATGGACAAGGCCCAATCCTAAGCATAGCACTAGATCGTGTAGTTCGTATGCTAAAGCTTTTCTAATGTCAAATATCATTTCCTTAGACCATGAGATTGTGCAACTCCCGGATACTGTAGGAGTGCTTTGGGTGTGCCAAACGTCACAACGTAACTGGGTGGCTATAAAGGTACACTACGGGTATCTCCGAAAGTGTCTGTTGGGTTGGCACGAATCGAGACTGGGATTTGTCACTCCGTGTAAACGGAGAGGTATCTCTGGGCCCACTCGGTAGGACATCATCATAATGTGCACAATGTGACCAAGGAGTTGATCACGGGATGATGTGTTACGAAACGAGTAAAGAGACTTGCCGGTAACGAGATTGAACAAGGTATCGGGATACCGACGATCGAATCTCGGGCAAGTATCGTACCGATAGACAAAGGGAATTGTATACGGGATTGATTAAGTCCTTGACATCGTGGTTCATCCGATGAGATCATCGTGGAACATGTGGGAGCCAACATGGGTATCCAGATCCCGCTGTTGGTTATTGACCGGAGAATGTCTCGGTCATGTCTGCATGTCTCCCGAACCCGTAGGGTCTACACACTTAAGGTTCGATGACGCTAGGGTTATAAAGGAAGCTTGTATGTGGTTATCGAATGTTGTTCGGAGTCCCGGATGAGATCCCAGACGTCACGAGGAGTTCCGGAATGGTCTGGAGGTAAAGATTTATATATGGAAAGTCCTGTTTTGGTCACCGGACAAGTTTTGGGGTCACCGGTATTGTACCGGGACCACCGAAAGGGTCCCGGGGGTCCACCGGGTGGGGCCACCTGCCCCGGGGGGCCACATGGGCTGTAGGGGTGTGCACCTTGGCCTATATGGGCCAAGGGCACCAGCCCCAAGAGGCCCATGCGCCAAAGGATAAGGAAAGGAAGAGTCCTAAAGGGGGAAGGCACCTCCGAGGTGCCTTGGGGAGGAGGGACTCCTCCTAGCCGCACCCTTCCTTGGAGGAAGGGCCAAGGCTGCGCCTCCCCCCTCTCCCTTGCCCCTATATATATGTGGGGGTGGGAGGGCAGCCATACCAATGTTCTAGTGCAGCCCTCCCCTTCTCCCAAGTCCTTCTCCTCTCCCGTGGTGCTTGGCGAAGCCCTGCAGGATTGCCACGCTCCTCCACCACCACCACGCCGTTGTGCTGCTGCTGGATGAAGTCTTCCTCAACCTCTCCCTCTCTCCTTGCTGGATCAAGGCGTGGGAGACATCGTCGGGCTGTACGTGTGTTGAACGCGGAGGTGCCGTCCGTTCGGCACTAGGATCATCGGTGATTTGAATCACGACGAGTACGACTCCATCAACCCCGTTCTCTTGAACGCTTCCGCTTAGCGATCTACAAGGGTATGTAGATGCACTCTCCTTCCCCTCGTTGCTAGTCTCTCCATAGATAGATCTTGGTGACACGTAGAAAAATTTTGAATTTCTGCTACGTTCCCCAACAATTTCCTTGTTTTTGGAAGCCCTCCTCGAGTATATGAACTTCCCTATGCTGCTTTAGGTCTAGAATTTTTTCCTTTCCAGAACATCGTTTGATCCAAAAAAAAATGATTGCAACTTGTGAAACCTGTTTGTTCCACACTTAACCAAATACTGCGTCTGTTGACTCTGTTTCAGCCATAGTAGTTCATGTGACCGGTTTAAGATAATACTGACTGTCAGCACTGCCTGCTTTTGGCGACTTAAGACAATTTTCATCATCTTTAATACCTGCAGCTGTTTAAACATTATCACATAACCACCTGTATGTCATTAGGCCCCTACTTAAGCCGCCATCTTAGACAACCCAATAATGCTTATTCTCCGGGTTATAATAAACCGGAAAATTTCCTTTATCTTGTTGTAGGCTTCAATTTACTCAATGGCACCCAAAGCTGTTAAACCTCGATTACCTGCAACTGGGTCCCATCCATTGTTACGGAGAGCAAACTGTCAGAGTTTGTGAAGTCCGGCCATCTGCCCAAGAGGGACGTCATGTCTTATCGTGCTCCTGACCCGTCTGAAGAGAAACCTTAACCCAAGGAAGGGGAGGTGATCATTTCTACCGATCACATGAGCCGGGGATTTGCTCCTCCCGGTTCAAAATTCTTTAGAGACGTTTTGCACTTCTTTGACTTAAGACCTCAAGACATCGGACCCAACTCCGTGTCAAATATCTGCAACTTTCAAGTTTTCTATGAGGTCTACCTTGGAGAAGAACCCAGCCTACTTCTATTCAGGGAATTGTTCTATTTGAACCGGCAGAATGAACGGGCCAATGGGCCCAGTCTGGAGCTTGGTGGCATATCAATTCAAAGGCGGAGAGACTGCCTGTTCCCTTATGCTGAATTGCCGAGTCATCCAAAGGACTGGAACCAGACATGGTTCTACTGCCAAGATACTTCTCCGGCTGGCGAAAATCCATTGCCCGGCTTCCGTGCATTGCGCCTTGAACCTACTCACCCGCTGCCGGATAAGTTGACAGCTATTGAACGCCTGCCACTCACCCCCAAAATCAAGAGGATTAAAGCTCTTTTAGGGAACGGCTTAGATGGCATTGACTTGGTCCGAGTCTGGATTGCTTGGAGAATAATTCCGTTAAGCCGCCGCCCCGGCTTAATGTGCAATTATTCAGGCGAGAAGGATGACCCTCAACGTCATAACCCTGACGACTTACCAGATGACGTAGTGGAAGCTACAACTCAGTCCTTGTTGAAAGAGGGCACAATGAATAGTAATGCCTTCGGCTTACTACCTTTTTGCCAGAAGAACCCGGCCCCTGCAGTAAGTTTCCAGCCATCGGGTTATGTTTTACCATATTAGGCTGTATTCTTACACATAACCAGTTATAACCTTTTACAGGAAAATGATAGCTTCTGGAACACGCAATATGATCATGAGGCGGCCAAGAAAGCCAGGGCGGCCAAGAGAGCCGAAAAGAAAACCACCAAGCCCACCACCTCAAGGAAAAGGAAGCCAGGCGCCTCTGAGCTATTTCAGCTTGATGATACCGATGATAATGAGGAAGAGGTAACCTTTGAATTTCCCTTTCTCCTTTATTTCTACCTTACTGATGCTAACCTTCTTTCAGGAAGACACGGGCAACAGCCAACCCGTCGAGGAAGAGGTAATTGTAATCTCCTCCGACTCCGAGCTTCGGCCGCGTCAGAAAATTCGAAGAGTAACCTGGAAAGTAAGATTTTCACATCCTTTGGCTTACCAAGATCCTGACTTTCTTTTGAAGCGACAGATTTATGAGAGCCGGAGGCAGACCCGGACCAGCAAAGACGTGGAACTCTCCTCCGGCTTACCTGATGTGACCAGGAAACGCCAGACTGAGGTTATCTCCGATTTACACCTTCTTTTTCCTTTGGCGGGTTTCATTTGTTAGCCTCTCAATTATTCTGACTCCAACTATCAGGATATTTCACCTTCCTCCGGTGAGTCTATGCAGTCCAACATGCCAGCCTTCAAAACTGCTCCCGGGTAATATAAACTTGTTGTACCTTATGCTTTATTTTACTCATATTTGCTGTATTTAACCTGTCTACCTTTTCCACAGTGTGCAAGTAAAACCTAGCAAAAGGGAAAAAAAGAATAAGCTGCCCCAAGAGCCGGTTGTGACTGAACCAGAGCTGGGCACAGCTGCTCCTGATGCCTCTGCTCATGAGCCGCCGCCTCAACCGTCTCATGATGTTCCTATATCTTCCTCTGACCCGCCTACTGAACAAACCTTCAACGATTCTGGTAACCCGGAGGCTCCTAGCCCCGCCAAGGCAAATGATCAAGAAGTTGAAATTCTCAAGACTCAGTTTGTTGAGCCGGCACAGCCGTCTGTACTTGCCAAGTGTTCTAAAGAGGAATTGGTGGAACGCCGGAAGGCCAAGCTGGACGTCACTGACTATACTCATTTGAGTATTGGAGAGATTGTCTCCGGCTATATCAATCAAGTACAAAGCAGCCGTGACCTGGAAATTGACATGGTGAAGCAGATACAGCAAAAATCTAAGGTATGACTTATGCCAGCTTACTTTCAATCACACTTACTGTACCAGCCCCCAAGTCTATTGCTTATGAATAAATATGTTGTAGACTTAGAAAAAATTGTTAGAGCTACTTGCCCGGCTTAAAGAAAAAATAATTGAACCGGATGTAACTCAATACCTTTAACTTGCGATATACATTAGCCCCCAAGTGCCAAAAATCTTTGCTTGCAAGGTATTTGGGACTTAATATTCAGGACAGGCTCAATAATTTAGAAAGCTTCGGTATACATTAGCCCCCAAGTGTCAAGTATCTTTGCTTGCAAAGTGCGTGGGACTTAATAGTACTTACCATAACTTTTACTACTATCCGGTGTAATGCAGGCCACCATAAGTAAATTTGAATCGGAGATTGCTGATTTGAAGAATCGCCTGGCAACCCAGGAAAGTGAAATTGAAAAGGCCAACTCCAAATTTGAATTCAGCGTCTCTGAACAAGAGAAGTTGAAGCAAAATTTGAATCGGAGAAGAAAATTTTGGCTGATGAAAAGGCCGCGCTGGTGACCCGGGCCGAGACAGCAAAGGCATCACTTGCGGAAGCAACAGCCGAACTGTCTGACTTAAAGCGCCAGATATCTCGAATGGTTTCAGCAATCTTCGGTGAGTGACTTACTCAAACCTTAAACACTGTAACACTCCTTGAATGACCATTTCAGTTGTCCCCTCTGACTCAACTTATGCTTAATAACGCAGGCCCCAGGAGCACAAATCTTAAGCAGAACATGGTGATCAAGCTGAAGGCGGTTTATACTCTGGTGGAACAACTCTACACCGGGTCACAACGTGCTCTAGCCGTTGTGGCTTTATCAAACGATGTTCCTTATCTCCTGTAGGATGTGCTGAAGCGGCTTGTTGTGCTACCTCAGCGAATCCAAGAGTTAAGACGAGCATCTGCAAGAGCCAGAGCTATAGCCACATTAAGCCGGGCCAAGGCGTGGCTTCCAGAACTAGAACCCGTTGATATTGCTCTTGGGTATCCCAGTTTAAAGGAAGATGGCACCGTGTTTAATGATAAGGATTTCACCGCCTGTGTGAAGGATATACGTCCGGTGGCTACTCTTATTGGGAACGATACTGACCTCACCAAGTGTCAGCCGGGTTATGACAAGGAGAATCGAAGAATCCCCATGCCGCATTACGATGATGTCAGCTTGATCCCTCCAACCCGTAAGCACACCTTTTCCCCTGAAGTCGACCCAACCGGTTTAATAGATGATGAAGCTGAGTTTGAAGCCTTGAGTGGCATTGACTGGGCCTCATCATCCTTCCAGGACAAAACAGCCGGCGGAGAGACGGAGAAGGATAACCCAGGGGCTTCAAGTCAACCCCAAGAGTAGCTTGTCAGGCGCCACCTGCTTATGTCATCGTAGAAAACAATGCATCATTCAGACTCGGGGAGTCTTGTAACAAAGTAGAAGATACCTTGAGTTTTGCTATGCCTCTGCGCATGCTTATGGCCCTTAATACTTGCATAAGCCGCCGCCATTATTCTCCTTGTAGTTCGTATGAATCTGTTATGTCTTTTGCAAAAATACCTTGCATTGCCTTGTAGTGCTCACGGCTGTTTTTTCGGCTTATATAAACCAACCCCTGAGGGTAAACTTAACTCCTGAAAATTGGCACATATAAGTTCACCTGGTTCTTAACAACCTGATGTAACTAACATTAATTCTGGAAGATTGTAATGTATTCCATTGTATCTTCAAGAGGGTCACAAGATACCTAATGTTGGCACTTGTAAAATATGATGAACAAAATTCAAGGGTTTCTAATTCGAATACGATCAGTGACCCGTTCCAAAGGGGTTGAGCTAAGATTCGGATACGATCTATTAGCCCCCAGTGGCTGTGGCGATGCCAATCAAGTGGGTATTGACAGCTATGTTTTCTTTGGTTCGAATACGACCTATGTTTGAACAGGAAGCCCCCAAGTGACCATATTAATGACGCTGATTCGAATACGATCCACATCAGACCCAAAAGGAGTTAAGCTATGATTCAGATATGATCAAGAAGCCCCCAAGTGGGTTTGGCAGTATGCTGATCAAGCGGGTATCGACATCTATGTTCTCTTTGGTTCGAATACGACCTATGTTTGAACAGGAAGCCCCCAAGTGATCAACGGCTAGATTCAGATATGATCATAAGCCGGACCAAAGGAAAGCCGGATTCAGATATGATCCGCTTCTCCTTGGTTATCTCCACCACCTGACAAGGAAAAACACATAAACCTTTTTGGGAGTGGAAAAAAGGACAGAGGTCCTGCTTTATTGCTTTAGATAATATACATAGTATAAGTATATACACATTAGAGCCGACGGCTCAAGTATAATAAGGCCGAAGATGAGCGATATTCCACGGCCGACGGGTCTCCTCCTTCGACTTACGTGAGTCTTTGTGCTCTCGAACGTCGATAAGGTAGTATGATCCATTGTTTAGATTCTTGCTGGCCACAAAGGGTCCTTCCCAAGGAGGGGATAGCTTGTGCATGTTAGATTGATCCTGGATGAGTCGGAGCACTAAGTCACCTTCCTGAAAGGTTCTGGACTTAACCCGACGGCTGTGGTAGCGACGCAGGTCTTGTTGGTAAATCGCCGAGCGGGCTATTGCCAAGTCTCGCTCTTCATCCAACAGGTCAAGTGCATCTTGCCGAGCTTTTTCATTGTCTTCCTCAACATAAGCCGCCACACGGGGTGAATCGTGACGGATGTCACTTGGCAGGACCGCCTCTGCTCCATACACCATAAAGAAAGGCGTGTAACCCATAGATCTGTTAGGTGTAGTATTGATGCTCCAGAGTACAGAAGGTAACTCCTCCACCCAACAACCTGGCGTCCGCTATAAAGGGACCAAGAGCCGGGGCTTGATACCCTTCAAGATTTCTTGATTGGCTCGTTCTGCTTGACCATTTGATTGAGGGTGAGCTACAGCTGAAACGTCAAGCCGGATATGCTCTTGTTGACAGAACTCTTCCATAGCTCCTTTGGAAAGGTTAGTACAATTATCAGTTATGATGCTGTGTGGAAAACCAAAGCGAAAAATCACCTTTTTCATAAACTGGACTGCTGTGGCTGCATCGCACTTACTGACTAGCTCCGCCTCCACCCACTTTGTGAACTTGTCAACCACCACCAAAAGGTGAGTCTTTTTATCCTTAGATCTCTTGAAAGGCCCGATCATATCAAGCCCCCAGACTGCAAACGGCCAGGTAATTGGAATCATCCTCAACTCTTGAGCCGGCACATGGGCTCGTCGTGAGAATTTCTGACATCCGTCACATTTACTGACCAGGTCTTCCGCATCAGCATGAGCCGTCAGCCAATAAAACCCATGACGGAAGGCTTTGGCCATAAGAGATTTTGAGCCGGCATGATGACCACAATCACCTTCATGAATTTCACGAAGGATCTCCTGACCCTCTGCCGGTGACACGCAACATTGAATCACTCCAGTGACGCTATAATGATGTAACTCGCCATTGACAATTGTCATGGACTTGGACCGCCGGACGATTTGTCTTGCCAATGTCTCGTCCTCCGGCAACTCTCCCTGGGTCATGTAAGCCAAATAATGCACTGTCCAATCCGGGGTAACATGGAGAGCCGCCACCAGCTGTGCCTCCGGGTCTGGTATTGCCAGATCTTCTTCTGTAGGTAACTTAACAGAAGGGTTATGCAAAACATCAAGAAAGGTGTTAGGCGGCACCGGCTTACGCTGAGACCCCAGCCGGCTTAAGGCATCCGCCGCCTCATTCTTCCTTTGATTAATGTGTTCCACTACGTAACCCTTGAAATATCCAGCCACAGCATCGACTTCGCGACGGTAAGCTGCCATGAGGGGATCTTTAGAGTCCCACTTGCCTGACACCTGTTGAGCCACAAGGTCTGAGTCTCCTAAGCATCTTACTCGGCTCAAGTTCATCTCTTTGGCCATCCAGAGACCATGGAGCAGGGCCTCATACTCAGCTGCATTGTTAGTGCAAGGAAACATAAGCCGGAGCACATAACAAAACTTGTCACCTCGAGGGGAAGTTAATACAACTCCAGCCCCCGAGCCTTCCAACTGTCTGGACCCATCAAAGTGAATAATCCAATAAGTGTTATCGGGCTTCTCCTCAGGTGCCTGTAGCTCTGTCCAGTCGTTGATGAAATCCACCAAAGCTTGAGACTTAATGGCAGTGCGCGGCGCGTACTTCAGACCATGAGGCCCGAGCTCGATGGCCCATTTGGCGACTCGTCCTGTAGCTTCTCTGTTCTGAATAATGTCTCCCAAGGGGGCAGAACTTACCACAGTGATAGGGGTGACCTTGGAAGTATTGCTTCAGCTTCCGGCTTGCCATGAACACCCCGTAAACAAGCTTCTGCCAATGAGGATATCTTTGCTTTGACTCGATGAGTACCTCACTGACATAATAAATCGGCCGTTGAACCGGATGTTCCTTACCAGCCTCCTTGCGCTCTACCACAATCGCCACACTGACGGCTCGTGAATTAGCAGCCACATATAACAGCAAAGGCTCTTTGTCAATGGGAACCGCAAGAACCGGCGGCTCAGATAACTGCCTCTTCAAATCCTCAAAAGCAGCATTAGCGGCATCACTCCAGACAAAGGTGTCTGCCTTCTTCATTAATTGGTACAGCGGTAGGGCCTTCTCACCTAACCGGCTTATGAACCGGCTCAAAGCGGCAACACGACCCGCCAATCGCTGAACATCATTAATACATGCCAGCTTAGCCAAAGAAGTGATTGCCTTAATCTTCTCCGGATTAGCCTCGATGCCCCTGTTTGAGACCAAGAATCCCAAAAGCTTGCCTGCAGGCACACCAAATACACACTTCTCTGGGTTAAGCATCATTTTGTAAACCCGGAGATTGTCAAAGGTTTCTTTGAGATCAGTTATCAAGGTTTCCGCCTCTCTGGATTTCACTACTATGTCATCCACATAAGCATGAACATTGCGCCCAATCTGATCGTGAAGACAATTCTATACACACCGCTGATAAGTTGCCTGGGCACTCTTGAGCCCAAACGGCATAGACACATAGCAGAAGGCTCCGAACGGGGTGATGAAAGCCGTTTTCTCCTGGTCCTTAACTGCCATCTTGATCTGATGATAGCCAGAATAAGCACCCAAAAAACTCAAACGTGCACAACCTGCCGTAGCATCAATGATTTGATCAATACGGGGGAGAGCAAAAGGATCAGCCGGACAAGCCTTATTTAGGTCCGTGTAATCCACACACATCCGCCAGGTGCCGTTTTTCTTGAGTACGAGCACCGGGTTAGCCAACCATTCTGGGTGAAAAACTTCAACAATAAACCCAGCTGCCAAGAGTCGGGCGACCTCTTCTCCTATAGCTTTTCGTCGCTCTTCATTGAATCACCGCAGAAATTGCCTGACCGGCTTATACTTCGGATCAATATTAAGAGTGTGCTCAGCGAGTTCTCTCGGTACACCCGGCATGTCAGAAGGTTGCAAAGATGTCTCGGTTCTCACGGATGAACTCGATGAGCACGCTTTCCTATTTAGGATCCAAGTTGGCACTGATGTTGAATTGCTTAGATGAATCGCCTGGAGTGAAATCAACAAGCTTAGTCTCTGCAGCCGATTTAAACTTCATGGCCGGGTCATGTTCCATAGTCGGCTTCTTGAGAGAAGTCATATTTGCCAGGTCAACGTTATCTTGATAAAATTTGAGCTCCTCTGCTGCACAAACAGACTCGGCGTAAGCCGCATCGCCCTCTTCACACTCCAGGGCCACCTTTCGGCTTCCATGCACAGTGATGGTACCCTTGTAACCCGGCATCTTGAGCTGTAGATACACATAACACAGCCGTGCCATGAATTTGGCATAGGCCGGCCGCCCGAACAAAGCGTGATATGGACTCTTGATTTTGACCACCTCAAAAGTTAACTTTTCCGCCCTAGAATCATGCTCGTCTCCGAAGGCCACCTTGAGCTCAATCTTCCCCATAGGATACGCCGACTTACCGGGCACCACTCCATGGAAGACGGTGTTGGAAGTCTTTAAATTCTTGTCAGTTAAGCCCATGCGCCGAAAGGTCTTGTAATAGAGGATGTTGATGCTACTACCTCCATCCATGAGTACTTTGGTAAACTTATAACCACCAACTTGCGGTGCCACCACTAGGGCCAGTTGACCCGGATTATCAACCCGGGGAGGGTGATCCTCCCTACTCCAGACAATAGGCTGTTCCGACCACCTCAAGTAACGAGGGACTGCCGGTTCAACAGAATTCACAGCCCTCTTATGAACTTTCTGATCACGCTTACACAAACTTGTGGTGAACACGTGATACTGCCCACTGCTTAACTGTTTTGGATGGCTCTGATAACCCGACTGCTGCTGCTGCTGACCTCCTTGACCAGACTGCTGTTGATTATAACCACCCTGGTTTCCCTGAAAACCGGATCCTGAACCACCGCCCGGGCCATGAAAGCCGCCGGCTCCTGAACCGCCGCCTGGGCCTTGATTGCCATCAAATGTGTTAGAATTCTTGAAAGCTTTCATGATTGCGCAATCCTTCCATAAATGAGTCGCTGGTCGTTCCCGGGTGCCATGTTTCGGGCAGGGTTCATTGAGTAGTTGCTCGAGAGACAGACCTGACCCACCAAACCGGAGTGGCTTTCCTTTGCGCTTCTGATTGTTACCCTGTGCATTGGCCACAAATTCCGGGTTACTGTCCGCCTTACGCTTATTGCCTCCTTGACTCACCGGGTTATGCTGCTGACCCTTTCCATTACCGTTCTTCTTTCCCTTCCCTGTCTTTTCCTCATCAGACGCGGGATCCTTGGTACTATCAGAATCGACATACTTGACTAAAGCCGCCATCAGCGTCCCCATATCGTTGCAATCACGCTTAAGGCGCCCCAGCTTCTGTCTCAGAGGCTCAAAGCAGCAATTCTTCTCCAGCATGAGAACTGATGAGCCGGCATCCATCTTGTCAGACGAATGTATTATATCCTTGACCCGGCGCACCCAATGAGTCGTAGATTCACCTTCTTCCTGCTTACAATTTGTCAGATCTACAATTGACATAGACTGCTTGCAAGTATCTTTGAAGTTCTGGATGAAACGGGCTTTTAGCTCTGCCCATGAACTAATGGAGTTGGGTGGCAAACCCTTTAACCAAGAACGGACCGTTCCGTCCAGCATCATGGTGAAATATTTAGCCATCGCCTCATCACTAACCTCTAGCAGCTCCATAGCCATCTCATAACTTTCAATCCATGCTCCAGGCTGTAAATCGGCCGTATAATTCGGCACCTTCCGAGGCCCTTTGAAATCCTTGGGTAGGCGTACATTACGCAGAGCCGGTACCAGACAAGGAACTCCTCCGGTTCTAGTAGCAACTCCCGCTTCAACGAAAGTCGTCGGGTAAGCCGGTGAGTTCTGTTGGGCTGCTAGTTGAGCCGCCAGCTGAGCCGCCCGCTCGTCCTCCTGGCGTATCCGATCCTGAACCAGGTTATACCCGCTGGGCTGGTTCCGGCGCTGAGCATTACTTGACAAGGCCTCTGACTCCATGTGTCTACTGTAACTCGGGCTCCGATTTTGACGAGGCAGAGCTAACCAGGGCGGAGGAGTCAAGTAAATCCTATCCCGGCTGTAGGAGTAGGTTTCTTGCTGAGCCAGGGCTGTTTGGACAAGTTCTCTGATCTTCCGGGTTTCCACCGCTGTCGGATCATCCCCATCTACCGGGAGAGCCGCCAAATGTGCTGATGTTGCGATTAAGTTCTCCATGGGGTTGGAGAAGTGACCCTGCGGTATTGGTACGTAATTGGGCGGTGCCATATTGCCGTGAGGCGGTGCCATCCCCTGAGGCCGGACTGGACCTCCCGCTCCGGATGTAATAATCTGATTCGCACCTGGCAGGTTACTTGGGCCGACCCCGGGTGTAGCAAAGAGATTCCGAGGATCATAATTCTGAGGTAAACGGGACTGAGTTTTCTGATGTCTCCTCCTCATTACCTCATTAGATGCGTTCAGGCTCAACGTGACCTGCAAGGCTTCTGCCTGAAGTTGATGCGCCTGTACGTCCAAAGCCGTCCGCTCTGCTGCTAATCTAGCGTCCTCAGCTGCTAAGGTTTCTTTGACCCGGGCGATCTCATCGCGAACCTGAGCCACCTCAGCCTCATGCTCAGATTGGTTCGCAGGGATGACTGTAACAGTTAACAAAGCCGTAAGCTTATCCATGAGATCCATCAGCACCTGAGCCGGTGAGCGCACGGGGCCTCCTGCCCCGGCTGCTCCTAACTCGGACGTTATCGCCGCTGAAGCCGTAGAATTTTGACCGGGTTGAGTACCAGCCATGAAGACTCCTGCCCGGTTTGGCGACTCTGAGAGGTCAGGAATAGTGCTACCATCGGAACAGCCCCCAAGCATGCCATCTTGAACTTGATACAGCGAATCTGTTGAGCCGGCGGATGAATCACCATCAGAGAGGATGGCCGGCTCACCATCACCTTCAGATCCTTCAGGAAGTTCACCTCCATGGATGCAACCCACAAAGGCATGCTTCACAACGGGTTGAGCTCGGGCGGGTTTCGCACGCTGAGCCGTCTCGACGAGGTCGATGCAGCTGTCCGGCTCAGGGCCCGGCTCACCAATTCGGCCGATGAAGATGTGAATTCCGCCAAAGGGGACCCGGTAACCGTACTCAATTGAACCGGCGTCGGGGCCCCAGCCTTCGCCGTCGATGTAGACCTTGCCGCGATGACTCTTGATCATCCGGCCGACTGCGTATCCCTTGAGCCCTTCGAAGCTGCCCTTCAAGAACTCGAATCCACCGTGCGCTGGCCCCACGGTGGGCGCCAACTGTCTTGGAATTGTCACGGCAGATGTCCTCTTGCAAGGACTTGATCGTGGAGCCATCGCAACTAGGAATCTTAAAGGGGTTAATCGGGACAAAGGACACGCTAGGTTTATACTAGTTCAGCCCCTTATGCTGAAGGAAGGCTTACGTCTAGTTGGGTTGGAATTGCTTGAGGTTTCAATGACCAGGGAGCGAGATACGCTATGCCCGGTTCTCGATCTCTTGTTTCTTGTCCTAAGCCGCCAGCGGGCCGTCCCCTTATATACACGGGTTGACGCCCTACGGCTTACAGAGTCCCGGCCGGCTCATAAACAGTGTCCGGCTCGGTGACTAGTTATTTTTACCTTACAATACAAGTTGCGCCCTCATGGTGGCTTATTACCATGGACCATAAATCGTCTGTGGGCCTTTAGACCCTTTACTGAACCGCCATCTTCACATCTTGGTCTCAGGCTTCAGATGGGCTTCTCTTTGCGTAACCCGGCCCCTCCTGGCCGGCTTACGTACATAATTATATCCCCAACAGCCTCCGAGCTAGGCGCCACACATGTAATGTGCAGCACCCGGCCCGTAGGCGCTGCACTGTGACTTATCCAGCGGCTTGGCCCCCCTCCCCCACTCCCCCCACCCCACACACCCCAACCCGAGCTTTGCCCCCTCTCCCACTCTCTCCCCCTCTCAAATCCTCTCCCAAATCTTGCAAATTTGAAGAATTTGTCCGTGGATTTCGAAGTCATACCCTCTCTCAAGGTAATCTTCTCCGATCCCCTTGTTTTGATCCAAGTAATGCTAGTTTGGGGAAACCCTAGTTTTGTTTGGATCTAGAGATTCGCATGGAGATGTGAGATCTTTGTTTGCCAATTTCCTATGATTAGGCTTTGTTAGTATGTTAGGGTTATTCTTATGGGTGTTCTTATGTTGGTGCTAGGGTTATGGTTAGGGTTAGGGTTATTGTTAGGGTTATGGTTATGGTTAGGGTTAGGGTTATGGTTAGGGTTAGGGTTGTTGTTTGATATATATATTAGGGTTTGTATTCCGTGTTAATCCTTAAATTAGTACTCATGGAAGCAGTGTTACGTTGTGTTGTTTGAATGCTTATAGGGATGGGAAGAACATGTGTGTTTGTTCATCATGGGGACAAAGACGCCTTCTTGAAAGGCAATATTGAACCGGATCCGGATGAGCTTGATATGGTGTTTGATAGTAGTCCTAGCTATGCGGAGCTCTTGCAACAAGTGAGGAAAGATTTGAATTGGATGGACCCTAGTGATATTGTTGAGTTGGAGGGAAGGCATAATGTAGGTTTTGGAATGCACATCCGTTGGAAGACAATGCGTATCAACTCGGAGCAACGTTGGGTTGCATACAAGGAAACGGTGGCCGATTCACTTGACAAGGCTCTTGAGTTATTTGCAACGAAGAAGGTTGATTCAAATTTGCATTTGGACTTGAACCGGAAACCCTCCCCTTTGGTTGCTAGTAGTGCCCCACCCTTGAAGCGAGATGAAATTGTTGAACCTCTTTTGACCCAAGAAGTGAGGCCAACATTGAGCCCGTTTACAAACAACCAAGATGAAGCTTTGCAAGAGGACAATGATGAGTATGCGGACGATGACAATGAAGTTGATCTCCATGACAACAATGTGGGTGATCTTGACAAATATCATTTGCAAGAGACAATGGACCATTCCATCCCTTTTTCCCGTGCATATGCATCGTATTCGGATGACAAAGGTCCCGATGAACAAGTTGATCAGGAGGGGTTCACGGTGAAGGAGGCTGAAGCTTTCGAGAAGGTATTCGGCCGGGATCACAAGACACCATTGTTCAAGGATGTTAGTCTCGCGGATGAAGCCGTTGTGGATGGTGGCAAATCTATATCTCTTGGGGTTAGGCCAAGCTCTCACCGTGATTCGGGAGACAACAAGAACCGGATTGCTAAAGGGTCTAAGTTCGAAACCTTGTTGGAATTGAAGATGTGGCTCGACAACTACTCGGTTACACATTATCGTCCACACAAGGTGGTGCACTCGGACGTCAATGTGCGCTACACGGTTGCATGTGCATGTGAAGATGAAATATGTCCGTGGATTGTGCGTGCAAGACCATGGAAAGGAGGTCCCGCTTGGCACGTAGTGAGTTGTGTGCCAACTCACATGTGCCGAGGCAAAAGGGTGGATGGCAAGATTGTGTCCCAAGACCATAGACAACTCACGTCCGAGTTCATCGCTTACAGGCTCTCCAACTCAATATCCACACTTCCAACAATGAGCGTCCAACATGTCATTGACCTTGTGAAAGCCATCTTTCATTACAAGGTGAAGTACGGCAAAGCATGGAAGGCGAAGCAAGCCGCATTTAAGATGTTGTATGGTACTTGGGAGGAAGCATACAACCGAATCCCTAGGTTGTTGTTAGCCATGGCCGCCACAAACCCGGGCATGGTTCATGTTGTCGAGCCTCATGGGCACCAAACAACGGTTTATGAAGGAAAGAAAGTCCGAGTATTTGGCCGTGCATTTTGGGTGTTCGAGCAATGCGTGAGGGCTTTCGAACACTGTAGGCCGGTCATCGCCATTGATGGCACGTTCTTGACCGGACAATACAAGGGGACCTTGTTGGTTGCGACAGCAAGTGATGCCAATAACCGGGTGTTGCCATTGGCATTTGCTTTGGTTGAGGCAGAGAACAATGACAACTGGGAGTGGTTTTTGCGCTTTTGAGGACAAAGGTGTTACCCGCTCAAAGAGAAATTTGTGTCATATCGGATCGGCATGCAGGAATTCTTAACGCGGTGGAGATTGACATTCCCGGGCATGCTCCGTTGCACCATCGATGGTGCATGATGCACTTTTGTTCGAACTTCTATAGGGCATGTGGCCTTAAGGAGTTGGCCGATGATCTTCAAGATTGTTGTCTTGCTTTCTCCAAGAAGCGGTTCGCCACTTTGTTGAACAAATTGCTCGCACACAAAAAACTTGATCACGGGGGTCAAGACTTTATGAATAGGCACATTCAACACCAGAACAAGTGGGCACGTGCTTTTGATGAAGATGGCCAAAGATACGGTCAAATGACAAGCAATATGGCTGAATGCTTCAATAGGGTGCTCAAAGGTGCACGTGGATTACCCGTGACGGCAATAGTTCAATACACATTTGACAAGATGAATGCGTACTTTCTAAAGTACTCGATGGAAACTGATGCACAGATAGCGGGTGAGAACCCGCACAAGTACAAGTACAAATTCCCACCCAAGGTTGATGAATGGTTAGAATTTCAATCACGAAAGGCGGACTCGGAAGAAGCTATATTATATGACAACGAAGAGTGGAAGTATGAAGTGAAAGAGCCAGGAGGAACCACAAACGATGGCCGGCAACATGGAGGTCGGGCTTTCAAGGTGTCTTTAACACAATGTGATTGCTCTTGCGGGAGGCCATTGTTGCTTCATCTCCCATGCTCACATTTGTATACCGCCGGTCGCGTTAGAAATGTGGACATCAATCACCCACGCACCGTGAGGGAGTTGGAGTTCTCAATCATGACGGTCAAGAAAACATGGGCTCCCCATTTTCACCCATACTTTGACCAATCACAATGGCCGGAGTACCATGGAGTTCAACTATGGCCGGATCCGGAGTTGAAGGTTGTTACACGGGGTAGACGTAAAACAAAGCGTTTTAGAGGCGACATGGACGGATGGGGCCATGGTGGCCGCCGCGAAGCGGGAAACGATCAATTCCAAGAGCCTCGTGAGAGATCCCGTTGTGGGGAATGCAAAGGTCATGGCCACAACAAAAGAAAATGTACGAAACCAAGGAAAAGGTCCAAGAAAAATGATGCAAGCACTAGCCAACAAGGAGCTACACAAGGGAGCCAACCAAGTGGTAGCCAACAAGTGCCAAGCCAACCAAGAGGTAGCCAACAAGTGCCAAGCCAACCAAGTGTTAGTCAAAGAGGATCTAGGCAACAAAGAGGTAGCCAACAAGTGCCAAGCCAACCAAGTGTTAGTCAAACAGGATCTAGGCAACAAAGAGGTCGGCAACTAGGACTTACAAGAGGCCGTGGTGGTGGTAGAGCTCGTGGTGGTGGTGTTGGCCGTGGTGATGGTCTTGGCCGTGGTGATGGACTTGGCCGTGGTGATGGACTTGGCCGTGGTGATGGACAAGGGCAAGGTCGTTATAGAGGAATGTTTGGATACCTCGATGGACCATTTCCGTATGTTGCTCACTAACTATAATGTTTCAAATGTTCTTGTTTTTCATATGTTCTTCTTTTTCATATGTTCTTCTTTTACATGTGCTTCCATTTTTTTTATTGTCTTTACTAACCATTATGTTTCACTCATTGTAGGTATGGCGGCTTCCCAACCCAACAAACCAACAATGAAGGAGGATGGCGAAGATGAGATGGCGGGATGGTGGGAGAAGGCTGCGAAGAAGATTAGAGAGGAGGATGCAGCCAAGCTAAAGAAGAAGGAAGAGGAGCTTGAGGAGAAGAGGAAGGCAAAAGAGAGAGCGTCAAATGCGATGCGCGCTAGGGAGCAAGCATTGGTGAGGAAATGCGAGGAGGCACAGAAGAAGCGTCAAAAGGATTTTGAAGAAGGAACCATGAAGCTTTGGGAAATTGCAGCTGAAAAAAAAGAGAGGGAGGATAAGATATTCATGGAGAAGGTGGTTAAGGAGGCCCACCTCATAAGGAAAAGGGAGGAGGAAGAGGAAGAAGAGAGGAAGAAGAAGGGAAAGGGGCCTTGCTCTACGCAATAGAGCTATGTCATCTTCAACTTGCTTGTGGACGATAATCGTGTTACCCTCTAAACTATGATCTTCGATTTGGTTGTGAACTACTATGTGTCATGAACTACTATCTCTCCTTCTCAATTTGGTTGTGAACTACTATGTGTCATGAACTACTATCTGTCATCCTCGATTTGGTTGTGATCTACTATGTGTCGTGAAGTAATATGTATTATGAACTAGTATGTGTCGTGAAGTACTTTGTGCATATGTTGTCTTCACAGTTCTTTGCTTGCTATGTGTCGTGAACTACTATCTCTCCTCATCGGAATATGTGTGCATGTGCCAAAAAATTTGCTAAGTACAAGTGCAACGCCTAGCTCTGGGGCGTTGCACTATACAGTGTGGCGCCTCGAAGCTAGGCGCTGCAGCGGCTGTAGGTTGCCAACACTTTGTTTGCTCTCTGCTTAGCTCAGCCCAGGAGTGCAACGCCTCAACGCTAGGCATCACACTGTATAGTGCAGCGCCTAGCGCTGAGGCATTGCACCCTTGGGCTGAGCTAAACAGAGAGCAAGCAAAGTGTTTGCAAGCTACAGCCGCTGCAGCGCCTAGCCTGGAGGCGTCACACTGTACAGTGCAATGCCTAGCTCCCGGGCGTTGCACTGTACAGTGTGACGCCTCAAAGCTAATCGCTGCAGCGGCTGTAGCTTGCAAACAAAATAGTTGCTCTCTGCTTAGCTCAGCCCAGACGTGCAACGCCTCAGGGCTAGGCGTCACACTGCATAGTGCAGCGCCTAGTGCTGAGGCGTTACACCCTTGGGCAGAGAGGATGCAAAGTGTTTGCAAGCTACAGCCGCTGCAGCGCCTAGCCTGGAGGCGTCACACTGTACAGTGCAACGCCTAGCTCCCGGGCGTTGCACTATACAGTGTGACGCCCAGCTCTGAGGCGTTGCACCCTTGGGCCGAGCTAAGCAGAGAGCAAACACTTTGTTTGCAAGATACAGCCGCTGCAGCGCCTAGCTTGGAGGCACCACACTGTACAGTGCAACGCCCGGGAGCTAGGCGTTGCACTGTACAGTGTGGCGCCTCCAAGCTAGGCGCTGCAGCGGCTGTAGCTTGTAAATTTGGTCATTTTCAGGTACATTGCATAATTTCCTAGAATAAGCAGTCAAAAACTTGAAGTTCACATTTCAGTCAGAGTTGAACATTATTAAGACAACAAGTGCAACATAGAGGATCAAGTTCAACATTGCTAAGGCGTCAACTCCAAGTTCAACATAACTAAGACATACAAAGAGGATCAAGTTCAACATAGGGCTACCACAACTCCAAGTTTACCGACATAACAACTCCAAGTTCACCGACATTACAAATAAAGGACGATGGTTGGTTCCTAAGAAGAGCTAGTTCCTTGAGCGCTTTTTGGCTGCTCCCCCCTCTTGCTGGCTAACTTCTTCACCTTCCTAGGAAGAGGAACACGCTCCCGCTCCGGCTCCGGTTCCTCCACGTCATCGACATCGTCATCCAAATAGTCATCCAAAGCCGCCATCCGCGAGGTGCCGACCGTCCTTTTGCCTCTTTCGGTGAAGTCTTCAGGTGTGTACTTGTTGATTCCCTTTCTAGGCTTTAGCATGTATGCAGACCTAACCTGGTACGTCCCTAAGGTCATATCATCATCAGCAACCTATGCATCAACAAAAGATATGGAAAGACCGTGTGTGAGGATATAGTTAGCAATGCATCAACAATTAGATATATATGCTCATGCCATACCTCTTGGGTGACCACACCCACATCCTCATCCTCCAAATGATCACCATGGCTCTGGCCCGAAGCGGGATCTGATGGTGTCGCCGACCTAGACCGTTCTGGTGATACATACTCGGGGTCATGACAACCAAAAAGGTTTGATAGCCGCCTTAACTTTTGGCCCTGGCGCTGCAACATGTACAAGTGAATGAGACATCGAACGTAGCAACACATGTTAAGTGCTAGTTTAAAGGAGATGTGAACCTTGATGAATGCTCGAAGTGCACCTTCTCCATCGCTTTTGCCAGCCGGGGTTGTTTCAAGAATAGTCTCGGTCTCATCAACTGCTTTCTTGATCTGGGAACGCTATGAACAGAAATGGTATTAACGTGTTAGGCAAGCGAAGATGTGAATAGTGTGAATGAAAAGCAAAGAGGGCAAATACCACAAAGTTCATCATTGGAGCTGAAGGGATCACTGAGTTGCCTTTCCTGACTAATGCGTTGTACTGGTGTTGGGCTACCTCATCAAAAACAGTGGGTTCTTCCAAAATCTCCTCAGCATACGCCGGCTTGCATACCTCCGCACGGGTACTTGCAAGAAACCATGTGAGATAGTTGTTGAACGCTACAGGGCAGTGCTCATGAAGCTGGACTCCTTTTCCAACCCTAGCTTGCTCCACACTAAGCGCAAACTATACGACATACTTTCTGTGATGCTTGGCCCAATCCTTAATCTTCCGCTGCCTTTTCCTATCCAACCTGCAAGTTAGAAACATAATATTAGTAGCATCGAAACCACCGAGAAGCTGCTAAGTACTCAAGGTTAATTATATCTTACGCGTGTAACAACTTGTCCATGTCCTCCCACTCCGGCGGATGTGCCTGGAACAAACCAAACTGACGGCGCACTCGATGTGGGAGGTGAAGCTCAACCGCCCAGTTGCATATGAGTGGGCACCGCATACGCCAGAGATCCCTATCCCTAGTGCACATCGGATTCAGCCTGAACTCTAAAGGGTTACCAAAACTATCTCCTGTTTCATACGGCTCCCATATCACCTGCAAAATGGGATAGAATGCAAAATTGATATCGACTTGCAATAGAAGCATCATAATCACTTATGCAATGTCAATTCACCTGCTCAGGCGTGATCGCGTCAAGCTCGCTCTGGTACAACTTGTACATGACCGAGGGATCATCTATCGTCTCATTTATCACATCCCACTTGTAAGCCCAAGTGGGTAGCCGTAGTAGGTCGCCTTTGTCGTCCCAATCATCGTACTTCACCTTCTTCGGACGTCCAACCGGCAAACGCTCCCAGCTTCATATGGAAAGTGCGAGCAAACAACCACCAATACCTCCAGATGACCTACAACAGGCTTCGTCCAACTGCACATAAAAGAGAACATGGTTCAATTAAGAGCAAGATCGCATTCATAATGTAGCAATGAAGTGAAAAGGAAACAACTTCATACCTGTCTATACAAGTAAGCCAGTGTCGCCGAACCCCAACTCCAATTGCTATCGAAGACGGTCAACGCCTTCAGCCACATCCATGAAGCATTCTTGCCTGTGCCATCAGCAAACATAGTCCTGGATATCACATACCACATGTAGACACGAGCATATGTCTTGACCGTGTCCTCATCAGCTTCCGGTGGGCAAGTACCAAAGTGCTCAGTAATCCACGTGAAAGTAACACTGACTGCAACTCTTTCCTTCTTGTTTTCTGCTGCTGGTTTCGAGGCTCCGGAGGAACCATACCGATAAGGGCATGCATCTACGCGCGCAACCCATCGGAATCGGTGCTCATACATAGAGGATTCCCATCGATAGGAAGACCGGTGATCATAGCAATATCCTGGAGCGTCACTGTCATCTCCCCGGTCCGTAGATGGAAACTATGTGTCTCCGGCCACCAATGATCAATAAGCGCGGTGAGTGCTGGAGCATTGTTGGGTGGCGTCGACCGTCTGACCATATGAATGAAAGGGAGAAGTCCTGTCTCCCTTACATACGGTGTGTATCGCTCATCATAGAGCATCCACCCAAGGGTGACCCCGTGAGAACGAAGCTTCAAAGGTGCAAGCTCCTACAAACAAACAATTCATAACATTACATATGGGGCATTTGTGTTTGAAATAAATACGAAATTCATAACACAGGCCACTTTCATTATTACCCGCTGCTCCACCGCCATAGCGTACGACCGGTGTTGTTTGTCCCAGTGATCATCGAGAAGCCAAACCATCCTAACAATTTTGAAAGAAAGCTTTCTTGTCAACACGATTATCTTTTGAATACAAATAAACTAAAGTACGCCTACTAGATGCAACCGTACCAATCTATGTATCCAACCATATCAAATCAAACAAAACTAATAAACTAGGATTTCACAAATAACTAGGCCTACTTCATACAAATAACTTTTCCATAAACTATGCCTACTTCATACAAATAACTCTTTCATAAACTAAACTAGAGTTCCACAAATCAAACAAACAAGGGTTGTAATACATGCAAAGTTCTAATACATGCAAGATTCAAATCTAATCTAATCAAACAAGGATTCCCTAAATCTTCAAAATATCATATTTTCTATGGATAGAAAGAAGGGGATCGGAGGAGAGTACCTTCTAGGATGGATTGTGAAGAAATGCACGGACCAAATCGTCGGATCTGAAGGATTTGGGAGAGGGGATTGAGAGGGGGAGAGGAGGAAGTCGCCGGCGCGCCTGTTCTGTAACTGCTGGAACGAATGGGTGGGGTGGGGGAGGGGGAGGGGGAGGGGGCGGCTGGCATCTAAGTCACAGTGCAGCGCCTACGGGCCGGGCGTTGCACATTACATGTGTGGCGCCTAGCTCGGAGGCGTTGCACTACTGGGTGCGGGCCCAAGAGCTGCCACGGTGGACAGGCGTGCAACGTCCCAGAACTGGGCGTTGCACCGTATGGTGTGGCGCCTGCGTAGCGGGCGCTACACAAAAAAGTCAGTGCTGTGAAATAGTTTCACGGGCAGTTCATTCCGTGAATTGATTTCATCCCAAAGTCAAAATTATCAAATTTACCCAGCCCTGCCCTGCCGAATTCCAGGAAGATGCAAGACAGGCAAAAAGGGCAGGTAGCTGTAGCCTGTAGGCAGCACTGCATCAGCAGCAGTGTGTCTTCTCGGGTCCTGGGGCCATCGATGCTGGCGGCTCTTGTCATTTTCCTTGGTGGAAAAGGCATCGTTTGTTCTCCCCAAGACCAGCTCGTTGACCTCAGTCTGGGCCTTCGCACTGTGCAACATGCAAGTCAAGCAATAGGATAGGATGCCCCTTCCGAGGGTGCAATTTTGGTTTCTGTGGCTACTCCAATTGTGTTGCTACCAGACCAGGAGCTGCACAACTGAGCTTTGTAATAAAGCTGGGCGTGATTCCTTTTCTCTAAAAACAACTGAAATGAAATACTACTAGTACTATCTGGCATCCATGTTCGCTTACAGAATGTGATCCCTCTACTCTACTACTACTCCCATTCTAAGTATGATGAATCTGATGGGCAGCAGCCCATCTCATCTTAACTACAGGCCATCGAGAGTGGGTCGGAGGATACAATGTGAATCATATCGCAAACAAATCCAGTGCCGAGCAGTCTGTAACAGGCTAACATCTCAAGAAAGGGTGGTGTCTACAGGCCCAAAGGCTCCATCAGTACATAAATACCAAATCAATCTAGCAGCAAAGAATGGACTTTTGACAGCTTTCAGCCGTTCACTGCACAAAATCAAACATTTGACTGTAGCACAGATGTCTCCAGCATTCCCCTCCAGACTGCAACAACGTTTCCTAGTTTCATTGCACAAGCTGCCCAGGAAACCAAGGTGCATTACTGTTGCTGATCAATTTCTCCAACTTGGTTAACCTTTTTCTTTAAATGTGATTATTTATCTATAACAAACTCATTTTTAACATTGCACAACACAGACAGGCACACTAGGTGGTCATCGCATGACATATAAAGTGCTCATCTTGTTATTATTAGCAATTTTCGTCTGAAACTCTGAATAATTACTTTATTTTTATGGAGTAACTAATGGGCAGGAGGCCAAGGTACTAACTTCTCATGTAAGGAACACTTCCTATATAAAATAAGTTCATGCCAAGCCAGCAGTAGTTCCTCTTCCTCTGATGTTAAAGCTCCACACATGTACATATGATCACATTTGCAGATACACTTGGCAATAAAAGCAACCAGCTAACCCTTTTCAATGGAGAAGCCAAATGGGATTCGAATAATAGCAGGCCAAACAACTGTATGTTTACTGCCTTAGTTCCACATAATTCACCTCTGACTGGCTCATTCTTATATTTCTTAATGCGGCGGAAGGAGCAAAACTTCCCAGGATCACATCATGGGGGCTAGGGTGAATGCCCGACGATGCAGAGATGCAATCCATGAAATCAGAGAGAGCGTGCAGTCTGGATAAAGGACAGAGCCATAGCCCCATGGAGATAACTGGTATGTCTAGAAAGATTTATCTTTTCAAAACCCAGCTCTGCCCACTATAACCTGCAGACGCTGGCGCTGACGCTCAAAGCCCTTTGGAGAACTTGCATTCTAGAGTGTAATAGGTTCCTTAGTTATCATTGGTCTTCAGAAGTACCTTTGGGTAGATGATACCTTTCCATGGTAGACCCTTAGGCCTTGTACAATGGGAGGTGCTTAAAGAAATAAACCAGACTTATCTTAAGCACCAGTGCTTATTTGTACATGATAGACGCTTAACTAAACGTCTCTCCTATAGAAATAGGCATCAGTGCTTCAGAAAAACACGGTTTATTTTTCTAAGCATCTCTCTAAGCATCTTCCATTGTACAAGGCCTTAAATATCATCCTTCTTGAGTTCTACTCCCTCCGTTCCTAAATATTTGTCTTTTTAGAGATTTCAAATGGACTACCACATACGGATGTACATAGACATATTTTAGAGTGTAGATTCACTCATTTTGCTCCGTATGTAGTCACTTGTTGAAACCTCTAGAAAGACAAATATTTAGGAATGGAGTAGTTCATGTCTGTCTCCATGAAATCAAATTCCTTCTTGTCAAATATTAAAAAAGAATATAGTGTGATGTATTGGACGTGTAGAGAATGGCAAAAATGTGACATGTGTAATCCCCATGAGATTTAAGGTCCTCAGAAAAGTACACTGAGATAGTCCAAGCAGTGAAAATTTAAGCCTTTAAACCGCTTGGAGCGGTTCACTATCTCAAAAAAAAAAGCCTTTAAGGTGGACAAGAAGAACTTGGATACTAATGCAAGCCGAATGAGAGCAAACTAATGAGGTTTGATGATCTCTACTGATTTGTGAATTGCATAGAAGAACACTAAGCCTGCGAAGAAGGTGTTTATGTGCACTCATGAGGGTTAATCTACTTACTTAGATTTTACGGTCAACAATTACATGCTTTCTGAGGTAAAGATGGCATGGCACCGAGTGAACAAAAATGCAGGCCTCTAGCACAGTTTCTCAATTACTGAACAGGGCACATCATTGTGTTTTTATTGCCAAGCTTGGTCTTAGCCAGTTTGATAGGGTGTGTTTGGTTCAGGTCATCAACTGGAATATAATGGGTCCGTCCCGTTCCCAGGGGTGATTCTCGCGTTTGGTTGGGTCGAAGAACCGGAACCAAGTCATTCCCTGGAATGGCATATTCGCCCCAGATGCGGAACCCGCTGGTATCTCCAAATCGGAGGAACCACACGGAACGCCTCACGTCTTCCCTTCTCCCCCAACTCTGCCCTCTCTCCCTCGACCAAACCATGCCCCGGCCTCGACCCTTCGCTCATGTCTCACCGCCGGCACACTCCTGTCCCTCGTGTCTCCCCGTTGAAAGGACGACCTGGTCGCTGCGGCGGGATCCTGGGGTCTGACAGGGAAGAGGTGGAGCAGCGGCGGGCGTCCGATCTGACAGACAGAGCCGCACAGTGGCGGCCGATCCGACAACGGAGCAGCGGCGGCGGCGGCCGATCTCGGAGGCAGAGCAGCGCCCGCGACTCCCACTACCTCCTGCTCCACGCGGCCTCCCGGCACCGCCTCCACATGGGCACCATCGTCCATCAGCTCTGCTCGGCTTTCCCTGCCGCCGCCGTCCCTGGGCTACGTGCTACAGATGGGCAATCAGCGGCAGTAACGACCATTTTATTTGCTAGCTTCTCGTAATCACAGCAAGCTCTAATGGGAAGAGAATTATGTTCTGCCCCTTGCTAGCTTCCTTTTCCTAATCACGGTGATAAGGTACTGGTAGATACTCTCTCGATTACTAGCGGCAATCTCTTGCGGATACAAGTTAGGTGGCGATTACATGAACGATACAAGAATTTGGGTGGCTAGGGTGCGTCGCGAGACGGGAAGAGGAAGGGGGAAGAGCCGGCCGCCGTTGCCGTGATCCTCTGGATACCGAACCATTGCGTTGCTGTCTCCTTTAGTATCGATGTGGTGGGCTTCACTTGAACCATTCTGGGCCGCAGGTCCTGCAGCTGGGCTTCCGGGTTCGAGCCGCGCGTGGGGCGGCTTGTGGCTGGTTGGTGTCGCTATCTTGTGGGGCGCACCTGTCAGGGGCGCTGACATCCCCCGCTTCTTGAGACGAGGCTTGTCCCCAAGCCTCCGCAAAGGGAAACCTTGCCTGTAGACTTGCCTTGTCCTCCCACGTTGATCCTAGCGCGTCGGAGTTGGACCAGTGCACTCGCACCTGTTCGCACATCTTGCCCTTCTGCTGTTTCCATCTCGTCTGTAGTATGGCCACCGAAACCGCAAGTTCATCAGAGCATTGAGGAAGACAAGGTTCAGCCGTCATACCCGGGTTCAGAGCGCGTCGAAGCAGTGAGACATGGAAAACCGGATGAATTGTTGCACTGGCAGGAAGTTGTAACTTGTAGGCCACCTCATTGATCTTGCTCACGATTGGAAATGGTCCGTAGAACTTGTAAGACAGCTTGTGGTTTGCCCTTGATGCCACCGAAGTCTGGATGTATGGTTGGAGTTTCAGGTATACCTGGTCCCCCAGTTTGAATGACCTGAACGATCTTTTCTTGTCCGCTTGGTTCTTCATGAGTTGGCGCGCTCTATTCAGATGTTGTTGCAGCAGTTCTTGAACTGTGTCCCTCTCCTCGATCCATGAGTTCAGCGCTGGTACCGCTGTGGTGTTTGCAGCCGAGATGCCCCAGTGCTTAGGTTCATAGCCAAACATTGCCTTGAATGGTGTCATCCCAATCGCCGAATGGTGAGCATTGTTGTACCAAAACTGGGCTAAGGGAATCCAGAAGCTCCAGCGTCGTGGACACGCCTGAGTGAAGCATCTCAGGAACGTCTCGACACACTGGTTGACTCGTTCCGTCTGTCCGTCTGTTTGTGGGTGATTGGCCGTGCTGAGGCGTAGTTGAGTGCCTGCTGATTTGAACAGTTCCTGCCAGAAATGGCTTGTGAAAACTGGGTCGCGATCTGACACGATAGCTCCGGGGAGGCCGTGAATCTTGTACACCTGCTGCATGTATAGTTGTGCCACGGATGCTGCTGTATACGGGTGCGCTTGTCGACGATTACGAGTAGGCAGTTGAACCTGCTCGATTGCGGTAGCCCGTCCACGAAGTCCATGGATATCATCTCCCAGGGCTGCGTTGGGATTGGAAGGGGGGCTAACAATCCCGGGGATGCTGCTCTATCCGGCTTTGCTTGCTGGCATACTGGGCAGCACTGCACATAGTTCTTGATCTGTTCCTTCATCTTGGGCCACGCAAAGAGGCGGCGAATGCGCCGATAGGTGACGGGAAAACCTGAGTGTCCGCCCACCGGGCTGTCGTGGAAGGCTCGCATGATCTGTTGCTGAATTTGAGTCCCTCCGCCTAGCCATATCCTTCCTCTGAAACGCAAAATACCCTGCTGCAACTGGAACCTGCCCTTGGGATCTTCTCGCACTCCCAACTGCTCTAACAGCTTCTGGGCGTGTGGGTTGTTGTTGTAGCTGCTAACAACATCTTCCAGCCACCTGGGTTGGCAGGAGGAGACCATTGACAGTGTCATCGTTGGATTAGCTCGAGACAGGGCATCTGCCCCGTTGTTCTCTGTTCCTTTCTTGTACCTGATTCTGTATCTCAGCCCCAGAAGCTTTGCAAATGCTTTCTGCTGCCATGGAGTGGTGAGCCGTTGTTCTTCTAGGTGTGTCAAGCTCTTTTGATCCGTATAGATGTTGAACTCCGCATGCTGCAAGTACGGGCGCCACTGGTCCACAGCCACAATGATGGCTAGGTATTCCTTTTCATACGTCGACAATCCTTGGTAGCGTGGACTGAGTGCCTTGCCCATGAACGCAATTGGGTGCCCTTTCTGCTGCAGAATTGCTCCGATTCCCTTATCACTTGCGTCTGTTTCCACTGTGAATGGCTGCTCAAAATTGGGCAGAGCGAGGACAGGTGCTGTTGTCAAGTGCTGTTTCAGAACTTGGAATGTTGTTTCTGTTGTTGATGTCCACATGAAGGGAACGCCTTTCTTCAGTAGGTGGAAGAGAGGCTTGGCAATGATCCCGAAGTTACGGACGAATCGACGATAATAGCCTGCCAGTCCCAAAAAGCTACGGACACCTTTGACGTCCTGGGGAGCAGTCCAGTTGGTTACTGCCGCGATCTTGGTCGGGTCGGTTGCCACCCCTTGTGCGCTGATGACATGCCCCAGGTATGATATTTTGCTCTGTCCAAAGGCACACTTGCTACGTTTCACTCTCCACTGATCCTTGCGAAGGAGTTCCAGCACCTGTTTAACATGTGTCACGTGCTCTTCCAGTGTAGCGCTGAAGATCAGGATATCATCGAAGAAGTATATCACGCAGACCCTGACCACAGGCTTGAGTGTGCCGTGGATTGCCCCCAGGAATGTGGGTGGGGCACCGGTGAGGCCGAACGAAACCACGCGAAACTCAAAGTGGCCCTGGTGCGTTGAGAAAGCTATCTTGTGCTCCTCTCCTGGCGCGAGGCGTGTTTGATGATAGCCTGCGCGGAGATCCAGCTTGGAGAACCACGCTGCTCCATGCAGTTCGTCGAGCAGCTCTTCAATGACGGGAACTGGGTACTTACTGGGGACTGTGATGGCATTCAGTTGCCTGTAGTCAATGCAAAACCGCCAAGTACCGTCCTTCTTCTTAACCAGGATGACAGGTGACGAGAATGGACTGTTGTTGCGCTGTATGACCCCTGATTTGAGCAGAGCTTCGACTTGTGCTTTGATCTCTGTTTTCTGTGCTGGTTTGTACCTGTACTGTCTGACGTTGACTGGCTGTGCCCCCGGAATGAGTGGGATGCGGTGGTCGCACGCTCGTCGAGGAGGCAAACCCACCGGCTCCTCGAACACATCCGGGAACTGGTCGACCACACTCTGGATGCAAGATGGAGTTGGTTCGAGCTCTTCTGCCTGCGGTGCGACCACGCACAGGTGAATGACATGCGTGATCGCGCCCTTGTTGCATAGGCTCTGAAGCTGGATGTTGTTGATCTCCTGGCAACTTGTCGAAGCAGCGTCATGGTCCATGAGTCGTAGCGGCCCCGCTGGAGTAGGTATTTCCAGGAAGCGGGCGCGCCAATCGACCGTCATTGGGCTATGCTCCTCGAGCCAGTCCATGCCCAGGATGACGTCATATGTGCCCAGGGCAAGCACCTTCAGATCTGTGTAGAACTCATGGCCTTGGGCGTACCAGGCGCACGCGGTGGCCACTTGCGTACACAGTAGCTCGCCGCCGTCTGCCACACGGACGCGGCCTGGCTTGGGGAGGGGGTGCACGCCCTTCAGTTGCGCTGCCAGTTGTTCATTGACGAACGAGTTTGAGCTGCCCGAGTCCACCAGCATGAGCACCTCTCTTCCTTGCAGCCATGCTCGAAGCTGAAACGCCTTGGCCGATACCCCTCCTGTCACTGCTGATAGGGAAATCGCCATTGCCACCTCGCTGGTGCCCTCCTCTGTGATCTGTGTGTCGATGCCGTTGTCGAGGCCGAACATATCGAGGAGTTCCTCGACAACATGCAGCTGCACCGTGGTGGGACACACGTGGTCATGCCTCCACCGTTCGCCGCACTTGAAACACAGTCCGCGGGCGCGCCGGTAGTCACGTAGAGTCTTGAGCTTGGACTGATCGGCGCGGGCGGCGTCCGTGCCGCGGCGATCTCCCGCTGGCGTTGGTGGTACCGCTCGCACTAGAGGAGGAGGCAGGGGCAGGGGATTGCCCTGTCTTGGCGCCTGCTCAGGTGGTCGAGGTAGTGAGCCAAACGATCCTTCCATCACCTCTTCTTGGAGCAGCGCCAGAGCGCAGGCCGTATCCAAGTCCGGCGGCCGCTGCACTAGCACCACCGCTCTGATGTCCTTCCGTAGCCCCTCGACAAAACGAGTCAGAAAATAGAACGGATGAATTGTGTCAGAGTAGGAAGCCAAATGATTGATAATCAACTCGAACTGCTCAATGTAATGCGCCACTGAAGCTGTTTGTCGAACAGAATAGAACTGCCTGATCAAGGTTTGATGCCTATCGCGACCAAAACGTGTACACAGCAGGGCAGTAAACTGTTCCCAATCGAACTCCGCTAAACGCTTCTGAACCGACTGTAGCCATACAGCAGCTGAGCCAGAGAAGTTCAGGGCCGCCATGGGAACCCAAAACGACGGTAGTATACTGAACATCTGAAAGTATTGTTCGCACATCGTTTTCCACAAGCTTGGGTTGTCGCCCGTGAACTGTGGGAAGGTGATGGACGGGTGGGACTGCCCTAAACCTGCTAGCAGCTGACTTGCATGTGCGAACGGCGACAAAGGGGACAGAGACGTGGTCAGAGAGGATGACGGACCTGTTGCCGGGGGTGGCGGCGGCGTCTGAAAGGACGCCGCCACGTTCCCTCGTGGCAAGTTGAACACGCCGTGGCCGCTTGGCCCTTGAAGCTCGGTGCCCGCGCCGCCACCGGCCCCCGGAAGGACGCCGGTCGTCGCAGAAGGGCCCTGCTTCTGGATCATCCCTTGAGGCTCTTCACCCGCCCTGCCTGCGGGCGGCTGCGCCATCTGGAGCGCCGCCACCGCGTCGCCGAGATCGGCCACCCGCTTCTCCATATCTGGACGCCAGTGAGCCAGATCGTCGACCTTGGCGGTGGAGACTTGGATCTCCGCGATGGCCTTGTTCTGGGCCTTGAGGGTGTTGTCGAGGCGGTCGAGGAAGGCTTCGATCGCCGGATCCATGGCTACCAAGTGCATACGCGCTTGCCTGAGGCCTCTGGTCTCGATTAGCTGCGCCAGAGTGGAGCGGTGGCGGGGAATTTACTGGTCTCTGATACCAGATGATAAGGTACTGGTAGATACTCTCTCGATTACTAGCGGCAATCTCTTGCGGATACAAGTTAGGTGGCGATTACATGAACGATACAAGAATTTGGGTGGCTAGGGTGCGTCGCGAGACGGGAAGAGGAAGGGGGAAGAGCCGGCCGCCGTTGCCGTGATCCTCTGGATACCGAACCATTGCGTTGCTGTCTCCTTTAGTATCGATGCGGTGGGCTTCACTTGGACCATTCTGGGCCGCAGGTCCTGCAGCTGGGCTTCCGGGTTCGAGCCGCGCCTGGGGCGGCTTGTGGCTGGTTGGTGTCGCTGTCTTGTGGGGCGCACCTGTCAGGGGCGCTGACATACGGCAAGCTCAATTTTGAGTAAATGACTTGTATTTTGACAGATCTTTTGACCTTATATGGGTTGATGCCTTGTATTTGACATGAATATAGATGGATGCCTTATATTTTGGTAGACTTTTAACATGTAGATGAGTGAATAAATAGTATTTTCCTTGGCAATTATTTATTATGTGTCAAAAATATGAAGACTAGTGACAATTGTGCATATATATGTGAGAAAAAAACATCATTATTTTTATGCAAAAGGTGAGATGAACAAAAATGCATTCCATTCCATATATCTAACCAAACACTAAAATGGAACCGTTCCATTTCACCTATTTGTCCAAACCAAACATAGGAACGGAACCAACCCATTCTAGTGGAATGGAACCATGACATTACATTCTACTTCGTTCCCCAACCAAACACACCCAGTAAATGCTCTTTAGGTACCATTAGTTTCTCATAGCAGCAGTACTAATATCGATCGTGCAGTGTGCTGGTATCATCAATCTGTGTAGTTTACTCAGTGGAATGATACTTCTTCGGCGACAGTACAATGAGAATTAAATGGTGTTCTATTCACTAGGTCATGATACTTCAACTAAGGAACAATTGAAACTTCCTGGATTAGGGGGAACACACAAAAGGATCATTCTCCAATCTACCATAGACGTCTTGGCATATGCTGTTGCAGCAGAGTTCTGTGCCAAAACCTTCAAAATCAAATAACAGAACTCACTTCAATTTTCTTACATCTAGTCAGTGGTCAAAACAACCAACAATGCAAAGCTAAGTAAATAAACTACCAGCTCTGTGCTAGAAAAAAGGAGATCAGACCTTGGTGATTGACAGTGATGGCCTTTGAACAACAGAGGAACGCAAATCCGCAGAAATTCAATCACAACAATCAGGCATTCCTCTTCATCTCCTCCTCCCTCTTGATATCTTTCTTCTTTCTCATCTTCACTCTCGGCTTCATGGTACGGTGCTGCAAATGCTCAGACTGGAAGGCCACCATCGCCCTGAGAACCCTGACCATCGTCTCCTCGATCTCCGCACCGCTTCCCTCCGGCTCAAGCAGCCGCAGCGCCCTTGCGACTGCCTCCATTGTGCTGACGCACCCCTTATGCGGCTCCTTCTTCACCACGAGCTCCGACTCGAACATGCTGTCCCCGTCCACGCCGCTGTCTACGGGCAGGGAGACGGGGATGGCGAACGAGGAGAGGAACGGGAGGCTGGCGGCGTGCATCTCCTTGGCCTGCTTCCAGGTGCCATCGAGGATGAGGAGGATGGGGTTGGAGCGCGCGGAGGGAGGCGTGGAGCGGCACCAGGAGGCGAGGTCGGAGGCGGCGGGTGATGGGAAGAGGAGGAGGACGGGGTTCGGGGAGGGAGGGGGGATGAGTGGGGTGGAGGAGGGGCGGAGGCGCCGTCCGGGGAGGAGGTGGAGGTTGGCGAGGCAGCGGGCGAGGAGGGGGAGGGTGGAGAGCGGGTTGCGGTGGAGGGCGTGGGGGTGGTGGAGGACGACGACGGTGGTGGATGTGTGGAGCGGGGAGCGGGGAATGTGCGGGCAGAGGCAGACGCGGGACGGGCGCCCGCAGCCGGCGTGGCAGATGGCGCGGCCAGGTGGTGTCGGTGTGTCGCCGCCATCGTCGTCGGAGGCGAAGGAGAGTGGGAAGTCCAAGTCCATCTTGTGACTTTTTTCTTTCCTAAGGAGAGAAAAGTCCGTATTATAACCATGAACTAATCTTTCGATTTAAAATTCAACCCTCAACTGACTGTTTACACCCTTAAGCCTCCTTTGGTTTAGAGGAATTTCATAAAAATTCTAGAGGATAGGATTTTTATAGAATTTTTTTTTTAGAACCCTTTGGTTTATAAGAATGGATTCCTATTCCTACATAGGATTGGTTCCTATCATTCACATTTCATAGGAAAATAAAAATAAGACTAGACTCAATGGAAAAATTTCTTTGGTGTCAACCAAATGGCATCTTGTTTCCTATTTCTACTCATAGGATTTGAGATACATGTCATCTCATTTCCTACAAGATTTCTATTCTTACGATAATCCTATCCTATGAACCAAAAGAGTAACGTTTCACTAGGTTACCCTCCGCTGGTTTTACCTTGTTTTGACTGTAATGAGATGTATTGACTCTGTTGACTGCTCACAAGGCAACACCATGTCAACTTTGACCTCTCCTCACATATGAGATCCATTCAGTAAATAAATAAGGACATGGCCCGCGGGCGCACGGGCGCTCGATCGCAGCCCCGAGCGTTCTCCCAGAAAAGGAAGAAGCCGCTCGCGCGCGCGATCAGACAGCCAGAAACGGAAAGCAGCCCCGCGTGCGAATCCAAGCCCGTGCGAATCACGGGTGGATCGTGCGCGCCCCGATCACACCTGGTCCACCCCTGGCCCCCGCTTTCTCGTACCCGTCGTCCCAGGCTTCGGTTCCCCCACCCCCTCCCTGCACCCCCGCCCACGCTTCCCCTTGCGGATGCCTCACGCACCCCCTCCTCCTTTTCCTTGAAGGACAAGCCCACGCACGGGTCCCCTTCTTCCTCCTTGCTCCTGCCTTTCCTCCTCTAAACAAGATCTGCCCCATCTATGGCGTCTTGAAGAACAAAGCCGACCAGGAACACCTCCTTCCTCCTCCTTGCTCCATAAATCAGATCCAGAGAGAGAAAAACCAGACCTACCTGCCCCTAAAAAGGTAAGCACCACCTCCACCCGACTCCTCTCTCTTCCCTACTCAACCACCCCTGCCCTTCCCTGCTTGAACATCAACTAGTCCAATTTTCAGTTCGTTCTTTTGATCTGGTGAAAAAAGCAACTATAGTGGCGACAACAGTACGCATCTTGAGCAACTATTATGATACAAAAAAGCAACACCAGTACAAAAATAAAGCAACTCTAGTGGGAAAGAAAATGCAGGACCATTGCGTTTTGCAGGTGCATTGCAACACGAAAACATAATTTCTCTATATTGTATGCATTGAAACCTGCTTGGCTTTCTTTCCTATCCTATTATAAGGTGCTTGGGGTTCATGAGCAACCCTGATCAGAAAAAGTAACCTGACAACTCGAACAATTAACTGAAGCAACTATGTTCATTTTTGAAGCAACTCTGGTAAAAAAAGAGCTGTCCAACCGTAGCTGTTCAGAAACTCTAGAGTTGCCTCTACCAGATGTGAGAACATGTCAACTCTAGTACTAAAACACATGCAACTTCCCTGTGCATTAATGCATGAACTATCAAGAACATAAAAACTCAAGTTATAGACAGGGGTAGAAAGTATTAACTTGCATGTGTTAACACATAGCTTTTGCTATATCAGTATGGTTCTCGCTAAAAAGAAGACACAAACGACAAACGCACAAAACAAAGGTCGCGTCATAAAAACAGATTCGAACAATCCCACACTAAGATACTTTGCTACATTCCATATGGTCTCACTAAGAAATAAAAAAGACATAAACTACACCAAATGATAGGCCTCCTGCTCCTGGTAAGCTCTCCGTCAGATATGCACATTGGTTGTTTCTTTCCCATCATCAAAAGTTGTAATCTGCTGCTGAAAAAAGGCACAAATGAATCAGCGCATGTCGTGTAAAAACAAATCTTTGCTGTTGTATATGTGTGTCATACTGGTAGAAACATAACACATATAAGAAAACAAGAAGAAACAAGAAACTTTTGAGGAAAAAGAAGATATGAATTGCCTCTGTTTAACTTTATAGTTGCCCAAACAAGTGTTTATAGTTGCTCCTTTATATTCTACAACTAGTTTGTTCATAAAGGTCATGTATGCTTTTGTGGTGGGCTAACACACAATTTGTTGCAGGTTGATTGTTCATGATGATTGATCTGAATGAACCACCGCTTGACGTAGAGTCCATCAACATTTGAGTCGAGTTGGGTGCACCCTTCTTGCATGCAGGGGGTGAACAGGAACATCAACAATTGGAGGAGGAGGTTGGTGAGTCTCCTGACCCCAATGTTGGCTCTAACACTACTCATGTTCCGGACAATCATGTTGCCGCTCCCCCACCTATGGTTGCTCCTGCTAATGCTTTAGTTCATGAGGCACATGAGTTGGAAGATGAAGAAGTTGGATCACAGCCACAACAACCTTATGTTGGCATGCGCTTCGACACATTAGAGGATGCGAGGGAACACTACAATCGCTATGCTTTGATGGAGGGCTTTTCAATCAAGTCAAATACGTCTTACAGGTCGGCCTACACAGGTGTGGTGGAAAAACAGAAATTCTGCTGTAACAAGTTCCGCAAACCAGTAGAGAGGGTTGGGATCCCGGATGTTCCCTCGTCGAGCAAAAACACCACATGTCCAAGCTCACCTGAACAAGATGTTGAAGATGATGTCGAGGAACACACTTTCAAGAAGAAGAGGAAATGGGAAACTGTGAAGCAAACAAAATGTCGTGCTAAGATGGTGGTGAAGCTTAAACATGACAGATGGGAGGTTATCACTTTTATTGCAGATCATAACCATCCACTGATTGAGAAGCCATCGCTTTCGAAATACCTCCGTTCTCACCAAGGAATCCCGCCGGAACAGAAAAAACTACTGACTCACCTAAATGACTGCAACTTGACAGCAGGTACAAACTCACATTGCGTTAAGTCTTTTTTACCACAGAACTGTTACTTATCCCTGCATCAAGTACCTTGACCCGAGCCAACTATGTTCATTTTTTATGCAACTATGTTCATTTTTATGCAACTATGTTCATTTTTTGTGCAACTCTGATAATTAAAAAATCATGACCCAAAACAGAAACACCTTGGTGTTGCCTATTCCTACCTCAACTACTTGGGTTTGTTTCCTATCCTAGTATAAGCTGCTTAGGATTCATGGGCAACCCTGATCAGGGGGGAAAACTGGCAACTTGAACAGTAAACTGAGGCAACTATGTTCATTTTCCGTGCAACTCTGGAAATAAAATAAAAGACATCACCCATCAGAAAACAAAACTTGGTTGGATACAGGCTTGGTTCTTGTTCTGCTTATGCATAATTGTTACTTTATGTTATCTATAAAAAATATGTTGCTCGCTGCACTGTGGTTAGTTAGTCTTGAAAAAAACAAGTTTCTGTTTTTTTATGGCAGGAAAAATGATGATGTTAATGTCATCATACTACGGCTCGGAATTGATTGTTCCGTACACAGCTAAAGCCATCCATAGCCACTGTTCGAAGCTCAACGCCCCAACTAAAGACATTAACATTGAAGAAACACTAAACTACTTTTGCAAGGTGATGGAAAATGACCCAGGGTTTTTCTTTAAATGCAAGACAGATGCGGAAGGCAGGACATAAAACTTGTTTTGGGTGGATGGTGCGGCACGGAAAGCATACGCGGAGGCTTATCATGATTGCGTGTCATTTGATGCAACTTATCTCACGAACATGTACAATATGCCATTTGCCCCCTTCATTGGAATCAACACACATGGGCAGTCAATAATGCTCGGGTGTGGATTTGTCCCGCAGGAACTAGCCTCAAGTTATGACTGGTTGTTTGATGCTTTCCTAGAAGCAATGGATGGTTTGGCTCCGGACAACATCATCACGGACCAAGATGTTGCTATGGCACAATCTATCAAGAGGAAGTTCCCGGCAACGATTCACCATTGCTGCCGTTGGCATGTAATGAAGAAAGCACAAGAGAAGCTTGGCCCTGTGTTGGCTAGGAACCCGGATTTGGTAAAAGACTTCAATGAATGCATTGACTTCAATTTCACCCCGGCTGAGTTTGAAAGGAAATGGGTTGCACTTCAATTGAAATATGAAGGTCTTATGCATGGTCACTTTGAGAAACTCTATGAATATTGGGCTACATGGGTGCCATGTTACTTCAAATTCAGGTTCTTCCCTTTCCTTCAGTCAACGCAACGCAGCAAAGGGTTCAATGTTGTGTTGAAGTGCTATGTGAACCCACACAAGTCAATTCTCAACTTCGTCAAGCAATATGAGAAGATTCAGGTACACATACTCGTGAGGGAGGGCGGGAACGACTACCGGACAGAGCATCTAGAGGCACAAAGATGATCGCGTTTCCCCATTGAGAGGCATGCCTACAAAGCATACACTAGGGACATCTATGTGAAGTTTAGAACTAAGTTTTAGATGATTGGCCAGTACGATGTGCATCCCGCTGGAATCAACTTCTATTACCTTGAGCCCAATACAGAAGAAGTTCTAGGTTATGGCTCGAGAAAGTACCTAGTCACAGTGAGACCAGAGCCAGCTATCTACGATTGTGAATGTTGCAAGTGGCATAGGGACGGCATGCTTTGTTGCCATGTCTTGAAAATCTTCACACACCTTGGCGTTAATGAGATACCTGAACACTACATCAAGCGTCGACGCAAGATGCAGTGCCAAGTGCACCACCGCCACCTAACGAGGGCCCTCTGCATCACTTGCCCACTGAGTCAGAGAACCAAGTTCGGCAAGTGACTCTGACAATGAATTTTGCAAAGCTAGCCAAGAAGGCAATGACTAGTGATAGGCAGCCACTGCAGTTAGGAGGCACATGAAAGCAGCAGATACTGAGGTTACTAAGCTGAATAAACTGAGGAAGAAGAGGCTAAAGGCAGCCCGAGAAGCGGCTCGTGCTAGGGAAGCATCAAACCCTAATGCCCCAAGTACTTCAAACCAACCTCCTGCCCCCCTACTCCTATGGATCCACCTCGTTCAGTCACGAAAGGGCGCAGCCGCAGCAAGCGCTTCAAATCAGCCCTGGAACTACACCCTATGAAAAAGAACAAGTGCATCATTTGTGAATCAATCGATCACACTACTGCGACGTGCCTAGGGAAGCTGATGTGATCGTTACCACATGAAGATAATGACCCCTTGGACTTGCAAAACTAGCGGAAAGTAAGGAAAAAAGAGAGCAAACAATGTCCTGGTAGATGAAGCAATTGAGGTCTGGTTTCTGAGCAAATGTAGAAGGGAAATCAAGCAACTGCCAGCTTCAAGAAAAGCAACGATGAAATCATTTGCATGGACTTGTTTTAATTTATGTGTTTTCCTAGCTTTGTATTCACAAATTGGAGACTGTGTGGAGGTAGATGCTTGACATTTGTGCTTATATTCCTTACTCGTAAAACATGCAAAATCCTATGGATGCTTGTGATTTATGCAAACATGTTATAGGTGGTTTGGGCAAACTTTTGTGAGTTTTGTAATGGAACACATTAGTATTCGCATTTGATATTCTCTAATGGAACACATTGATCAGGAAAAAAATGTACCTAGATATTTGTTCACTTGTTGGCCGGTTTGAGGATCTCCTGCCATGGAATCTTATTCAGGTCACACTTCAGCATGGAGATGGTCATCTTCTTCCTGATGTTTGGTATGTCGCTTTGTCCGTAGTTCGGGAGCCACGTCCCGTTCCATAATAACGCGTTTATCAATGCGAATATGCTACAGTCACCGTTGCAAAAAAACCAAATGTCAAGAAAGCACTTGCAAAAAAAAGCAAACACTACGTCTTATAACAACGATATGTATGTATGTGGGTTGGTCCTTACGATACAGTCTGCTTTGGTGCATCGATATCCACAAGCGGGAACTTGTCCATTGTCTTTGCTTGTTTTGGATAGTACTTGTCCCACAACACACGAACTGCAGCTACAATAGCCCTTGCAACATCATCCAGCCTCTTGCTTTTCTTTAACATCCTCCATGAGTCAAACACTTCGAACCTTTTGTCCCTCAGATTGATGTTGAGTACCCAGTAGTGGTGTGCACCATCGGTGTTCTCAGGGTCTAAATTTTCAAGCACAGGAATCATAACCTTCAAGAAAAAAAACCATGTCAGCATACCAAAAAAGACATCAACTACTGATATGTTTTTGGGCAACTCTATATGTTTGTATGAGCAACATCTCATATGATTTTTAGGCAACTCTATAGAATTTTAGGCAACTTCTGGCATAACTCTCAAAACACTAAAAAAACATCAAAAAACTTCTGACAATGTGTATGAAGCTTCTACAAAATGGCTTATCAGGCAACTCAGTGGCTTTTTATGAGCAACTTATCATGTGATTTCAAGCAACTCCTATGATTTCCTGACATCGGCTTCTAGAAAAAAATCTAAGAAAAATAGAATAGAGCCTTTTATCATGTTTGACAACTAGTAAAACACATGGACCATACCATGTCTTGCTCATCCAAACGGTTTGATTTTTTGAACCTATCATGCAGGTCCCTCACATCTAGATCGAGCCTTTGAAGCCAAGTCTGTGGAGAAATGTAGAATCAGATAATAAAGCAACAACTTCAGTGACAAAAAACAAAAAAAGGAAAAACTGTGGGTTTTTATTTCTCTTACCGAAAACCTAACAGGCATGATTATTTTCTTGGACACCACCTGTCTGTTGTACATGATTGCTTCAATCCCTAACTCAAAGACATGTGTCTTCATCCATCCTGCCTTCCTCATTGATTGAGCAAGCTCCTTGATTGTGCAGAAGAAACCATGATAGTTTATGATTTGCGGCTTGTAGAACAAAAAGAAAGGCTCTGTTAAGAAAAATAACAATAGGAGAGATCATTGCATGCAAAAAAAGAAAAAAGCAGGAAAAAAGTGGCTACTGGAACAAACACACACGTTGTATCATCACCCTGCGACGTCCTTCTCGTCCCTCCTCCTCCTCCAAGCAACAGAATCAGTGCATGCACTCTGTTTGTCTCTGCATTGCATGTGAAATCCTTCATCATCTCTATATTCACATATGGTGTCCTCTGTGATGGTGGAGCTTCTGTATCCTCCTCTCACGCTTCTCGGGAACAGGTTCTTCCGAGCTGCTGGCTGCACCTTTGCTAGATGATTCCCCCTCAGCGGTAGTTTTTGCAACTTCGGTTGGCGTGCTGAAACCGGCAGGTGACATGTGCCCCGCACTCTGACCTACAACATTTTTCACTGCCCCCTCGACAATTTCATCGAAGTCCATATTGCCCTAGTCAATTCCCCACTCAATGTCACCGATGGCAGCTACGTTTACAACCCCCTTATCCTCTGCTGCCTTGCCCTCCTCGCCTGTTATTACTGCTGGCTCATCTATCCCAAGATCGAAAGGTGGAGCTGGACAGTAATCATCTCACATAATGCTCCCAGACTTTGATCTTTGCAGCAATCGTGCTTCTTCACCTGAATCGCATGCTCCTTTGTTTGCTGGTAGATTGATGGCAGTTGATGTCCGTATTATAGGTATGGTGCCAGCAGAATTACTCCTCACGAGCGGTGGCGTCGAACCTGGGCTCACACACTTGTCAAGGAGCTTGTTGATGTCCCTAACATCATCCAATGAGATTTCTTTCCCCTTTGCAGAACATGCTTGCTTGTTGGGGAGTATCGGAGGCTTGTCTGTTGAGTCCTGGGCAGTTGCTTGCTCCTGCTTAGGGGTTGCTTCCTCAAGCACAACAGTTGCCTCCATACTTTGCATGGGAGGGGCTGCTGATTCCTGGGCAGTTGCTGCGTGCATGCTCACTCTGGTTGCCTGAGTTTTTTACTGAGTTGCTTCAAAAGTAGCACCAGTTGCTTTGTTTTCAGTATTTGCTGATTCAGCAGTTGCTCTATTTTCACTCTTTGCTGATTCAACACTTGCTCTGTTTTCAGTCTTTGCTGATTCAGTAGTTGCTTGTTTTTTCTGTTCGGTTGCTTGCAGAATATGACCAGTTGTTGTGTTTTGCTTCTTTGCTGCTCTTTTCTGGTAAACCTTGCTTTTTGTTGGTGATGTTGCTTTCTGACTTGCCGCTTCATCTGTCGGCCTCTGAGCTGTCGGAGCTTGCTGGCTGGTTGTCGTAATTGCAGCACTTTGAACAGCCGCATCCTCACTTCCTTTTGGAGACATAACACATGCCTTAACTGTCTTATAGCTCACTTTCTTGACCTTACTTGTGGCAGCCACTCCAACTCCTCCTGCAAGCTTTCTTTCCTTCTCTTTTTGGCCAAAACTTGGTAGTTCCAACTCATCTACCATCGTCTCAAGGCACAAATCCATCACGAATAATTTTTCCTCAGTTGGCATCACAGGCATCGGGAAAAGAGGGATATCATGGGTCTCGGGAATGACATATTTCTGTCTGTACTGGGTATCTCCAATCCTCACCACATCTGCAGCTGAAATGACAGGCCCACTCTGAACCTCAAACGGCTCCTTCCGCATGTCCATCTTAACAAAGCTGCTCTGAAAAAAAACTGTCGGCACTTTGGATGCTTCCTTGTGTGCTCTCGATGAACATCGTTTCCTCTGCCTTACTTCTTTCCTTGCCAGTGCGCTTAAGTCTCTCCATGATGGTACTTAGCGGTACCTCGTCGTCACAACTGCCCCCACGGCACCCCGGATTTCATGCACCTCCCTCATCATCACCACCTCCCTTGCTGGGCTAGTCGGTGCTAGCGTTGCCGCCATTCCCGCCATCATCCTTATCTTCACCCCCTTCTTCCCACCCCCGCCATCTTGCTCCACATCATCATCTTCATCCTCTCTATCTTCCTCCTCTTTTTCCTCTTCTTCACTCTTTTCATCATCCCGTTTCTCCTACGATTCCCCCTCTTTCTTATTTGGTTCATTCTCTTTATCATTGCCCCCTTCCACATTTCTCTTCTTCTCTTTGTCCTCTTCATCATCCCGTTCCTCTTCATCATCCTCCTCCCTGTCATGCTCTTCATCTTCAACATCATCCTCATCGTCGTCTTCCTCATCTCCACCATCTTCTTCACCAGCAAGGGGCAGCTGTGAGTTGTCAGCGTCCATGTGTTGTGAATCATTATCGTCATATTCTGTGGCTGCTGGCGGGCTGCTGTATGACGGAGCATCATCATCATAGTCATCGTTGTCATCGTCATCGTCATTGTCGTCCCCGTCATTACCCGAACTCTCCTCTTCAAGACTGTCCTCATCTTTCCCTTCCTCTTCTTCTTCTTCTTCTTCTTCTTCTTCTTCTTCTTCTTCTTCTTCTTCTTCTTCTTCTTCTTCTAAAGATTCAAATTCTTGCTCGTCAGATTCCTCCTCCTCGTCATCGGACGCCAAAAGTGTCTCCTTGCACTGACTGCTACTGCCCCTTGTATTCTTTTGCTTTGCAACCTTCTGTTGTTTTGGACTTGCCGTTGCCTTTTTCTACCGTGATGATTGACGTATGCTTGCGACCCTAGAAACACTTGTGCCTGCTGGTTCAACCTCCTCCTCTTCCAACTTGCCCACCCCTTGAACAAACCTCCCAATTTGGACTGATATTTCAGAGCACATATCATGGACCAGCATTGACAACCTCCTTTGTTTCTGCAAAAATACAAAACTCGAAAAGATGAGCAGTCTATACAACAACAACGATAAACGAAAAAAGCACTCTGTTTCTTATGAAAAGGGCAAAACCATGATGACAAAAGAAAATACATTGCTATTGTAGTTTTGAGGAAGCCTCGCAGCAACAAACTTCTGGATGTGATCCATGCTCCCAAAAACACTATCTTCTGTGCATCTCGAGAACTCGGCTTTGAGCTGTTTGTTGTAAAAAAATGTACATGATAAACTCAGTTAGCAAAAAAGATCAAACGGAATTCAAAAAAGAGGAAATGAATGAGCAACTGCCTCCCTAACTTAGGGCAACTACAAGCAGTATTGATGGCAACTACAGTTATGGACATCACAAAAACCTACAACACCTACAACAACCCCCCGATAAAAATTGAGCAACTATAGAAACTATAAATTATTGGCAACTGTTGCTTAAAAAGACTAATGTAATTGGACATGTATGACTACTTGGAGACAAAATGATGAAGATTACCATGTGAAATTCCATGTAAAAAACTATCATGAAACTAGCTTCATAAAAGCAACTAGCTTCCTAAAATTAGGCAACACAATCCCTATAGGTGGGCAACTGCATAAAAAAATCAAGCAACTACAAAAAAAATTCTGTTCAGACAGTAAAGTGACACTTACTCGTAACTTTCCATAGGCACCCTTCCTAATCCTATCCTTCTTAATTACTGCTTTGACCAGACCTTCATTCCATGCTTTGGCCCTTGGAAGAACAGTTGCCGTCCTCTCATCCACATAATCCTTATGGACTGTCCTAAAGTCCACGTCAAGCGAGTCAAGGTATAGCAGTTGTTTCAAAAAAATAGAGAAACACATGTCAGTTGCGAAAAAATCTTTCCAACTTCAGCTTGAAACATATAACACGAAATGAAAAACGAAAAAACAAGGGGGGAGGCTTAGATCATTTTACCACTAGGTGAAAAAGACAGCAACATATAGTATTCTTCTTGTCTCCAAAACCCATGAAAGCAAGCCTAAGTTGGTCGACGACAAACTGGCAAACATTTGAATTCACAACCTCAAGTGGATTCAGTGCAGCTGAGTATGCGTGCGGTGACACCTTCAAGCTGGTCGTCGGTGCAAGAAAATGGCTATAAACAACAACCAGCCAAGCACTTAAGAACTTGTCGTCCGCAACAGCTCCCATATCATTTATCATTTTGCACCACTCGGTCACTGATGGCGCGAGCCCTGTCGGGATGTCGAACATCTCATTGAACAACCTAATTACATCTGGCTCCACTTCATATGCAACATTCATCTGCCCCCTTGGCAAACCCCAGATTCTTTCTACGCTTGCTGCATCAACTGGGATCTTCCCCCTATCTGGGATAACAAGCTGCGACAACTCTGGATCATAACACTTCATCACAAACTTCACAAGATCTCCTTTCATTGTTCTTGTCCCGATATCAAGCACACCCCCAAAGCTTATATCACCAATGGCATCCTTTTGTGTATCATCGAGGCCACTGTTTAGGAGAAAAAGTCTTGAAGGTGATGCCCTGTTCCTCAGTGGTGGCCCACTGCTACCAATCTGCATACAAATTTAAAAAATTAGCAACCCACTATATTAAGCTGAGCAACTCACTGTACTAAACTAAGCAACTAGATCTATATTGAACTGCAACTGTTAGTACTAAACTAGGCAACTGCTACACTGCTATTCTGCTGCTTATCAAATGATAGGAGTGCATATACAATAAGAAAATGCCATGCTGACTTGAGCATTACATATTTCAAGGATGCCTCCCTTCTTTCAAGTTTTTCATAAGAAAAATACCTCATCCGCAACTTTCTTCGCATGTTTCGGATTTCTCCCTCCTTCATCACGAGGGGCGGAATCAGTGCCTCATTTCCCCGCCCGACCTCCCCGGGCAGAATTGGTGGCCCGTTTCCCTGCCCGACCACCACGTACAGGATCCTGATTCGCCCGCCCGCGCTTGCGTACAACATTACTCCTTGCTGGTTGAGCTGCCACTTCTTCTCCCTCATTTTCACCATCAGTTCTACCCGCATGCCTTTTGCTTTTCGGAGCCATTCTATACAAGAAAACACAAAAAAAACCATGTTCATGAAAACAGATACAACCATATACAAAAGCCCTATAACTCAACTGCTCAAATGATACTACTTGCATTTGGAGCTAACATCACTGTTATTTGGAGATGAACAAAACTCCATTTATTCCCTACCCAGAGATAACTCAACAACTGAATTGCTAGTGCTTGCAAAAGCAATTTGGTATTGAGAACTATGCAACTACTCATTATTTTGTGGCAACTAAAAATAAAGCACATAAAAAACTACTCATCACAAAAAAGGTCACATGTTCATCTTCATCACATTAGCTAAAAGATAAAAAACACTCAGGCTTTGCCGCTTATTCATGAGAGATATCTCATCTCCTATTCATAGTTGCAATGAACGACCGCAGCTCGATGGTGGATATAAGCAACGTCATGTTTCATACAGTAAATTTAAAGAACACTACAAAAAGGATATCAACTTGGTGTTGCAAATCTAGGCAATAACTAAAACTAAAATCAACCAATCACAAAAACCATTTCCCCAAAAAAACAATGCATCCCCTGACCCCTCCATGAACTGCCCAAGTCAGATGCATCCCCTGACCCGCCCCCTTGCAAATTTGTAGGAAAAAATCTAAGCAACTAGCATCAAATTTATGAACAACTACCCAAGTAAGATGCATCCCCTGACCCCCCCTCGCAAAATTTGCAGCAAAAAACTAAGCAACTAGCATCGAATTTATGAGCAACTGCCATAAAAAATGAGCAACTGCCCCCAGTCAGATGCATCCCCTTGCCTTGCCCCTCCATCTCACAAATTACAGGAAAAATCTAAGCAACTCCATCAAAATTATGAGCAACTGCGTCTTGAGAAGCAAGCAACATCGAAAAAACGAATCCTATGCGCCAGTCACTAGGATTTGGTCGCGTGTATCCCCTTACAGCGACTCAATCCCGCCTACCCCCAGCAGAAACCCACCCCCTCCCCTCCCCCCGCCATAGCAACGCCACGCCCTCCAAAAGCATTCACAACACGGAGCCTGAGGACGCCATGGACAACCTCGTGCCCGCCCCCTCACCGAAACCCTAACTCCATGGAGCGTAAACAGGGGAGCAGAGCGAGAAAAACAGGGGAGCAGGGGAGGAGGAAATAGCGGTTTACCTCTGCTTGCAGCCGGCGACTCACGACGCTTGCGGACGGCCTCGCGCATCGGCGACTCCACGCCGGATCCACCACTGCAGCACCCCGCCTCGCTGCGCCATTGCTAGAGGAGAGGAAAGGGAGAGGGAGAGGAGTTCGAATGAAATTTGCGGGGGGTGCGAGCGGTTTCGAACAAGACGAGCGGGGGGTGCGGGCGGCGATACGTCTCCAACGTATCTATAATTTTTGATTGCTCCATGCTATATTATCTACTGTTTTGGACATTATTGGGCTTTATTATCCACTTTCATATTATTTTTGGGACTAACCTATTAACCGGAGGCCCAGCCCAGAATTGTTGTTTTTTGCCTGTTTAGGGTTTCGAAGAAAAGGAATATCAAACGGAGTCCAAACGGAATGAAACCTTCGGGAACGTGATTTTCTCAACGAATAAGACCAGAGAGACTTGGACCCTATGTCAAGAAAGGAACCAGGAGGCCACGAGGTAGGGGGGCGTGCCCACCCCCACCAGGCGCGCCCTCCACCCTCATGGGCCCCCTGTTGCTCCACCGACGTACTCCTTCCTCCTATATATATCCACGTACCCCCAAACGATCAGAACAGGAGCCAAAACCCTAATTCCACCGCCGTAACTTTCTGTATCCACGAGATCCCATCTTGGGGCCTGTTCCGGAGCTCCACCGGAGGGGGCATCGATCACGGAGGGTTTCTACATCAACACCATAGCCCCTCCGATGAAGTGTGAGTAGTTCACCTCAGACCTACGGGTCCATAGTTAGTAGCTAGATGGCTTCTTCTCTCTTTTTGGATCTCAATACAATGTTCTCCCCCTCTCTTGTGGAGATCTATTCGATGTAATCTTCTTTTTGCGGTGTGTTTGTTGAGACCGATGAATTGTGGGTTTATGATCAAGTCTATCTATGAATAATATTTGAATCTTCTCTGAATTCTTTTATATATGATTGGTTATCTTTGCAAGTCTCTTCGAATTATCAGTTTGGTTTGGCCTACTAGATTGATCTTTTTTGCAATGGGAGAAGTGCTTAGCTTTGGGTTCAATCTTGTGGTGTCCTTTCCCGGTGATAGTAAGGGCAGTAAGGCATGTATTGTATTGTCGCCATCGAGGATAACAAGATGGGGTTTTCTTCATATTGCATGAGTCTATCCCTCTACATCATGTCATCTTGCTTAAGGCGTACTCTGTTTTTAACTTAATACTCTAGATGCATACTGGATAGCGGTCGATGAGTGGAGTAATAGTAGTAGATGCAGGCAGGAGTCGGTCTACTTGTCTCGGACGTGATGCCTATATACATGATCGTACCTAGATATTCTCATAACTATGCTCAATTCTATCAATTGCTCAACAGTAATTTGTTCACCCACCGTAGAATACTTATGCTCTTGAGAGAAGCCACTAGTGAAACCTATGGCCCCCGGGTCTATCTTTATCATATTGATCTCCTACTACTTAGTTATTTCCTTTGCTATTTAATTTGCCTTTATTTTACTTTGCATCTTTTATCATAAAAATACCAAAAATGTTATCTTATCATATCTATCAGATCTCACTCTTGTAAGTGGCCCTATAGGGATTGACAACCCCTATTTGCGTTGGTTGCGAGGATCTATTTGTTTTGTGCATGTGCGAGGGACTCGCGCATAGCCTCCTACTGGATTGATACCTTGGTTCTCAAAAACTGAGGGAAATACTTACGCTACTTTGCTGCATCATCCCTTCCTCTTCTGGGAAAACCAACACAGTGCTCAAGAGGTAGCAAGAAGGATTTCTGGCGCCGTTGCCGGGGAGGTCTACGCAAAAGTCAACATACCAAGTACCCATCACATACCCTTATCTCCCGCATTACATTATTTGCCATTTGCCTCTCATTCCCCCCCCACTTCACCCTTGCCATTTTATTTGCCTCCTCTTTTGTTTGCCTTTTTCCCGTATGTATCCTTGTTTGTGTTTCCATGTGCCTTCTATTTTCTTGCATCTTTGCTTGCTAAAAATCTATTGATATGGATCCACTTAAAGTGTTCTACTTTGATCATCTTCGATCCTTATGTGCTCGTGCTGAAACCCCAACTAGCCTAGTTGATGGGAAATCTTTAGATGAGCATGCTCATTTTGTGCGTCATCGTTTGTCTGAAAAAGGGAAGCTCTTATGGTATCATATAAATAGTTTTCTATGCTATGCTTGGAATCTTTGTGAAATTTCTGATTTTACTTGTTGCTCTAAGAACCCTAAAAAACACCTTCCCTACCAATGTGAGTTCAATGATAATGAAATCTTATCTTCTTATGCAAAGGGTGTTTATAGTTATTATGATATCGAACAAATTGAAGAATTTGTCGTTTTTAAGGGTGCTCATGAAGTTGCTTCTTTGATTGAAAAGTTTGATTTTACTCTCAATAAATCTTAAAATTCCGTCATACTTAAATATTGCAATGAAAACTTTGCTCATAATGTCTATGTCCAAGAATTTATTGAAATAATGACCGTTGCTTTGGAAGAAAATAATGATATGCATGAATCTATAGATAATGATGACTCCAATGATTTGGTTGAAATATCACTTGATGAACATGATGCTTGCTATTCTTGTGGCCATGATGCCAATATTTATGAAGATGAATTTGCTAGAGTTCCTTATGTTAAACATGAGATCGTTGCTATTGCACCCATACTTGATAGTTCCTTCGATGAAAAGCATGATTGCAATGATGTTATTATAAATTCTCTTAATGTCAATTGTGTTAATGATATGCAAAACCCTAAACTTGGGGATGCTAGTTTTGCTATGACTACTACTTGTTGTAATGATCATGATTGGGGTGATTCTTCTTATGATATTGAAAATTTATTTAAGCCCCATGATGAATATGAGATTGATAATAGTGTTTGCAATATTATTAAAAGTGGGTTTGGAAAGGTCATGACTTTATTTAATATTAATCCCACTATTTTGGAAGAGTGTCAACTTTGCATGCATATGGATCGTGTTGAAAATATTTTATGTGATAGCTATTTTGTTGAATTTTCTTATGATCCTACATGTAATTATTACGGGAGAGGAAAATATGGTGGTAGAAATTTTCATGTTACTAAATTACCTCTCGTTATGTTGAGATTGCTATTGTTTCTTTCCGCTTCCTTGCATATGCTAGTTTTTGCTTGCCTTGATAATTTGTTTGCCTATAAGATGCCTATGCATAGTAAGTATGTTAGAATTAGATGTGTTAGTCACGTGTTTTATGATGATCTCTTTGTGCTTCAATTCTTGTCTTTCATGTGAGCATCATTGAAATATTATGCCTAGCTATAAGGCTTTAAAGAAAAGCGCTTGTTGGGAGACAACCCAATATTTTTCCTTGCTGTTATTCAATAAATAATTTATCTAGCCTCTGTTTTGGTTGTGTTTGAAAGTGCAACTATCCCTAGGTGGTTTTGGTAATTCATAACAACATATAGCTCATTGAGCTAATGCGATTCCAAGATGATTATTTCAGGAAAGCTCAATGATTGGCATGGCACGGATATGAAAGTGGAACCCTCAAAATGCTAAGGACAAAGGATTGGCTCAAGCTCAAAAGCTCAAGACTCTTCATTTTATATTTTAGTGATCCAAGATCACATTGAGTCTTTAGGAAAAGCCAATACTATTAAGGAGGGATGAGGTGTTGCTTAATGAGCCTCTTGCTTCATGTGCTTAATGATATGCTCCAAAATCCTCAACTACTTTCCCATATCCACATATGACCTAAACCCTAAGCCAAACTCGGTCCTACCGATTCTTCCTATCCGGCGCCACCGAGTTTCACTTGTCATTAGCCACTGCCAAACCCTAGCAATTCGGTCCTACCGATAAGGATCTCGGTCTCACCGAGATGGGGTTGCAAACTCTCTGTTTCCCTTTCGTAACTTTTCGGTCTCACCGAAAGAGCGAATCGGTCCCACCGAGATTGCAATGTAAACTCAGTGTTTCCCCTTTGTAACTTTTCGGTCTCACCGAGTTCCACTCAGTCTCACCGAAAGAGCAAATCGGTCCCACCGAGTTTGCCTGACCAACTCTCTGGTTAGCTAATTACCAAATTCAGTCTCACCGAGTTTGTGTAATCGGTCTCACCGAGATTACGTTATGCCCAAACCCTAATCGAATCGGTCCTACCAAGTTGCATGTCAGTCCCACCGAAATTCCTAACGGTCACTAGGTTTACTACTTCGGTCAGACCGAGTTTATTTATTCGGTCCCACCGAGATTGGAAAACTGTGTAACGGTTGGATTTTGTGTGGAGGCTATATATACCCCTCCACCTCCTTCTCATTAAGTGAGAGAGCCATCAGAACACGCACACCATTCCAACTCATATGTTCTGAGAGAGAACCACCTACTCATGTGTTGAGACCAAGACATTCCATTCCTACCATATGAATCTTGATCTCTAGCCTTCCCAAGTTGCTTTCCACTCAAATCTTCTTTCCACCAAATCTAAATCCTATGAGAGAGAGTTGAGTGTTGGGGAGACTATCATTTGAAGCACAAGAGCAAGGAGTTCATTACCTACACACCATTTGTTACTTCTTGGAGAGTGGTGTCTCCTAGATTGGCTAGGTGTCACTTGGGAGCCTCCGACAAGATTGTGGAGTTGAACCAAGGAGTTTGTAAGGGCAAGGAGATCGCCTACTTCGTGAAGATCTACCGCTAGTGAGGCAAGTCCTTCGTGGGCGATGGCCATGGTGGGATAGACAAGGTTGCTTCTTCGTGGACCCTTTGTGGGTGGTTGCTTCTTCGTGGACCCTTTGTGGGTGGAGCCCTGTGTGGACTCGCGCAACCGTTGCCCTTGGGTGGAGCCCTGTGTGGACTCACGCAACCGTTACCCTTCGTGGGTTGAAGTCTCCATCAACGTGGATGTAGGATAGCACCACCTATCCGAACCACGGGAAAAACATCCGTGTCTCCAATTGCGTTTGAAATCTCCAAACCCTTCCCTTTACATTCTTGCAAGTTGCATGCTTTACTTTCCGCTGCCTATATACTCTTTGCATGCTTGCTTGAATTATGTGATGATTGCTTGACTTGTCCTAAATTATCTAAAATCTGCCAAGAACTAAAATTGGGAAAAGGTTAAGTTTTTATTTGGTCAAGTAGTCTAATCACCCCCCTCTAGACATACTTTCGATCCTACAGTGTTTTTTGTGTTTAATTAGTGTTTGTGTCAAGTAGAACCGTTGGGAAGACTTGGGGAAATTCTTGTTGAACTTGCTGTAAAAAAACAGAAACTTTAGCGCTCACGAGAACTGCTGTCATTTTTATTTGGAGAGTGATATTTATTTAATTCTTTTTGCAGATGATTAATAGATAAATTCCTCACGTTCAGCAATTTATTTTAGAATTTTTGGGATTCCAGATCTTGCGCTAGCTACAGATTAAAACAGACTGTTCTGTTTTTGACAGATTCTGTTTTTCGTGTGTTGTTTGCTTATTTTGATGAATCTATGGCTAGTAAAATAGTTTATAAACCATAGAGAAGTTGGAATACAGTAGGTATAACACCAATATAAATAAAGAATCAGTTCATTACAGTACCTTGAAGTGATCTTTTATTTTCTTTCGCTAACGGAGCTCATGAGATTTTCTACTTTAAGTTTTGTGTTGTGAAGTTTTCAAGTTTTGGGTAAAGATTTGATGGATTATGGAACAAGGAGTGGCAAGAGCCTAAGCTTGGGTATTCCCATGGCACCCCCAAGATAATCTAAGGACACCTAAAAGCTAAAGCTTGGGGATGCCCCGGAAGGCATCCCCTCTTTCGTCTACTTCTATCGGTAACTTTACTTGGAGATATATTTTTATTCGCCACATGATATGTGTTTTGCTTGGAGCGTCTTGTATGATTTGAGTCTTTGCTTGTTATTTTACCACAAGCATCCTTGCTGTACACACCTTTTGAGAGAGCCATACATGATTTGGAATTTGTTAGAATACTCTATGTGCTTCGCTTATATCTTTTGAGTTATATAGTTTTGCTCTAGTACTTCACTTATATCTTTTAGAGCACGGTGGTGGATTTGTTTTATAGAAACTATTGATCTCTCATGCTTCACTTATATTATTTTGAGAGTCTTAATAGCATGGTAATTTGTTTAAAATCCTAATATGCTAGGTATTCAAGATTAGTAAAAATTTCTTAAGAGTGTTTTGAATACTAAGAGAAGTTTCATGCTTGATGATTGTTTTGAGATATGGAGGTAATAATATCAAAGTCGTTCTAGTTGAGTAGTTGTGAAATTGATAAATGCTTGTGTTGAAGTTTGCAAGTCCCGTAGCATGCACGTATGGTAAACGTTATGCAACAAATTTGAAACATGAGGTGTTGTTTGATTGTGTTCCTTATGAGTGGCGGTCGGGGACGAGCGATGGTCTTTTCCTACAAATCTATCCCCCTAGGAGCATGCGCGTAGTACCGAGGTTTTTGATGACTTGTAGATTTTAGCAATAAGTATGTGAGTTCTTTATGACTAATGTTGAGTCCATGGATTATACGCACTCTCACCCTTCCATCCTTGCTAGCCTCTTCGGTACCGTGCATTGCCCTTTCTCACATTGAGAGTTGGCGCAAACTTCGCTGGTGCATACATACCCCATGATATGATACACTCTTTCACACATAAACCTCCTTATATCTTCCTCAAAACAGCCACCATACCTACCTATTATGGCATTTCCATAGCCATTCCGAGATATATTGCCATGCAACTTTCCATCATTCCATTCATCATGACACATTCATCATTGTCATATTGCTTAGCATGATCATGTATTTGACATAGTATTTGTGGCAAAGCCACCATTCATAATTCTTTCATACATGTCACTCTTGGTCCATTGCATATCCCGGTACACCGCCGGAGGCATTCATATAGAGTCATCTTTTGTTCTAGTATCAAGTTGTAATCATTGAGTTGTAAATAAATAGAAGTGTGATGATCATCATTTTCTAGAGCATTGTCCCAAGTGGGGAATTAAATAAAAAAAAGAGAAAGGCCATAAAAAAAGAGAAAGGCCATAAAAAGAGAAAGTCCATAAAAAAGAGAAGGCCCAAAAAAAGAGAAAAAATGAGAGAAAAAGAGAGAAGGGACAATGTTACTATCCTTTGCCACACTTGTGCTTCAAAGTAGCACCATGATCTTCATAGTAGAGAGTCTCTCATGTTATCACTTTCATACTAGTGGGAATTTTTCATTATAGAACTTGGCTTGTATATTCCAACAATGGGCCACCTCAAGTGCCCTAGGTCTTCGTGAGCAAGCAAGTTGGATGCACACCCACTAGTTTCTTTTGTTGAGCTTTCATACATTTATAGCTCTAGTGCATCCGTTGCATGGCAATCCCTACTCCTTGCATTAACATCAATCAGTGGGCATCTCCATAGCCCATTGATTAGCCTCGTTGATGTGAGACTTTCTCATTTTTTTGTCTTCTCCACATAACCCCCTCATTATTCTATTCCACCCATAGTGCTATATCCATGGCTCGCGCTCATGTATTGCGTGAAAGTTTATAGGTTTGAGATTACTAAAGTATGAAACAATTTCTTGGCTTGTCATCGGGGTTGTGCATGATGAGAGCATTCTTGTGTGACGAAAATGAAACATGACTAAACCATATGATTTTGTAGGGATGAACTTTCTTTGGCCATGTTATTTTGAGAAGACATAATTGCTTAGTTAGTATACTTGAAGTATTATTATTTTTATGTCAATATGAACTTTTTTCTTGAATCTTTCAGATCTGAATATTCATACCACAATTAAGAAGAATTACATTAAAATTATGCCAAGTAGCACTCAGCATCAAAAATTCTGTTTTTATCATTTACCTACTCGAGGACGAGCAGGAATTAAGCTTGGGGATGCTTGATACATCTCTAACGTATCTATACTTTTTGATTGCTCCATGCTATATTATCTACTGCTTTGGACATTGTTGGGCTTTATTATCCACTTTTATATTATTTTTGGGACTAACCTATTAACCGGAGGCCCAGCACAGAATTGCTGTTTTTTGCCTGTTTTAGGGTTTCAAAGAAAAGGAATATCAAACGGAGTCCAAACGGAATGAAACCTTCGGGAACGTGATTTTCTCAATGAATAAGACCAGAGAGACTTGGACCCTACGTCAAGAAAGGAAACAGGAGGCCACGAGGTAGGGGGCGCACCTACCCCCACCAGGCGCGCCCTCCACCCTCGTGGGCCCCCTGTTGCTCCACCGACGTACTCCTTCCTCCTATATATATCCACGTACCCCCAAACAATCAGAACAGGAGCCAAAACCCTAATTCCACCGCCGTAACTTTCTTTATCCACGAGATCCCATCTTGGGGCCTGTTCCAGAGCTCCGCCGGAGGGGGCATCGATCACAGAGGGCTTCTACATCAACACCATAGCCCCTCCGATGAAGTGTGAGTAGTTCACCTCAGACCTACGGGTCCATAGTTAGTAGCTAGATGGCTTCTTCTCTCTTTTTGGATCTCAACACAATGTTCTCCCCCTCTCTTGTGGAGATCTATTCGATGCAATCCTCTTTTTGCGGTGTGTTTGTTGAGACCGATGAATTGTGGGTTTATGATCAAGTCTATCTATGAATAATATTTGAATCTTCTCTGAATTCTTTTATGTATGATTGGTTATCTTTGCAAGTCTCTTCGAATTATCAGTTTGGTTTGGCCTACTAGATTGATCTTTCTTGCAATGGGAGAAGTGCTTAGCTTTGGGTTCAATCTTACGGTGTCCTTTCCCGGTGACAGTAAGGGCAGCAAGGCACGTATTGTATTGTTGCCATCGAGGATAACAAGATGGGGTTTTATTCATATTGCATGAGTCTATCCCTCTACATCATGTCATCTTGCTTAAGGCATTACTCTGTTTTTAACTTAATACTCTAGATGCATGCTGGATAGCGGTCGATAAGTGGAGTAATAGTAGTAGATGCAGGCAGGAGTCGGTCTACTTGTCTCGGACGTGATGCCTATATACATGATCATACCTAGATATTCTCATAACAATGCTCAATTCTTTCAATTGCTCAACAGTAATTTATTCACCCACCGTAGAATACTTATGCTCTTGAGAGAAGCCACTAGTGAAACATATGGCCCCGGGTCTATCTTTATCATATTGATCTCCTACTACTTAGTTATTTCCTTTGCCTTTATTTTACTTTGCATCTTTTATCATAAAAATACCAAAAATATTATCTTATCATATCTATCAGATCTCACTCTCGTAAGTGGCCCTATAGGGATTGACAACCCCTATTTGCGTTGGTTGTGAGGATTTTTTTGTTTCGTGCGGGTGCGAGGGACTCGCGCGTAGCCTCCTACTGGATTGATACCTTGGTTCTCAAAAACTGAGGGAAATACTTACGCTACTTTGCTGCGTCATCCCTTCCTCTTCGGGGAAAACCAATGCAGTGCTCAAGAGGTAGCAGGCGAGGGGAGCGGTTTTGCCTGGAATAAAGGGGCCGGGCCCACCACTCGTCGCACATTTCGCGCAATCCGTAATGGGCACCTGGTCGGGACGAATCATGCGCAGGCACATCGCATCAGACGGTTGTAGTCCGTGCACTCGCGCCAGCGAACGAGTGCAGCTGCACGAGTCAGACTTTAGGAATAAATAAACCTCTCTCTCATCATCAAAAAAAGAAAGAAAAAAAAGAAAAGAAAAAACAGCCACAGAAGAAGCGGTTGTACCAATAGATAGAGTTACGGCTCCAACAATCGAGAGAAGCAGCAGCAAGCTGGCATGCTAGGGAGAACCACACGTTGCAGTAGACAAGCAGGGGCAAATATGCACACATGGACGGGATGGTGCTGATGGGTGCGTGCGGGGAAGAATCTTGGGACGCAAATAGGAGGCGCCGAACAAAAGCCTTCAACGGGGAGGCTTGAAGCGGGTCGATATGCCGATGGAGGTTGGGCGCCGGTGGCCAGGTACAGCGGCCTGGGAGTTGGATGGTGAGGTGGTCTTGGTCCACATGCGAGGAAGGCCATCAAATTTGGATGGAAGGCGCATATTCGTCAGTTCCAGAGAAAACGACATGCAATCGATCTGGACTTCGATTAATCTGCACGGGGGTTGGAAGAGATTCGAGCAGGCGTTGATGTTGAACATGAATTGTGCCCTTATCAGTGAAGGAAATATGCCCTAGAGGCAATAGTAAAGTTGTTATTTTATATTTCCTTATTCATGATAAAGGTTTATTATTCATGCTAGAATTGTATTAATAGGAAACCTAAATACATGTGTGGATACATACAAATACCGTGTCCCTAGTGAGCCTCTACTAGACTAGCTCGTTGATCAAAGATGGTTAAGGTTTCCTAACCATAGACATGTGTTGTCATTTGATAATGAGATCACATCATTAGGAGAATGATGTGATGGACAAGACCCATTCGTTAGCTTAGCATAATGATCGTTCAGTTTATTGCTACTGCTTTCTTTATGTCAAATACATATTTCTTCGACTATGAGATTATGAAACTCCGGATACCAGAGGAATACCTTGTGTGCTATCAAACGTCACAACATAACTAGGTGATCATAAAGATGTTCTACAGGTATCTCCGAAGGTGTTTGTTGAGTTGGCATAGATCAAGATTAGGATTTGTCACTCCGAGTGTCGGAGAGGTATCTATGGGCCCTCTCAATAAGACACATCATAAGCTTGAAAGCAAATGACTAAGGAGTTAGTCACGAGGTGATGTATTACAGAACGAGTAAAGAGACTAGCCGGTAACGAGATTGAACTAGTATGAAGATACCGATGATCGAATCTCGGGCAAGTAACATAGCGATGGACAAAGGGAATTATGTATGTTGTCATAACGGTTCGACTGATAAAGATCTTCGTAGAATATGTAGGAGCCAATATGGGCACCCAAGTTCTGCTATTGGTTATTGACTGGAGAGGTGTCTCGGTCATGTCTACATAGTTCTCGAACCCGTAGGTTCCGCACTCTTAACGTTCGTTAACGATATAGTGTTATATGAGTTATATGTTTTGGTGACTGAATGTTGTTCGGAGTCTCGGATGAGATCACGGACATGACGAGGAGTCTCGAAATGGTCGATAAGTAAAGATTGATATATAGGACGATGGTATTTGGACACCTGAAGTGTTTCGGGACGTACCGGGAAGGGATCGGGTCACCGGAAGGGGTTCCGGGCACCCCCTGGCAAGTTATGGGCCTTATGGGCCGAAGGAGGGGACAGACCAGCCCACAAAGGGGCTGGTGCACCCCTCCCTTATTTGGCCAGCCCTAGGGAAGGAAAAAGGGAAGGCTAGCCCCTCCTGCCTTTCCCTCTCATGGGGGAAAGGAAAGGGGGGGGGCATCCTCCCCTGCCTTTCCCCGCACTCCAAATAAGTAAAGGGGGTGCGGCTTGGGAGGGACCCCAAGTAGGATTCCCCCTACTTGGGAGCTTCCTTTGGATGCTCCTCCCTCCCTCCCACCTATATATATGTTGGGAGGGGGCGTCACACAATGACACAACATTGTTTTAGCCGTGTGCGGCGTCCCCGTCCATCATTTACTCCCTCAGTCGTATTTTCCTAGTGCTTAGGTGAAGCCCTATGGAGATCACATCACCATCATCATCATCAGGCTGTCGTGCTGCCGGAGCTCATCGACTACCCTGTTGTCTTGCTGGATCAAGAAGGCGAAGGACATCACCAAGCTGAATGTGTGCAGAACGCGAAGGTGTCATGCATTCGGTACTAGATCGGTTGGAGCGCGAAGAAAGTTCGACCACATCAACCGCGTTGTGAAACGCTTCCGCTTACGGTCTACGAGGGTACGTAGACACACTCTCCCCCTCTCGTTGCTATGCATCTCCATGGATAGATCATTGCGTGTGCGTAGAATTTTTTTGTTTTTCATGCAACGATTCCCAACAGTGGCATCATGAGCCATGTCTATGCGTAGATGATATGCACGAGTAGAACACAAAGAGTTGTGGGCGATGATGGTCATACTGCTTACCACCAACTCTTATTTTGATTTGGCGGTATTGTGGGATGAAGCGGCCCGGACCAACCTTACATGTCCACGCACATGAGAATGGTTCCATCGACTGACATGCAACTAGTTTTGCATAAAGGTGCCTGGCGGGTGTCTGTTTCTCCTACTTTAGTTGAATCGAATTTGACTGCGGCCTTTCCTTGAAGATGGTTAAAACAACAAACTTGACGAAAAACCATTGTGGTTTTATGCGTAGGTAAGAACGGTTCTGGCTAGAAGTCCGTAGTAGCCACGTAAAACTTGCAACAACAAAGTAGAGGACGTCTAACTTGTTTTTTGCAGGGTATGTTGTGATGTGATATGGTCAAGACCTAATGTGATAAACGTAATTGTATGAGATGATCATGTTTTGTAAGTTATCGGCAACTGTCAGGAGCCTTATGGTTGTCGTTTTATTGTATGAAATGTAAACGCCATGTAATTGAAGGAAATATGCCCTAGAGGCAATAATAAAGTTATTATTTATTTCCTCATATCATGATAAATGTTTATTATTCATGCTAGAATTGTATTAACCGAAAACTCAGTACATGTGTGGATACATAGACAAACAAAGTGTCACTAGTATGCCTCTACTTGACTAGCTCATTAATCAAAGATGGTTAAGTTTCCTAACCATAGACATGAGTTGTCATTTGATTAACGAGATCACATCATTAGGAGAATGATGTGATTGACTTGACCCATTCCGTTAGCTTAGCACTTGATTGTTTAGTTTACTGTTATTGCTTTCTTCATGACTCATACATGTTCCTATGACTATGAGGTTATGCAACTCCCGATTACCAGAGGAACACTTTATGTGCTACCAAACGTCACTACGTAACTAGGTGATTATAAAGGTGATCTACAGGTGTCTCCGATGGTACTTGTTGAGTTGGCATAGATCAAGATTAGGATTTGTCACTTCGATTGTCGGAGAGGTATCTCTGGGCCCACTCGGTAATGCACATCACAATAAGCCTTGCAATAATTGTAACTAATGAGCTAGTTGCGAGATGATGTATTACAGAACGAATAAAGAGACTTGCCGGTAACGAGATAGAACTAGGTATTGATATACCGACGATCGAATCTCGGGCAAGTAACATACCAATGACAAAGGGAACAACGTATGTTGTTATGCGGTTTGACTGATAAAGATCTTCGTAGAATATGTGGGAGACAATATGAGCATCCAGGTTTCGCTATTGGTTATTGACCGGAGACGTGTCTTGGTCATGTCTACATAGTTCTCGAACCCGTAGGGTCCGCACGCTTAAAGTTCGGTGACGATCGGTATTATGAGTTTTGTGTTTTGATGTACCGAAGGTAGTTCAGAGTCCCGGATATGATCATGGACATGACAGGGAGTCTCGAAATGGTCGAGGTGTAAAGATCGATATATTGGACGACTATATTCGGACACTGGAAGTGTTCTGGGTGGTTTCGGAGAAAACCGGAGTGCGGGAGGGTTACCGGAACCCCCCGGGAGAAATAGTGGGCCTTATGGGCCTTGGTGGAGAGAGAGAGGGCCGGCCTAGGGCAGGCCGCGCGCCCCTCCCCCTCTGGTCTGAATTGGACTAGGAGAGGGGGGGCCCTTTCCTTCTCCCTCTCCCCCTTCCTTTCCCCCTCCTAGTAGGAGTAGGAAAGAGGGGAGTCCTAGTCCTACTAGGAGGAGGACTCCTCCTCCTGGCGTGCCTACAGGGGCCGGCCGGCCTCCCCCCTTGCTCCTTTATATATGGGGGCAGGGGGCACCTCTAGACACACAAGTTGATTTGTTGATCTCTCCCAGCCGTGTGCGGTGCCCCCCTCCACCATAATCCACCTCGATCATATCGTAGCGGTGCTTAGGCGAAGCCCTACGTCAGTAGCATCATCATCACCGTCATCACGCCGTCATGCTGACGAAACTCTCTCATGAAGCTCTGCTAGATCGGAGTTCGTGGGACGTCATCGAGCTGAACGTGTGCTGAACTCAGAGGTGCCGTGCGTTCGTTACTTGGATCGGTCGGATTATGAAGACGTACGACTACATCAACCGCGTTGTGCTAACGCTTCCACTTTCGGTCTACGAGGGTACGTGGACACACTCTCCCCTCTCGTTGCTATGCATGACCATGATCCTGTGTGTGCGTAGGAATTTTTTTGAAATTACTACATTTCCCAACAGTGGCATCCGAGCCTAGTTTATGCGTAAATGTTATATGCACGAGTAGAACACAAGTGAGTTGTGGACGATACAAGTCATACTGCTTACCAGCATGTCACACTTTGGTTCAGCGGTATTGTTGGATGAAGCTGCCCGGACCGACATTACGCGTACGCTTACGCGAGACTGGTTCTACCGACGTGCTATGCACACAGGTGGCTGGCGGGTTCCAGTTTCTCCAACTTTAGTTGAATCGAGTGTGGCTATGACCGGTCCTTGAGAAGGTTGAAACAACACTAACTTGACAAACTATCGTTGTGGTTTTGATGCGTAGGTAAGAATGGTTCTTGCTCAGCCCGTAGCAGCCACGTAAAACTTGCAACAACAAAGTAGATGACGTCTAACTTGTTTTTGCAGGGCATGTTGTGATGTGATATGGTCAAGACATGATACTATATTTTATTGTATGAGATGATCATGTTTTGTAACCGTGTTATCGGCAACTGGCAGGAGCCATATGGTTGTCGCTTTATTGTATGCAATGCAATCGCCCTGTAATGGCTTCACTTTATCACTAAGCGGTAGCGATAGTCGTAGAAGCAATATTTGACGAGACGAGAACGATGCTACGATGGAGATCAAGGTGTCGCGCCGGTGACGTTGGTGATCATGTAACACTCACAATGCGGCTATATCTCCCACGTGTCAGGGCACGACTTAGAGGCATAGCCGCATGGTAGGTTTGTCGCAAGAGGGGTAATCTTCACACAATCCCATGTACTGAATAAGAAAGGGATAAAGAGTTGGCTTACAATCGCCACTTCACACAAACAAGTTAACCATAAATCATCCATAATACAATCAAGGTCCGACTACAGAACCAAAATAAAAGGAAGACAACCCCAAATGCTAGATCACCGATCGTCCCAACTGGGCTCCACTACTGATCATCCGGAAAAGAAACATAGCAACGAAAAGATCTTCATCGAGCTCCCACTTGAGCTCGGTTGCGCCACCTGCACAGGTATCATCGGCACCAGCAACTGTCTGGAAGTATCTGTGAGCCACGAGGACTCAGCAATCTCACACCCGTGAGATCAAGACTATTTAAGCTTATGGGTAGGAAAGGGTAGTGAGGTGAAGCTGCAGCACTAAGCATATATGGCGGCTAACATACGTAAATAAGAGCGAGAAGAGAAGCAACGCAACGATCGAGAAGCTAGAAGTGATCAAGAAGTGATCCTGAAAGCTACTTACGTTCAAGCATAACACAAGACCGTGTTCACTTCCCGGACTCCGCCGGAAAGATACCATCACGGCCACACACACGGTTGATGCATTTTAATTAAGTTAAGTGTCAAGTTCTCTACAACCGGATATTAACAAATTCCCATCTGCCACATAACCGTGGCACGACTTTCGAAAGTTTATACCCTGCAGGGGTGTCCCAACTTAGCCCATCACAAGCTCTCACGGTCAACGAAGGATATTCCTTCTCCCAGGAAAACCCGATCAGACTCAGAATCCCGGTTACAAGATATTTCGACAATGGTAAAACAAGACCAGCAAAGCCACATGAATGTGCCGACAAATCCCGATTGGAGCTGCACATATCTCGTTCTCAGGGCACACCGAATCGTCCAAGCTTCCGGTAGGCCAGCCCAGAGTTGCCCCTGGTGGCCACCGGTGATTGACAGGTTGGACCAACACTCAGAGGAGCACTGGCCCGGGGGGGTTAAAATAAAGATGACCCTCGGGCTCCGGAAACCCAAGGGAAAAGGCTTAGGTTGTTAGGAAAATGTAAAACCAAGGTTGAGCCTTGCTGGAGGAGTTTTATTCAAAGTGAACTATCAAGGGGTTCCCATAACACCCAACCGCGTAAGGAACGCAAAATCAAGGAACATAACACCGGTATTATGGAAACTAGGCGGCAAGAGTGGAACAAAACACCAGGCATAAGGCCGAGCCTTCCACCCTTTACCAAGTATATAGATGCATTAATTAGAATAAGAGATATTGTGATATCCCAACATATCCATGTTCCAAACATGGAACAAACTTCAGCTTCACCTGCAACTAACAACGCTATAAGAGGGGCTGAGCAAAAGCGGTAACTTAGCCAAACAATGGTTTTCTAGGAAAGGTGGGTTAGAGGCTTGACATGGCAATATGGGAGGCATGATATAACAAGTGGTAGGTTGCGCAACATAGCGATAGAGCGAACAACTAGCAAGCAAAGATAGAAGTGATTTCGAGGGTATGGTCATCTTGCCTGAGATCCCGCAAGGAAGAAGAACGAGTCCATGAAGAAGGCAAACGGACGTAGTCGAACGAATCCTCACAACTCCGGAACGAAATCGAAGCTAACAAGAGAAGCAACCCGGAAAGAAGCAAACAACATAGTAAACAACCATCACATGAACATGGCATGATGCACAACCAAGGATGATGCATGTCCGTTTTAAATATGCATGGCATGGCAAAGTGCAACAAACAAAACTACAAATTAAGTGGAGCTCAATATGCAACGAGTTGCATATTGACGGAACACCACATCAATTATTTAGTTCACTCCCGGTTAGGTACTCAACAATATTAAATGTTGGTTAACATGGCAAGAGGTGAAGCATAACAAAACTATACTATCTAAACAATTTAAATGGGGCCGGATATAACAAACAACAAATCCGGTAAATCCCCATATGCATTTAGCAATTTAATGCAAACAACAATTTTAAACATTCTTGATGTTGTTATCATGATGGATGACATGTGCAAGTTTATGCAATTTTTATTAAAAGTTGACATGAGCATATTATGAAGCATTTGTCATCATGGCGGAAACAAACACTACAAAAAAAGACACATCCATGACATTTTGGGCTGAACGATTTTTTTGTCATACATATGACACTTCTATGATGATAATTGTGACAAAACCCGGTATCATCATAGATGTGGTGGGCTCCTACTTCTATGACAAAAAATCATGACAGAAAATGGGCTTTTCGTCCTGGGCGGGCCGGAGACGCAGCTGCATGACATTCTTTGGGGCGTCCATGACGAAAAAAACCATGGTAGAAGCGAGGGAAGGAAAATTTCGGCGAGTTCCCGGTTACGGTGGGAGGTCGGGGGCCGAGCGATGCACGTTTCTCTCGTACACGTACGCGCGTGTGTGCGAGGCGTTGGCTCTAACTGAACCCAAGCGAGGCGTTGGGCTCTAACTGAACCCGAGCGATTGCACTGCAGGCTACACATTACTGAACCGGATTGATCGATCGATGGCTGTTAACTGAACTCGATCGAGCGATTCCTTCGCTACTTCTGCTAACTGAATCCGATCGATGCTACCTCTGGGATGAACAGTGAGCGTTGCCGGGGGGGTTGGATGAACAGTGAGCGGTGGCGTTGCCTCTGGATGAACAGGACCCCGTGGTGTGGTGGAGGGCTGGATGAACAGTAGATGGTGGAGGGGTGCCCGTGGAGGGGTGGTTGAACAGGACCCCGTGGTGTGGAGGGCTGGATGAACAGTAGACGGTGGAGGGGTGCCCGTGGAGGGGTGGTTGAACAGTAGCCGGTGGAGTAGCGCGCGGTGGAGGCTGGATGAACAGGAGCCCGTAGAGGCTGGAGGAGGTCGACGGTAGCCCGTGGAGGCTGAAGGAGGTCGACGGTGGAGATGAACAGTATCCCATGGAGTCCCGTTTTGCGGTACGCCACGCCCCTCCCGATGAACAGGACCCCTGTTTCGATCGTAGCGCTCCAACACAAGTCCGTTTCATCCGTTTTGCGGTACGCCACACCCCTCCCGATCAACAGGACCCCCGTTTCGACTGTAGGAGGTCCGTTTCATCTGTTTTGCGGTACGCCACACCCCTCCCGATCAACAGGACCCCCGTTTCGACCGTAGGAGGTCTGTTTCCTCGTTTTGCAGTACGCCAGACCCCTCCCGATCAACAGGACCCCGTTCCGAACGTAGGAGGTCCGTTTCCTCTGTTGTGCGGTACGCGGGGCCTCGTTTCCATCGCATGTTCCGTCCAAGCCCTCCCGATGAACACGACCACACATTCCGTTCCGACCCAGCTGGTTGGCTCCCACGCGTTCTGTTGCCTCCTGATGAACACGACGCATTCCGTTGCCTCCCCATGAACACGATGCATTCCGTTGCCTCCCCATGAACACGACGACGGCGCTGTTTCTCCGTTCTGACCCAGCCATGTACACGAGCCCTGGCCGTACGTATGCGCGAGTAGGCGTTCGAGACCCCGCCCGTATGTACACATACATGGCCATATTTTCTTTCTTGCACCCTGGCCGTTGTACGTACGTGTACATGCTACGTGCGCGCCTCTACTACGACACGTACGCGCCTCTACTACGACACGTGCGCGCCTCTACATCCACCAGTATATATGTGCATACACGTTCGCGACCAGAATGACAACGCTACGTACGCTTCGACCAGGTGGGTCCCGACTGTCAGGCACTTCCTTGCCTGCGAAGATGTAGCTGGTTGGTCCCAGCAGTCAGGGGGGCGAATCGTTTTTTTTGCCCGGACGCACTTCCTTGCATGCGAAGATGTAGCTGGTGGGTCCCAGCAGTCAGGGGCAAAAGTTTTTTTCATGAAATACGGTGGCCCGTCCGGTGGGTCCCCGTTGTCAGGTGGAGGAATAATTATTTTGCACGTAATAAGGAGGCACTTCCTTGCTGCAGCCGTGGACCCAGCTGTGTCAGCCTCTCCACGTACAGTCCACGTCCGATGGAAGCCGTTCCTTGACCATGTTGACCACGCCGTGCCGAGAGCACCAGGGCGGTGGACGATGACGAGGCCTAGGAAGGGGACGACGTGGAGCCGGGGAAGATGCGACAGTGGATGCCCATGCGTAGAGGAGTACGAGGGTTCACTGGTTCACTGCGGTGTGAGGCCGCCGTCGCCGTAGAATAACAGGGGGTGTGGGTGAGTAGAGGGATGGCATGGCCAGCGGTGGGAGTAGTAGGGGCGGTGAGGCCTCCGCCGCATCGCAGCCGGCCACGGGAGGCAGGAGCACGAGGCACGACCGGTGCTGGTTTGGGCGGCTGGAGCAAGAAGACCAGAGGTTGAAGAAACACTACGGCCGTTGGATGGACATCGTACGGTCACTGGAGCTAGAATCGTGCATATTGACTAAGTTGACAAAGCCCTCCATCCCCGTCAACTTAGTAGGCCCACAAGTCAGCCTGCCACTATACTGGGTCCCAGCTAACAGGGGGAGTATTCATTTTTTTACGTAATAAGGAGGCACTTCCTTGCGTGCGAAGATATAGCTGGTGGGTCCGAGCTGTCAGCGGCGGTAACGTTTTTTTCGTGAAATACAGAGGCCCTTTCGGCGGGTCCCTAATGTCAGGTGGAGGAATCATTATTTTGCGTGTAATAAGGAGGCATTTCCTTGCGTGCGGCCGTGGACCCAGCTGTCGGCCTTTCCACGTACAATCCACTTCAGATGCATGTCGGTCATTGACCACGTTGACCAGGCCGCGCCGAGAGCACCAGGGCAGTGGACGACGGCGAGGCCTAGGAAGGGAACGACACGGAGGCAAGGAAGACTCGACAGTTGTTTCCCACGCGGAGGGGAGTATGACTGTATGAGGGTTTACTGGTTCGTCTGCCATCACCGGAGAATAACAGCAGGTGTGGGTGAGTAGAGGGATGGCTAGGCCAGCGATGGGAGTACGGTGGGGCGGTGAGGCCTGCGCGGCAGCACGGCCGGCCATGGGGAGGAGGGAGCAGGCAGTCCCGCCGGCGCTTGTTTGAGCGGCTGGAGCAGGAAGAGCAGAGATTGAAGAAGCACAACGGTCGTTCGATGGACATCCAACAGTCACTGCTTGTGCGTCAACCTTTTTTTAGGAAAGCCTCAAATCTGTGGAAAACAACAGCCCATTTGCTAATTCTTAAGGGTTTTTTGGAGCCCATATTCTTTTTGTTGGCATTACAGCCCATATTGTGGCCACGGTTAAAAAATTATATGAAATTTTGCATATTTCGGTGCGGTCCGAACTGTTTTTAATCCCAAAATTTCGACTCACATTCAAACTGATTTAAAAAATAAATGTATATCAATATAAAATCCAACAAATTATCCAAGCATAAAAATTAATGTAATTTAAAATCTCGAAATGAAAAAAAGATATTTGACACTAATTGCCGGTTTGATGTGTTTTAAAAATGTACGGCCCATTTCTCATTACTGATAGGCTATTTTCTCGGCCAGCCGAATGAAGCTCTCCTCGTCTTGAAAGATTTGCAGCCCAACAGGCCTGACAAAGCGACTTACTTGGCAAATCACAAAAAAACTGGGATGTGGCCATGGACCCAGCTGTCAGCCTCTCCACGTACAGTACTCTTCCGATGGAAGTCGGTCGTTGACCACATTGACCACGCCGCACCGAGAGCACCATGGCGGTGGACGACGGTGAGGCCTAGGAAGGGGACGACGCGGAGCCAGGGAAGACGCGGCAGTGGATGCCCACACGGAGAGGAGTACGAGGGTTCACTGGTTCGGCTGCGGCGTGAGGCTACCGGCGCCTCAGAATAACAGGGTGTGTGGGTGAGTAGAGGGATACGCTGGGCCAGCGGTGGGAGTAGTAGGGGGCGGTGAGGCCTCCGCGGCATCACAGCCGGCCACGAGAGGCACGAGCATGCGGCACCACCGGCGCTGCTTTGGGCGGCTGGAGCAAGAAGACCAGAGGTTGAAGAAGCACTATGGCCGTTGGATGGACATCGTACGATCACTGGAGCTAGAATCGTTCATATTGACTAAGTTGACAAAGCCCTCCGTCCTCGTCAACTTAGTAGGCCCACAAGTCAGCCACCCACTATGGTGGGTCCCAGCTAGCAGGGGGTATTCATTTTTTGGTGTGTAATAAGGAGGCACTTCGTTGCGTGCGAAGATATAGCTGGTGGGTCCGACCTGTCAGCGGGGGGAACGTTTTTTTCACGAAATACAGAAGCCCTTCCCATGTACAATGCACGTACAGTGCGTAATAAGGAGGAACTTTCCTTGCATGCGACCATGGACCTCGTGGGTCCCAGTCGTCAGGCTCTCCACGTACAGTCCTCTTCTGATGACTCTCGTATGTTGACCACGCCACGCCGAGCGCACCGAGGCGGTGGACGACGGCGAGGCCCCAGACTGGAACGACCCAGAGATGGGGAAGACGCGGCAGTGGAGTCGCAGACGGAGAGGAGTGGGAAACTTGACTGGTTCGGGTGCGCGGTGGGCCTACACTCGGCAGAGAATAACAGGAGGTGCGGAGTGGAGGGATGGCCTGGCCGTCGGCGGGGTAGTGTTTCGCTGAGGAGCGTAAAACAACAACGCTAGACGCCGAAGGCTGGAACAGGCGGTTTCGGCAGCGCTAGGGGAAGAAGACGAGAGATTGAAGAAGAATGCCAGCCGTTGGATGTAAATCTAACGCCTTCTTAGGCTTCGACCTACTGGCCCACATGTCAGCCAGTCCATTTGTTTTTTAGTCCATTTGGTGGGCTGGGTGAAACAATGATGTAGCATCTATGCAGCCCGTTTAAATCCCATTTGCATTTTTCTCGAAATCCGCGGACTTGCTGGGCTGGGTGAAAATATCATGTTGGGCTAGACAGAGAAATATTATAAAAACATAAACACATGATTGCACGTCAGTAAAATCTTTGCAAGCTTATGTACGCAATCACTAGGAGTTAACTTGCCAAGTTATATATAAACAATTATTATTATTATTATTATTATTTTGTAAGAACTTTCAACTTACGAAATAAAATATCATTTTAATTTGATGAGTTAATAGTACGTGGGGTATTATTATTTTTTAGGCTAGACGTGCGACAGTTGAGTTGGTTCTAGGGGAAAGTACCGGGAGAAAACTCAGTTTACATCGAAAAAGAAAGTGGGAGAAAATTCAGAGACCTGCTGGGTCCACCCGAGGAGGGGAATATGTTGGGAGGAAGGAGATTCAAAGCACGGCAGCCGAGTGAACTAGTTTTTTTTACGGACAAGTGAACTAGTTTACATACATAAGCAAATAGCCACTAAAAAAGCAATCAGGTTAATGGGTTCTTAAAAGAAATATTTCGGACGAAACAGATAATTATGACACATAGGCTAATGCATTAAACACTCAGATGATAAAGGTGCTTATAAAAAGATAAAGTACAACATCTAGACCTTCCTGGCACGCTTGATCATGACGCTGCGGCTGTCCGTGTACTCGTCGGTTACGGGAAGCAGACACACCCTCATGTCCAAGATCTGCCTGTACATGTCGTAGCATGCATATGCGTCCTTGGCCGCGTAGGTTATGTAGGCTAGATTCAGAGGTACCTCCCACGTGTTCAGGTCGTCTTCTTTCATGTTGGTGTATCAGGGGTCGATGATGGTCTCAGCGAGGTCAACCATGGAGTCCTTCTCCTGCCTGTTGCTGATGATCTTGTATTGCTTCTGGATGTCGACAAGCTTGTTGCACCAGATGGCCGAATCATCGCGTTCTTCCTTCTCTCCACCATAGCAAAGGTGCAGTCGGCGCTGCCGATGAAACGGGCGAATGCTCCAGAACCTGGTGCATCCATAGGACCGAGTCTGTATCGTTGGTGTACATCGCATTCAACTTGGTGCAGGCATAGGACTGAATGGCGAACTCAAAGGGGAACTCCTTGCTGAAGTCCATATCCAGCAGGCTCACCCCTCGGATCGCCATTGGAGTCTCTTCGAGTGAATGAGTGTGTAGGCGGCGGCAGCAGTTCGTTTTTCAGCTCTTGGGGAACTGGATTCAATAGTAAGCTGAGTGTGTACAGGCGACAACAGTTATTACCCCTCCCTCGTCAGCTGCACAGCCGGCAGAAGATGCACCCTCGGCCACACGTCGGTTCATGAGTGGGTCTGTATTGGTACTGTAATAACAGGAGTTAGTGGTCACTTTACTTAAATTTAATTAGCTTTAATAGAAATTTATACTTAAAACAAGCAATGCATTCGCTCGTTCTATCAGTGCCACAGGATCAACATGCACAACAATTAGAATTATTATTCTCAGGACGCACATGATCAACACATTTGTCGCACTTTCACAAAGATAATACTACCAAGTTTGAACTGTTTGTTATGGTTGTTGTCCTCTGCATCATCATGCCGTGTTTCCCAGCTTGCAAGATTCAGAACCAACAAATAAGATCCAAATAATAAGTACAACAAATATGCCTACACATCTCATTGATTCCCAGCTTGCAAGATTCAGAACCAACAAATAAGATCCAAATAATAAGTACAACAAAGATGCCAACACACCTCATTGATTCCCAGCTTGCAAGATTCAGAACCAACAAATAAGATTCAAATAATAAGTACAACAAAGATGCCTACACATCTCACTGATTCCCAGCTTGCAAGATTCAGAACCAACCAATTAGAGCCTTTTGATAAAGTGAATATCGGGATTAAATCCATCTTGGCTAGCCATGTCATACAATCGAAGAACTTGGCGAATGCTCTTGACTGTCACAACATCTGTAGTTGAGTATTCCTATTTGAACATCATGTTTGCACAGCACAAACAAGGAGACAAGAGAGCATGATTTCGCTTTAATAGAGGCCTCCTTGAACTCAACCTCCAGCTCTACTTGGATGAGGTCTGCCTGGAGTTCCATGATTCAATTCATGCGCCTTTTTCTGCAGTTCACCTAAAATGAAGCAAAGATTGCATCATCCAGCTAGCAAGAAGTACTTGCTCTTGTGAGTTGGTAGGTTCTTCTTTAGTAGTTGCACTAAAATTGAGGAACATTAAGGTTGGCTGTCCGGCTCATGTAAGGTGCAACTATAATTTTCTTATCCTTTTGTGCAGTTCCACTAAAATAAAGTGCCATTGTGGTGACAGTGACGGCTCCATCTTGCAAAGGCTAATAAAATGTTGCATGAGATTACCAGCAGAACTTGACAGAGATTTTGGAAACTCCAATCACCATTTTGTGCAGTTCCACCAAAATTGGGAGATGTTGCCCACGTGACATTTTAGTTGAACTGCACAAGACACTCATTCCAAAAAAAAGTGTTTTGTGCAGTTCACCAAAAGGTCACAATAGCAACAAGGTGAAATGGATATCCCTATCTGCACAAAAAGATAGAAAGTAAATAGTTGCTTGTCAATAAAAATATACGAAACATATACAAAATGAAAAGAAGCATCTTAATTATGTTCATGGCAATCACGCAAGGATAGTAGAAATTTTAAAACGTCAGCAATGCTTCATGTTACCAGAAGCATTACGATCAACAATGAGATTCCTCAAATATGGGATTACTTTAATGGTGGCATTGCTTGTTTACCAGACACAGTAATCAACAGCAGCTAAAGAGTTGGTTTAAGGGCATGGGACCGTGGGGACACCAGGACACTCAGTAGCGTAAAGGAGCAACTTACTTATCATACTGGGGGAAACAGCAGGAGTGCCATTTGTAACACAATTTAATTGCATCTTATCACTGGAGGCATTAGATTAACAATAACACTGGTTAGACATGTCCCTAAGGTAACAATGTGATCGCTTCATTTTACATGTGCCCTTACATTAACAACAACAAAAGGTTGGTATAAGGACATGCGACAGTGGAGGCATTATCACAATGTACCTACGAGGAGGCATAAAGTGGTGATGCCGAGTTTATTCATGCTATGTGAGGGCAGCAAACCTAATCCTGGAGACCTTGTACTATGTGAGGGCAGCAAATCTAATCCTGGAGACCTTTTACTATGTGAGGGCAGCAAATCTAATCCTGGAGACCTTTTACTATGTGAGGGCAGCAAATCTAATCTTGAGACCTTTTACTATGTGAGGGCAGCAAATCTAATCCTGAGACCTTTTACTATGTGAGGGCAGCAAATCTAATTCTGGAGACCTTTTACTATGTGAGGGCAGCAAATCTAATCCTGGACATACTCTGTTGACTTGTCCACCAGCCGCCACTTTCTATCCTTTTTTCAACCAATAATAGATTTGTTCCTTATCCAGATTGTACTGCGTTTTCCCATTATTTCCCTTTTCAACCAAGAGACCGGTTGGGTATCTGGTCTCTACTACTTTCACCATATTATTTCCTCTTTGAATCAAGTCCTAGATTAATGCTACAACTTTCCCCCCTTTCTTCGTTGTTTGAACAAAGCCCTAGATTCGAATGCATGAAGTAACTTTACCTCTAATAATACTAAAAATTTAGGTGGCTTTGGAAGAGCTGATGGGAGTAGAAAAAGATGCACATGCAGACACGTGGGGAGCTAGGGCAGTAGAGCAAGGCCGCTTTTGAAGAACTTATACCCGAGGGTCGCCGCGATGTCGACGGCGGAAGGTCGGATCTGCGGACAATACGGCAGGGAGGAAGAAGGGTCGGAGGACCTCCCGAGTCGGTGCTGTGTCGGAGAGAATGACACGGGTAAAGGATCGGGCCCCTCCGGAAGCTGTGGGTTTCCTCCCTCGGCGGCGATGACCACGTGAACGATGCCTGCGGTCGCCAGCGCCGTGTGGAAACGCTGCGCGGTGCGGGGCCGCAGGCCGGCGCCTTGGATGATTTGGCACAGCCGACTACCGCTCGCGCCCATCGCCTCCATAGGTGCTTGTGGCTTCTGGTCACTTGGTCTTGGATTGGAGTGAGCAGTGTTGCGCAGAGACTTGGGAGTAGATGGATTGGAGTGGTGGGGTGCCTTTATTATATGAGAGTCCAAACTCTGTTGCATTCACATCGTGATGGCTCTATTCTGCTTCTCCAATTAATTCCCTCTGCATGTAATTGAGGATGCGTCATTGACCGTTCAACGTCTCGGGAACCGCTACCCTCTCCCTCCTTGGCATTCAAGCACCTATGGACCCGTCGACGACGAGGTGCCTATGGTGACTTCGTAAATTTCAAGATGATAGTGTCGTGCGTGTGTGCGTTCATAGGGGTGAGTGTATGCGCGTGTATATGAGCGCTTGCGTCTGTACTATGTAAAAAAATGTAAATGCGTGTCAAAAAGAGACTAGTCGGTATACTCAATATTGTGCACCTCGGAGAGGAAAATGATAGAACTAGTACGTATTTATTTACGGTGCAGATTCACTCATTTTGCTCCATATGTACTCTGTCTCGGTGTAGTCTAGTCACTTGTTGAAATCTCTAGAAGGGCAAATACTCCCTTCTGGTTTACAGGGCTATACTAGCAAGTAGTTGTACGTACTAGTACAATAGTGGGCTCACATAGCAATTTTGTCTCATGCAAGAGCCTGGCTATATGCGTACTCCAATATTCGCAACTGCAATGTTCGGTTTGCGCTTGGCTCTTCGCCTTTTCGAGAAGACAAACAATGATGTTACTACTACTGCTTCTACAGTGTCAAATCCACTGCTGCATGTCCGTCCACCGCGAGCGGGACGGATAGCTTGTTGTAGAAGTACTACTAAGCAAAAGCCCGTCCTCGTTTGCGAGCAACCATGCGCATGGGTGAGGGAGAAGGCGTGTTGTAAAATCAAGCTTCTCCTCGTTGTACGAGTTGACGCGATACATCATAGCACTGGCCCCACATGCTTGCCTCTAAACTTGGTTGAAAGACCCGCAGTGTACAATATATTTGCTGCAACCTCTAACATTTACCCACCACAAATTAAAATATATGTGGCCGTATGCATCGTTCTGATGCAGAGGCCGGTGAGTCCCCCTTTTTGAAAAAAACAAATTAAAAAATATATTCCTGTCTTGACCAGATGAGCATGCAAACTACAATCACCAGGGTGTCAGGTAGGGCCAGAAGACTATTTTAAATTTTTTAAAAAAACTTCGAGACGGCCACATAGCATGGAGCTGACCCCAACGATTTTAAGCTTACAGGCATGGTACACGCTATCCTAAACTAATCTACACATGAAACTGCCACACGAGCGTCCGGGCTGCGCTTGGCTCTTCACCTCTTCGGGAAGTCGAATAATGATGGAGTACTACTGCACTGGAGGAGTACTACAGTACGCTTCTAGCCATCTGACACCGATTGAACTGCTGCATGTCCACCGCGTGCGGGAGGGAGAGTGTGTAGCGAAAGCTTCTCCTAGTCTTGCCAGCCACCACGCTCATGGGCGAGGGAGGGACGCTCCTGCCTTTGCGTGTATGACAGGTGGGCCCGAGAGGTGTGTGGCCAACCTGTCATACAGCCAAAGGCAGGTACAGTTAAGTCTGCGAGGGAGAGGATAATCAAACTTCTCGTTGATGTACGAGTTGATGCGACACATCAAAGCACTGCACTCGATATATTTCAATAATTTGCGTTTACCGATGCATTAATTACAACGCATGCATGCATGCCATGACTCTCCTTTTGATACTTGCATGTATTGATTTAATGAACCTTGAAGTAGTATAAAATATGTGATGGTAAAGCTTTGTAATACCCCGGCCCAAGTCGAGAGATGGTTGTGCACGAGGAGGGCGAGATCATGCAGACCGAATAGGACCCGACGATGGAGCTCTCTAAGGTATCGATGGACCTCACCGTGCTGCACTGCCCCTTGTGCCTCCGCCCCTTGACGCCTCCAGTGTATGAGGTTCGAATACACCATGTCCGTTTGGCTGATTGAGCAAGGTGCAGGTTTCTTGATTGATGTGCTGTTCGATTGATTTCTGCAGTGCAAGGGAGGGCACCTGGCCTGTGCGGACTACCGCGTCGAGCGCCCCGGGAACCAGCGGCAGTGCCAGAAGTGCGAGCGCGGCGGTGGCTTCAACGTGCGGAACACGGCGGTGGACTCCGTCCTTTCGTCGGTGAGGGTGGAGTGCCCGCACGAAGGCTGTGGGCTCTACGTCACTTACCACAAGCTTGTCGATCACCAGAGCGTGTGTTCGCTCACGCCCTGCAAATGCTCCGTGCCTGTCTGCGGCTACGAAGGCCCGCCACCGGCGCTCTACCACCACATCAGCACCGCGCATCCCATGCCCATGCACAGGATCCAGTACGGCAAGGTGCTCCAGCTGCAAGTGCCACTGTCAGAGCCACGGCTCTTACTGTTTGCGGAGCAGGACCGTCGCACGTTTTTCTTGGTCAGCGGCGTGCTCGACATCGGCGCGCCTATTGCCGTGTCGGTCGTCTACATCAGAGCGGGGGCGTCCCCACTGCCGCACTACATGGCCAAGCTGTGGGCGAACAGCCCGCCGGGGGAGCCCAAAGGCACGACCGACACCGTCAAGGTGGAAATGGAGGTGACAAGCAGCAAGGATCCCGACAACATCGATGTGCAGGAGCCGACCTTCTTGACAGTTCCTCCCAAGCTGCTGGCCGGGGCTAAGCTTGTGTCCCTCCACATTCAGATTGACAAGCTCACGTCCTAAATGTTTCTACAGTGCCTTCTGTTTATCTTAGTAATATGCTAATATAGGGATTACCTTGGTCTACTTTAGCTTAACAAATGGTGGGTTTTGGTGGCGATGCAGCAATTACTTCGACATCAGATCAGTAATTTCCAACAGTCGAACGGATATTTTGTGTCTGTTGGATATAAAGTTCCTTTGGGTAAGAAGTACTACTTGTCATCAAAATGGATAAAAGGAGATGTATGTAGAAGTATTTTAGTTCTAGATACGTCCCTTTTTATCCATTTTGATGACAAGCACTCCCTCCGTTCCATAATACATGCCTTCCATTTGTCAAAATATAGATGTATCTAGACATGTTTTAGTACATAGGTACATCCATGATAGAGCCAATCGGATGGTTGAGAACACTACAATTCGTAGCTACAGATGCGTGTGTGACTCCCAGATGCAGAGGCCGGGGGTCATCATCCTCCTTTTCAAGAAAAAATAGACGCGTGTGTGAGAGGACGAGTGCGTGCGTGCACCTCTTCTCTTCTTGTATAACGTACTACTAAACTCAGAGTACAAGTTTTTGTGGGTGGCACGATGGTGCGTGTGAGAAGTCCCGAGAGATAGGTTTAACACGTCTGAAAAAAGGACTAGCCTAGAGCTCGCCACGCGGCTATTCCTGTCGAACGCCCCATTAACCGTAAGATATGTATAAGACGGTGCCAGTTATTGCACGTACACAGCAGTACTCCCTCCTTTCCGGTTTATATGGCTTAATTCAAAAATCTCACCAACCAAGATGGTGAGTGGTGGAATATTTTTTGTAGTTTGCAAAAGCACCTAATTAATGCTCTTGTTTTTCTCAAAAAATTATGTTTATCAATGCATTAATTGCAATGCATGCATGCATAAAGTACATGCATTGGTCAATTTTCTCTTAATACTTGCATGCAATGATTTAATGCACCTTGGAATCTGAACATGTGTTGGGGAACAACCAAATTGAGCCTTATAAAATGGAAAAACTAAAATTTTGAGATAAGCCCTATAAAACCGGAAAGGAGGGAGTAGAAAAAAGAAGTACTCCATCCGGGAATAGTGCCGCACTTTGAAACTAGAACCGTCAATAAATTTTGAGCTTGCGTCTCGTCACATTCCAAATTACTCCATGCTATATTGAATTGCAAACCTATTCACACAGATCACAACCTAAACGGTTTCCCACTTAGGAGCGTATTAGTACCACGCTATATTGAATTGCAAACCTATTCACACCGATCACAACCTAAACGTTTTTCCACTTAGGAGCGTATTAGTACTCGGTTATAAATACTAGTATGCCAAGATGACTGCATATTCCTCCTTAACTCCTCATCCACAAAAACAAACAAGTCATTCAACATCCTTCCCTTGCGTCTGCCATGGCCAGCGAGAGTTATGGGTCGATAGATTGCCACAAGGGAGAGGCGAGCATGGAAGCGGAAGCACGAGAGATGTCCCGCCTCGCTGCGAGAGCATCCGACATGTCCCACCGTGCGGAAGTAGCAGCACAGAGGTCCCGCCGCGCCGCTGAAGCAGCACGGAGGTCCCGCCGTGCCGTCGATGCAGCAGACTGGTCCGACCGTGCCACGGAAGCAGCAGAGATGTCCCGCCGCGCCACGAATGCAGCAAAGATGTCCCGCCGCGCCGCGGTGGCCTGGGAAAATTTCTCGCGAGCAGGCGACGACTGTTACAGGCGCATGCATGCGATCTTCCATAGCCAGATGGATCAGATCTCCGGCTGGGCGAGGTTGCAGGACGACATGAAAGCCTCGTTTGAACAGGCTACCGGCATCATCCGGCAACTAAGGGAGGGCAATGAGAGACTCCGGGCCGAGCGCGACCTGCTGAGGGAGAAGATCGTCCAAAGTGCAGACCAGCAGGAGGAGACCAGTGCCTTGTTGAAGAGGACCGGCGTCATCGTCAAGAAACTTATGGACGAGAATGACATGCTCTGCAACGAGCGCCAAAGGTTAGTGGAGGAATCCGTGGATGTTCTCAAGCAGCGTCTTGAGGACACGAAAGAGCTCATCGCCGCTCGCCGCGGAGACTAGTTCCCGCGGCCTGCAGCAACGCATCAAGAAAGTAGAGATCAGCGAGCCAGATCCTTGTCTTCCTTCTTCTTTTGCCCTTGTGTATTTCGGGCGTAGCCGCAAGTGGCTTTTTTAATTATCTTTCTAATTATGTAAGACAATTAATCGTCCTTATCTTTCTGTGGAAGATCAATGTTGCGAGGATGGAATGAAGAAAACTCTTGCTGTGGTGACCCTGGCGTTGCTGTTCTTCTAGTTGCTGCTGGGCTTCCTTCAGTTTCCTAGTTTCTTTTGATGTAATAATCGATTTAGGATGTGGATTGTGTCATTGGTTGTGAAATGTTGGGTTCTAGCGCGGATGTTTGGCCTTTGTTGGCCTCTTGGGATGTTGCGATTTCAATCTGGTAGCTTTTAGTCCTTCGTGTTAGGCTGGAGTTGTGCTGAACTTCTTGTGAATTGTGGTGGTTTTCAGTAATGAAAATCGGAAGGGGCAAGCCCTTCTTTGATAAAAAATTAATCGTCCTTATATATTCATCAGTCTTGCTATAAGTCGCAGTAGATGCTATATAGGTCCGTTGGATCTTACATCAAGATCCGTGCTTTCAGATTTTCTTTTCTCTCTCTTAAATCTCAGTTGAGTGAGACATAGCCACGCCATTAAACAGAGGCTCGGGCGCCATTAATGGAGACCTTGGGAGAGAGGTGGACGTCAGATGGAGGTCAAAGGGCTCTCCTCCCGATAAGCACGCGCAGGGGTCTGATCGTACGCCTCTCGTACTCAAATAGCTACCCTGCATGGCGCCTCCTAGCTAATAAAAAATGGGGACGCTTGGCGGCACATAAATGGTACTAGTAAGTAGAACGCCCACGGTTTCAATAATACTTGTGTTTCCGATTGTAACGTGACAGCACTTGTTCCAAAATGACTTTGTTGATTGTTAATGTGTGCGCCTTCGCAAATCGGACTGCAAATTTACCACAGCATGTTGGTGCCATGTCATGGCACCAAGCCAAGTTTCATTATTTTCATGCGTGTTTTGGATTTACAGGAATTAAAAAACTAAGTTTCTCAATGTTTCCAACCCAGCCACGATGCCCAGAATTTTGAATTTCATTCCCATTTCTTGCATGGAACCTAGAAATTTACCCGAGGACACACATGTGATTTTTCAACCAACTTTGGTGCATTGGAACATGTGCTTGTATTTTAAATTTGAATTATGCACACAAAGGTGACACGTTCCCTCCCAGAACCACGAGCCTTCTTGAGAGAAGCTCCGATTTGCAAGAAGCTTATACCAAAATTTGATCCTATTCGGCCATTTTTTTACCACGACATGGTACTACCATGACATGACACCATGCCAAGTTTCATGATTTTAAAACCAAGTTTCTCAATGTTCTCGACCGAGCCACGATGCCCAGATGTTTGAATTTTATTCTCATTTTTTGCATGGGACCTACTCCCTCATTCCATCTATATAGGGCCTAATGTGTTTTTCAAGACAACCTTTGACTATTGACAAGATTAATAGCACATGATATGTATACTATGAAAATTATATTATTGGAAGCTCCTTTGACATACAAATTTGAAGGTATGCTTTGTGTAAGTTGCATGTCGTATATTATTGATCTAACGTTTGGTCAAAGTTAGCCTCGAAAAACGCATTAGGACCTATATAGATGGAAGGAGGGAGTAGAAATTCACCCGAGGACACAAATGTGATTTTTCAACCAACTTTGGTGCACGGGAGCATGTGCTTGTAGTTCAAATTTGAATTATGCACATTAAATGACCAAAAACTCAATAAATGTGTAAATAAGGCCAAACGAAGCCGGAATAGTTCCATAATTTAACAGGGCACTCATGTAGTTCTATGTTGCCTTTGTAAATAAACTCAAGGGGGACAACGTATATTGTTTCGCACTTAAAGGTGGCATGTTCCCTCTCAGAACCACGAGCCTTCTTGAGAGAAGCTTTCGTTTGCAAGAAGCTTATACCAAAATCTGTTCCTATTCGGCCAATTTTTTTTACCACAACATGGTAGTACCATGACATGACATCCATGCCAAGTTTCATGATTTTCAGACATGTTTTGGATTTACAAGAATTCTAAAACCAAGTTTCTCAATGTTCTCGGCCAAGCCATGATGCCCAGATGTTTTAATTTTATTCTCATTTCTTGCATGGGACCCAGAAATTCACCCGAGGACACAAATGTGATTTTCAACCAACTTTGGTGCACGAGAGCATGTGCTTGTAGTTCAAATTTGACTTATGCACATTAAATGACCAGAAACTCAATTAATGTATAAAAATGACAAATGAACCCTGAATAATTCCAAAATTTAACAGGACACTAATGTAGTTCTATGTTGCCTTTGTTAAGAAACTCAAGGGGGGGGGGCAGCGTATATCGTTTCACACTCAAAGGTGACACGTTCCCTCTTAGAACCATGAGCTTCCAAATCGGCCCAATTTTTTTACCACAACATGTTAGTGCCATGACATGACACCATGCCAAGTTTCATGATTTCCAGGCGAGTTGTGGATTTACATGAATTTAAAATCAAAGTTTCTCGATGTTCTCGGCCGAGTCATGACGCCCAGATGTTTGAATTTCATTCTCATTTCTTCCATGGGACCTAGAAATTCAACCAAGGACACACATGTGATTTTTCAACCCACTTTGGTGCACCGGAGCATGTGCATGTAATTCATATTTAGATTATGCACATTAAAAGTCCAGAAACTCAATTAATGTATAAAAAGGCCAAATGAACCCAAAATAATTCCAAAATTTAACAGGGCACTCATATAGTTCTATGTTGCCTCTGTAAATAAAATCAGGGGGGAGGCAGCGTATATCGTTTCGCACACAAAGGTGACACGTTCCCTCTCGGAACCACGAGGCTTGTTGAGAGAATCTCCGGTTTTGTAAGAGGCTTATACCAAAACTTGTCCCAATTCAGCCAAAAATTATATGTATGAAAACAGGGTTTAGATTATCCCAAACATCTCGCTACCTAGACCAATAATGTACTATGATTTGAATTCAACATAAAATGGATACAAATATTTGAATTGGAGAGCGTATGGTACATGTAGTTCATAGTGAAATATGATTACTGTTATATGTATGTTTTTTGTTATCAAGATAATATTTAAATTATTGTATAACTTGACAACAATCGTATTCAAATAAGGAAAATTGATTCAAATTTAGTCCATATGGTAGACGACAATATATATGTTCACATGGTGGAGTAAAATGTTCATATATGATGGAAGATCAAAATGTATGACTACATCAATTATAAACCGCAAGGTCACCTAACGATATATTCGAATTCAACATAACATGGATTCAAAAATTGAAATTCGAGATCATGGCATCTGTAATCATATAAAAAGGGACATTACTCTTTCTTTGGTGGGAATTGATTTGTTTTTTGTTGTTGTTGAGGGAAGTGCGAATCTATTTGGTACTGTGCAGGGTAATCTTGTTCTCCCAATTTTTTTTACATTTTTCTTGTAGTTTTTTCAATGGAATCTATAGCAATATAGTAGAAGGGGACATGACTCTCTTGTGTCTTGTATGAATTGTTTTTTTACACGTTAAGTTTGTTCTGCCGAACAAGGAATCCACACCTTGTTATCCCGAAATTTTCAAGCTCGAGTATTTTTTGTCTCACCTGCTTTGAAACTCCCACTTCTTCAACCCGCGTCGTGCCTTGTTATCCCGAAATTTGGACGCGCGCGAGAACTCCCTCCTCATCTGAAATCACTCCCGCGGCCCAGACACGCGAAATCCCCCTTCTACCCCTCAGCCGAAAATGAAGCTCCACGTCGCGGTGTCAAAACCGGTGGGGGTACGCTGGTAACTTACCCTACATTTCGGACAAGCGCGTCCCTAAGCTTGGCTCCCCCCTCCCCCTTCGCCCCCCATTCATACATCGAGGCCGCCAAAACCCGCGAAACCCCACGCTCCTCCATCGGTCTCCCGACCACCGCCTAGCCGGAGACTCTTCCCTGACTATGTCGTCCACCGCAACAGCTCGCCGTCGCTCATCCACTTCACCGGATGAGGATCCGTTGTCGATCTCGTCGTCCCACTGGATCAACCGCCCCGTCCTCCACCTCCAAGGAGCTGCCCCGATGTTCGCCTCGTCTATCGTGCCACCTCAATCCCCATAGCGCCGTCTTGACCTACCCCACCGGAACCACAACACCCTCACCAATTCCTCCGATGAAGCCGAGGACAACTCGGCGCCACCAAGGAGGTTCTGCACTCACCGCTGCATTTTATCTTTTATTCGATCTCATGGGGCTGCTGGTGCTCGATACCGAGCAGACATGGCGTGTCTCCATCGACGGCGCCGTCGCCAGCCACATCATCCACGACGTCTCTCCCCCATGTCGTTGCTTCCTCGGCAGCGACTTCCACAACGACACTAGCTGCAGCTGCTCCAGCTCTCACTCGCGCTGCGGCTCTGTTCTTGCTGTCGGTCGCGCTGATGCACTGCTCCTGCTTTCGTTCGTGCTGCTGCTCTGCTCTTGCTCTCGCTTGCGCTGCTGCTGCTGCTGCACGAGCTCCGGCAGCTACAGGAGTTGCTGCTTTAGCACTCGCTCGTGGTGCTACTGCACGACTTGCTCTTTGCTAGTGCGTTCCCTACTTGAGCATCTGCTGATTTAGATCACTGCTTCTCTGCTACTAGTGCTCGAACGCCCTAAACATCTATTACAATGCTCTGTTACTAGTTCAATCAGTTTCGACAGTAAAATTCAGTTTCGACTGTGAAGTTCATTTTCTTCAGTTAAGTTCAGAGTGAACAGTACTTGCAACATCTGTCGGAGCGGCCGTGGCGCGGCTGATGCGTTTTACATCTAGCACTTTTTGGTGATGTATTTTACATCATCTATTGCATATGATATTAGGGTCCCACTTTAGATTAACGTTGTCTGTCTTGTCATGCTTCAGCCTCGTCGTCGTACACCTTAGGGAGCTGCTCCAACGATGGAACCGTCCATCACAGCGGAGCATTACCCTCGGCACTGTTTCCAGAGGCCTCGGATCTTCTTCCCCGCCTCCGACAGTCACACCAACATCATCACCATCCTCCACGTCCAACCCAATGATGCTGAGGTCCACAAGGCTATGCCAAAGAGGTTGTACACTCGTCGCGTCACTTTGTTTCTCCATTCCTCTGTTCTTCCAATTCATGTGAGCCAAACACCCAGGTTGACTGAAATCCTATGTTTCCAAATGCTCTGTTTTGCACGTGCATTCCTATCCTATTCCTGTGTTTTTCCTGTCCCTGCGTTTATAGAATCCTCCAATTCTAAGGAGCCCTTACAAATTTACTTCATTTTCAGATAGGCGTCAAAGAAAACTCTGTGTGTTATGTCATGCTCCTGCCGTGCCGTCATCCACCCCACCTGAGGTGCACCATCGACAGAAGCGTTCACTGCAGCAGAGATCCCCCTGCAGACTTCCTTTCGCTGCCTCAGATCATCTTCCCCATTGCCGGCAGCCATGCCAAGTGCATTACCATCATCGACTGAGCAGATGAACCTGAGGACTACACAGTTCCGGAAGAGAGGTCGCAGTCTTTCGTGTTTGCTTTCGTTATACATCGGTTATTATTACCTGCTACTTCATCGTTCAATCTTGAGTTTTGAATTGCCCATGGGTCTCATATCGAGCCAGCAACGAATAGTATCTGTCTACTATCTGGTTCACCTGGGGTCTTCTATGTGGTTCATGTTGGGTGGGCAGCAAACAATAGATGATCCATTGTCTATCTTTTTAAACTGAAGCTATAATCTACCTGCTATCATTAGTTTTGGATCCATCCACTCGTTTGCTACCATCAGTCTTAATTTTTGCATGCACCCCTTAGGCCTTACAAAATCTAACTATTTTTTTATTATGCATGTCAGATATTGTACACAATCGTACTGAACATGTAGAGAAAAAGAGAAGACTGTTGCATGCGAATATAATGTCATGCAGACACCGCTCCATGGTGGGCGAAGTGCCCCTCCCCCTCCTGCATTTCCAGATTGTATTCTAGAGGAAGATAACTGTTCAGATGGAGATTCAGAAGGAGCCGACCACGCCTGTTTACCACCTGAGGTGTTTTCTCTAACCTGGCATGCTGATGTTGGTCATATCATGCATATGGTGCCTTGCATTGCTTACATTATACATCTTATATGTCATCATCTTAGTTTAGATTTGCTTTGTGTGAATGCCACCTGTTTGGTTTCTATATCATACTCCCACCATTCCTAAATATTTGTTTTTTTAGAGATTTCAACAAGTGACTACATATGGAACAAAATGAGTGAATCTACACTCTAAAATATGTCTATATACATCCGTATGTGGTAGTCCATTTGAATCTCTAAAAGACAAATATTTAGGAACGGAGGGAGTATATGGGAATTATGCAATGCCATCTTCTTTAGCCAGGCATCATATACGTGAATCATGCAATGCCATCCTGTTTAGCCAGTCATCGTATATGTGAATTGTATCGTGCCATATTTTTTTCCATAATGTATTCCATTTGTCAACAATGTTTATACATTCATCTACTCTTCTTGTGCATCAGCCATTTGAGTCGGCCATGGGAAAATCTGGAGCGAAAACAAGGTCTTTTGAGCAGTCAGTGCTACCTGTCGATGCAGATTTCTTGCTGGTTACACATAGCTCCTCAGAGGAGGATTCAGAGAGAGATGACCAGTCATACCCCCCCCCCCCGAGGTGCATGCTCTAACTTGGCTAGGTTATATTGTTCATATCATGCATATGGTGTCTTGCATTGCCATGCCATCTGCTTAGATTAGACATGCTTTGTGTGAATGCCTCCTGTTTGCTTTCTATATCAGATATGTGAATTATGCAATGCCATGTGTTTCAGCCAGTTATCATATATGTGAATTATGCACCGCCATGGAGCCAGGCATCATATATGTGAATTATCTCATGCCATCTTTTTTTCATTACGTATTCCATTTGTCGACAATCTGTGTATTGAACTACTCTTCATGTGTATCAGCCATTTGAGCCGGTTATGGAAAAATCTGGAGTGAAAACAAGATCTTCAGAGCAGGCAATGGTACCTGTTGAAGCATATATCTCGATGGTTACAGGGAGCTCCTCAGAGGAGGATTTAGAGACAGATGACCAGTCCTATATCCCACCTGAGGTGTATGCTCTAAGTTGCAATGTTTATATTTCTCATATGATGCATATGGTGTCTTGCATTGCTTAGTTTAGACATCATATGCACAATATTGAATTCTATCTGCTTAGTTTAGAGATCATACATGCGAGTGCCAGCTGCTTAGTATATGAATCAATTATGTCAATTATATCATGCCATCATGTATACTTAGACAACATGTATGTGAATTATTTCATCCCAACCTATTTTAGAAAGACATCATATAGTTTTGTCATGTCATCCTGTTTAGGTACTCATCATATGTTGAATTATGCCATTATATCTTGTTAAGTTGTCCATCATATATCTGAAACTGTGTCATGCTATCCTGTTTAGTTAGGCATCATATATGTGAAATTGTGTCATGCTGTCCTGTTTGGTTAGACAACATATATGTGAATTACCACATCTGTCTATCATACAATGTCTGTATGTTCAATTTCTTTTCTTGTTTATCAGCCATTTGAATTGGAGGGGGTGATGCAGTATCTAAGGGAGCAAAAACTCATTCTTCACAAAAGACAGTGCTACTCGTCGATGCAGATAGAACCATGGTTGTACTGGCCCACAAACTAGCCCCACCACACATAATCGAGACTCTTCCAGATTGCACACTTACACCGTTGGGCAGAGAACCAGCTACAACCCATCTAACCGCAACCCCAGCGGATAGTAACCCACTTATAGTTGACAAAGCACCATGTCCACCATAGAGTACCCCCACACGAGCAATTTGTAAAGCTACTGCAGTGCCCAAAGCGCGAAGACCACCACAGCTAACCCAAACCCCACGTTTAAAGAAGAAGAGCAACTTTTCTCAGGTCAGATTCCATAGCTATGGTCCATACTCCTTTGTTGTTGCATCACTGTATTTACTCATACCAACTACTTCCGAATTTGAAGGATACAATTGAAACTCCAATGGTGCAACAGGTATGTTTTAAACCTATTTCTTTAACTAGATTGCTGTTCTAACTTCTTGCTTTATGTTGATTTCAGTTTAAGTTGTATAAACAGTTATGTTCTCATGTGATGCACATTACAAGTGCTGCCAATGCTGTGTAGTTTCTCACACTTATATTCTGTCTATGCTGTTGTGTCTTAAAAATATATGAGTTGAACTGTGTCTCTATCTTGATTAGGGAACATAAACTAGAATGATATGGACAATACAGTGACCATAGTATATAGATATATGTTTGTTTCATGATGTTATCCTGTCCACCTTACTACTGAACCGGTTTACCAAAATGAGTTTCGTATACTATAAGCTAAACATGTGATGTGTCTGCTTGTTTCTCTTGTAGTATGCAAACAGAATATTGGAGAAGAGCACCCCACTATGCAATGGTAGAGAAAGTAATGCAGATAAGGTTCAAGATAGTGAGACAACCCTGTTGGTCTCCAAGAAAGGTGATAAAAACGATCTTGTAGACAGTGAGAAAACCCCACAGTCCTGCATTGATGTAGTGTTCGAGTTACTGGCCAGTACCGCTGGCACAAGCTCTTCAAACTCGCTGCCTAAATCACTTTGGCTTCTTCAGTCTCAGCTACAAGCTGAAAGGCATCAGTCAGTTGTGCTGCGGCAAGAAGCCGAAGGACTGAGGAAGTCCCTACAGAATTCTGATGCGTACTTTCTTGTGCAATAGCAAGTGCTGGAGGATTTAAGCGCCAAACAAGAGAAACTTAATAAGCTTGCTAAGCATCTTGCCAGCATTATGGGTACCGAGGATATTGTTTCCGAACTCTTCTGAAGTGGTTTCAGTTCTGGACTTGTTTTGCTGCGACGTTTATATGCTGCTTTGTTCCCTATATTTGCACTGGTGGCGAACTTTGATGCCCAGTGGATGTAATATGTGTAATAGCCATGATAGCCTAGCATAAGTTGCTTGCTTATTTATTTCCTTGTTGTCTTGTTTATTTGTTTGCTTGTAGTCAGTGCAGTTCTTTTTCCGTGGTTTGCTAGTGGATGCAATAACCTATTTTTTTAAAACTAGGCCACAATAACCATGGGCTAATATTTACTGTAGTGACACTGAGCCTCCTACTGGCCATAGAAACAGTGGGCCTTCTACGGGCCGTAGAAACAGTAGGCCTTCTACGGGCCGTAGAAACAATGGGCCTTCTACGGGCCATAGAAACAATCGCCTTCTATGGGCCGTATCATTAATGGGCCTTATACGGCCGTATGATTGATTGACCAAACATGGGCCAATAATAGGCCGCATTATGGCCGTAAACGGGCTAGAGTTGGAATTGTCCATTCATGGGCCGACCATAACGGGCCATCATTAATAGGCTGTATTTGATGACGCTATGGAAACGGCCCAACGTATTAACGAACCACAAACGGGCTGACTGTAACCACGGGCTGAATTTGGCCCACAAGCAGAAAATGACAGTAATGGGCCGTATGTAAACGAATGCTGGAAATGAGCCCAAGAATAAATGGGCTCTGAGAAGGCCGAAAGATAACATGGGCTGGAAATGGCCCAATGGAATAACGGGCCGTTAATGGGTATAAAGTGATACACTATTCATTACGGGCCAGTTTCATCATGGGCCGTTAATGGGTGTAAAGTGATACACTGTTCATTACGGTCCAGTTTCACCACGGGTCGTTAATAGGCCAAGAGTTACATAGGGCCTCATATGGGCCGAAAGACATCATGGGCCATACATGGGCCAGAAGTGAAAATGGGCTGGAATCATATTGGATGGCCCAGATGACGCTACTGGGCCTAATTCGGATAGGGCGTAACGGGCCTTGGGTTAGCGGGCTGTAAATGGGCTATATGCGAACATGCTGTTAACAGGCTTTCCATGGGCTGGCCCGCCACATTTTAACCAAGTCAAACGGGCCGGCCTTTTCACAGGAATGGGCCTCTGTTGGGCCGTGCCACGTGTCGACGTATGATAGGCGCCTTCTGTCCAATGAATGGATGACATCTGTCCCAACGATGAGCCGACACGTGTTTCCTCCAGCCAATGATGATTTTACACGTGGAAAATCCCCATTGGTCGGGGCTGTTAACGGGTTATCGGATCCAAAACCCGACCCGATAGCTTAACAGCGTTCCGTTACGGTGGATGCCACGTGTCGGTCACCCTTGACGAAAGCACTTCTGTGACGCGCGATTTATCGTCATGGAAGTGCACACTTCCGTGATGATAATTTTGGTAATGTCATGGAACACTTCTACGACAGCACATGTATGACTATCTTGATTCTGTCATAAAATCGTCATGGATGTACATGCATGACAAAAAACGCGACCTACTATGACAAACATGTATCATCACGGAAGTGTATTTTTTTTGTAGTGAAAAGGGGTGCCACGACAACGAATCCGAAAACGATGCCACGGCAACATATCGGTTCTGGTAACTCAATTGAGATGCCGGTGCAAAAGGAAGTCTGACGGGAGCGTGCAAAAGATGGTGGGGTGATCCCGGATACCGGGTTCCCACGGGTCGACGACGGTGCCAAGCGAGGGAAATAACTAACGTTCACGGGAGGATACGACATCCAAACATGCATCTCATACAACACATGCATTCGTCCACGGGTCATCGTCTCGGTGTTATACCTTCGAAGCGTGCATTTCGAAGCGGATCAAGTTCGTAGAGGGAAGTAGTGGTAGTAGACGTTCTCGCAACGGCAGTGGAAGTAGTGGTACTATCGGTCCTCGATGAGGGTAGTGGTACTAGCGATCTTGGCGATGGTAGTCGTTCACGTTCTTAGATGCACAAGTTTGTCCGTAGATGTTCGGGGTCACAACGAGGAACTTGACACATCGTTGAACTTGGCGTCCGAGGAATCCCGCGTAGTCGTACACGAGTCGTAGTCGAACTTGACGTCCACGGGGTCGACGGTAGAGGTACTTGGCAAAATGCACGTTGATGGTGGTTGTACTCGTATCGTCATGGAAGTAGTCGTTCACTTGACGGTCTTTGGCAACGGTCGTCGTACATAGTTCGTAGGCGTTCGGGTCTCCCGTAGAGGTACTAGACGCATCCTGGAGGTGTAACTGTACACGCACATAGATGAACTTGGCGGGTCCCTGACGTCCTGGTACTTGGCGTTCGGTGCGGTACTTGCCGAGAAAGAGGCAAAGTTGTGGTTCGATGGTCTTGGCCGCACAGGTGGTAGCAGCCACGAAAGGCCGTCGGAGAGGGAGCAAGGGCGCGAGGAGGGCCATGGCAGGCACGGGTTTGCCGGACCTGCAACTGCGGCTGACGACGACAGCAGAGGAGACCTTGGGGTCGGCCCTGGCGTCAACTTGACCATGGAGACGATGGAGGTTGGCGGCTGGAGGTGGAGGAGAACACGACAGGCAGACGACAGCGGCCTGCTCGCCGGCACGGCTGGTGGTGGAGGTCGCCAGGCGACGGAGGTGCGGCGCTGGCGGAGGAAGGCCATGGCAGATGAGGGCGGCGCAGAGCAGTAACCTGCTACTGGTCGCCGTCGCAGGCGAGACAAGGGGCGATGGAGTGCCATGGCTGAGGGAGCAGAGGGGAAGGCTTGGGCGCTGGGGGAGCAGCAAGACGCGCCATGGTGGTCGGAGCAGGGGAAGGAGAGGTTGCCGCGGTAGGGTCAGGGCGGCGCTCGGCGGTAGCGGTCTTGGAGGCAGGGTGTCGAAGGGACGGTTCTTGCCCGAGGGAGATGGGGATCGGGCGAGGTGCTACCTCTTGAGCACTGTGTTGGATTTTCCCGAAGAGGAGGGGATGATGCAGCAAAGTAGTGTAAGTATTTCCCTCAGTTTTTGAGAACCAAGGTATTAATCCAGTAGGAGGCTACGCGCGAGTCCCTCGTACCTACACAAAAACAATAGCTCAACGCAACCAACACGCTTAGGGGTTGTCAATCCCTTCACGGTCACTTACGAAAGTGAGATCTAATAAAGATGATAAATAATATTTTTGGTATTTTTGGTATAGAGATGCTCAGTAAAAAGTAAAAGCATAGTAAAAGCAAAGCAATAATAAAGTGATAGAGATTGATATGATGAGAAAGCGACCTGGGGGCCATAGGTTTCACTAGTGGCTTCTCTCAAGAGCATAAGTATTCTACGGTGGGTGAACAAATTACTGTTGAGCAATTGACAGAATTGAGCATAGTTATGAGAATATCTAGGTATGATCATGTATATAGGCATCACGTCCGAGACAAGTAGACCGACTCCTGCCTGCATCTACTACTATTACTCCACACATCGAACGCTATCCAGCATGCATCTATAGTATTAAGTTAAAAACAGAGTAACACCTTAAGCAATATGACATGATGTAGAGGGATAGTTTCATGCAATATGATAAAAACCCCATCTTGTTATCCTCGATGGCAACAATACAATACGTGCCTTGCTGCCCCTTCTGTCACTGGGAAAGGACACCGCAAGATCGAACCCAAAGCTAAGCACTTCTCCCATGGCAAGAAAAACCAATCTAGTAGGCCAAACCAAACTGATAATTCGAAGAGACTTGCAAAGATAACCAATCATACATAAAAGAATTCAGAGAAGATTCAAATATTATTCATAGATAGACTTGATCATAAACCCACAATTCATCGGTCTCAACAAACACACCGCAAAAATAAGATTACATCGAATAGATATCCACGAGAGAGGGGGAGAACATTGTATTGAGATCCAAAATGAGAGAAGAAGCCATCTTGCTACTAACTATGGACCCACAGGTCTGAAGTAAACTACTCACACTTCATCGGAGGGGCTTGGATGATGATGTAGAAGCCCTCCGTGATCGATGCCCCCTTCGGCGGAGCTCCGGAACAGGCCCCAAGATGGGATCTCGTGGATACAGGAAGTTGCAGCGGTGGAATTAGGTTTTTGGCTCCGTCCCCGATCATTTGGGGGTACGTAGGTATATATAGGAGGAAGAAGTACGTCGGTGGAGCTTCGAGGGGCCCACGAGGCAAGGGGGCGCGCCCTAGGGGGCGCGCCCTCCACCCTTCTGGCCGCCTCGTGGCTTTCTTGACGGAGGGTCCAAGTCTCCTAGATCTTATCTGACGAGAAAATCACGTTTCCGAAGGTTTCATTCCGTTTGGACTCCGTTTGATATTCTGTTTCTCCGAAACACTGAAATAGGCAAAAAAAACAGCAATTCTGGGCTGGGCCTCCGGTTAATAGGTTAGTCCCAAAAATATTATAAAAGTGGAAAATAAAGCCCAATATAGTCCAAAACAGTAGATAATATAGCATGGAGCAATCAAAAAGTATAGATACGTTAGAGATGTATCAAGCATCCCCAAGCTTAATTCCTGCTCGTCCTCGAGTAGGTAAATGATAAAAACAAAATTTTTGATGCGGAGTGCTACTTGGCATAATTTTAATGTAATTCTTCTTAATTGTGGTATGAATATTCAGATCCGAAAGATTCAAGACAAAAGTTCATATTGACATAAAAATGATAATACTTCAAGCATACTAACTAAGCAATTATGTCTTCTCAAAATAACATGGCCAAAGAAAGTTCATCCCTACAAAATCATATAGTTTAGTCATGTTTCATTTTCGTCACACAAGAATGCTCTCATCATGCACAACCCCGATGACAAGCCAAGCAATTGTTTCATACTTTAGTAATCTCAAACCTATAAACTTTCACGCAATATATGAGCACGAGCCATGGACATAGCACTATGGGTGGAATAGAATATAATGAGGGGGTTATGTGGAGAAGACAAAAAAGGAGAAAGTCTCACATCAACGAGGCTAATCAATGCACTATGGAGATGCCAACCGATTGATGTTAATGCAAGGAGTAGGGATTGCCATGCAACAGATGCACTAGAGCTATAAATGTATGAAAGATCAACAAAAGAAACTAGTGGGTGTGCATCCAACTTGCTTTCTCATGAAGACCTAGGGCACTTGAGGAAGCCCATTGTTGGAATATACAAGCCAAGTTCTATAATGAAAAATTCCCTCTAGTATATGAAAGTGATAACATGAGAGACTCTCTACTATGAAGATCATGGTGCTACTTTGAAGCACAACTGTGGTAAAAGGATAGTAACATTGTCCCTTCTCTCTTTTTCTCTCATTTTTTGGGCCTTCTCTTTTTTATGGCCTTTCTTTTTTTTGGGGCCTTCTCTTTTTTATGACCTTCCTTTTTTTATTCCTCACTTGGGACAATGCTCTAATAATGATGATCATCACACTTCTATTTATTTACAACTCAATGATTACAACTTGATACTAGAACAAGGATGACTCTATATGAATGCCTTTGGCGGTGTACCGGGATATGCAATGAATCAAGAGTGACATGTATGAAAGAATTATGAATGGTGGCTTTGCCACAAATACTATGTCAACTACATTATCATGCTAAGCAATATGACAATGATGAATGTGTCATGATGAACGGAATGATGGAAAGTTGCATGGAAATATATCTCGGAATGGCTATGAAAATGCCATAATAGGTAGGTATGGTGGCAGTTTTGAGGAAGATATAAGGAGGTTTATGTGTGAAAGAGCGTATAATATCACGGGGTTTGGATGCACCAGCGAAGTTTGCGCCAACTCTCAATGTGAGAAAGGGCAATGCACGGTACCGAAGAGGCTAGCAAGGATGGAAGGGTGAGAGTGCGTATAATCCATGGACTCAACATTAGTCATAAAGAACTCACATACTTATTGCAAAAATCTACATGTCATCAAAAACCTCGGCACTACGCGCATGCTCCTAGGGGGATAGATTGGTAGGAAAAGACCATCGCTCGTCCCCGACCGCCACTCATAAGGAAGACAATCAAATAACACCTCATGTTTCAAATTTGTTGCATAACTTTACCATACGTGCATGCTACGGGACTTGCAAACCTCAACACAAGTATTTCTCAATTTCACAACTACTCAACTAGCATGACTTTGATATTATTACCTCCATATCTCAAAACAATCATCAAGCATCAAACTTTTCTTAGTATTCAACACACTCATACGAAAGTTTTATTATTAATCTTGCATACCAAGCATATTAGGATTTTAAGCAAATTACCATGCTATTAAGACTCTCAAAATACTCTAAGTGAAGCATGATAGATCAATAGTTTCTATAAAACAAATCCACCACCATGCTCTAAAAGATATAAGTGAAGCACTAGAGCAAAACTATAAAGCTCAAAAGATATAAGTGAAGCACATAGAGTATTCTATCAAATTCCAAATCATGTATGGCTCTCTCAAAAGGTGTGTACAGCAAGGATGATTGTAGTAGACTAACAAGCAAAGACTCAAATCATAAAAGACGCTCCAAGCAAAACACATATCATGTGGTGAATAAAAATATATCTCCAAGTAAAGTTACCGATAGAAGTAGACGAAAGAGGGGATGCCTTCCGGGGCATCCCCAAGCTTTGGCTTTTAGGTGTACTTAGATTATCTTGGGGTGCCATGGGCATCCCCAAGCTTAGGCTCTTTCCACTCCTTGTTCCATAATCCATCAAATCTTTACCCAAAACTTGAAAACTTCACAACACAAAACTTAAAGTAGAAAATCTCGTGAGCTCCGTTAGCGAAAGAAAACAAAAGACCACTTCAAGGTACTGTAATTAACTCAGTCTTTATTTATATTGGTGTTAAACCTACTTTATTCCAACTTATCTATGGATTCTAAACTATTTTACTAGCCATAGATTCATCAAAATAAGCAAACAACACACGAAAAACAGAATCTGTAAAAACGAGAACAATCTATAGTAATCTGTAGCTAGCGCAAGATCTGGAACCCGAAAAATTCTAAAATAAATTTATGGACATGAGGAATTTATCTATTAATCATCTTCAAAAATAATTAACTAAATATCACTTTCCAAAAAAATGATAGCAGTTCTCGTGAGCTCTAAAGTTTCTATTTTTTACAGCAAGTTCAACAAGACTTTCCCCAAGTCTTCCTAACGGTTCTACTTGGCACAAACACTAATTAAACACAAAAAACACAACCAAAACAGAGGATAAATAAATATTTTATTACTAAAAAGGAGAAAAAAATCAAGGAATAAAAATAAAATTGGGTTGCCTCCCAACAAGCGCTATCGTTTAACGCCCGTAGCTAGGCATAACAAGCAAGAATAGATCTAGGTATTGCCATCTTTGGTAGGGAATCCATAAGTGGCTCTCATGATAGATTCATATGGTAATTTTATTTTCTTTCTAGGAAAGTGTTCCATTCCCTTTTCTAATGGAAATTGAAATCTAATATTTCCTTCCTTCATATCAATAATTGCACCAACCGTTCTAAGGAAAGGTCTGCCGAGAATAATAGGGCAAGAAGGATTGCGATCTATATCAAGAACGATAAAATCTACAGGAACATAATTCCTATTTGCAACAATAAGAACATCATTAATTCTTCCCATAGGTTTCTTAATAGTGGAATCCACAAGATGCAAGTTTAGAGAGCAATCATCAAAATCACGGAAATCTAGCAAATCACACAAAGTTTTGGGAATAGTAGAGACACTAGCACCCAAATCACACAAAGCATAAAACTCATAATTTTTAATTTTAATTTTAATAGTAGGTTCCCACTCATCATAAAGTTTTCTAGGGATAGAAACTTCCAATTCAAGTTTTTCTTCATAAGATTGAATCAAGGCATCAACGATATGTTTAGTAAACGCTTTATTTTGACTATAAGCGCGAGGAGATTTTAGCACGGATTGCAACAAGGAAATACAATAAATTAAAGAGCAATTTTCATAATTAAATTCCTTGAAATCCAATATAGTGGGTTTAGCAACATCTTGGGTTTTAATTTCTTCAATCCCACTTTTATCAAATTTAGCATCAAGATCAAAAGATTCAGAATTATTGGAACGCCTTCTAGGTAAAGGTGGATCATATTCAGTCCTATCATTATCAAGATTCATATTTCAGAACAAAGATTTAATAGGGGACACATAAATAATTTTTAGATCTTCATCATTATTTTCATAGGAACTAGAAGAACATGCTTTAATGAAGGCCTAGCGGTTCTTTCCTTGCACTCATCAATGGAAATTCTCATGGCTTTGAGAGACTCATTGATATCATGCTTAGGAGGGATAGATCTAAGCTTTAAAGAATCAACATCAAGAGAAATTCTATCAACGTTCCTAGCCAAATCATCAATCTTAAGCAATTTTTCTTCAATCATAGCATTAAAATTCTTTTGCGAAGAAATAAATTCTTTAATATTAGATTCAAAATCAGAGGGCATCTTATTATAATTTCCATAAGAATTGTTGTAGGAATTACCATAATTATTAGAGGGATTACTAGGATAAGGCCTAGGATTGAAATTTCCTCTATACGCGTTGTTAATAAAATTGTTCCTACCAACAAAATTCACATCCATATATTCATTATTATTCTCAATCAAAGTAGACAAGGGCTTATCATTAGGATCAGAAGAAACACTCTTATTAGCAAATAATTTCATAAGTTCATCCATCTTTCCACTCAAAACATTAATTTCTTCTATCGCATGCACCTTTTTATTAGTGGATCTTTCAGTGTGCCATTGAGAATAATTAACCATAATATTATCTAGGAGTTTAGTAGCATTTCCTAAAGTGATTTCCATAAAAGTGCCTCCCGCGGCCGAATCTAAAAGATTTCTAGAAGCAAAATTCAATTGGGCATAAAAAATTGTATAATCATCCACAAATTCAAACCATGAGTAGGGCAATTGTGTATCATTAATTTCATTCTCTCCCAAGCTTGTGCAACATGTTCATGATCAAGTTGTTTAAAATTAATAATATCGTTTCTAAGAGAGATGATCTTAGCGGGAGGAAAATACTTAGAGATAAAAGCATCTTTGCACTTGTTCCATGAATCAATACTGTTTTTAGGCAAAGATGAAAACAACCTTTAGCATGATCTCTAAGTGAAAAAGGAAATAGCTTCAATTTAACAATATCATTATCGACATCTTATTTTGCATGTCACACAAATCAATGAAGCTATTAAGATGGGTAGCGGCATCTTCACTAGGAAGGCCGGAGAACGGATCTTTCATGACAAGATTCAACAAAGCAGCATCAATTTCACAAGATTCAGCATCAATAAGAGGAGCAATCGGAGTGCTAATAAAATCATTGTTGTTGGTATTGATGAATTCACACAATTTAGTATTATCTTGAGCCATTGCGACAAACAAGCAATCCAACACATGAGCAAACAAAAAGCAAACGGGCAAACGAGGCTAATAGAGAGAGAGAGGGAGGATAGAGAGAGAGGGCGAATAAAATGGCAAGGGTGAAGTGTTGGAGAGGAAAACGAGAGGCAAATGGCAAATAATGTAATGCGGGAGATAGGGATTGTGATGGGTACTTGGTATGTTGACTTTTGTGCAGACTCCCCGGCAGCGGCGCCAGAAATTCTTCTTGCTACCTCTTGAGCACTGCGTTGGATTTCCCTGAAGAGGAGAGGATGATGCAGCAAAGTAGCGTAAGTATTTCCCTCAGTTTTTGAGAACCAAGGTATCAACCAAGTAGGAGGCTACGCGCGAGTCCCTCGTACCTACACAAAAACAATAGCTCAACACAACCAACGCGCTTAGGGGTTGTCAATCCCTTCACAGTCACTTACGAAAGTGAGATCTGATAAAGATGATAAATAATATTTTTGGTATTTTTGGTATAGAGATGCAAGGTAAAAAGTAAAAGCAAAGCAATAATAAAGTGATAGAGATTGATATGATGAGAAAGAGACCTGGGGCCATAGGTTTCACTAGTGGCTTCTCTCAAGAGCATAAGTATTCTATGGTGGGTGAACAAATTACTGTTGAGCAATTGACAGAATTGAGCATAGTTATGAGAATATCTAGGTATGATCATGTATATAGGCATCACGTCCGAGACAAGTAGACCGTCTCCTGCCTGCATCTACTACTATTACTCCACTCATCGACCGCTATCCAGCATGCATCTAGAGTATTAAGTTAAAAATAGAGTAACACCTTAAGCAATATGACATGTTGTAGAGGGATAGTTTCATGCAATATGATAAAAACCCCATCTTGTTATCCTCGATGGAAACAATACAATACGTGCCTTGCTGCCCCTTCTGTCACTGGGAAAGGACACCGCAAGATCGAACCCAAAGCTAAGCACTTCTCCCATGGCAAGAAAAACCAATCTAGTCGGCCAAACCAAACTGATAATTCGAAGTGACTTGCAAAGATAACCAATCATACATAAAAGAATTTAGATAAGATTCAAATATTATTCATAGATAGACTTGATCATAAACCCACAATTCATTGGTCTCAACAAACACACCGCAAAAAGAAGATTACATCGAATAGATCTCCACAAGAGAGGGGGAGAACATTGTATTGATATCCAAAAAGAGAGAAGAAGCCATCTAGCTACTAACTATGGACCCGTAGGTCTGAAGTAAACTACTCACACTTCATCGGAGGGGCTTCGATGATGATGTAGAAGCCCTCCATGATCGATGCCCCCTCCGGTGGAGCTCCGGAACAGGCCCCAAGATGGGATCTCGTGGATACAGAAAGTTGCGGCGGTGGAATTAGGTTTTTGGCTCCGTCCCTGATCATTTGGGGGTACATAGGTATATATAGGAGGAAGAAGTACGTCGGTGGAGCTTCGAGGGCCCACGAGGAAGGGGGCGTGCCCTGGGGGGGCTCCCTCCACCCTCATGGCCGCCTCGTGGCTTTCTTGACGGAGGGTCCAAGTCTCCTGGATCTTATCTTACGAGAAAATCACGTTTCCGAAGGTTTCATTCCGTTTGGACTCCGTCCGATATTCTGTTTCTCCGAAACACTGAAATAGGCAAAAAACAGCAATTCTGGGCTGGGCCTCCGGTTAATAGGTTAGTCCCAAAAATAATAATAAAGTGGGAAATAAAGCCCGATATAGTCCAAAACAGTAGATAATATAACATGGAGCAATCAAAAATTATAGATACGTTGGAGACGTATCACGAGGCGCGACGCATGTGCGCGTGTGTGTGGCGGCGCTGGGAGAACGAGGGAGAGGGAGATGGGATCGGGTGCGTGGAGCTCTCTACCTGTAGGTGCGGCGCAGGAGGAGGACGAAGGGAGAAGGGGAGGTCGCTAGGGTTAAGCAGCGGTGCTGGCTGGGCCTTGCTGGAACGGTTGGTCCGGCCTAGTGGGAGGCCCAAGTGGCCAGTTGGGCTGCTGGGCTCTCTGCTCTCTCTCTCTCTTAATCTTTTTCCATTTTCTTCAGACGAAAACTTGGAGGAAAAGAAAGAAAGGGGTAGACAGGGAATTTGACAGAGATGAAAATATATTTGGAGTCCTGGAAACATGCACAGTTTGAATAAACTGGTTTGGGCCTTTTTAAGGATATAAAAATAATTCAAGTTTGAATTAAATTCAAACTTGAGCCATTTTTTAACCCAACCAAAACAATTCCAAAGGATCTAAAATTTGGCAGAGAGGGTGTAGGCATCATTTGGGATTTATAGGGATGGGTTGAACATTTTTCCGAACAGGGAAAATGCCACAAGAAAATAAATGGACTAAAGAAGAAAAGAGAAGTTTGGATGGGATAGAAAGTTGGGTGAATCCAAGTTGAAGTAGAGCGAAAAGTAAAAAAGAAAGGATCAAGGACAAGAAGAAGGAGTTGTAATGCACATGAACAAGTAAAAGAAAACAAGCACACCAATCATATGGAGACGAATGCATGATGCGAAATAATAATAATGATGATAATAAAAAAATATCACAAGCAAGCAAGCAATCATGAACATGATGGATGCAAATGCACATGGCAACATACATGAAGATGGAATGCACAAGGTGAGAATAAAAGATAACACAAGCATGATGACGCAACAATTTATTATGACAATCATGGCAACAACAAAAATAAATGGAAGGCATCTGGAGCATCGGTCTTGGGGCGTCACAGATCATGATGGTGCTTCGGAGATGGAGATCACAAGCACAAAATGATGATGGCCATATCATATCACTTATATTGATTGCATGTGATGTTTATCTTTTATGCATCTTATTTTTCTTAGATCGACGGTAGCATTATAAGATGATCTCTCACTAAATTTCAAGGTACAAGTGTTCTCCCTGAGTATGCACCATTGCGAAAGTTCGTCGTGCCGAGACACCACGTGATGATCTGGTGTGATAAGTTATATGTTCACATACAACGGGTGCAAGCCAGTTTTGCACTTGCAGAATACTCGAGTTAAACACGACAAGCCTAGCATATGCAGATATGGCCTCGGAACACTAGAGACCGAACGGTCGAGCGTGAATCATATAGAAGATATGATCAACATGGTGATGTTCACCATTGAAAACTACTTCATCTCACGTGATGATCGGACATGGTTTAGTTGATATGGATCACGTGATCACTTAGATGATTAGAGGGATGTCTATCTAAGTGGGAGTTCTTTAAATAATTTGATTAACTGAACTTTAATTTATCATGTACTTAGTACCTGATAGTGAGTCCAGATTCTGCAAAATGGCTAGAGGTCATGAAATCTGAGATGGGATCCATGTATGAGAACAAAGTGTGGACTTTGGTTGACTTGCCCGATGATCGGCAAGCCATCAAGAATAAATGGATCTTCAAGAAGAAGACATACGCTGATGGTAATGTTACTGTCTACAAAGCTTGACTTGTTGCGAAAGGTTTTCGACAAGTTCAAGGAATTGACTACGATGAGACCTTCTCACCCATAGCGATGCTTAAGTCCGTCTGACTCAGGTTAGCTATTGCCGCATTTTATGATTATGAAATTTGGCAAATAGATGTAAAGACTGCATTCCTGAATGGATTTCTGGAAGAAGAGTTGTATATGATACAACCTGAAGGTTTTATTGATCTAAAGGGTGCTAACAAATTGTGCAAGCTCCAGCGATCCATTTATGGACTGGTGCAAGCCTCTTGGAGTTGGAATAAACATTTTGATAGTGTGATCAAAGCATATGGTTTTATACAGACTTTTGGAGAAGCCTGTATTTACAAGAAAGTGAGTGGGAGCTCTGTAGCATTTCTGATATTATATGTGGATGACATATTGTTGATTGGAAATGATATAGAATTTCTGGATAGCATAAAGGGATACTTGAATAAGAGTTTTTAATGAAAGACCTCGGTGAAGCTGCTTATATATTAGGCATCAAGATCTATAGAGATAGATCAAGACGCTTAATTGGACTTCCACAAAGCACATACCTTGACAAAGTTTTGAAGAAGTTCAAAATGGATCAAGCAAAGAAAGGGTTCTTGCCTGTGTTACAAGGTGTGAAGTTGAGTAAGACTCAATGCCCGACCACTGCAGAAGATAGAGAGAAGATGAAAGATGTTCCCTATGCTCCAACCATAGGCTCTATCATGTATGTAATGCTGTGTACCAGACCTGATGTGTGCCTTGCTATAAGTCTAGCAGGGAGGTACCAAAGTAATCCAGGAGTGGATCACTGGACAGCAGCCAAGAACATCCTGAAATACTTGAAAAGGACTAAGGATATGTTTCTCGTTTATGGAGGTGACAAAGAGCTCATCGTAAATGGTTACGTTGATGCAAGCTTTGACACTAATCCAGACGATTCTAAATCACAAACCGGATACATGTTTATATTGAACGGTGGAGCTGTGAGTTGGAGCAGTTCTAAACAAAGCATCCTGGCGGGATCTACGTGTGAAACGGGGTACATTGCTGCTTCAGAAGCAGCGAATGAAGGAGTCTGGATGAAGGAGTTCATATCCGATCTAGGTGTCATACCTAGTGCATCAGGTCCAATGAAAATCTTTTGTGACAATACTGGTGCAATTTCCTTGGCAAAGGAATCCAGATTTCACAAGAGAACCAAGCACATCAAGAGACGATTCAATTCCATCCGCGATCAAGTCCAGGTGGGAGACATAGAGATTTGCAAGATACATATGGATCTGAATGTTGCAGACCCGTTGACTAAGCCTCTCTCACGAGCAAAACATGATCAACACCAAGGCCCCATGGGTGTTAGAATCATTACTGTGTAATCTAGATTATTGACTCTAGTGCAAGTGGGAGACTGAAGGAAATATTCCCTAGAGGCAATAATAAAGTTATTATTTATTTCCTCATATCATGATAAATGTTTATTATTCACGCTAGAATTGTATTAACCGGAAACTTAGTACATGTGTGGATACATAGACAAACAGAGTGTCACTAGTATGCCTCTACTTGACTAGCTCATTAATCAAAGATGGTTAAGTTTCCTAACCATAGACATGAGTTGTCATTTGATTAACGGGATCACATCATTAGGAGAATGATGTGATTGACTTGACCCATTCAGTTAGCTTAGCACTTGATCGTTTAGTTTACTGCTATTGCTTTCTTCATGACTCATACATGTTCCTATGACTATGAGGTTATGCAACTCCCGATTACCAGAGGAACACTTTGTGTGCTACCAAACATCACAATGTAACTGGGTGATTATAAAGGTGCTCCACAGGTGTCCCCGATGGTACTTGTTGAGTTGGCATAGATCAAGATTAGGATTTATCACTCCGATTGTCGGAGAGGTATCTCTGGGCCCACTCGATAATGCACATCACAATAAGCCTTGCAAGCATTATAACTAATGAGTTAGTTGCGAGATGATGTATTACGGAATGAGTAAAGAGACTTACCGGTAACGAGATTGAACTAGGTATTGAGATACCGACGATCGAATCTCGGGCAAGTAACATACCGATGACAAAGGGAACAACGTATGTTGTTATGCGGTTTGACCGATAAAGATCTTCGTAGAATATGTGGGAGCCAATATGAGCATCCAGGTTCCGCTATTGGTTATTGACCGGAGACGTGTCTCGGTCATGTCTACATAGTTCTTGAACCCGTAGGGTCTGCACGCTTAAAGTTCGGTGACGATCGGTATTATGAGTTTTGTGTTTTGATGTACTGAAGGTAGTTCGGAGTCCAGGATATGATCACGGACATGACAAGGAGTCTCGAAATGGTCGAGGTGTAAAGATCGATATATTGGATGACTATATTCGGACACCGGAAGTGTTCCGGGTGGTTTCAGAGAAAACTGGAGTGCCGAAGGGTTACCGGAACCCCCCAGGAGAAATAGTGGGACTTATGGGCCTTAGTGGAGAGAGAGAGGGCTGGCCTAGGGCAGGCTGCGCGCCCCTCCCCCTGTGGTCCGAATTGGACTAGGAGAGGGGGGGGGGGGCGACGCCCCCCTTTCCTTCTCCCTCTCCCCCTTCCTTTCCCCCTCCTAGTAGGAGTAGGAAAGAGGGGAGTCCTACTCCTACTAGGAGGACTCCTCCTCCTGGCGCGCCTACAGGGGCCGCCCTCCCTTGATCCTTTATATACGGGGGCAGGGGGCACCTCTAGACACACAAGTTGATATGTTGATCTCTCCCAGCCGTGTGTGGTACCCCCCTCCACCATAATCCACCTCGATCATATCGTAGCGGTGCTTAGGCGAAGCCCTGCGTCGGTAGCATCATCATCACCATCATCACGCCATCATGCTGAAGAAACTCTCCCGTGAATCTCTGCTAGATCGGAGTTCGTGGGACGTCATCGAGCTAAACGTGTGCTGCTCGGAGGTGCCGTGCCTTTGGTACTTGGATCGGTCGGATCGTGAAGACGTATGACTACATCAACCGTGTTGTGCTAACGCTTCCGCTTTTGGTCTACGAGGGTACGTGGACACACTGTCCCCTCTCGTTGCTATGCATCACCATGATCCTGTGTGTGCGTAGGAATTTTTTTGAAATTACTACGTTTCCCAACAGTAATTGCTTTACTTTATCACTATGCGTTAGCAATAGTTGTAGAAGCAATAGTTGGCGAGACGACCACAACGCAACAATGGAGATCAAGGTGTTGAGCCAGTGACGATGGAGATCATGACGATGCTTTGGAATGAAGATCAAAAGCACAAGATGATGATGGCCATATCATGTCACATATTTTGATTGCATGTGATGTTTATCTTTTATGCATCTTATTTTGCTTAGTACGGCGGCAGCATTATAAGATGACCCCTTCACTACATTTCAAGGTAAAACTATTCTCCCTGAGTATGCACCGTTGCTACAGTTCGTCGTGTTGAGACACCACGTGATGATCGGGTGTGATAGACTCTACGTTCACATACAACAGGTGCAAGACAGTTTTGCACATGCGGAATATTTGGCTCAAACTTGACGAGCCTAGCATGTATAGACATGGCCTCGGAACATTGGAGACCGAAATGTCGAACGTGAATCATATAGTAGATATGATGAACATAGAGATGTTCACCATTGATGACTACCCCATCTCATGTGATGATCATACATGGGTTAGTTGATTTGGATCACATGTCACTTAGATGACTTGAGGGATCACTGGTATGCGTCGGTCCTAAACAAACGGTTTTTAACCCCTTTCCGCGACGGCATTTGAAACTGTCGCCAAGTGAGTGTGTGCGATAGGGTGTCCTTCCCTCATGACCCAGAAATCGTCGGGGATAGGCCCTCCTGGGACCCAGGCTGGGGCCGTGTGCGATCGGGTGAGGCATCGAAACCCAATCATTTCCGTAGGTACGTACATCCCACACGGTAATTCGAGAAAATCATTTCCGTAGGTATGTACATCCCACACGGTGAATCCGAGAAGAACATTTTCGTTCGTATGTATATCACACACAGTCTATCCAAGGAATACGTTTCCGTTCTTATGTACATCCCACACAGTCAATCTAGGGAACACATTTCCGTTCGGACATACATCCCACATAGTTTTATGTGTAGGCTCGTGTGTGAAAGGTGTAACTATCACACACGGTTTGCCATGGTTAACTGTTTGCTTTTATCAACTATATCACACATGATTTGATGAAGAAAACTGTGTGGCATTGGGCTATCCATCGCAAGCGCTTTTACTGCTAGAACCGTTTGCAAAGGTCCATGACACATTTAGCAGGTTTATTAGTTTACAATTAATAATTCTAGTATTACGCAACTTCACATTTCATATCGAACAATTGTTTGCCAATTTCATATCAGGCACATAAATATATTATAACATCACAGTACGGTAGCTACATGAAAACAACACAGTACAACATATTGCTAGTTCAACTTCATAAGAACAATATATTCATTTCCCTAATCGAGATCATCTAGGTTCGTCTTATCCACCTATGCTTTCAGTTTAGTAAGAACCCGTTTTGCACGAGCCAACTGGGAAAAGTGCCTCCTCCTTCACCAACACCATCTTAGCAAAGTCCGATTAAAAAAATCTGAGCTCATTCTCCACCTTCAACTTTTTATCCCGCATCCTGAAATATGCTTCAGCGTTGACAACACTTTCTCTAAGCCTACATGTGTTCTCTTCCTCATACATGCTCGAGAGCTTCACTAGGCACATCTTCAAAGACTGTGGCCACTCTTGATCAACCCACTCTAAGTAAGAACACTTCCGTTCATCCTATAATATTTAGAACTAGATCAGTAACAATTGTAGGGGAAATGGATTTATAGCAACATAGAAAAACACCAATGCTTATTTTGAAAAACTGAAGAAACATGTTAATTATGACATATCTTCTCAAAAAGATCAGTGCGCAAATGAAATAATTGGTACTGAGACAACAACCAAATTCTAGAACATCAGAAGCTATAATTAACTACAACAACGCTACAAGTTCTTACTCATGTGCAATAAATAACAAATTGAACATTTTATGAGGAAGGTAAATATAATTGCAACAGCATAGCGATAGTGTTTGGATGACAGCAAATTGATACTAACAGGTGTGTACATGCACAAATTTAGTAACATAGAACTAATAGCACTAAGGCCGTCCACTATGTATGCCAAAACTGGGGTAAAGACAACTTTTGCTACATCTTGCACCGGTGCCCTGCACTTGCTAGCCGATGCATCGGGAAAAAAATCAGGGACCCGGACTCCGGAGCACGTAGTTGCTCCGATGCCCAGTTCCTTCGTGCCATAAAGATTTAGTATTTTACTGCTTGGCTGCTCAGATGTGTGGACCAAAGTTGGCTGCACAAACTACTGAAGCAGTGCCAAATAATTTTCTAATGGCACCGTTGATGAGATGGCAACAATTTAAGATACCAGGTACAAACTGTGACACCATCTTAGGATGTGTTTGGTTGAAGGTGTGGTATGAATGGGTTGGGACCATGACAGTGTCTGAATCACATCTAACAAATGATTTGTAACAATGAAAGAGGGTCCAAACTTCTCTTCACATGCTAGAAACTTCCTCCCACTGTCCACAGAATCAAACATAACTAGCTTCACGCATGGAGATTGATGGTGACAACGAGCAGATAGATCTTTAGCCACCCCGCTCCATTCGTTGCCACTGATGGTCTTAGGGAGCTACAAGAGGAAGAAATGACTCAAATCGACCGCCGGGTAGAAATCCTTCATTCCAAGTCATAGCCCGAGAGAGAGAAGAGAGGCATACCCGGGTGGTGAAAGATTAGTCGCTGGAGGAGGAACCACTAGAGAGGTCTTTGAAGAAGACCATGGCGACCCCGGCGGTAGGATGCGAGACGGCGAGAGCGAGGAAGCGGCTATAGCTTAGCAAGGAAGGAAGGAAGGAGGAAACAGGGGAAATGTGACTTGTGGTCGGGGAGAAAATGGGGTGGGGAAGGGGGCGCGCGGGGGGGGGGGGGGGTAGATATTTTGGCGGTAGGCCAAAATTTTGGAAATGTGGAGGGAAACTTTGCGTGCGGTGCCGCCGGACCATTCACTTTGAACGATTGTGTGCATCGCAAACGATTCTTCTGCTTTACGTGCATGGGATGAGTTTGATAATTCAAATTTTGGTGGAAATTTCCCCGGCTACGTCATTGCATAATTTAACATCGCTTACTAATTTGGGCACACAAAAGAGCGTACATCAGACAAACCACACTTACTAAATCGAGCAATTTTAGTAATTAAACAGAGCCAGTTAACCTAAATATTTCTCTAACAAAAGATCAGCATTAAAAAAGGCCTAAGTACGCATAATTTTAACAAATCCGTTGCCACGCCGGCCTATGCATCGCCGGTGTGAGATGAGACATCGATGACTTGTCCTAGCGACATGCTACCGTTGGTGGACTCCATGTCCCCCCTGCTGAAGTCGACCGCGTCCTCGTCCTTGTCCTCGGCGCCGCCCTCAAGGTTGTAGTACTCGTAGTAGTGGCTGCGCCAGAGCTCGTGTTGGTACTCCACCGCTGATTTCTCGACGGACAGACTCTTCTCTACCTTGACCTCGACCACACGCAACTCCTCCTCCCAGCGCTCCACGATCTCCGCCGCCTCCTGCATCTCCAGCTCCCGCTCGGCGACCTCATGAGGAAGCAGGTGCTCCATGGCCACCGCCGCCTTTTTAGACGTGGGTTGCATGCTGGAGTCCAAGGTGGCCTCGAATATCTTAGCGTGTGCATCCTCGTTCTTGGCGTGGATGGCCTCGACCTGGGCCAGGGCGACATCAGCAGCACGGACGGCAGCTCAAGCGGTCTCGGTGTTTGCAGCCATTGTGGCAGCAGCAGCTGCAGCCGTCTCGGCTGCTGCAGCTGCCTTGTCGGCTGCCACAGACGCCCTCTCGGCGGAAGCGGCCGCGCTCAATGCGGATGCGGCGGCACTCTCGGTGTAGGCGGTCGCGCTCTCGGCATAGGCGACAACGCTCGGGGGGGGGGGGTACGCGACCATCGTATGGGCCTTCACGAAGCATTTCCACGGCGTCATCTTTGCAAGAAGGGGGTGCGGGAATGGGGGTCGGGATTCGTGGATTCGGGGGTTGCTGGCACAGGAGTAGACGAGTCGCCGAAGCTTAAGGAAGGAGACTTAAATGGACCCATATATTTTCATCACAAACGGTTCATAAAAAACAAATGTGTGTGATGTTGTAGATATTTTTTATTAGCTGTGAAAGACGAATTTGGAGTACAGTGGCAACGGATGGTGTTTTAAATGTACGAGAAATTTTGTAGTACTAATACAACTGTCATGTAAATTTTTGGAAAATTTCAAGGGTCATTTGACCTTTTAAGACATTTAAGTGATTTTCTAGCCATTTAATGGCCGTAATTGAAATTTGAACTACATGTACATGCAACAGCTAACCATAACGGTTTGAAAACTCATATTTTGTGTACTTGTGTGCGATTTAATTCCATGTGCAGTAAATTGGAAGGAATTTTCAAACATATTGGTCTCAAGGCTATGACATAATTAAGCATGGAGTGACATGGCATTTTAATTCCAAAAAAATAAAATAAAATCAGAAACACATGAAACCTTGGTTGATGTAATGTCATGCCACCAAGATGATGTGGAAAAAAATTTGGCATGTTTAACAAAAGTTTGGACACACACCCCTCACAAACCGGAGCAACACACTAGAAGGCTCGTGGTTCCGAGAAGGAACAATGCATGTTTGATGACGAACGGGAGATAGCTTCCTCTTACTGCCTTCAATTTTTTCTATGTTTAACGTGCACTACTACAACTGTAATGTGAAATTTTGGAAAATTCTAGGGGTCATTTGACCTTTTAAAGACATTTAAGTGCTTTTCTAGCCATTTAATTCAAATTTGAACTACATCTACATGCAACGCCTAACCATAACGGTTTGAAAAATCATATTTGTGTACTTGTGTGCTAGTTAATTCCGTGTGCAGTAAATTAGAAGGAATTTTCAAACATATTTGTCTCACGACATGGACACATGCATATGTATGCATGGAGTGACATGGCATTTTGATTCCCAAAAATTAAAAAAAAATATCAGAAACACATGAAACCTTGGTTGATGTAATGTCATGTCGCCAAGATGATGTGATAAAAAATTGGCATGTTTGACGAAAGTTTGGACACACGCCCCTCACAAACCGGAGCAACTCACTAGAAGGCTCGTGGTTCCGAGAGGGAACAATACATGTTTGATGACGAATGGGAGATAGCTTCTTCTTAGAGCCTTCAATTTTTTCTATGTCTAACTTGCACTACTACAACTGTAATGTGAATTTTTTGAAAATTCTAGGGGTCATTTGACCTTTTAAAGACATTTAGGTGATTTTCTAGCCATTTAATGACCGTAATTCAAGTCTAAACTACATCTACATGCAACGCCTAACCAAAACGGTTTAAAAAATTATATCTGTGTACTTGTGTGCAAGTTAATTCCATGTGCAGTAAATTTTAAGGAATTTTCAAACATATTGGTCTCGCGACATGGACACATGCATACATATGCATGGAGTGACATGGCATTTTAATTTCAAAAAATTAAACAAATGATCAGAAAAACATGAAACCTTGGTTGATTTAATGTCATGCCACCAAGATGATGTGGTAAAAAAATTGGCCTATTTGACGAAAGTTTGGACACACCCCTCACAAATCGGAGCAACTCACTAGAAGGTTCGTGGTTCCGAGAGGGCACAATGCATGTTTGATGACGAATGGGAGATAGCTTCCTCTTATGGCCTTCAAATTTTTTCCTACGTCTAACGTGCACTAATACAACTGTCATGTGAAATTTTTGAAAATTTCAGGGGTCATTTGACCTTTTAACGACATTTAAGTGCTTTTCTATCCATTTAATGACCGTAATTCAAATTTGAACTACATCTACATGCAACGCCTAACCATAATGGTTTGAAAAAAAATCATATTTTTGTGTACTTGTGTGCGAGTTAATTCCATGTGCAGTAAATTAGAAGGAATTTTCAAACATATTGGTCTCAAAGCATGGGCACACATGCATGGAGTGCCATGCATTTTAATTCCAAAAAACTAAAAAAATGATCAGAAAAACATGAAACCTTGCTTGATTTAATGTCATGCCACCAAGATGATGTGGTAAAAAATTGGCATGTTTGACGAAAGTTTGGAAACACACCCCTCACAAATCGGAGCAACTCACTAGAAGGTCCGTGGTTCCGAGAGGGAACAATGCATGTTTGATGATGAACGGGGGATAGCTTCCTCTTACAGCCTACGTTTAACATGCACTAATACAACTGTCTTGTGAAAGTTCGGAAAATTTTAGGGGTCATTTGACCTTTTAAAGACATTTAAGTGATTTTCTAACAATTTAATGACCGTAATTCAAAGTTCAACTACATCTACATGGAACGCCTAATCATAACGGTTTGAAAAATCATATTTTTGTGTACTTGTGTGCGAGTTAAAAGATCGTCAGACGATGTAAATATCTGGTGTTCAAAAAAGAAAATGTAAAGATCTGGCAAGACAACCGGCCCCACATGATTGGCACTCTATCTCGTGGCTCGAGGTTTGGTAGGTGAGTGGCGAGGATCATTAATCAGACACGGTTTTGCATTGGAAACCGTCAGCTATTATGTTCACACACGGATTTTGGCTATTATGTTCACACATGGATTTTGCTGCGGGAATCGTGTGTAATTCAAACTACAGTACTCGTAAATTCCGGCGACCGGCGTGTGTACTGTCCCCGTCGATCTAGATTCCGGCCGGCAATAAATACTACCTTGCTCACGTCATCCCGCCTGCATTCTCATCTACAACCTCCCCTCGCTCGCCCTCTCTCTCTCTCTCAAATCTCTGCCATGGCCCCACCGGTCTGCCCACGCGCCGAAGAGGAGTCGTCGCCCCCCGATGACGCTCACTCGATTAGCAGCGACTAGGACCCCTACGCGCCGCCTGACGAGGTTGCGCCGGACCCCCCAACTTTGGATTGGTTTTGGGGCCAATACAACCTTTTTCTGTGGAAGTCGCTGCTGCCGGTTGAGAAAGCCAGGCAAGTGGCGTTCAAGAAGTAGATGGCGGAGGAGGAAGCCAAGTACCAGGAGGCCTATGAAGCCCGTGATGCCGCCTGGAAAAAGGAGGTGGCGGAGCTTTGGGGGCGGGCGCGTCGTCGTGCCGAGGAGGTGTACGAAGACGGTTACTTCGCGAGGAAGGTCATAGGCGCTGGGCGCCTCGTCGCTGCGTGGAGGTGGGCCGATAAGCTCCAGCGTGCCACCGACGAGGAGCTCTGGTGGGCGCCCAACGAAATGGCAAGATCGGTCACGCGCTTCCGCCAGCAAGAGGCAGATCGGTACATCAAGCACTGCGAGGCGGAGGAGGCAGAGTACTGCCTCCGCACTGGGAAGACGCCGCGCACCAGGGAGCTGCTGGCGAGGGGCTGCCGGAATACTGGCCCGAGGAGGGATTATTAGTTTTAGTATTGTTCATTTTCAATTTTATGCATTGTACCTAGTAGTTAAGTATCATCATGTATATGTGATAATATTATATATATATTATGTGATGAACTAATGAACATTTAATATATATGTATATTATGAATTCTATTTTCTATCTGTTTTTGTATACTAATTTGAATCTAGCTGTTATCATCCACATATATAGAATGGAAAGCGTATATACACACATTGAAACAGAACATATAAGAATGGAAAACAAAGTACACACATTGAAATAGAGCAATACTATGATTGCTGTCAATACATAGCTATCCACGTCAAAACGACTTTTCAAAATAAAAAGCGTCCATGAGACCATGACCAGCAGCCCTTGCCTACGGTAGCTCTTGGCTCTGCCTAAACTCGTGCAGGCATTCGTCCAAGCGGTCGACACGCTCGCGGTACATTTGGAGCGCGATCTCGAGCTCCAAGTTGGCTATTTCATCGGAGATCACCAGCTCGAGGATGCGACGGCTGATGTCTACTACACAACCTTCTTCTTGTAGACATTGTTGGGCCTCCAAGTGCAGAGGTTTGTAGGACAGTAGCAAATTTCCCTCAAGTGGATGCTAAGGTTTATCAATCCGTGAGAGGCATAGGATGAAGATGGTCTCTCTCAAACAACCCTGCAACCAAATAACAAAGAGTCTCTTGTGTCCCAAACACACCCAATACAATGGTAAATTGTATAGGTGCACTAGTTCGGCAAAGAGATGGTGATACAAGTGCAATATGGATGGTAGATATAGGTTTTTGTAATCTGTAAATATAAAAAAGCGAGGTAACTAATGATAAAAGTGAGCGAAAACGGTATTGCAATGCGTTGAAACAAGGCCTAGGGTTCATACTTTCACTAGTGTAAGTTCTCTCAACAATAATTACATAATTGGATCATATAACTATCACTCAACATGCAACAAAGAGTCACTCCAAAGTCACTAATAGTGGAGAACAAACGAAGAGATTATTGCAGGGTACGAAACCACCTCAAAGTTATTCTTTCCGATCAATCCATTGTGCTATTCCTATAAGTGTCACAAAAAGCCCTAGAGTTCGTAGTAAAATAACACCTTAAGACACAAATCAACCAAAACCCTAATGTCACCTAGATACTCCAATGTCACCACAAGTATCCGCGGGTATGATTATACGATATGCATGACACAATCTCAGATTCATCTATTCAACCAACATAAAAACTTCAAAGAGTGCCCCAAAGTTTCTATCGGAGAGTCAAGACGAAAACGTGTGCCAACCCCTATGCATAAGTTCACAAGGTCACGGAACTCGCAAGTTGATCACCAAAACATACATCAAGTGGATCACGTGAATATCTCATTGTCACCACAAATAAGTACATGCAAGACATACATCAAGTGTTCTCAAATCCTTAAGGACTTAATCCGATAAGATAACTTCAAAGGGGAAACTCAATTCATCACAAGGAGATAGAGGGGGAGAAACATCATAAGATCCAACTATAGTAGCAAAGCTTGCGGTACATCAAGATCGTGCCAAATCAAGAACATGAGAGAGAGAGAGATCAAACACATAGCTACTAGTACATACCCTCAGCCCCGAGGGTGAGCTACTCCCTCCTCGTCATGGAGAGCGCCGGGATGATGAAGATGGCCACTGGTGATGGATCCCCCCCTCCGTCAGGGTGCCGGAACAGGGTCCCGATTGGTTTTTGGTGGCTACAGAGGCTTGCGGCGGCAGAACTCCCGATCTAGGTTATTTTCTGGAGGTTTCTGTATTTATAGGAATTTTTGGCATCGGGAATAAGTCAGGGGGGTCCCCGAGTCATCCACGAGTTAGGGCGGCGTACCCCCCGCCGGGGGGGGGGGGGGGGGGGGTAGGGCAAGCCCCCACCCTCGTGGATAGTCCGGGACTCTTCTGGCCCAACTCTTTTACTCCGGGGCTTCTTTTGGTCCATAAAAAATCATCAAAAATTGGCGCGTCAATTGGACTCTGTTTGGTATTCCTTTTTTGTAAAACTCAAAAATAAGGAAAAAACAGAAACTGGCACTGGGCTCTAGGTTAATAGGTTAGTCCCAAAAATCATATAAATGCATATAAAACATCCTAGATGGATAATATAATAGCATGGAACAATCAAAAATTATAGATACGTTGGAGACGTATAAAGCATCCCCAAGCTTAATTCCTACTCATCCTCGAGTAGGTAAATGATAAAAATAGAATTTTCGATGTGGAATGCTACCTAACATATTCATCAATGTAATCATCTTTATTGTGGCATGTATGTTCAGATCTGAAAGATTCAAGACAAAAGTTTGATATTGACATAAAGATAATAATACTTCAAGCATACTAACCAAGCAATTATGTCTTCTCAAAATAACATGGCCAAAGAAAGCTATCCCTACAAAATCATATAGTCTGGATATGCTCTATATTCATCACACAAAATATTTAAATCAGGCACAACCCTGATGACAAGCCAAGCAATTGTTTCATACTTTTGATGTTCTCAAACTTTTTCAATCTTCATGAAATACATGAGCGTGAGCCATGGACATAGCACTATAGGTGGAATAGAATGGTGGTTGTGGAGAAGACAAAAAGGAGAAGATAGTCTCACATTAACTAGGCGTATCAACGGGCTATGGATATGCCCATCAATAGATATCAATGTAAGTGAGTGGGGATTGCCATGCAATGGATGCACTAGAGCTATAAGTGTATGAAAGCTCAAAAAGAAACTAAGTGGGTGTGCATCCAACTTGCTTGCTCATGAAGACCTAGGGCATTTGAGGAAGCCCATCGTTGGAATATACAAGCCAAGTTCTATAATAAAATATTCCCAGTAGTATATGAAAGTGACAACATAGGAGACTCTCTATAATGAAGATCATGGTGCTACTTTGAAGCACAAGTGTGGTAAAAGGATAGTAACATTGTCCCTTCTCTCTCATTTTTTTATTTGGGCCTTTCCCTTTTTTATGGCCTCTTTTTTCCCTTTTTTTATTTTTCGTCCGGAGTCTCATCCCGACTTGTGGGGGAATCATAGTCTCCGTCATCCTTTCCTCACTAGGACAATGCTCTAATAATGATGGTCATCACACTTTTACTTCCTTACAACTCAAGAATTACAACTGGATACTTAGAACAAAATATGACTCTATGTGAATGTTGGGGAAACGTAGTAATTTCAAAAAAAATCCTACGCACACGCAGGATCATGGTGATGCATAGCAATGAGAGGGGAGAGTGTTGTCTACGTACCCTCGTAGACCGTTCGCGGAAGCGTTATATCAACACGGTTGATGTAGTCGTACGTCTTCATGATCCGATCGATCCAAGTACCGAAAGCACGGAACCTCCGAGTTCTGCACACGTTCGGCTTGGTGACGTCCTCGCCTTCTCGATCCAGCAAGAGGGGCGAAGTAGTAGATGAGTTCCGGCAGCATGACGGCGTGGTATCGGTGTTGGTGAAGAACAATCTCCGCAGGGCTTCGCCTAAGCACTACGAAAACTATGACGGAGGATAAACTAGAGGGGACGGGGTAGCCGGCACATGGCTTGGTGTTTCTTGATGTGTCTTGGGTGCTAGCCCTAGCCCTCTATTTATATGTTGAGCCTTGGGTTCGAAACTTGGAGTAAAAGCCTCTACAAAGTCGGTTTCACCCGAAAGGCAAGATTCCTTCTCGGACTCCAAGGCCAGACGCCAGGGTTCCCGGCGTCTGGACCCAGACACCAGGGACCCTGGCGTCTGGCCCCTGGACTCCGCAAAACTTGCTTTTGCGCTTTCCAAAAACAGTGTGGGCTTTCCCCTTTGGCCCAATGTAACATCCCAAATTTTTAATTTGGAATGTTATACATAGATCGTTCATGCATATCATATTTTATTGCATTTCGTTTCGTGAATCCTCGAAATCCTAAGCAACTCAAGGATCCTCGGAGAGAGTTGGGGATTTCCCTGTTTTCATATTTGAGTTTTATCAAATATTGAAACAAGGATTTTTGGTTCTAACTATTTTTCTTCGAAAATATTTCATATTAAAATATATGAGAGGAGATAATATGACTTCTCCAAAATAAATGAAATATTGGAGGAAAAATATTAAAATAAAATATTTGATTTTTATTCGGAGTTTATTGCTATTTTATTTGAATTGGAAAAATTGCACGTTTTTTTTCAAAGTTGCATTTTAGGACCAAGAAAATGTTCATCTTATTCTAAATATTTTATTTAGACGGTGAAAATTTGTTTTGGAATTTTTAGTTTTTTATTTTATTTTCTAGGATTTATTTAGTTCCGATGAAATTATTTAAAAAAACCGCAGCGCCCAACTCGGCCGAGGCCCAGCCGAGCCAGCCCGCCGGCCCACCTCCCCGCGCCGCCGTCTCCCACCCGGAGACCGCGCCCGCCGCCGCCGCTCGCCGTGGCCGAGTCGGCCACGCGCCCCGCCCCCTTCCCCAAGCCACGCCACCCTCCCTCTTATAAGCCGACCCGGGGCCCCCCTGGGGCCCGCCCCGCCGCCGCACGCCGCACCCCGCCGCGGAAGCCGCCAGAGGTATACGCCGCCGCCGCCGTTCGTTCGGTTTTTTTTAAAAACCGATCTGGTTTTTTTAGAAACCCTAGTTCGTTTTTTTAGAACGGTTCGCCGGTTTTTCTCGATTTAGTTACTTTGCGGACGTTTGTCCGTACGTTTGTTCTAACTAATAGTGTTCACTCATTATCCGCAGACAACGAACATTCGTTCGTTAGCCTGTTCGTCAGTTCTCTTTCTCAGATTTTCTGCGATTATTTTCAATCGCGATTTCTGATCCGATTTTCGTTCTAGTTTATCTTTTTGCTCGTTTATCGGAATTAGGCGATTCAAGCGCCTAGATCTTCGTCTCGAAACCCTCTTTCCGTTTAACCAACTTGAACATGATTTTGGTACTGTAAAATTTGACCTTAGTCCAGATTAGTAAACGGATCTTGTTTCTTTCCCGGTTTGAGTTTTGTTGCTCCGTTTGATTTGATTCTTTTCGCAAACCGGAGTTCTTAAGTTGAACTTTCTGGTTAGATCTTCTTATTTGAGATTTACCCATGTTTGTTTGTTTGATTGCTTATGTATGCTATTGTTTGTTTGCGATAGAACACCCGGAGTGCGAAGCGTGTTACTACGAGTCCCTAGGTTTTGCGGATCATCAGCAAGGCAAGTAACACTTTGATCATACCCCTTTATCACCCAGTTTTTATGCATTAGTTCCAATCCTCAAACATTTCATGATTAGGATGTGATTAACATGTGGGTTGGGAAGTAGTTGATGAGGTAGAACCTATTGCCCTGTTATATTCAAACCTTGGGAGTTACTTCTACGTATTGCTTATATTGCTATGCTATGCTCGTAGACGTGGTTTGGGTGAGTGAAATCCATGACAGATGTGAGATTGTTAATTAATGGTTCAATTTAAGGTGGCAACTTGAATACACATCTGAGTGGATTGTTTGTTGGGCACTTGGGGAATCCAGTGTTGTCCTAGGATATCCCGGAGTACCCGTGTGATAATCCTATGGTCCGCCACCCAGGCTCAAAGGGAACTGAGATATTTTCATGCTAGAAACTTCCGTGTGCAGCCACAAGCTATTATGGCCTCTAGCATACTTGAGTAAGTTGCGTGAAGCTTCCGAACAGGTGGATCAGCAGGTAGAGGGATGTAGGTTGGTATGGTCTGCCCGGAGTAAGGAGTTAATGCTTCTGAAAGGCTGTGTCTCGGTCATCCATTTCTCAAACACCATGTAGTGCGAGAAATCCAACGGAGGAGATCGAGTCTTGTGGGGAAAAGTGCGCAAACCTCTGCAGAGTGTATAAACTAATCATGGTTAGCCGTGTCCCTGGTTATGGACATCTTGAGTATCTAGTACTTGGAGTATCCTAAGTATATCATCACTACTAAATAATATTGTTGGGTTGTTAATTACTTTAACTGGGATTGAGTTGGAGGAACCTTCTCAATGATGCTTCAACTGCCATGATAGTTAAATAAAATCTATTCCTTTGTTGTAGGGAAAAATTGGCTTTTTGCAAAAACTATAACCATAGAGCTTTCCACCAGCCAAATATGCATATAGTGATAGCATTATTCTGTTCTGGCTCTACTGTGTTATTTTGCCAGCATATTCCATGTGATGACCCATTTTCGGGCTGCAACGTATTATGTTGCATACTTTTCAGACGAGGAGTAAGGTTCGTTAGGTCGTTGCCGTGCAGCTCAGCTATGCCGTTGGAGTTGATGGACTCACTTTATCTTCCAAGCCTTCTGCTGTTATCGTATTAGATGGCCTTAAGCCATATATATATTGTCATAAGTTCTCTTTTGAGACATTCGATGTAATAAGTGTGTGATTGCTACTCTGTTATAAATCCTCGAGTACTGTGTGTGTCAGCATTACCGATCCAGGGATGACACTGAAGCACAGAGACTTGACCGTTTGAGGTCGGGTCGCTACAAGATGGTATCAGAGCACATGCTGAGTGTAGGACGACCACTAAGCTAAAGCCCTAGATCACTATTCTCTTCTCATTTCTGACTCCTCTCCATTTTCTACTCTTTAGGATGGCGGACGCAAGGAACAAGTTTGCACAACCGGATGAAGACGCCCCCTTTGGACGACACTTGAAGGAAGTCACTAGGTACTTAAACATTGGAATACCAAGCTTCACCGGGACTTACAATGCCACTTTACCAGAAGAGGAGCGATGGATGATTCAAGTTCAAGTTCCAGGAAGGACATTCATGCCAGTCACTAAGCCCATAGAGTTTTCCTTCGATGCACCAACCTGGAGTCTAGGAAAGAGTATGGCAGCTCACATCACCATGGGACGTATTGGAGACGTTTATCATAAGGAGCTTAAGGATACTATCTATCAGATTTGTGGGTGCTGAGATGAGCAATGGGAGATGATCAGCACCAGGAAGGATAGATCAATTGCAGCCTTCATCCAGGAGTTAAACCAGCACATTCGTCGCCAGGAGAACCAGGTGTGTGCAGGAATGATAGACCTGAAGAAGGCGATGACTAGGATCACAGAACTGGAGGAAGAACTCAAGGCTACTCGTGAAGGTTATGAGGAGGAAATCGTCGTACTAGTGGATAAGAATGACGATCTGGAAAGGAAGCTAGGAGTATTCATGGGAGACCCCGCACCAGGAGGATAAGACGAAGAACCCAAGGAGATTCGCCCGGAGGACTACATTATCATCGACGACACCAACACGGACCCCAACGATAGCGATGATGACTATGAAGACGAAGCTGGAGCAGACATCATGGAGTCTTCAACCGAGAAATATTTTTAGTAGATCACCACATCAGTAGTAGTATTCCACCATGTATATAGTATAGTCCGAGCACTTTTGTAATGATAGTTAGATCGATTGTATGCCCTTGCTTGATTGATTGAGTGAAATGATTGTGTTTGTCTCATGTGCATATGGGTAGTGTTTTCTCATTAGACTCCATTCTATTCTAATCTCTCCCCTCTAAACCCATCAGATGCCTTCGAGACGTGACCCCAGATTTACTTTCCCACCGGAGCTCACTTAGTTGATCCAGCAGCAGAATACCCTGATGCAGTTGTTAGTTCAGAACCAAGGCAACAACAACAACAACAACCCACCGCCACCACCACCAGTTGACAACTTAGCCCGCTTTTTGAGGTTGCAGCCGTCGGTGTTTTCCAGTAGCACCGAGCCGATAGTGGCAGATGATTGGCTCCGCGGGACTGGAAGGGAGTTAACCACTGCAGGATGTACAAATGCTGAGAAGGTGCGTTTTGCCGCACATCAGTTGGATGGACCAGCAGCCTCATGGTGGGAGAATTACACTGTCACCTATCCTATGACCACTGTTACATGGGACCAGTTTCAGCAAGCTTTCTGTACAGCCCATGTCTCAACTGGAGCTATGAGTATGAAGAAGCATGAGTTTCGCAACTTACGCCAGGGGAACCGTACTGTGGCTCAGTACGCGGATGAGTTTAGCAAGTTATTTCGCTATGCCCCTGATGATGTGGCCACAGTTGCCTGCTATGTCTTGAGCTTGCGTTGGTTTTCCCCGAAGAGGAAGGGATGATGCAGCAGAGTAGCGTAAGTATTTCCCTCAGTTTTTGAGAACCAAGGTATCAATCCAGTAGGAGGCCACGCTCAAGTCCCTCGTACCTGTACAAAACGATAGCTACTCGCAACCAACGCGATTAGGGGTTGTCAATCCCTTCACGGTCACTTACGAGAGTGAGATCTAATAGATATAATATTTTTGGTATTTTTGATATAAAGATGCAAAGTAAAAAGTAAAGGCACAGTAAAAAGCAAAGAAAGATTAAAGTGATGGAGATTGATATGATGAGAATAGACCCGGGGGCCATAGGTTTCACTAGTGGCTTGTCTCAAGAGAATAAGTATTCTACGGTGGGTGAACAAATTACTGTTGAGCAATTGACAGAATTGAGCATAGTTATGAGAATATCTAGGCATGATCATGTATATAGGCATCACGTCCGTGACAAGTAGATCGAAACGATTCTGCATCTACTACTATTACTCCACTCATCGACCGCTATCCAGCATGCATCTAGAGTATTAAGTTAAAAACAGAGTAACGCCTTAAGAAAGATGACATGATGTAGAGAGATAAATTCATGCAATATGAAATAAACCCCATCTTGTTATCCTCGATGGCAACAATGCAATACGTGCCTTGCTGCCCCTTCTGTCATTGGGAAAGGACACCACAAGATCGAACCCAAAGCTAAGCACTTCTCCCATGGCAAGAACTACCAATCTAGTTGGCCAAACCAAACGGATAATTCGAGGAGACTTGCAAAGATAACCAATCATACATAAAAGAATTCAGAGAAGATTCAAATATTACTCATAGATAGACTTGATCATAAACCCACAATTCATCGATCTCAACAAACACACCGCAAAAAAGAAGATTACATCGAATAGATCTCCACGAGAGAGGGGGAGAACTTTGTACTGAGATTCAAAGAGAGAAAATAAGCCATCTAGCTACTAACTATGGACCCGAAGGTCTGAGGTAAACTACTCACACTTCATCGGAGGGGCTATGATGATGTAGAAGCCCTCCGTGATGACGGCCTTCTTCCGGCGGAGCTCCGAAACAGGCCCCAAGATGGTATCTCGTGGATACAGAATGTTGCGACGGTGGAATTAGGTTTTTGGCTCCTGTTCTGATCATTTGGGGGTACGTAGGTATATATAGGAGGAAGGAGTACGTCGGTGGAGCACCGAGGGGCCCACGAGGCAGGGGGCGCGCCCTAGGGGTGGCGCCCCCCACCCTCGTGACCTCCTCTTTGACTCCCTGGAGTAGGGTCCAAGTCTCCTGGATCACGTTCGGTGAGAAAATCACGTTCCCGAAGATTTTATTCCGTTTGGACTCCGTTTGATATTCTGTTTCTCCGAAACACTGTAATAGGAAAAATAACAACAATTCTAGGCTGGGCCTCCGGTTAATAGGTTAGTCCCAAAAATAATATAAAAGTGGAAAATAAAGCCCAATATAGTCCAAAACAGTAGATAATATAGCATGGAGCAATCAAAAATTATAGATACGTTGGAGACGTATCAGGCATCCCCAAGCTTAATTCCTGCTCGTCCTCGAGTAGGTAAATGATAAAAAGAGAATTTTTGATGCGGAGTGCTACTTGGCACAATTTCAATGCAAATCTTCTTAATTGTGGTATGAATATTCAGATTAGAAAGATTCAAGACAAAATTTTATATTGACATAAAAATAATAATACTTCAAGCATACTAACAAAGCAATTATGTCTTCTCAAAATAACATGGCCAAAGAAAGTTATCCCTACAAAATCATATAGTCTGGCTATGCTCCATCTTCACCACACAAAGTATTTAAATCATGCACAACCCCGATGACAGGCCAAGCAATTGTTTCATACTCTAACTTTTTCAAAACTTTTTCAATCTTCACGCAATACATGAGCGTGAGCCATGGATATAGCACTATAGGTGGAATAGAATGGTGGTTGTGGAGAAGACAAAAAGGAGGGGAAGATAGTCTCACATCAACTAGGCGTATCAACGGGCTATGGAGATGCCCATCAATAGATATCAATGTGAGTGAGTAGGGATTGCCATGCAACGGATGCACTAGAGCTATAAATGTATGAAAGCTCAACAAAAGAAACTAGTGGGTGTGCATCCAACTTGCTTGCTCATGAAGACCTAGGGCAATTTGAGGAAGCCCATCATTGGAATATACAAGCCAAGTTCTATAATGTAAAATTCCCACTAGTATATGAAAGTGACAACATATGAGACTCTCTATATGAAGAACATGGTGCTACTTTGAAGCACAATATATGAGACTCGCTATATCATGGTGCTACTTTGAAGCACAAGTGTGGAAAAAGATAGTAGCATTGCCCTTTTTTGGGCCTTTTTTTTCTTTGGCCTTTCCCCTTTTTTTGGACAATGCTCTATTGAATGATGATCATCACACTTCTATTTATTTACAACTCAATGATTACAACTCGATACTAAAACAAAGTATGACTCTATATGGATGCCTCCGGCGGTGTACCGAGATATGCAATGAATCAAGAGTGAAAAGTATGAAAAAATTATGAACGGTGGCTTTGCCACAAATACTATGTCAACTACATGATCATGTTAAGCAATATGACAATGATGAATGTGTCATGATGAACTAGATGGTGGAAAGTTGCATGGCAATATATCTCGGAATGGCTATGGAAATGCCATAATAGGTAGGTATGGTGGCTGTTTTGAGGAAGGTATATGGTAGGTGTATGATACAGGCGAAAGGTGCGCAGTATTAGAGAGGCTAGCAAAGGTGGAAGGGTGAGAGTGCGTATAATCCATGGACTCAACATTAGTCATAAAGAACTCATATACTTATTGCAAAAATCTAGAAGTTATCAAAGCAAAGTACTACGCGCATGCTCCTAGGGGGATAGATTGGTAGGAAAACACCATCGCTCGTCCCCGACCGCCACTCATAAGGAAGACAATCAATAAATAAATCATGCTCCGACTTCATCACATAACGGTTCACCATACGTGCATGCTATGGGAATCACAAACTTTAACACAAGTATTCTTTAAATTCACAACTACTCAACTAGCATGACTTCAATATTATCACCTCCATATCTCAAAACAATTATCATGCTTCAATCTTTTCTTAGTATTCAACACACTCAAAAGAAAGTTTCACAAATCTTGAATACCAAGCATATTATTATTAAGCAAATTACCATGCTATTAAGACTCTCAAAATAATTTAAGTGAAGCATGAGAGATCAATAGTTTCTTTAAAACAAATCCACCACCATGCTCTAAAAGATCTAAGTGAAGCACACAGAGCAAAATTATAATGCTCAAAAGATATAAGTGAAGCATATAGAGAAAAACTACTTAGCTCAAAAGATATAAGTGAAGCACATAGAGCAAAATTACTTAGGTCAAAAGATATAAGTGAAGCACATAGAGTATTCTATCAAATTTTAATTCATGTATGGCTCTCTCAAAAGGTGTGTACAGCAAGGATGATTGTGGCATACTAAGACACAAAGACACAAATAATACAAGACGCTCCAAGCAAAACACATATCATGTTGGTGAATAAAAATATAGCTCCAAGTAAATTACCGATGGAAGTGGACAAAAGAGGGGATGTCTTCCGGGGCATCCCCAAGCTTTGAATTTTTGGTGTCCTTGGATTATCTTGGGGGTGCCATGGGCATCCCCAAGATTAGGCTCTTGCCACTCCTTGTTCCATAATCCATCAAATCCTTACCCAAAACTTGAAAACTTCACAACACAAAACTCAAAATAGAAAACTCGTGAGTCCATTAGCGAAAGAAAACAAAAGACCACTTCAAGGTACTGTAATGAACTCATTATTTATTTATATTGGTGTTAAACCTAATGTATTCCAACTTCTCTATGGTTTATAAAATATTTTACTAGCCATAGATTCATCAAAATAAGCAAACAACACACGAAAAACAGAATCTGTCAAAAACAGAATAGTCTGTAGTAATATGTAGCTAGCGCAAGATCTGGAACCCCAAAAATTCTAAAATAAATTGATGGACGTGAGGAATTTATCTATTAATCATCTTCAAAAATAATTAACTAAATAGCACTCTTCAAATAAAAATGACAGCAGTTCTCGTGAGCGCTAAAGTTTCTGTTTTTTACAGCAAGTTCAACAAGACTTTCCCCAAGTCTTCCCAACGGTTCTACTTGGCCCAAACACTAATTAAACACAAAAAAACACAAAAAAAACAGAGGCTAGATAATTTATTTATTACTAAACAGGAGAAAAAAGCAAGGAATAAAAATAAAATTGGGTTGCCTCCCAACAAGCGCTATCGTTTAACGCCCCTAGCTAGGCATAACAAGCGAGGATAGATCTAGGTATTGCCATCTTTGGTAGGCAATTCATAAGTGGCTCTCATGATAGTTTCATATGGAAATTTTATTTTCTTTTTAGGAAAGTGTTCCATGCCCTTTTTAATGGAAATTGAAATCTAATATTCCCTTCCTTCATATCAATAATCGCACCAACCGTTCTAAGGAAAGGTCTACCAAGAATAATAGGGCAAGAAGGATTGCAATCTATATCAAGAACAATGAAATCTATGGGCACATAATTCCTATTTGCAACAATAAGAACATCATTAATCCTTACCATAGGTTTCTTAATAGTGGAATCCGCAAGATGCAAGTTTAGAGAGCAATCATCAAAATTGCGGAAATCTAGTAAATCACACAAAGTTTTGGGGATAGTGAAGATACTAGCACCCAAATCACACAAAGCATAAAACTCATGATCTTTAATTTTAATTTTAATAGTTTGTTCCCACTCATCATAGAGTTTTCTAGGGATAGAAACTTTCAACTCAAGTTTTTCTTCATAAGATTGCATCAAGGCATCAACAATATGTTCGGTGAAGGCTTTATTTCGACTATAAGCATGTGGAGAATTTAGCACGGAATGCAACAAGGAAATACAATCAATTAAAGAGCAACTTTAATAATTAAATTCCTTGAAATCCAATATAGTGGGTTTAGCAACATCTAGATTTTTATTTCTTTCAATCCTACTTTCATCAATTTCATCATTAAGATATAAATACTCTGAATTTTTAGAACGCCTTCTAGGTAAAGGAAGATCATATTCAGTTTCATCAAGATTCATATTGCAAAACAAAGATTTAATAGGGGACACATCAATAACTTTTAGATCTTCATCTTGATTTTCATAGGAATTGGAAGAACACGCTTTAATAAAGGCATCTTTGGAAGCACGCATCCTAGCGGTTCTTTCCTTACACTCATCAATTGAAATTCTCATGGCTTTGAGAGACTCATTGATATCATGCTTAGGTGGAATAGATCTAAGCTTTAAAGAATCAACATCAAGAGCAATTCTATCAACGTTCCTAGCCAAATCATCAATATTAAGCAATTTTTCTTCAATCATAGCATTAAAATTCTTTTGCGAAGAAATAAATTCTTTAATATTAGATTCAAAATCAGAGGGCATCTTATTATAATTTCCATAAGAGTTATTGTAGGAATTCCCATAATTATTAGAAGGATTACTAGGATATGGCCTAGGATTAAAATTCCCTCTATATGCGTTGTTACCAAAATTATTCCTACCAACAAAATTCACATCCATAGATTCATTGTTATTCTCAATCAAAGTAGACAAAGGCATATCATTAGGATCAGAAGAAACACTCTTAGTAGCAAATAGTTTCATAAGTTCATCCATCTTTCCACTCAACACATTAATTTCTTCTATCACATGCACTTTTTTATTAGAAGTTCTTTCAGTATGCCATTGAGAATAATTAACCATAATATTATCTAGGATTTTAGTAGCATCTCCTAAAGTGATTTCCATAAAAGTGCCTCCCGCGGCCGAATCTAAAAGATTTCTAGAAGCAAAATTCAATCCGGCATAAAATTTTTGTATAATCATCCGCAAATTCAAACCATGAGTAGTGCAATTACGTATCATTAATTTCATTCTCTCCCAAGCTTGTGCAACATGTTCATGATCAAGTTGTTTAAAGTTCATAATATCGTTTCTAAGAGAGATGATCTTAGCGGGAGGAAAATACTTAGAGATAAAAGCATCTTTGCACTTGTTCCATGAATCAATATTATTCTTAGGCAAAGACGAAAACCAAGCTTTAGCACGATCTCTAAGCGAAAAAGGAAATAGCTTCAATTTAACGACATCATTATCGACATCTCTTTTCTTTTGCATATCACATAAATCAACGAAGCTATTCAGATGAGTAACGGCATCTTCACTAGGAAGGCCGGTGAATTGATCTTTCATAACAAGATTCAACAAAGCAGTATTAATTTCACAAGATTCAGCATCGGTAAGAGGAGCAATTGGAGTGCTAAGGAAATCATTATTATTGGTATTGGTGAAGTCACACAATTTGGTATTATCTTGAGCCATTGCGACAAACAAGCAATCTAACACACGAGCAAACAAGAGCAAACGGGCAAAAGAGGCAAATAGAGAGGGAGGATAGAGAGAGAGAGGGCGAAAAAAACGGCAAGGGTCAAGTGGGGGAGAGGAAAACGAGAGGCAAATGGCAAATAATGTAATGCGAGAGATAGGTATTGTGATGGGTACTTGGTATGTTGACTTTTCCATAGACTCCCCGGCAACGGCGCCAGAAATCCTTCTTGCTACGTCTTGAGCTTGCGTTGGTTTTCCCCGAAGAGGAAGGGATGATGCAGCAGAGTAGCGTAAGTATTTCCCTCAGTTTTTGAGAACCAAGGTATCAATCCAGTAGGAGGCCACGCTCAAGTCCCTCGTACCTGCACAAAACGAGAGCTACTCGCAACCAACGCGATTAGGGGTTGTCAATCCCTTCACGGTCACTTACGAGAGTGAGATCTGATAGATATAATATTTTTGGTATTTTTGATATAAAGATGCAAAGTAAAAAGTAAAGGCAAAGTAAAAAAGCAAAGCAAGATTAAAGTGATGGAGATTGATATGATGAGAATAGACCCGGGGGCCATAGGTTTCACTAGTGGCTTCTCTCAAGAGCATAAGTATTCTACGGGGGGTGAACAAATTACTGTTGAGCAATTGACAGAATTGAGCATTGTTATGAGAATATCTAGGCATGATCATGTATATAGGCATCACGTCCGTGACAAGTAGACCGAAACGATTCTGCATCTACTACTATTACTCCACTCATCGACCGCTATCTAGCATGCATCTAGAGTATTAAGTTAAAAATAGAGTAACACCTTAAGCAATATGACATGTTGTAGAGGGATAGTTTCATGCAATATGATAAAAACCCCATCTTGTTATCCTCGATGGAAACAATACAATACGTGCCTTGCTGCCCCTTCTGTCACTGGGAAAGGACACCGCAAGATCGAACCCAAAGCTAAGCACTTCTCCCATGGCAAGAAAAACCAATCTAGTCGGCCAAACCAAACTGATAATTCGAAGAGACTTGCAAAGATAACCAATCATACATAAAAGAATTTAGATAAGATTCAAATATTATTCATAGATAGACTTGATCATAAACCCACAATTCATCGGTCTCAACAAACTCACCGCAAAAAAGAAGAAGATTACATCGAATAGATCTCCATAAGAGAGGGGGAGAACTTTGTATTGACATCCAAAAAGAGAGAATAAGCCATCTAGCTAATAACTATGGACCCGAAGGTCTGAGGTAAACTACTCACACTTCATCGGAGAGCCTATGGTGATGTAGAAGCCCTCCGTGATGACGGCCCTCTCCGGCGGAGCTCCGGAACAGGCCCCAAGATGGGATCTCGTGGATACAGAAAGTTGTAGAGGTGGAATTAGGTTTTTGGCTCCTGTTCTGATCGTTTGGGGGTACGTAGGTATATATAGGAGGAAGGAGTACGTCGGTGGAGCACCAAGGGGCCCACGAGGCAGGGGGCGCGCCCTAGGGGGGTGGGCGCGCCCCCCACCCTCGTGACCGCCTCTTTGACTCCTTGGAGTAGGTTCCAAGTCTCCTGGATCACGTTCGGTGAGAAAATCATGTTCCCGAAGGTTTTATTCAGTTTGGACTCAGTTTGATATTTTGTTTCTCCAAAATACTGAAATAGGCAAAAAACAACAATTCTGGGCTGGGCCTCCGGTTAATAGGTTAGTCCCAAAAATAATATAAAAGTGGAAAATAAAGCCCAATATAGTCCAAAACAGTAATCATTTCAATACCTGATACGTCTCCAACGTATCCATAATTTTTGATTGCTCCATGCTATATTATCTACTGTTTTGGACTATATTGGGCTTTATTTTCCACTTTTATATTATTTTTGGGACTAACCTATTAACCGGAGGCCCAGCCCAGAATTGTTGTTTTTTTGCCTATTTCAGTATTTTGGAGAAACAAAATATCAAACTGAGTCCATACTGAATAAAACCTTCGGGAACATGATTTTCTCACCGAACGTGATCCAGGAGACTTGGAACCTACTCCAAGGAGTCAAAGAGGCGGTCACGAGGGTGGGGGGCGCGCCCACTCCCCTAGGGCGCGCCCCCTGCCTCGTGGGCCCCTTGGTGCTCCACCGACGTACTCCTTCCTCCTATATATACCTACGTACCCCCAAACGATCAGAACAGGAGCCAAAAACCTAATTCCACCTCTACAACTTTCTGTATCCACGAGATCCCATCTTGGGGCCTGTTCCGGAGCTCCGCCGGAGAGGGCCGTCATCACGGAGGGCTTCTACATCACCATAGGCTCTCCGATGAAGTGTGAGTAGTTTACCTTAGACCTTCGGGTCCATAGTTATTAGCTAGATGGCTTATTCTCTCTTTTTGGATGTCAATACAAAGTTCTCCCCCTCTCTTATGGAGATCTATTCGATGTAATCTTCTTCTTTTTTGCGGTGAGTTTGTTGAGACCGATGAATTGTGGGTTTATGATCAAGTCTATCTATGAATAATATTTGAATCTTCTCTGCATTCTTTTATGTATGATTAGTTATCTTTGCAAGTCTCTTCGAATTATCAGTTTGGTTTGGCCTACTAGATTGGTTTTTCTTGCCATGGGAGAAGTGCTTAGCTTTGGGTTCGATCTTGCGGTGTCCTTTCCCAGTGACAGAAGGGGCAGCAAGGCACGTATTGCATCATTGCCATCGAGGATAACAAGATGGGGTTTATTTCATATTGCATGAATTTATCTCTCTACATCATGTCATCATTCTTAAAGCGTTACTCTATTTTTAACTTAATACTCTAGATGCATGCTAGATAGCGGTCGATGAGTGGAGTAATAGTAGTAGATGCAGAATCGTTTCGGTCTACTTGTCACGGACGTGATGCCTATATACATGATCATGCCTAGATATTCTCATAACAATGCTCAATTCTGTCAATTGCTCAACAGTAATTTGTTCACCCCCCGTAGAATACTTATGCTCTTGAGAGAAGCCACTAGTGAAACCTATGGCCCCCGGGTCTATTCTCATCATATCAATCTCCATCACTTTAATCTTGCTTTGCTTTTTTACTTTGCCTTTTACTTTTCACTTTGCATCTCTATACCAAAAATACCAAAAATATTATATCTATCAGATCTCACTCTCGTAAGTGACCTGAAGGGATTGACAACCCCTAATCGCGTTGGTTGCGAGTAGCTATTGTTTTGTGCAGGTACGAGGGACTTGAGCGTGGCCTCCTACTGGATTGATACCTTGGTTCTCAAAAACTGAGGGAAATACTTACGCTACTCTGCTGCATCATCCTTTCCTCTTCGGGGAAATCCAATGCAAGCTCAAGAGGTAGCAATACCCAATGCAAATTGTTTCATGATCGTATCGTGTCCAAAAATTGTGATGACTTGATTTCCCTTACACATTATAATGAACTTAGTTTGCTTATGGGTTACGAAGAAATGAAACGTATAACTAAGCATCTTCCAGAATTTGCCCATTATAAACTTCTTGATTTTGATCTAGAGAAAATTTATATGTATTGTGCGGTGAATTGTATTGAAAATCCTTATATTGCCAACTACATAAAGAAAAGAAAACAAATAGAAGATGAAGAGAATACTAATGAAAGGGAAGAGGCTTCCCAATACCCTCCTATTATTTCTTATGATGAATTAGGTAACGAGGAGGAGCCTCCTATTCAACCAATCTCATTAATAAGGAGCTCCAAAAAGAGGATTGAACCCACACATGATGTGGTGAAGAAGAAGAAAAGAAAAAGGAAGAGAGGTAAGAAGATATCTCTCCCAAATAATGATGCTCCTATTACTATTGTGCCTCATGAAAATATAATTGTGGAAGATAATGATACTTCTTATGATCTTGAAAATCTTTTTGGCACTTGCTTGGAAGAATATGATAATTGCTATACTATTGGTGCTATCCATACTATTAACGATGAGAGTGGTTATGCTTATAATATGAAAAGGCCCAAGCTTGGGGATGCTATGTTTGATGAAGATGATGTTTTTGAGAATATATTTGCTGCAATTAATGTTCGTCCCAAGCTTGGGCATGCTACGCTTAATGAAGATGATATTTTTAGTATCCCAAGTTTTGATATGCAAATTTATAATGATAATAACATGCCTCCTACTTTGAGAATTTTATGAGTTCCATAAGTATACGTTTGATCCAGATTACTACAGACTGTTCTGTTTTTGACAGATTCTGTTTTTCATGGGTTGTTTACTTATTTTGATGAATCTATGGCTAGTAAAATAGTTTATAAACCATAGAGAAGTTGGAATACAGTAGGTTTAACACCAATATAAATAAATAATGAGTTCATTACAGTACCTTGAAGTGGTGATTTATTTTCTTATACTAACGGAGCTTACGAGTTTTCTGCTAAGTTTTGTGTTGTGAAGTTTTCAAGTTTTGAGTAAAGATTCAATGGATTATGGAATAAGGAGTGGCAAGATCTAAGCTTGGGGATTCCCAAGGCACCCCAAGGTAATATTCAAGGACAACCAAGAGCCTAAGATTGGGGATACCCCAGAAGGCATCCCCTCTTTCGTCTTCGTTCATCGGTAACTTTACTTGAAGCTATATTTTTATTCACCACATGTTATGTGTTTTGCTTGGAGCGTCAATTTATTTTGTTCAGATTTGCTTGCTGTTATTTAGAACAATGTTTTGCATCTTTTATTTCAATAAAAGTGGCATTGATAGCCTTTACTGTGCCTATTTTAGAAGTCGACATGTTGCTGTTTGAAAATAGAAAGTTTACCGCTGTTGCAATAAAAGTCAGAATGTGATAAAATGTTGAAACCTTTTGCATATTTAGATCTGATAAATTTACTACAGTGGGAATATTCTTTCATAATTTTTGGAGCTAGGGAAGTATGGATGTTGCTGCATTCTTTACAGACTGTCCTGTTTAGGCAGATTGCTGTTATGTTTGCATTGTTTGCATATGTTTGCTTCTTTAATGATTCTGTTTGAGGATAGGACTATTAAATATGCAGAGGCATTTAGTATTCAACGTTTAATAATAATTTTAGTGATTTTCTACAGTAGAGTATGATAAGGTTTTGGCAATGGTTTATACTAACTTATCTCACGAGCCTTGTTGAGGTTTGTGTGGATGAAGCTTTTGAGATTTAGGGAGACTGTGATATGAGAGGAATTAAGGAGACACAAAAGCTCAAGCTTGGGGATGCCCAAGGCACCCCAAGATAATATTTCAAGAAGTCTCAAGCATCTAATCTTGGGGATGCCCCGGTTGGCATCCCACCTTTCTTCTTCAACAACTATCGGTTAGTTTCGGTTGATCCTAAGTTTTTGCTTCTTCACATGATGTTTGCCATTCTTAGAATGTCATTTTATTTTTCTTTGCTTGCTGCTTGAATAGAATACCAAGATCTGAAATTATTAAATGTTAGAGATTCTTCACATATTTGCATAATTATTCGACTACTCATTGATCTTCACTTATATCTTTTGGAGTAGTTTGTCATTTGCTCTAGTGCTTCACTTATATCTTTTTAGAGCACGGTGGTGGTTTTGTTTTATAGAAACTATTGATATCTCATGCTTCACTTAGATTATTTTGAGAGTCCTTAGAATAGCATAGTAATTTGTTTAAATAATCCTAATATGCTAGGCATCCAAGAATAGTAAAAACTTTCATATAAGTGTATTGAATACTAAGAGAAGTTTGATGCTTGATGATTGTTTTGAGATATGGAGGTAATAATATCAAAGTCGTGCTATTTGAGTAGTTGTGAATTTGAGAAATACTTGTGTTGAAGTTTGCAAGTCCCGTAGCATGCACGTATGGTAAACATTATGTAACAAATTTGAAACATGAGGTGTTATTTGATTGTCTTCCTTATGAGTGGCGGTCGGGGACGAGCGATGGTCTTTTCCTACCAATCTATCCCCCTAGGAGCATGCACGTAGTGCCGAGGTTTTTGATGAATTGTAGATTTTTGCAATAAGTATGTGAGTTCTTTATGACTAATGTTGAGTCCATGGATTATACGCACTCTCATCCTTCCATCCTTGCTAGCCTCTTCGGTACCGTGCATTGCCCTTTCTCACACTGAGAGTTGGTGCAAACTTCGCCGGTGCATCCAAAACCCGTGATATGATACGCTCTTTCACACATAAACCTCCTTATATCTTCCTCAAAACAGCCACCATACCTACCTATTATGGCATTTCCATAGCCATTCCGAGATATATTGCCATGCAACTTTCCATCATTCCGTTCATCATGACACATTCATCATTGTCATATTGCTTAGCATGATCATGTAGTTGACATAGTATTTGTGGCAAATCCACCGTTCATAATTCTTTCATACATGTCACTCTTGATTCATTGCATATCCCGGTACACCACCGGAGGCATTCATATAGAGTCATCTTTGTTCTAGTATCGAGTTGTAATCATTGAGTTGTAAATAAATAGAAGTGTGATGATCATCATTATTAGAGCATTGTCCAAAGTGAGGAATAAAAAAAAAGAGAAAGGCCATAAAAAAGAGAAGTCCCAAAAAAAGAGAAAGGCCATAAAAAATAGAAGGCCCAAAAAAAGAGACAAAAAGAGAGAAGGGACAATGTTACTATCCTTTTACCACACTTGTGCTTCAAAGTAGCACCATGATCTTCATAGTAGAGAGTCTCTCATGTTATCACTTTCATACTAGTGGGAATTTTTCATTATAGAACTTGGCTTGTATATTCCAACAATGGGCCACCTCAAGTGCCCTAGGTCTTCGTGAGCAAGCAAGTTGGATGCACACCCACTAGTTTCTTTTGTTGAGCTTTCATACATTTATAGCTCTAGTGCATCCGTTGCATGGCAATCCCTACTCCTTGCATTAACATCAATCAGTGGGCATCTCCATAGCCCATTGATTAGCCTCGTTGATGTGAGACTTTCTCATTTTTTTGTCTTCTCCACATAACCCCCTCATTATTCTATTCCACCCATAGTGCTATATCCATGGCTCGCGCTCATGTATTGCGTGAAAGTTTATAGGTTTGAGATTACTAAAGTATGAAACAATTGCTTGGCTTGTCATCGGGGTTGTGCATGATGAGAGCATTCTTGTGTGACGAAAATGAAACATGACTAAACTATATGATTTTGTAGGGATGAACTTTCTTTGGCCATGTTATTTTGAGAAGACATAATTGCTTAGTTAGTATGCTTGAAGTATTATCATTTTTATGTCAATATGAACTTTTGTCTTGAATCTTTCGGATCTAAATATTCATACCACAATTAAGAAGAATCACATTGAAATTATGCCAAGTAGCACTCCGCATCAAAAATTCTGTTTTTATCATTTACCTACTCGAGGACGAGCAGGAATTAAGCTTGGGGATGCTGATACGTCTCCAACGTATCTATAAGTTTTGATTGCTCCATGCTATATTATTTACTATTTTGAATGTTTATGGGCTTTATTATACACTTCTATATCATTTTTGGGACTAACCTATTAACCCAGAGCCCAATGCCAGTTTCTGTTTTTACGGAACTCATTTTTGGAAGGAAAGAAGCCCAGAAGACTGTATAATAAAGCCTATAATTTATTTGTACCCTACCATAATTTGTTCGTTCGTTCTCCGCCATTAGTGACTTTGGAGTGACTCTTTGTTGCATGTTGAGGGATAGTTATGTGATCCAATTATGTTAGTATTGTTGAGGGAACTTACACTAGCGAAAGTATGAACCCTAGGCCTTATTTCCACGCATTGCAATACCGTTTACGCTCACTTTTATCATTAGTTACCTTGCTGTTTTTATAATTTCAGATTACAAATACTATTATCTACTATCCATATTGCACTTGTATCACCATCTCTTCGCCGAACTAGTGCACCTATACAATTTACCATTGTATTGGGTGTGTTGGGGACACAAGAGACTCTTTGTTATTTGGTTGCAGGGTTTCTTGAGAGAGACCATCTTCATCCTATGCCTCCTACATATTGATAAACCTTAGGTCATCCACTTGAGGGAAATTTGCTACTGTCCTACAAACCTCTGCACTTGGAGGCCCAACAACGTCTACAAGAAGAAGGTTGTGTAGTAGACATCAGTGTCATACCTAGTGCATCGGGTCCAATGAAAATATTTTGTGACAATACTGGTGCAATTGCCTTGGCGAAGGAATCCAGATTTCACAAGAGAACCAAGCACATCAAGAGACGCTTCAATTCCATTCGGGATCTAGTCCAGGTGGGAGACATAGAAATTTGCAAGATACATACGGATCTGAATGTTGCAGACCCGTTAACTAAGCCTCTTCCACGAGCAAAACATGATCAGCACCAAGGCTCCATGGGTGTTAGAATCATTACCGTGTAATCTAGATTATTGACTCTAGTGCAAGTGGGAGACTGAAGGAAATATGCCCTAGAAGCAATAATGAAGTTATAATTTATTTCCTTATATCATGGTAAATGTTTATTATTCATGCTAGAATTGTATTAACCGGAAACATAATACTTGTGTGAATACATAGACAAACAGAGTGTCACTAATATGCCTCTACTTGACTAGCTCGTTGATCAAAGATGGTTATGTTTCCTAGCCATTGACATGAGTTGTCATTTGATTAACGGGATCACATCATTAGGAGAATGATGTGATTGACTTGACCCATTCCGTTAGCTTAGCACTCGATCGTTTAGTATGTTGCTATTGCTTTCTTCATGACTTATACATGTTCCTATGACTATGATATTATGCAACTCCCGTTTACCGGAGGAACACTTTGTGTGCTACCAAACATCACAATGTAACTGGGTGATTATAAAGGTGCTCTACAGGTGTCTCCGAAGGTACTTGTTGGGTTGGCGTATTTCGAGATTAGGATTTGTCACTCCGATTGTCGGAGAGGTATCTCTGGGCCCACTCGGTAATGCACATCACTTAAGCCTTGCAAGCATTGCAACTAATGCGTTAGTTGCGGGATGATGTATTACGGAACGAGTAAAGAGACTTGCCGGTAACGAGATTAAACTAGGTATTGAGATACCGACAATCGAATCTCGGGCAAGTAACATACTGATGATAAAGGGAACAACGTATGTTGTTATGCGGTCTGACCGATAAAGATCTTCGTGGAATATGTGGGAGCCAATATGAGCATACAGGTTCCGCTATTGGTTATTGACCGCAGAAGTGTCTCGGTCATATCTACATAGTTCTCGAACCCGTAGGGTCCGCACGCTTAACGTTTCGATGACAGTTATATTATGAGTTTATATGTTTGATGTACCGAAGGTTGCTCGGAGTCCCAGATATGATCACGTACATGACGAGGAGTCTCGAAATGGTCGAGACATGAAGATTGATATGTTGGAAGCCTATATTTGGATATCGGAAGTGTTCCGGATGAAATCGGGATTTTACCGGAGTACCGGAGGGGTTACCAGAACCCCCCGGGGGTTAACGGGCCATAGTGGGCCTTGGTGGAGAAGAGGAGAGGTGTCCAAGGCAAGGGCCGTGCGCCCCTCCCCCTCGTCCGAATAGGACAAGGAGAGGGGGCGGCGCCCCCCCTTTCCTTCTTCTCCTCCACCTCTTTCCCCCTCTTCTCCTAATCCATCAAGGAAAAGGGAGGGTCCTCCTAGCGCGCCCCTCCTGGCCGGCCGCACCTACCCCCTTGCTCCTTTATATATGGGGGCAGGGGGCACCCTAGACACAACAATTGATCGTTTGATCTTTTAGCCGTGTGCGGTGCCCCCCTCCACCATAGTCCACCTCTATAATACTGTAGCGGTGCTTAGGCGAAGCCCTGTGTCGGTAGAACATCATCATCATCACCACGCCGTCGTGCTGACGAAACTCTCCCTCAACACTCGGCTGGATCGGAGTTCGAGGGACGTCATCGGGCTGAACGTGTGCTGAACTCGGAGGTGCCGTGTGTTCGGTACTTGATCGGTCGGATCGTGAAGACGTACGACTACATCAACTGCGTTGTGCTAACGCCTCCGCTTTTGGTCTACGAGGGTACGTGGACAACACTCTCCCCTCTCGTTGCTATGCATCACAATGATCTTGCGTGTGCGTGGGAATTTTTTTGAAATTACTATGTTCCCCAACAAAGACCTCCTCGGGAGCGGCATCACCAGGCTGGCTCGCGAGGGGCGGAGAGATCAAGTCAAGGGGCACGTCGCGAGGTCCCTGTGACGCAAGCCATGATGACCATGGCCAGGCGGGAACCAGCACACAGTGTACTTGTTTCCTCTTTGGTGCTAAAGAGCCAAGTGCAGGTGAGGAGTCCCAAGGCATCAGGCAAAGGTTTCCATATTGGTGCAACAAGACCAAGACCAGAAGGACGGCAGGACAGAGGTCACCATGGAGCCCAGGACGGCGTCACCACCAGAGCCTTTGGCAGGCGAAGACCACCTTTTGTCAGGATAACTTGTACTAGTTGTCTCCCTTCAAATTTGGCCGTTGTTGGATCCCTTCCCACCTACATGTGGGAAGAGGACCAGGGCCTCTATAAATAGAACTAGCCATCACCGTAGGAAGGGGGGAACTGGTCTTGGACCATTCAGATCATCCTCAACCACACAAGCTCACCGAGCTCAAAGACACCTCCCCTCAGGAGGATGTTCTTCCCTTGTACTCGTTCATCCTCATCCCAAGAGGCAATCCACCACACCACACTGGAGTAGGGTATTACACCACATCGGTGGCCCGAACTAGTATAAACCCTGTGTCCTTTGTTCTGCGAGTTCGACGAGCTGAGCTTTGAGATTGTGGTGAGAGCGTGGGCTAGGGGAGGAGAGATCTTCGTGCGCACTGAGGTAGTCCTGGATTAGGGGGTCTCCGGGCAGCCGGACTATATCCTTTGGCCGGACTGTTGGACTATGAAGATACAAGATTGAAGACTTCGTCCCGTGTCCGGATGGGACTCTCCTTGGCGTGGAAGGCAAGCTAGGCAATACGGATATGTAGATCTCCTCCCTTGTAAACGACTCTGTGTAATCCTAGCCCCCTCCGGTGTCTACATAAACCTGAGGGTTTAGTCCGTAGGACAACATACAATCATACCATAGGCTAGTTTCTAGGGTTTAGCCTCTACGATCTCATGGTAGATCAACTCTTGTAATACTCATATCATCAAGAACAATCAAGCAGGACGTAGGGTATTACCTCCTTCAAGAGGGCCCAAACCTGGGTAAACATCGTGTCCCCCGCCTCCTGTTACCATCCGCCTTAGACGCACAGTTCGGGACCCCCTACCCGAGATCCGCAGGTTTTGACACCGACACGCACCCCAGAGTTCGAACCTCAAGGGTTTTGCCGGCTAGAATGGGATACGGACGACGAAGAAATTCGCTGCCCGCCCACCACCCACTTAGTAGCCACTGTCGACGACTTAACCGACATGCTCAACTTCGACTCCGAAGACATCGACAGCATGGACAAAGATGCAGGAGACGAACAGCAACCAGCGCCCACAGGGCACCGGACAGCCACTTCATCACATGACATTTACATGGTGGATACACCCAAAGAAGGCAATGGCGAAGAGACAGTGGAGGATGGCCCCTCCAAGAAGCAACCCAAGTGCCGACGTCAGCGGCGCCGCTCTAAGTCCCGCCATAGCAAAAACAGCGATAACAGCGCAAGAGAAAATAACACTCCAGTCGACTCCAGAGGAAGCGACGACCACATAGCCCCGGAGGCAGAGCACGATGAAGCCGCAAGCGGCAAACATAGTACGGATCCGACGTCCGAACACGGCGACGCCGAGTATAAACCTCATCAAACCCCCTCTGGGGAGGAAAACAGTCCGGATGAAGATGCACACATCATCCTGGAAACGCACTTGGAGCAAGAGAACCTCCGCAGAAGGCTTATTGCCACAGCGAGGAGTCTAAAGAAGTAGAAGCAAAGGCTTAGGGCCACACAAAATACACTCAACAGCAGGTGGAACAAAGTGCTCGACAACGAAGCAAAGTATGGTGGAAGTTACCACACAAAGAGCTATCCAAAGCGCAAGCTGTTACCTGAATTCGACGACGAGGCCTTAGAGCCCACATAGCCAAAAAATGAAATGGCCAACCAGCCGGATCCACCACCTTGTGACCACGATAGAGCGGATAACAAATACGCACATAAGTCAACACACGATGTACGTGAGGACTTGCGCCAAAAATCCGGTATGACCAGATCCATCTATGGATCTAGGAAGCGTGCTCCGGCACAAAATCAAAACCAAATACCACAACCGTCCGAACGCCATGGTACATCCAAGTACAGGGGTGCCGCACACCCCCTATGTTTCACCGATGAGGTGCTGGACCACGAATTCCCAGAAGGATTCAAACCAGTGAACATAGAGGCGTACGACGGGACCACAGACCCTGGGGTCTGGATTGAGGACTTTATCCTCCATATCCATATGGCTCGCGGAGATGATATCCATGCCATTAAATACCTGCCCCTCAAGCTTAAAGGACCAGCTCGGCACTGGCTAAAAAGCCTCCCCGAAAACTCAACTGGAAGTTGGGAGGAGCTCGAGGATGCTTTTCGGGCTAATTTTCAAGGGACCTACGTCCGACCTCCGGATGCATAAGATTTAAGTCATATAATTCAACAGTTCGGAGAGTCCGCCCGAAAGCTTTGGAACAGGTTTCTCACCAAGAAGAACCGAATCATCGACTGTCCGGACGCCGAAGCCTTAGCAGCTTTCAAACACAGCGTCCGAGACGGATGGCTCGCCAGACACCTCGGCCAAGAAAAACCGAGAACAATGGCAACTCTAACAAGTCTCATGACCCGCTTTTGTGCGAGCGAAGACAGCTGGTTAGCTCGCAGTAGCACCAGCGAACCAAGCACATCCGAAGTCAGGGATGGCAATGGAAAACCACGACGCAATAAAAACAAGCGTCGAAATAAAGAAGATAGCCTAGATAATACGGCGGTAAACGCCGGATTTAGGGGCTCTCGGCCAGGCCAGTGGAAAAAGCCTTTCAAAGGCAGCAGAGACGAACCGTCTGGCCTAAACAAGATTCTTGACAAACTATGTCAGATTCATGGCACCCCCGATAAACCTGCAAATCACACCCACAGAGAATGCTGGGTCTTCAAGCAGGCAGGTAAGCTAAATGTCGAACACAAGGGGGGAGACACCAAGCGAAGACGAGGACGAGCCTCGCCAGCAAAGCACTGGAGGGCAGAAAAAATTCCCACTAGAGGTTAAAATAGTCAACATGATCCATGTGACGAATAGGAGAAGCAAACATGCACTCCGAGACACACGCACCATAGAGCCCGTCATCCCTAGGTTCAACCCCTGGTTGGCCTGCCCGATCACTTTTGATCGTGGGGATCACGCGACAAGCATCCGACACGAAGGATTGGCTGCCTTGGTGTTAGACCCAATAATAAACGGATACCATCTCACATGAGCCCTCATGGACGGCGGCAGTGGTCTAAATCTGATATATCAGGACATAGACCGCAAAATGGGGATAGACCCCACAAAAATAAGCCACCGTACTACTACCTTCAAGGGAGTAATACCAGGCCTAGAGGCCCGCGGCATGGGCTCTCTATTACTAGAGGTTGTATTCGGTTCTTCCGACAACTTCTGAAGCGAAAGCTTAACTTTCTACATCGCTCCATTCCAAAGTAGCTATCAGGCACTACTCGAAAGAGCGGCTTTCGCTCGTTTTAATGCAATCCCGCATTACGCTTCTCTCAAGCTTAAGATGCCCGGTCCACATGGCACCATCACAGTTAGCGGAAATACTGAGCGTGCTCTATGCGTGGAAGAATGTGCAGCGGCTTTAGCTGCCGAGCACTAGACGGCCTCACCAACCAGAAAAAATGACAGGTCGTCAAGACCACGGACACGGTTAGACGAGTCTGGTGCACCACTACATATACATGAGATTGGTTTGATGATCAAACCCTCCTAGACGGTACCAGGGGCTTCCCGTGTGTAATCAGGGCTAGTCCGGCTCAACTTGACTTATCTTGAATTTTGATGGTTTATTGACAATAACCAATCTTCTGGCATGACAACTTTCACCTAAGTTCTTCTCTTTTACAGATGACAATTGTGCTACACCCATCCAGGACACGGCACAACGGAGACACAGGCGCAGACGTGCAACAGGGGCCCGCTCAAAGGTTTCTTTTTAGATTAAGACCCTGTGTAAACCTTTTTTACTGTCTCGTGTTGTTCACATCCTCCGGATACTCAATACAACCGAGAAGGATGCCGACGTATTGGCATGTGGCCACGTCAGGATATTGCACGTACCTGGACACCTGGGATTTATTACTAAGGGCATTGTTCAGCCCGGCATATGTTATAAAGACCGAATACCTTAGGGCGCCGCGAGTTTGGCCTTATATGCATCAGCTCCGAATCATGTCTTTGGTCAAATGTTGGGTTTACCTGGCTCCCATGTTTTGGTACCTTACGTTCCGCTATATCGGCTAAGGTAGCACTGGGAGAACTACTGCGATTGTGTCCTGGTTCATCCGGATGAACACCTCAGTAGAGAAAGTCGAAAACTGACTGTCATGATTATAGTGCGAGACTGGTCAACCACTCGATGACTCAGCGGAATCTTCGGGATTCCTCCACATTAACGAAGGGTTGTTTCCCGGTCATGTACGTACGCGCCCCGTATTCGGACGAGCGCAGAAGTACCAGGGGCTATATAGTAGCCCCACCATCAAACTCCTATGGCTAAGTGGAAGTGTTAAAGCAATATAGTCTGATTGCCTCGTTCGCTGCGCTACCACCTCCTTAATGGACCAAGACGTTGGATCAAGTGTGAATACGCGTTTTTTGCGAACACCCCCGCATTATATGCGTGGGGGCGGAAGCCGACGACTGCAAACTTTTAGGTTATATACATATATACATAAACGGCCGCACAGGAGGCATCATAATACTTTCAGGCAAAAGTATAAAGACAGCCTTGATGACTCAATAAAACATTGTTCCTACAATGGGAGTACATGTCACTAGAACATAATATTCTTCGAGCACTGAGCCTCTATCGAATGAGCGCCTTCAAGAACTTCTTCAAAGTAGTGCTCGGTAGCCAGTCGTCCCACAGCCGAACCCTGTGTTGCAACAGGGGTGGCCTCCATCTCTACCCAGTATGTCTTGACACGGGCAAAGGCCATCCGCGCACCCTTTATGCACGCCGACCTCTTCATAGCATCAATGTGCGGCACAGGACCAAGGAATTGTTGCACTAAACTAAAGTAACTATTCGGCCTTGGCCCTCCCGGCCACGGTTGATCTACAACGGACCTCATGGCGAGTCCGGACAACCTATGGAGCTCGGCCCACTCGGCCATTCGCTCATTCAATAGCAGCGGACGCACTGGAGCATGGAACTGTGACCAGAACAGCTTTTCCACTTCGCGATCTTTTTGATCCTTGAAGTACTCGGCCGCATCAGCAGCACTTGCCGCCAAATCCACATAGGCGTCTGCCGAACTCCATGGTTGATCAAGAGGAGCATACTTCGGATCTCCGAACTTAGTCCGCAACAAGAAGGGCTTCCCAGCCACGATATCCGCAGCTTGATGCAACTCCTCCTTCGTCGCTCTGATTTTAGAGCGGGCTTCTTGGCTGCTACCATGGCCTTTTCCAGGTCTGTCGCCCTCGCTCGGCTTTCTTTCTCAAGAAGCTGGTAATGGTCAGCGGCATCTTTCAACTCAATGGCCATCTTGGCTATCCTTTCATTGCTCTGGCGATGCGTGGACAGTTCGGCCCGCAGCTCTTCGACTGCCTTTAGAGCAGCCGCATCGCTATTCCTTGCTTGTTCCTTGGCTCGGGCAAGCTCTACCCGAAGGGTCTCCATAGTGGCAACTCCATCTGTAGTCACAACATATTAAAGATACTGGCATCATGCTCCTCTTACTATGCGTTGATCACCGAAGAAATCACTTACCCCGTGCCTCGTCAAGCCGCTTGTTGACAAGAACGATGTCAGCATCTGCCGCATCAAGTTGTCGCTTTAGTTCGGCAAACCCATCAGTCCGGCTAGCCACTGGAGCTTCAGCCACCTGTACATAAAGGCGGTCTGGTTATTACCGGGGACTATGATCCTCTGTTCGCCGCCGTTTTCGACGACAATCAGAGTCTCAGGGGCTACTATCTACATAGGGTACACCTAACGTGTGCGGCACCGTCAAAAACATATACTATTTCATGTACCTCGAAGCCTTTCAGCAGACTCATAAAAGCTTCATGCAATCCGCTTTCAGCGGATGAAATCCTTTCAACTACCGTACTCATTAGCGTACGATGCACTTCTGAGATGGCCGCTTGCTCCATAATATCCTTCAGTGCGTCCGACCGGACACTGTACGGTTCCAGACTCTTTCTGTTGCTCTCTTTAGGAGCCGAATACTGAGGACTCTGGGTGGCCAAGGGATTACCCTCTGGCCTTGGCGGATCAGGAGAAACCCTCTGCGACGACACTTCAGGCTCGCCCGCCTCATGAGGCGGGGTGGCAGGGGGAGGTGTTTCGCTCTCCATCATCTCTGGAAGAAGATCCGCCGAAGACGAACTCCGTCGAGAAGGGCTACGATCCAAACTACAAGATATAAGCTTCAGTTATTGTCTTCAGAAGTAAGGTAGGATATTTTCACTACTAAGTACTTTTCGATTACTTACAGCTCGGTAAAGGGCTGATTCCCTTGCGGACACTGTGCGGCAAGGGTGCCCCTCGGGGCAGGACCCTCTGGCGAAGATTTCTTCCCTCGTTTGGAAACTTCTGTTTCCGGATCTTCAGAGGTGGTCCTCTTCCTTCCCCCGGGAGAGGGAATGTCAGATTCTTCTCCCTGGTTATCCTCCTTCGCAGAGGCGCTCATTCCCCCGGTTGGGACGAGTAGTGAGTGAGGCTCGCTTTCGGCCTCTTTATTCCACCCTTTATCTTCCTTCGAGGGTACCTGATAAGGCGCCGGCTCCAGCATTCTATCTAGTACTGGATTGGCCAAGCCCTCAGGAAGGGGGGCCGAACACCTGATCATCTTCGCCTTTGTTATCCAGTCCTGGTCAAAGAGCAACTTTTCAGAATGATGTTATGATAAATAAGTGAAACAGCATGTTCGGCCATGGAATTACTTACTTGGGTATCCGGGCGATTACAGCTCAGACCCGCATCCTCGGTGGTGTCCGGACACTTTATTTATGGTCCGAAGAACAACTTGTACATCTCCTCAAGCGTCATGCCAAGGAAGTGCTGAATGATTCGCGGTCCCTCCGGGTTGAACTCCCACAAACAGAGAGGTCTACGTTTGCAAGGCGGGATCCTGGCGAACTAGCATGACCTGCATCACCGTGACCAGGTTGACGTCTCTCTCAATGAGATCTCGGATGCGGCTCTGCAATATCGGCACATCCTTTACTGGACCCCAGTTTAGCCCCTCGCTGATCCATGACGTCAGTTGTGGTGGGGGCCCGAGCGAAAGACAGGGACGGCTGCCCACTTGGCACTTCGGGGAGCTGTGATATAAAACCACTCCCGCTGCCACAAATTGGACACCTCTGGAAAGGAACCCTCTGGCCATGGATCATCAGCGCTTTTGCTTATTACAGCACCTCCACACTCTGCCTGCCACCCCTCAATCATCTTCGGCTTCACATTGAAGGTCTTGAGCCATAGGCCGAAGTGAGGGGTAATGCGGAGGAAGGCCTCACATACGACGATGAACGACGAGATGTGAAGGAGGGAATCCGGGGCCAGATCATGGAAATCCAGCCTGTAATAGAACATGAGTCCCCTAACAAAGGGATCCAGAGCGAGGCCTAGTCCTCGGAGGAAGTGAGAGACGAACACAACACTCTCGTTGGGTTCGGGAGTGGGGATGACCTGCCCTCGGGCAGGCAGCCTGTGCGAAATTTTGGCGGTCAGATATCTGGCCTCTCTCAGCTTCTTGATGTCCTCCTCTGTGACAGAGGAAGGCATCCATCGACGTTGGAGGTTGGATCTGGACATGGTTGAAGGTCCGAACCACCACACTTGAGCCTGGGGTGTTGGAACTCGAGCTGGGGGAAGGATTCGATTGAGCGCGAGAGGAAAAAGGGACGGGTCTTGGCCTCTTTATAAAGAAGTTGTATAGCAAGCGTCCTCCTCGCGTCCATTTTGGACTCGCCTAAAATCGAGGAGTCATGCCAACGGGCACGAGTGGGTTACCCACGTCCTTATTGATGAGAATCCCGTAATAAGATGGACACGATCTCTGCTTCGACAAGACGTGTCAAGAAAACTGCCTCGTGATATGTGCAGTGCTGGTTGAGAAAAATGGTTCGAATAATGACCGAGCCATGACGTGACGTCGTGCTGTCAAAACGCGTCAGCAGATTAGATTTGTGGAAATATTATTCTCTCTACGGCGGTATGTGGAAATTATTTTGCAGGGCCGGACACTATCCTTGTGTTCAAAATCTTCCATGGAAGTATTAGGAGGAGGAACCCACCTTGCAATGCCGAAGACAAAACTGCGCACCGGACTCATCGCCATTGAAGCCTAGTTCAGGGGCTACTGAGGGAGTCCTAGATTAGGGGGTCTCCAGACAGCCGGACTATATCCTTTGGCCGGACTGTTGGACTATGAAGATACAAGATTGAAGACTTCGTCCCGTGTCCGGATGGGACTCTCCTTGGCGTGGAAGGCAAGCTAGGTAATACAGATATGTAGATCTCCTCCCTTGTAACCGACTCTGTGTAACCCTAGCCCCCTCTGGTGTCTATATAAATCGGAGGGTTTAGTCCGTAGGACAACATACAATCATACCATAGGCTAGTTTCTAGGGTTTAGCCTCTATGATCTCGTGGTAGATCAACTCTTGTAATACTCATATCATCAATAACAATCAAGCAGGACGTAGGGTATTACCTCCTTCAAGAGGGCCCAAACCTGGGTAAACATCGTGTCCCCTGCCTCCTGTTACCATCCGCCTTAGACGCACAGTTCGGGGCCCCCTACCTGAGATCCGCCGGTTTTGACACCGACACGCACCCCAGAGTTCCAACCTCAAGGGTTTTGCCGGAACCCGAAATCCGACACCGATCGACCTAGATGACCAAGATTTGGTCTTCCAGGAAGAGGAGATTTGGAAAGTGGTGAGGGACATGCCCTCAGATCACGCGCTAGGGCCAAATGGGTTCGTTGGTGTCTTCTTTCAGCGTGCTTGGGCGATTATGAAAGGTGATGTGATGGCAGCGTCGAACAAGTTGTTCCTCAACAATGGGAGAGGGTTTGGAAGGTTGAATCAGCTCTGATCACCTTGATCCCCAAAAAGCCGGAGGCATGCCATATCAACGACTTCAAGCCAATCTGCCTGGTCCATAGCATTCCAAAGTTAGCGTCTAAACTTCTGGCTTCCAGGCTTTGCTCGCGCATGGGAGAGCTGGTACATGCAAACCAATCGGCGTTTATTAGGGGTTGGAATATCCATGACAACTTCTTGCTAGTTAGGCAACTTGCAAGGAAACTTCACAAAAGGAAGACGAAGAGTGTGATGCTAAAGCTGGATATCTCGCGTGCCTTCGACTCATTGTCCTGGCCAATCTTATTCGAAGTGCTGCGAGCCAAGGGCTTCTCGAGCACTTGGAGATCATGGATTGCTACGCTGCTCAGGGCAGCAAGTTCAAAAGTGGTAGTCAATGGATGTGTTGGCAGGAAGTTTATGCATGCGTGGGGACTGAGGCAGGGGGACTCCATCTCGCCCTTGCTCTTTGTCATTGCGATGGACGTCCTCACTGCTATGATTTTGAAGGCACAGGAGATGAACGCAATCAGCAATATCCCCGGCTGCGCTCCGATACAGAGGCCCTCTCTGTATGCTGATGATGTAGTGATGTTCATAAGGCCGAGCATATCAGATATGTGGTTTGTTCAGGAGGCTCTGAGATTATTCGGTGAGGCATCGGGTCTCAAGGTTAACTTCACCAAATCCTCAGCTATTATGATCAGATCGGAGGAGGCTGAGGAGGAGCTGGTGCGGCAGTCCTTGCCATGGAAGCTCGAGACTTTCCCCACCAGATACCTAGGGCTGCATTTGGGGATCAAACAACTCACAGCGATCAGAATGGCAGCCTATTGTGGATAACGTGCTTAAGATGATGCCAGGATGGCAGAGAGGCCTCGTCACAAGGCCCGGACGCCTCATTCTGGTGAACCAGGTTGTGCGGGCCAGACCCACTCACCACCTGATCGTGGCGGAAGCGCCGAAGTGGGCGCTGGAAAGAGTGGATAAAGTATGACATGCATTCTTCTGGGCAGGTTCCGAAGAGATTCAGGGCGGCAAGTGTGCGGTAGCGCGGCGTCGGGTTTGCCGGCCAAAACAACTGGGAGGTCCCGGGGTGGTGGATCTTTACAAACAAGGGATAGCGCTCAGGTTAAGGTGGGAGTGGTTGAAGCGTACGGACAGCTCGCGTCCCTGGCAAGGGCTCAACTATTGCACACACAAGCAAGTGATGATGGCCTTTGATAGCTTGGTTAAATGGGAAGTCGGGGAAGGATCTAGGGTGCTGTTCTAGAGAGATCGTTGGATCAACTACGCTTGCGTGAAGGAGATCGCCCCGCTACTTGTCAAACAAAGTGCGGCAGCAGGTGGTTAACAGGAGGAAAGTGAAGGAGGCCATGTACCTTCATGCATGGACACAAGATATCATGGGGGAGATGAATACAGAGGAGCTCCTGCAGTTCATCCGGCTGTGGGAAGTGCTGGTACATATGGAGCTTGCCCCTGACACAGAGGACACTCCGAATCTGGCAATGGGATGCAAGCGGCAAGTACTCGGCAAAATTTGCGTACAAAATGATGTGTGAAGGGGGAGTAAGATTCCAATGTGCCTCGGCTGTCTGGCGTAGTTGGGCAACGCTGACCTGCAAACTTTTCATGTGGCTTGCCCTTCAGTACAGAGTTTGGACATCGGATCACCGACAGAGACATGGATTGCAAGATCAAAGCTCGGCTTGTTTCCTTTGCAACCAGGAGGAGGACAAGGTGAATCATATACTCTTGCAATGCGCTTATGCGAGACAAGTGTGGTTTCTGTGCTTCAGGAAGTTTGGTATCGAAGTAGCTTTGCTACCGACCACGGAAGACACATTAGGTGATTGGTGGGTATCTGCTAGGAAACGCACTGACAAGAGATACCAGATAGGATTCGGCACAATCTGCATTTCAGTCTGTTGGAACCTCTGAAAACAGAGAAATGGCAGGGTATTTCGCAACAGCAACATCGCCAACGAGTGGGAAGCGGCTGATATAATCCATCAGGAAATCATGCTATGGGCATCGGAGAGAGGGAGAGGAGATTAACATGGTATAGAGTAGTAGCCTAGCGTGTGGAGTGGTGGGGTTGATGTGCCTGCTGTGTGTGGCGGTGCATACCGCTTGTATTTCTTGTATATAAACCTCTCTCGTCTATAAAGCTAAGGTACGCAATTTGCGTACTCTTGAAAAAAAAACTTCGAGGCAGAGGGAGTATCAACGAGAAAAGGACAAACCATGTCCATCCTGTCAGGACAATATCCATTCGCTCTGCGCTGGGCATCTTAAAACATCAATAATCTTACACCTACGTAAAATTGTTACGTACTCTTATGTAACTTTCTATAATTTAATTCTCTTCCGCCCCTGATTCTCCTGGGTGGGGCCCGGGCCGTTTTCTGTTCCAATTAAACCAGGCCAAGTCAGCCTTCAGGTAGGTTTACGGGGTGTTGTACGTAGGTGTAGCAAAGCCCTTAAAACATACACATGCAAATCCTAAACGAGTATTTAAATCCCGAGTTGATTAGAATGACTGTGCGAATCTATAGTCTATGTTTGGCATCGATTTCGTCATGGTGGTGGACTTATGGTGTTTGTATCCTTCCTGCGAGCTTCATCCGAACTTTGGACCTCCATGACGAAGCTTCGGAGGTTTCTTTCCGCCGGCCCTCCGGGAGCCATTGCATCCCGCGCCATCCCTTTCCGAGACTCCACTTTTTTCCTGACCTCCACGGCCCTCGCGCCGTCGCCCATGACCAGCTCAACGCACCTCGCCAGCTCCGGCCCGGAGAAGATGCCCTCGCCGTTGCGCTCTCCCCTAACGCCGGCAGCCCACTCCTCCTCTATCAACATCGCGTTCGTCGGCTGGTCGAACATGCTCGGCGCGGCGACGACAGCCACACCCAGTGCCATGGCCTCCAGCGTCGAGTTCCACCCGCAGTGGGTGACGAAGCACCCCACGGACGGGTGCGAGAGGACCTCCGGCTGGTCGCACCACTCCACCACCATGCCCTTCCTCTCCTGCACGACGTCCTCGAGGCAGCGGCTCACGTCCTCCTGCCGCCCGTCCTTGCGCACCACGAGCAGGTACGGCCGTCCGCACCGCCGCAGCCCGTCCGCGATCTCCTCCATCTGCTGCTTGCTGTACGTCCATATGCTGCCGAACGAGACGTACACCACCGACCTCTCCGGCTGCGCCCCGAGCCACTCCATGTACCTCGTCTTGTCGGCACCGGCGTGGTTGAACAGATGGATCCGCGCCTCGGCCGACGACCCGACCACGGGGCCGACGGCGAACACATCCAAGTGCTCCCTCATGGCCGCCAGCGCCGCCGGCTCCAGTTCGTCGAAAGTGTTCACGAGGACCTTGACATTCCGCCTCTGCTCGTCCATGAACTCGAACAGCTCACAGAACACCGCGTTGACGACCTTGCCCACCTCACCTCCGGTGGTGTCGACGAGGAATGACGGGAAGTCGCGGATCCTGAGAGGCCGGCTGAGCCCGGGCAGAGTCACCTCGTACGCGGGGTCGGCGGCGTGGGACGCGATGAGCTCGCCGTAGCCGTGGAAGTAGTGGTAGTAGGTGGCGAGGACGGTTGCCGGCTGTATCCAAAACACGGCCAACGGGATGTCGCGCTCCCGCGCGACGTCCAGTGCCCAGGGGAGCATCATGCTGCACACGATGCACGTAACGGGCCGGCCGCGGGAGGCGAGCCGCGCGACGACCGCAAAGAGGCTCTCGGCGGACGCGCGGCGGCGGCGCGCCCTCTCCTCGGGGCCCCTGGCGGTGGTGCCGTCGTCGACGCCGTCGGAGAAGGCAACGCAAGAGATGGCACCGTCTGCGGCCTCCGGCCCCTCCGGCTCGCCGTTGCCGGACGAAGGGAACATGCGGCGGTGGGTGAAGAGCGGGACCGAGAGCGTGGCGAGGACGGGGCCTGAGCCGTCTGCATCGTGTAGCTGCAGGAGGCGGCGCGCGAGGACGCGGCACGGGTTGAGGTGGCTCTGGATGCCGTAGGCCACGATGAGGAAGTGGGGGCGCCCGCCGTCGCCTGGGCCGTGCTGCTGGCGTTCCGCGTCGGCCATGACAAGGCAAGTCGATCGGGTAGTGTGTGTGCCGCGTGTGTGTGTGTGGCTCTTAAAAGGTTGGGAAAATCGTCGAGCTGATCGTCGAGCTGGAAAGAGTCAGAGTGAGGTGTGACCGTGAGCGTGCTTGGAGACGAAGCTCACCAATCACCACCAGCTCCCTGAGTTCCTTGACTGGGTCAACAATTGTGAGGTCAGCACTGACGGTACGCTGGCTGACAAGTCCGAGCACTCGATCTAGCAGGAGAAGGCGAAGTGGAAAATTGAGCGGACCGGCACCTACCGAGCCAATCAGCAAGTCACACCTCACAACGTATACTTATATATGTTTTTGTATAAGGAACGTTTCCCTTGTTTAAGAAAGAGTATAAGATTTCAGCAGCTGGCCCACCACTATGTAACTTTACATGCAGGAGCACCACCGTAATGTAACCCTAATATGGCAGACCCATTCTCTCTTCTCTCAGACAGTAAATCTAACATTTTCTTTCCACTTGACTAATTTAAAATATTCATATCTTTTAAAATCATATGTTTATTTTTGATTTTTTTTATATTTGAACTTCTTGCACCAAAACCTTTAAAATGAGACTAATATTTGATATTTTTCAACCATGTTTAAATTGGAACATATATTCCACATTTTGAAATAATCAGTTTCACACTGATACATTACAATTTCACTTTCGATAGTTACTATTTCACAATCTTAGAACCTACATTTTCACTTTTCACTTAACTTGTTTCACAACCATGGGAGGAGGTTTGCAAACCCGAGTCATGGTGGTTTAAGGGTATTGGACATCTCTACCCATAACCAAGGCCTACTTATGAAACACCTCCACAAATTCCTCAACACATAAGATATTCCTTGGGTACACAAGATTTGGGAAGCTTACCATTTCAACAACCTACCTGGGGACAGAATGGTGGGATCATTTTGATGGAAATCAATTCTCAAGTTACTTCCCACCTACAAGCAATTGGTTGTGTGCTAGTCTCGTAGGGGAGATACAATATTATTCTTGTCTGATGAATGGAGTGATCAGCCCAATCTTGTTTGTTGTGAATTGAGATAATATCGTCTGTATTAAATTGTAATAACACAGAGTGTTAACGTGTGATTTCTCTCCTTAGACCATGAGAGTATCATGGTCACTTCTTACCGTACAGTGGGTTTTGGGATTGCTCAAACGTCACATGTAACACGGTGATCATAACGACAACTTACAGGTTCATCAGAAAGTTTGACAAGTGGCCGGATAGCTCGAGAGTGGGATTTGCTCCTCCGACGATGGAGAGATATTTTTAGGGCCCTCTCAGTGTGACGGCATCAATCATTGTCTGGCCAAACACAGGTGACTTCCTCACAGGGATGCCGGAACACAATAACGAGAAAGAAGAACAAAATCGTTAACGAGGATTCTTATAGTGAGCATGGTGATAACTCAGCAGGATACCGATACATCCCTGGTTTGTGAAGTATCACGAAGCAAAGGGAACATCACATGATAACCAAACGTTCACTCGAATATCATTCGAGTACGCATAGGGAACGATATGGACGTCCAAGGTCCCGCTCTCGGTCATTGAACGGACGATTTTGTTCATGTCTGTGAGTTACCAAACCAACGGGGTCACAAGCTTAAGGCAATCACGGTCTGTTGAGTATTAGTAGCATAGGAGTCACGAGAATATATTTGTGAAATTATTTCATGAATATCCAGAACAGTTCCCAGAGGATCTGGAAGCGTTTCGGGTCACCAGAAGGGTTTCGATGAATATCGGGTAATACCGGGTATTGATACATCAATTTTGCATCATGTTTTCCTACTGTTATTTATAATGTTTTTATGCATAATAATGCTTTATGGAGTAATTCTAATGCCTTTTCTCTCATAATATGCAAGGTTTACACAAAGATGGAGAATGCCGGCAGCTGGAATTCTGGACCTGAAAACGCTACGCAGGAGTTACCTATTCTACACATCCCCAAATGAGCTGAAAATTTACGAAGAATTGTTTTCTAATATACGAAGAATATTGGAGCAAATAAGTACCAAAGGGGGCCCACCAGGTGGGCACAACCCACCTGGACGCGCCAGGGAGCCCAGGCGTGCCCTAGTGGGTTGTGCCCTCCTCGGCCCACCTACGGTGCCCCTCTTCTGGTATATAAGTCATTTTGACCTAGAAAAAAATAAGGGGAGGGCTTTCTGGATGAAGCGCCGCCATCTCGAGGCGGAACTTGGGCAGGAGCATTTTTGCCCTCCGGCGGAGCGATTCCGCTGGGGGGGACTTCCCTCCCAGAGGGGGAAATCATCGTCATCGTCATCACCAACAACTCTCCCATCTTTGGGAGGGCTATCTCCGTCAACATCTTCAGCAACACAATCTCCTCTCAAACCCTAGTTCATCTCTTGTGTTCAATCTTTGTACCGGAACCTTAGATTGGTACTTGTGGGTGACTAGTAGTGTTGATTACATCTTGTAATTGATCACTATATGGTTTATTTGGTGGAAGATTATATGTTCACATCCATTATGCTATTTAATACCCCTCTGATCTTGAGCATGATTATTATTTGTGAGTAGTTACTTTTGTTCTTGATGTCACGGGAGAAGTCATGTTGCAAGTAATCATGTGAACTTGATATGTGTTCGATATTTTAATGATATGTATGCTGTGATTCCCTTAGTAGTGTCATGCGAACGTCGACTACATGGCACTTCACCATATTTGGGACTAAGGGAATGCATTGTGGAGTAGTTATTAGATGATGGGTTGCTACAGTGACAGAAGCTTAAACCCTAGTTTATGCGCTACTTCGTAAGGGACCGAATTGGATCCAAAAGTTTAATGCTATGGTTAGATTTTATCTTAATACTTTTCTCGTAGTTGTAGATGCTTCCGAGGGGTTTAATCATAAGTAGGAGTTTTGTTCAAATAAGAACAGCACCTAAGCACCGGTCCACCCACATATCAAATTATCAAAGTAGCGAACACAAATCAAACCAAAATGATGAAACTGATGTGATGAGATTCCCGTGTACCCTTAAGAACTCTTTGCTTATTATAAGAGACTTTTTTGGCTTGTCATTTGCCACAAAAGGATTGGGCTACCTTGCTGCACTTTATTTACCGTTACCGTTACTTGCTCGTTACAAATTATCTTCCTATCAAACTACCTGTTACCGACTATTTCAGTGCTTGCAGATAATACCTTGCTGAAAACCACTTGTCATTTCCTTCTGCTCCTCATTGGGTTCGAAAATCTTACTTATCGAAAGGACTACGATTAATCCCCTATACTTGTGGGTCATCAAGGCTCTTTTCTAGTGCCGTTGCCAGGGAGTGAAGCGCTCTTGGTAAGTAAAAATTGGTAAGGAAAAATTATTACTACGTGCTGAAATTTATTGTTACTAGTTTCTATGGAGAAGCATCCTTTGAGGGGTTTGTTCGGGGTATCTTCACCTCGACCGGAACCACAATTAGTTGCCCCTCAACTTACTGCACCTACTGAAAAATATTGGTTATGAATTCTTGAAGAAAATATGCCCTAGAGGCAATAATAAAGTTGTTATTTTATATTTCCTTATATCATGATAAATGTTTATTATTCATGCTAGAATTGTATTAACCGGAAACTTGATACACGTGTGGATACATAGACAAAACACAGTGTCCCTAGTAAGCCTCTACTAGACTAGCTCGTTAATCAAAGATGGTTAAGTTTCCTAACCATAGACATGTGTTGTCATTTGATGAACGGGATCACATCATTAGGAGAATGATGTGATGGACAAGACCCATGTGTTAGCTTAGCATGTTGATCGTTCAGTTTTATTGCTATTGCTTTCTTCATGTCAAATACATATTCCTTCGACTATGAGATTATGCAACTCCTGGATACCGGAGGAATACCTTGTGTGCTATCAAACGTCACAACGTAACTGGGTGATTATAAAGATGCTCTACAGGTATCTCCGAAGGTGTTTGTTGGGTTGGCATAGATCGAGATTAGGATTTGTCACTCCGAGTATCGGAGAGGTATATCTGGGCCCTCTCGGTAGTGCACATCATAATAAGCCTTGCAAGCAATGTGACTAATGAGTTAGTTGTGGGATGATGCATTACGGAATGAGTAAAGAGACTTGGTGGTAACGAGATTGAACTAGGTATGAAGATACCGATGATCGAATCTCGGGCAAGTAACATACCGATGACAAAGGGAATAACGTACGTTGTCATTACAGTATGACCGATAAAGATCTTCGTAGAATATGTGGGAACCAATATGAGCATCCTAGTTCCGCTGTTGGTTATTGACCGGAGAGGTGTCTCGGTCATGTCTACATAGTTCTCGAACCCATAGGGTCCGCACGCTTAACGTTCGATGATGATTTTGTATTATATGGGTTATGTGATTTGGTGACCGAATGTTGTTCGGAGTCCCGGATGAGATCACGGAGATGACGAGGAGTCTCGAAATGGTAGAGAGGTTAAGATTGATGTATTGGACGATGGTATTCGGTCACAGAATGGTTTCGGAGTGGTTCGGGTATTTTTCGGAGTACCGGGAGGTTACTGGAACCCCCCCCCCCCTCGGGGGAAGTAATGGGCCAACATGGGCCATAGGGGAGAGAGAGGGAAGCCCACAAGGGGAGGCGCACCCCCATGGGTTGTCCGAATTGGACAAGGGGAAGGGGCGCGGCTCCCCTTTCCCCGTCTGGAAGAAAGGAAGGGTGGCCGACTTGGACTAGGAGTCCTAGTCGGTCCTCCCCTTATGGCGCGCCCCTTGGCCGGCCTCCTCCCTCTCCTCCTTTTTATATGGGGGTAGGGGGCACCCCACATAAGCAAAAATTGTTTCTTAGCCGTGTGCGGTGCCCCCCTCCACAGTTTACTCCTCCGGACATATTGTCGTAGTGCTTAGGCGAAGCCCTGCGCGGATCACATCACCATCACCGTCACCACGCTGTCGTGCTGGCGAAACTCTCCCTCAACACTTTGCTAGAGCAAGAGTTCAAGGGACGTCATCGAGCTGAACGTGTGCTGAACTCGGAGGTGTCGTACATTCGGTACTTGATCAGTTGGATGGTGAAGACGTTCGATTACATCAACCGCGTTAATCTAACGCTTCTGCTTTCGGTCTACGAGGGTACGTGGACACACTCTCCCCCTCTCATTGCTATGCATCTCCTAGATAGATCTTGCATGATCGTAGGAATTTTTTTGAAATTACATGCTACATTCCCCAACAATTCCCTCGGGTATGATAGAAGAACTACTAGTTAATCCTTATGCAGGAGATGGAACTAAACATCCTGATATGCACTTGATATATGTGGATGAAATTTGTGGATTATTTAAGCTTGCTGGTTTGCACGGAGATGAAGCTAAGAAGAAGGTTTGCCCTTTATCTTTGAAGGGAAAAGCATTGGCATGGTATAGTCTATGTGATAATATTGGATCGTGGAACTGGAATCGATTGAAATTGGAATTTCATCCAAAAAAATTATCCTATGCATCTAGTTCATCGTGATTGGAATTATATATATAATTTTTGGCCTCGTCAAGGAGAAAGTATCGCTCTAGTTTGGCAGAGGCTTAAGTCCATGTTATATTCAAGCCCCAATCATGAGCTCTCGAGAGAAATTATCATTCAGAATTTTTATGCTCGGCTTTCTCGTGATGATCAATCCATGCTCGATACTTCCTGTACTGGTTCTTTTATGAAGAAGACTATTGAATTCAGGTGGGATCTTTTATAAAGAATTAAATGCAACTCTTAAGATTGGGAACTCGAAAAGGTAAAGAGTCAGGTATTAAGCTTGAATTTGATTGTGTTAAATATTTTATGAATATCGATGCTTTTCAGAAATTTAGCACTAAATATGGACTTGACTCTGATATAGTAGCCTCTTTCTATGAATCTTTTGCTACTCATGTTGATCTTCCTAAGGAGAAGTGGTTCAAATATCACCCACCTATTAAATAAGAAACTCAAGAACCGATCATAGATAAAGATGAAACTATTATTTACAATGTTGACCCAGTTGTTCCTACCGCTTATATTGAAAAACCACCTTTCCCTGTTAGGATAAAGGAACATGCTAAGGTTTCTACTGTGGTTCGCAAAAGTAATATTAGAGCACCTGAACCTGTTGAACAAATTAAAGTAGAACCTAGTGTTTCTATGGTCAAATATCTCTTGGTAGAAAATATTGGTGGGCATGTTATTTACTTCTGTGATGAAGCTACTAGAAGTGCCAAACCTGATGAAAAAAGATAAACATAGACCCGTTGTTGGCATGCCTGTCGTCTCAGTTAAAATTGGAGATCATTGTTATCATGGTTTATGTGATTTAGGTGCTAGTGTGAGTGCTATTCCTTTTACCCTATACCAAGAAATTATGAATGATATAGCACCCGCTGAAATAGAAGACATAGATGTTACTATTAAACTTGCTAATAGAGACACCATCACACCACTTGAGTTTGTTAGAGATGTTGTAGTCTTGTGTGGGAACATAAAATACCCTACTGATTTTCTTGTCCTTGGTTCCCCACAAGATGATTTTTGTCCCATTACCTTTGGTAGACCTTTCTTGAACACTATCAATGCTACTATACATTGTCATAAACAAACTGTCAGTGTTAGTTTTGGCGATGAGTCTCATGAATTCAATTTTTCCAAGTTTAATGGACAAATTCATAAGAAAGAATTACCTAGTAAGGTTGAAATAATTGGTCTTGCTTCTATTGTCGTGCCTCCTACCGATCCACTAGAACAATATTTGCTAGACCATGAAAATGATATGCATATGCATGAAATAAATGAAGTAGATAAAAATTTCTTTGAACAAAGACCTCTGCTTAAACACAATTTCCCTATTGAAACTCTAGGAGGTCCTCCTCCACCTAAAGGTGATCCCGTGTTTGAATTGAAACAATTGCCTGACACATTGAAATATGCTTATCTTGATGAGAAAAAGATACATCCTGTTTTTATTAGTGCTAACCTTTCAGAACACGAAGAAGAAAGATTATTGAAAATTCTGAAGAAGCACCGAGCTTCTATTTTATATACTCTTGATGATCTTAAGGGCATTAGTCCCACTCTCTGTCAGCACAAGATTAATATGGAACCTGATGCTAAACCCATTGTTGATCATCATCGACGTTTGAATCCTAAAATGAAAGAAGTGGTAAGAACTGAAATATTAAAGCTTCTAGAAGCAGGTATAATCTATCCAATAACTGATAGTAGATGGGTAAGCCCCGTTCGTTGTGTCCCTAAGAAGGGAGGTATTACTGTTATTCCTAATGATAAAAATGAACTTATCCCACAAAGAATTGTTACTGGCTATAGAATGGTTATTGATTTTAGAAAATTAAATAAAGCAACTAGGAAAGATCATTACCCTTTGCCTTTTATTGATCAAATGCTAGAAAGACTATCTAAGCACACACACTTTTGTTTTCTTGATGGATATTCTGGTTTTTCTCAAATACCTGTTTCACAACCTGATCAAGAGAAAACCACCTTTACTTGCCCTTTTGGAACTTATGCTAATAGATGTATGACTTTTGGTTTATGCAATGCACCTGCTACCTTTCAAAGATGTATGACTGTTATATTCTCTGATTTTTGTGAAACGATTGTTGAGGTTTTCATGGACGATTTTTCTATATATGGAACTTCTTTTGATGATTGCTTGAGTAACCTTGATTGAGTTTTGCAGATATGTGAGAAAAATAAAAATGTCTTGAACTGGGAGAAGTGCCACTTTATGGTTAATGAAGGTATTGTTTTGGGGCATAAATTTTTTGAACGAGGTATTGAGGTGGACAAAAGCTAAAGTTGATGCAATTGAGAAAATGCCATGTCCCAGAGATATTAAAGGTATTTGTAGTTTCCTCGGTCATGTTGGTTTCTATAGGAGGTTTATTAAAGACTTCTCTAAAATTCTAGGCCTCTTACAAATCTTTTACAAAAGGATGTTCCATTTTTTTAATAATGATTGTGTAGAAGCCTTTGAAACACTTAAGAAAGCCTTAACAACTGCACCTAGTGTTCAACCACCTGATTGGAACTTACCTTTTGAAATTATGTGTGATGCTAGTGATTATGCTGTTGGTGCTGTTCTAGGATAAAGAGTTGATAAAAAATTGAATGTTATTCATTATGCTAGCAAAACTCTAGACAGTGCCCAAAGAAATTATGTTACCATTGAAAAATAATTTTTAGCAGTTGTGTTTGCTTGTGATAAATTCAGATCTTACATTGTTGATTCCAAAGTAATTGTTCACCCTGATCATGTTGCTATAAAATATCTTATGGAAAAGAAAGATGCTAAACCTAGACTTATTAGGTGGGTTCTCTTGCTACAAGAATTTGATTTACATATTACTGATAGGAAAGGAGCCGAGAACCCCGTAGCTAATAACTTGTCTAGGTTAGAAAATATTCTTGATGACCCACTACCTATTGATGATAGTTTTCCTGATGAGCAATTAGCTGCAATAAATGTTTATCATAACACTCCTTGGTATGCTGACTATGCTAATTATATTTTTGCTAAATACATACCACCTAGCTTCACATACCAACAAAAGAAAAAAAAATTCTTCTATGATTTAAGACATTACTTTTGGGATGACCCACATCTTTATAAAGGAGTAGATGGTATTGTTAGATGTTGTGTACCTGAGCATGAACAGGAACAAATCCTACGGAAATGTCACTCCGGAGCTTATGGAGGGCATCATGCGGGAGATAGAACTGCTGACAAGGTATTGCAATCTGGTTTTTATTGGCCTACTCTCTTCAAGGATGCCCGTAAGTTTGTTTTATCTTGTGATGAATGCCAACGAATTGGTGATATTGGTAAGCGTCAAGAAATGTCTATGAATTATTCACTTGCTGTTGAACCATTTGATGTTTGGGGTTTTGATTATATGGGACCTTTTCCTTCCTCCAATGGGTATAAACATATTTTGGTTGCTGTTGATTATGTTACTAAGTGGGTAGAAGCTATTCCAACTAGTAGTGTTGATCATAACACTTCCATTAAAATGCTTAAAGAAGTTATTTTCCCGAGGTTTGGAGTCCCTAGATATTTGACGACTGATGGTGGTTCACACATTATTCATGGTGCTTTCCATAAAATGCTTGCTAAGTATTATGTTAACCATAGAATTGCATCACCCTATCATCCTGAATCTAGTGGTCAAGTTGAACTTAGCAATAGAGAAATAAAACTAATATTATAAAAAAACTGTTAATAGGTCCCGAAAGAATTGGTCTAAGAAATTGGATGATGCACTTTGGGCCTATAGAACAGCATATAAAAATCCTATGGGTATGTCTCCTTATAAAATGGTTTACGGAAAAGCTTGTCATTTGCCTCTTGAGTTGGAACATAAAGCATATTGGGCAATCAAAGAACTCAACTATGATTTCAAACTTGCCGGTGAAAAGAGGTTATTTGATATTATATCACTAGATGAATGGAGAACTCAAGCCTATGAAAATGCCAAATTATTTAAAGAAAAAGTTAAAAGATGGCATGATAAAAGAATCCAAAAGCAGGTCAAAGTTGGAGAATATGTTCTTTCGTCCAACTCTCATTTTAGATTCTTCGCAGGAAAACTTCTCTCTAAATGGGAAGGATGATATATCATCGAGGAGGTTTACCGCTCTAGAGCTATTAAAATAAATAATGCCGAAGGTACTAACCCGAAGGTGGTCAATGGCCAAAGAATTAAACACTATATCTCAGGTACACCTATTGATGTTGAAAGCAATATTATTCAAACCATGACACCGGAGGAACACATAAAAGAGACCTTCCGGAACACTCCAGCATACTAAAAAGGACGAGGTACGTGATACGCTAAGTAAACGGACTCCAAAAAATCCGCAAAAATATTTTCTGTCAGTTTTGGAATATTTTAAAATTTAGGAAAATAAGAAACAGCGAGTGATACATCCATTTTGCATCATGCTTTTATATTGATATTTATTGCATTATGGGCTGTTATTACACATTATATCACAATACTTATGCCTATTCTCTCTTATTTTATAAGGTTTACATCAAGAGGGAGAATGTCGACAGCTGGAATTCTGTACTGGAAAAGGAGCAATATTAGAGACTATTATGCACAACTCCAAAATTCTTGAAACTTCATGTAGCATGTTTTTGGAATATATAAAAAATATTGGGTGAAGAAATACCAGATGGGGGCCACCAGCCAGCCACAAGGGTGGAGGGCGCGCCCTACCCCCCGACCTTGTGGGCCCCCTGGCAGGCCTCCGGTGCTCATATTTGGCTATATGGTGTGTTTTGACCTGGAAAAATCAGAAGGAAGCTTTCAGGACGAAGCGCCACCGTCTCGAGGTGGAACCTGGGCAGAACCAATCTAGGGCTCCGGCGGAGCTGTTCTGCCGAGGAAACATCCCTCCGGGAGGGGGAAATCGAAGCCATCGTCATCACCAACGATCCTCATCGAGAGGGGGTCAATCTCCATCAACATCTTCACCAGCACCATCTCCTCTCAAACCCTAGTTCATCTCTTGTATTCGATCTTGGTCCTAAAACCTCAGATTGGTACCTGTGGGTTGCTAGTAGTGTTGATTACTCCTTGTAGTTGATGATAGTCGGTTTATCCGGTGGAAGATTATATTTTCAGATCCTTAATGATAATTAATACTCCTCTGATCTTGATCATAAATATGTGTGAGTAGTTATGTTTGTTCCTGAGGACATGGGAGAATTCTTGTTATAAGTAATCATGTGAATTTGGTATTCGTTTGATATTTTGATGAGATGTATGTTGTCTCTCCTCTAGTGGTGTTATGTGAACGTCGACTACATGACACTTCACCATTATTTGGGCCTAGGGGAAGGCATTGGGAAGTAATAAGTAGATGATGGGTTGCTAGAGTGATAGAACCTTAAACCCTAGTTTATGCGTTACTTCGTAAGGGGCTGATTTGGATCAATATGTTTCATGCTATGGTTAGGTTTACCTTAATACTTCTTTCGTAGTTGTGGATGCTTGCGAGAGGGGTTAATCATAAGTGGGAGGCTTGTCCAAGGAAGGGCAGCACCCAAGCACCGTTCCACCCACATATCAAATTATCAAAGTAACGAACGTGAATCATATGAGCATGATGAAAACTAACTTGACAGTAATTCCCATGTGTCCTCGGGAGCGCTTTGCTTTATATAAGAGTTCGTCTAGGCTTGTCCTTTGCTACAAAAAGGATTGCACCACCTTGCTGACCCTTAGTTACTTTATTTACTTGTTACCCGTTACGATTTATCTTATCACAAAACTATCTGTTACCGATAATTTCAGTGCTTGCAGAGAATACCTTGGTGAAAACCACTTGTCATTTCCTTCTGCTCCTCGTTGGGTTCAACACTCTTACTTATCAAAAAGACTGCGATAGATCCCCTATACTTGTGGGTCATCAACGAGGAAGGCACCCAAGGAGGGCACATGACACCAGGGTGCGCTTGGCCCCCCTGGTATGCCCAGGTGGGTTGTGCCCACCTCGGGAACCTTCCCGACTCCATTTTCCTCCTGTTTGCTTGTTACCCAAGATAAAAAAATCTTTATATACCCCTCGGACGTATTGACCGCCGTATCGTGGAGAAAGATCATGTTCTTCTTTCTTGTTGTTTTCTGACAGATCTAGATCACCATGGCCGCTTCGAGCTCCTCCAAGGACAAGTTCTTCGAGAATGTCATCAACCCGTATTTGCGGAGGTGATGCAGCACCCTCAAGACATTGAGATGCGTGAGGGGGTGCTCCACATCCGGGACGTCCAGGGTCCCAAGGGAATGGGGACCGTGGATGCTAGGCTCGAAGCTATGGAGCAGGAGGTCTTCAAGTGTAAGGGGATGGTGGAACATGGACTCAATGCCAATCACCTCATGATCGCGGATTACACCCATGATCTCAAGGTGGATGGCAAATCCATGAAGGACATCGTCTTCACCTTCAACGAGCAAATCAACTTTCTGCAAAGCCAAATCTATGATCTTCAAAACCAAGTCTTTGAATATGAGGCAAGGTTTAAAGGTATGAGTTTGGCTGTCAGTTGCAGGACTTGCGAGACTCGCTCCTCCTCTTATGACGGTGAGCCATTGCCATGGAAACCGGAAGATAAGATTGCTACTACCTCATCACCACCACCACCTTCTTCATCACCAAAGGAGACTTGAGTTCATGGTATGGGCACTCCCCTTGGCTTGTGCCAAGCTTGGGGGAGGTGTCATGGTATCGTATCATCACCTTTGCTTTTATCTATTTTAGTTTGATCTTCAGTTATCTTTTGAAGTAGTGGAATAAAAGTTTAGTTCAATCCTTTCATTTTGAGTTCCTGCTTAGTAATCTATCAATGTAATCGTGTGCGAGATATATAATAAAGAGTAGTTTGAGTTATGTTTCTTTACTTTAATGTTTCAGTAAAGAGAAAGAAAAATAAATGAAAAGATCATATGCTAATCTTATGGTAAGTAATGACATCACATAAGGAAAAGTATAAGTGGTAAAATTTATTGGAGATTGACAAACATAGCATTGGTCAATGATGCAATTCATGAAAGAATTAAAAAGGGAAGAGAAGATTCACATGCAAATACACTATCTTGGACATCTTATATGATTGTGAGCTCCCATTAAATATATTGTGTCAAAATAGTTGACATTGGACAAGGAAGACAACATAATGATTTATGTTTGTTCGTATTCACATAGAAGTTATATTGTCATAGATACTTTAACATGTGGTGCTTGCTCAATATCTTTGCTAGCCAAAAATTCCGCACTAAGTAGAGATACTACTTGTGCATCGAAAAACCCTTAAACCCAAAATCTTGTTTTGAGAGTCCACCATACCTCCCTATGGATTGAGTAAGATCCTTCAAGTAAGTTGTCATCGGTGCAATAAGGCAATAAAAATTGCTTCTAAATGTGTTGGATCATTTAGTGTAAGAGAAAATTGAGCGTTGTACGAACTTGTGATGGCAAAATAATAAAAGCAACAGACTGCATAATAAAAGTTGTCATCATAAGGGGCAATATAACATGACGTTCTTTTGCATTAATGGATTTGTCATACAAACAAATAAGTGCATGACAACCTCTGCTTCCCTCTGCGAAGGGCCTATCTTTTACTTCTATGCATTTACTTTTATCTAAGAGTCAAAAGTTTTCTTCCCTATTCCTTTTATTTTTATCTTGTTGCAAGCATCACGTGGTGAGGAAAAATGTAGGCACATATATCCAGTTGGATATGAGTGAGCATGAGTTATTATTGTTGACATCACCCTTGAGGTGAATATGTTGGGAGGCGAAACTATAAGCCCCTATATTTCTATGTGTCCGATTGAAACTTCTTGTTCATGGGTATGCTGTGAGTGTTAGCAATCATAAAATATTATATGATGGTTGAGTATGTGGACTTGCCAAAAGGCTCCGATACGTGACCCTTCCTGAAAATATGATGAATTGTAGTTGCAAAATTGACAGAGAACATAGTTTGTTGGTTTTCAATAGAGTTTATGCTTTTACTTCAATGTTTTGATGAATTGTTACTTGTTCATGAGAGGTTATATGATAAAAGTTATGTGATAAAGTTTTATGATAAAGTTTGTTGCTGTTATAATAATATGCATGATGCTTCTATGTCCGTATTTTGTTTTTATCGACACCTCCATCTCTCTAAGCATGTTGACATGTTTTTCGATTTTGGTTTTCGCTTGAGGACAAGCGAGGTCTATTTTGGGGGAGTTGATATGTCCATTTTGCATCATGTTTTCCTATTGTTATTTATAATGTTTTTATGCATAATAATGCTTTATGGAGTAATTCTAATGCCTTTTTCTCTCATAATATGCAAGGTTTACACAAAGAGGGAGAATGTCGCAGCCCGAATTCTGGACATGAAAAAGCTACATCAGAGTTACCTATTCTGCACATCTCCAAAAGTTGAAAATTTATGGATAATTTTAAGAATATTGGAGCAAATAACTACCAAAGGGGCCCACCAGGTGGGCACAACCCACCTGGGCGCGCCTGGGCTCCCTGGCGCACCCTGGTGGGTTGTGCCCTCCTCAGCCAACCTCCGGTGCCCCTCTTCTAGTATATAAGTAATTTTAACCTATAAAATTTATGGGAAGGACTTTCGGGATGAAGCGTCACCATCTCAGGGCGGAACTTGGGAAGGAGCATTTTTGCCCTCCGGTGGAGCGATTCCGCCGGGGGAACTTCCCTCCCGGAGGGGGAAATCATGTCATCGTCATCACCAAAAACTCTCCCATCTTTGGGAGGGCTATCTCCATCAACATCTTCAACAACACCATCTCCTCTCAAACCCTAGTTCATCTCTTGTGTTCATTCTTTGTACTGAAACCTTAGATTGTTACTTGTGGGTGACTAGTAGTGTTGATTGCATCTTGTAGTTGAAGACTATATGGTGTATTTGGTGGAAGATTATATGTTCAGATCCATTATGCTATTTAATACCCCTTTGATCTTGAGCATGATTATTATTTGTGAGTAGTTACTTTTGTTCTTGAGGTCACGGGAGAAGTCATGTTGCAAGTAATCATGTGAACTTGATATGTGTTTGATATTTTGATGATATGTATGTTGTGATTCCCTTAATGGTGTCATGTGGACATCGACTACATGGCACTTCACCATATTTGGGCCTAAGGGAATGCATTGTGGAGTGGTTATTAGATGATGGTTTGCTAGAGTGATAGAAACTTAAACCCTAGTTTATGCGCTACTTCGTAAGGGACCGGTTTGGATCCAAAAGTTTAATGCTATGGTTAGATTTTATCTTAATACTTTTCTCATAGTTGCGGATACTTGCGAGGAGGTCAATCAGAAGTAGGAGGTTTGTTCAAGTAAGAATAGCACCTAAGCACCGGTCCACCCTGTAAGTGCATCTAGTGCCCCTTAGTGATTTTGGTGTATTGAAGACTTATAGGCTAAGGGACTAAGAGCATCTCCAGTCGCGCCCCCAACAGGCCCCCAGCCCCTTTTTTGTCGCTGGCGCCGAAGATTCGGCCCAGCCGCGCCCCCAGAAGCCCAATTTTTGCCGGCTCGGGACGATTTTGGCGCCGGCGGACCCAGGCCAAACCCAGCATGCTGGCAGCGCTGGGGAAACAGATTTTGGCACGAAAAGGAATGGGCATGCCGAATCAGCGACTCGCCGCCTTCGTTGTCCTCGTCGCCTCGGTTCCCACAGGAATCAATGCCAAGGTTATCACGCCAATCATCCTTCCATTGATGCCTCACGGACGGCACAGTGAAGCCGCGGTGGACGCGCGTCCCGTCCGCTCCCGCCATGCGGCACCCGACAGGCAGCCTCTCACCACCCATCCTCAGCTATAAAAGCCGACCTCCCCGCCGGTGAATGCCACTATCACAACCGACACCACTCTCGCCACAACTCGCCACCGATGCCCCTCTTTCCCCCTCTCGGTGTCGAAGCCCCTCTCCCCGACTCTTCCCCCGCCGATGAGCAATGGTCGAGCGTTACCCAGGTGACGCCGCTGCTACCTCTTGAGCACTGCGTTGGTTTTCTCTTGAAGAGGAAATGGTGATGCAGCAAAGTAGCGTAAGTATTTCCCTCAGTTTTTGGGAACCAAGGTATCAATCCAATAGGAGACTGATACGTCCATTTTGCATCATGCTTTTATATCAATATTTATTGCATTATGGGTTGTTATTACACATTATGTCACAATACTTATGCCTATTCTCTCTTATTTTTACAAGGTTTACATAAAGAGGGAGAATGCCGGCAGCTGGAATTCTGGGCTGGAAAAGGAGCAAATATTAGAGACCTATTCTGCACAGCTCCAAAAGTCTTGAAACATCACGGAAGTTATTTCCAGAATATATAAAAAATACTGAGCACGAGAAGTACCAGAAGGGGGCCACCCACCAGCCACGAGGTGGGGGGCGCGCCCTACCCCGTGGGCACGTCCCCTGCCTCGTGGGCCCCCTGGTGGCCCTCTAAAGCCCATCTTCTGCTACATGAGGTCTTTCGTCCGATAAAAAATCGTAAGCAAGCTTTTGGGACGAGACTCCACCGCCACGAGGCGGAACCTTGGCGGAACCAATCTAGGGCTCCGGCGGAGCTATTCTGCCGGGGAAACTTCCCTCCGGGAGGGGGAAATCATCACCATCATCATCACCAATGATCCTCTCATCAGGAGGGGTCAATCTCCATCAACATCTTCACCAGCACCATCTCATCTCAAACCCTAGTTCATCTCTTGTATCCAATCTTTGTATCCAAACCTCAGATTGGTACCTGTGGGTTGCTAGTAGTGTTGATTACTCCTTGTAGTTGATGCTAGTTGGTTTACTTGGTGGAAGATCATATGTTCAGATCCATTATGCATATTAATACCCCTCTGATTATGGACATGAATATGCTTTGTGAGTATTTATGTTTGTTCCTGAGGACATGGGAGAAGTCTTGCTATTAGTAGTCATGTGAATTTGGCATTCGTTCGATATTTTGATGAGATGTATGTTGTTATCCCTCTAGTGGTGTCATGTGAACGTCGACTACATGACACTTCACCATTGTTTGGACCTAGAGGGAGGCATTGGGAAGTAATAAGTAGATGATGGGTTGCTAGAGTGACAGAAGCTTAAACCCTAGTTTATGTGTTGCTTCGTAAGGGGCTGATTTGGATCCATATGTTTCATGCTATGGTTAGGTTTACCTTAATAATTCTGTTGTAGTTGCGGATGCTTGCAATGGGGGTTAATCATAAGTGGGATGCTTATCCAAGTATGGACAGTACCCAAGCACCGGTCCACCCACATATCAAATTATCAAAGTACCGAACGCGAGTCATATGATCGTGATGAAAACTAGCTTGACAATAATTCCCATGTGTCCCCGGGAGCACTTTCCTTCATATAAGAGTTTTTCCAGGCTTGTCCTTTGCTACAAAAAGGATTGGGCCATCTTTCTGCACCTTATTTACTTTTATTACTTGCTACTTGTTACAAATTACCTTATCACAAAACTATCTGTTACCGATAATTTCAGTGCTTGCAGAGAATACCTTGCTGAAAACCGCTTATCATTTCCTTCTGCTCCTCGTTGGGTTTGACACTCTTACTTATAGAAAAGGCTACGATAGAGCCCCTACACTTGTGGGTCATCAAGACTCTTTTCTGGCGCCATTGTCGGGGAGTGAAGCACCTTTCTTAGGTGGAATTTGGTAAGGAAAAATTTATATAGTGTGCTGAAATTTACTGCCACTTGTTACTATGGAAAGTAATCCTTTGAGGGGCTTGTTCGGGGTATCTTCACCCCGACCGGTAGAGCAAATAGTTGCTCCTCAACCTATTGAACCTACTGAAAATGTTTACTTTGAAATTCCTTCGGGTATGATAGAGAAACTGCTAGCTAATACTTTTGCAGGAGATGGAACATTACATCCCGATTTACACTTAATCTATGTGGATGAAGTCTGTGGATTATTTAAGCTTGCAGGTATGCCCGATGATGTTATCAAGAAGAAGGTCTTCCCTTTATCTTTGAAGGGATATGCATTGACATGGTATAGGCTATGTGATGATATGGGATCATGGGACTACAAACGGTTGAAAGTGGAATTCCATCAGAAGTTTTATCCTATGCATCTTGTTCATCATGATCGTAATTATATATATAATTTTTGGCCTCGCGAAGGAGAAAGCATTGCTCAAGCTTGGGGGAGGCTTAAGTCAATGTTATATTCATGCCCCAATCATGATCTCTCAAGAGAAATGATTATTCAAAAAATTTATGCTCGGTACTTCATGTACTGGTTCCTTTATGATGAAGATTATTGAATTCAAATGGAATTTATTGGAGAGAATTAAACGCAACTCTAAAGATTGGGATCTCGACGAAGGTAAGGAGTCAGGTATAACACCTAAGTTTGATTGTGTTAAATCTTTTATGGATATCGATGTTTTCCGTAAATTTAGCACTAAATATGGACTTGACTCTGAGATAGTAGTTTCTTTCTGTGAATCCTTTGCTACTCATGTTGATCTCCCTAAGGAGAAGTGGTTTAAATATCATCCTCCCATAGAAGTAAAAGTAGTTGAACCTATTAAAGTTGAAGAAAAGACTATCACTTATAATGATCCTATTGTTCCTACTACTTATGTTAAGAAACCACCTTTTCCTGTTAGAATAAAGGATCATGCTAAAGCTTCAACTGTGGTTCGTAAAAGTAATACTCCCTCCGTTCACTTTTGTAAGTCGTTTCAGACAACTCAAAATAGGCTATTTTGCACATTGTCTGAAATGTCTTCAAGGTCTTATAAAAGTGAACAGAGGGAGTATTAGAACTTATGCACCCCCTTAGCAAGTTAAAGTTGAACCTAATATTGCTATTGTTAAAGATCTCTTGGCTGATAATATTGATGGGCATGTTATTTACTTTTGTGATGAGACTACTAGAATTGCTAAACCTGCTGCTAAAGATAAACATAGACCTGTGGTAGGCATGCCTGTTATTTCTGTTAAAATAGGATATCATTGTTATCATGGCTTGTGTGATATGGGTGCTAGTGCTAGTGCAATACCTATTTCCTTATACAAAGAAATTATGCATGATATTGCACCAGCTGAGATAGAAGATATCGATGTTACCATTAAGCTTGCTAATAGAGATACTATTTCACCAATTGGGATTGTTAGAGATGTTGAAGTCTTGTGTGGGAAGGCTAAATATCCTGCTGATTTCCTTGTTCTTGGTTCCCCACAAGATAGCTTTTGTCCTATTATATTTGGTAGACCCTTCTTAAATAGTGTTAATGCTAGGATCAACTGTGAAAAGGATGTTGTTACTATTGGTTTGGGTGATATGTCTCATGAGTTTAACTTCTCTAAATTTCGTAGAAAACCCCGTGATGAGGAATTGCCTAGTAAAGATGAAATTATTGGTCTTGCTTCTATTGATGTGCCTCCTAATGATACTTTAGAACAATATTTGCTAGACCATGAGAATGATATGTTTATGAATGAAAGAAGGGAAATAGATGAAGTATTCTTCAAACAAGGACCCATTCTGAAACACAATTTACCTGTTGAAATCCTAGGGGATCCTCCACCCAAGGGTGATCCCGTGTTTGAGCTTAAACCGTTACCTGATACTCTTAAATATGCTTATCTTGATAAAAAGAAGATATATCCTGTTATTATTAGTGCTAACCTTTCAGAGAAGGAGGAAGAAAAATTATTGAAAACTCTGAAGAAGCACCGTGCTGCTATTGGATATACTCTTGATGATCTTAAGGGCATTAGTCCCACTCTATGTCAACACAAAATAAATTTGGAGAAGGATGCCAAACCAGTTATTGATCACCAACGACGGCTAAATCCTAAGATGAAACAAGTGGTAAGAAAATAAATACTAAAGCTCCTCGAGGCAGGTATAATTTATCCCGTTGCTGATAGTCAGTGGGTAAGTCATGTCCATTGTGTCCTTAAGAAGGGAGGTATCACTGTCGTTCCTAATGATAAATATGAATTGATTCCGCAAAGAATTATTACAGGTTATAGGATGGTAATTAATTTCCGCAAATTAAACAAGGCTACTAAACAGGATCATTACCCCTTACCTTTTATTGATCAAATGCTAGAAAGATTATCCAAACATACACATTTTTGCGTTCTAGATGGTTACTCTGGTTTCTCTCAAATACCCGTGTCAGCTGATGATCAAGCAAAGACCACTTTCACTTGCCCTTTTGGCACTTTTTCTTATAGACATATGCCTTTTGGTTTATGTAATGCACCTGCTACCTTTCAAAGATGCATCATGGCTATATTTTTTGACTTTTGTGAAAAGATTTGTGAGGTTTTCATGGACGATTTCTCCGTTTATGGATCCTCTTTTGATGATTGCTTGAGCAACCTTGATCGAGTTTTGCAGAGATGTGAAGAAACTAATCTTGTTCTGAATTGGGAGAAATGCCACTTTATGGTTAACGAAAGTATTGTCTTGGGGCATAAAATTTCTGAAAGAGGCATTGAAGTTGATAAAGCTAAAGTTGATGCTATTGAAAATATGCCATGTCCTAAGGACATTAAAGGTATAAGAAGCTTCCTCGGTCACGCCTGTTTTTATAGGAGGTTCATTAAGGACTTCTCAAAAATTTCTCGTCCTTTGACTAATCTATTACAAAAAGATATTCCTTTTGTCTTTGATGATGATTGCATAGAAGCATTTGAAATACTTAAGAAAGCATTGATTTCTGCACCTATTGTTCAGCCACCTGATTGGAATTTACCCTTTGAAATTATGTGTGATGCTAGTGATTATGCTGTAGGTGCTGTTCTAGGGCAAAGAGTTGATAAGAAATTAAATGTTATTCAATATGCTAGTAAAACTCTAGACAATGCCCAGAGAAATTATGCTACCACTGAAAAGGAATTCTTAGCAGTTGTATTTGCTTGTGATAAGTTCAGACCTTATATTGTTGATTCTAAAGTAACTATTCACACTGATCATGCTGCTATTAAATACCTCATGGAAAAGAAAGATGCTAAACCTAGACTTATTAGATGGGTTATCCTGCTACAAGAATGTGATTTGCATATTATTGATAGAAAGGGAGCTGAGAACCCCGTTGCAGACAACTTGTCTAGGTTAGAAAATGTTCGTGATGACCCACTACCTATTGATGATAGCTTTCCTGATGAACAATTTAATGTCATAAATGCTTCTCGAACTGCTCCATGGTATGCTGATTATGCTAATTATATTGTTGCTAAATTTATACCACCTAGTTTCACATACCAGCAAAAGAAAAGGTTCTTATATGATTTTAGACATTACTTTTGGGATGACCCACATCTTTATAAAGAAGGAGTAGATGGTATTATTAGATGTTGTGTACCTGAGCATGAACAGGAACAGATCCTACGCAAGTGTCACTCCGAGGCTTATGGAGGACACCATGCTGGAGATAGAACTGCACATAAGGTATTGCAATCCGGTTTTTATTGGCCTAATCTCTTCAAGGATGCCCGTAAGTTTGTCTTGTCTTGTGATGAATGTCAAAGAATTGGTAATATTAGTAGATGTCAAGAAATGCCTATGAATTATTCACTTGTTATTGAACCATTTGATGTTTGGGGCTTTGATTATATGGGACCTTTTCCTTCCTCTAACGGGTATACACATATTTTAGTCGCTGTTGATTATGTTACTAAGTGGGTAGAAGCTATTCCAACTAGTAGTGCTGATCATAACACCTCTATTAAGATGCTTAAAGAAGTTATTTTCCTGAGGTTTGGATTCCCTAGATATTTAATGACTGATGGTGGTTCACATTTTATTCATGGTGCTTTCCGTAAAATGCTTGCTAAGTATGATGTTAACCATAGAATTGCATCTCCTTATCACCCACAGTCTAGTGGTCAAGTAGAATTGAGTAATAGAGAACTCAAATTAATTTTGCAAAAGACTGTTAATAGATCTAGAAAGAATTGGTTCAAGAAACTTCATGATGCATTATGGGCCTATAGAACTGCATATAAAAATCCTATGGGCATGTCTCCATATAAAATGGTTTATGGAAAAGCATGTCACTTACCTCTCAAACTAGAACATAAGGCTTATTGGGCTATTAAAGAGCTCAATTATGATTTCAAACTTGCTGGTGAGAATAGGTTATTTGACATTAGCTCACTTGATGAATGGAGAACCCAAGCCTATGAGAATGCCATTGTTTAAAGAAAAAGTTAAAAGATGGCACGACAAAAGGATACAAAAGCGTGAGTTTAATGTAGGTGATTATGTATTGTTATACAACTCTCGCTTAAGATTTTTTGCAGGAAAACTTCTCTCTAAATGGGAAGGTCCTTACATTATTGAGGAGGTCTATCGTTCCGGTGCCATAAAAATCAACAACTTCGAAGGCACAAATTCGAGGGTGGTGAACGGTCAAAGAATCAAACATTATATCTCAGGTAATCCTATAAATGTTGAAACTAATATTATCGAAACCGTAACCCCGGAGGAATACATAAGGGACACTTTCCAGAACGTTTCTGACCCCGAAAAGGAATAGGTATGTGGTACGGTAAGTAAACCGACTCCAAAACAGTTCTAATGGCAATTTTCCCCGTTTTGGAATATTTAGAAAAATAGGAAAATAAGAAGCAGTCCGGGAAGGACACGAGGCTTCCACGAGGGTGGTAGGCACACCGTACCCACCTGGGCGCGCCCCTGCCTCGTGGGCACCTCGTGTGCTCTCCGGACTCTGTTTTCTTGCACGATACTTCTTTTAGTCGGTAAAAATTCATTATATAATCTCCCGAAGGTTTTGACCACCGTACCATGCAAATATCCTCTGTTCTTGTTTCGAGCTGTTTTCTGTCAGGGTTGTCAAGGCCAGGCATCATGACGTCCCCCTCCTCCAACAATGGTGACAACGATGCTTGGCTAATGAAGATAGAGCTGAAGAGGGAAGAACCTATGGAGATCAACAAGGATGAAGGGATCAATAAGGCCACGGAGGACCAAGTTCCGGCAACAAAAGACATCCTTCAACTTGATCACAATCTTCTTACCCCAACCAAGATCGAAGCTTTCAAGACGATTGAGTTAGCTCGTATACAAAACAAGTATCTCACACGTGAAAATATTTTGTTGAAGGAGCATATCATCGCACTCAAGGGCATTATCCGCAAGTTGGAGGACCTCCTACGCTCGATGTGCGACTATCCATCATCACCAACACACTCTTCACCAACAAAGAAGGAGATATAAACACATGAGTATGGGCACTCCCCTTGGCAACTGCCAAGCTTGGGGGAGTGCCCCGGTATCATATCACCATCACCTTTTACCTTTACCGTTTTTCTTAGTTCGATCCTTTTGGTTATATCTTGATCTAGTAGGATAAAGTTTTAGTATGATCTAGTTGTTAGTTTTGCTCTATGATCCTCCTATGTAATCGAGTCCGTGAGCTATATATAATAAAGATTAGTGTTGTGTCAAGGGCTTGATTATCTTACTATGATCTAGAGGGAATAAAATAAAAAGAGAAAGAATAAAAAGAAACATATGGATCTTATGGAGAGTAATGAGCTCACATATAAAGAGTATGATGAATAAAAGTTGTTGAGAGTTGACAAACATAGTTTTGGTCATCGTTGCAATTAATAGGAAGTAATAAAGAAAGAGAGGTTCACATATAAATATACTATCTTGGACATCTTTTATGATTGTGAGCACTCATTAAAGTATGATATGCTAAAGAGTTGACGTTGGACAAGGAAGACAATGTAATGGGTTATGTTTTCTTTCATCTGAGATGAATTATATTGTCATGGATCATCCAAGATGTTGAGCTTGCCTTTCCCTCTCTTGCTAGCCAATTCTTTTGCACCAAGTAGAAATACTACTTGTGCTTCCAAATACCCTTAAAACCAGTTTTGCCATGAGAGTCCACCATATCTACCTATGGATTGAGTAAGATCCTTCAAGTAAGTTGTCATCGGTGCAAGCAATAAAAATTGCTCTCTAAATATGTATGATTGATTGGTGTGGATGAAATAAGCTTTATACGATCGTGTGATATGGAGGTAATAAAAGCGACAGACTGCATAATAAAGGTCCATATCACAAGTGGCAATATAAAGTGATGTTCTTTCGCATTAAGATTTTGTGCATCCAACCATAAAAGCGCATGACCACCTCTACTTCCCTCTGCGAAGGGCCTATCTTTTACTTTTATCTTCTACCTTATATAAGAGTCATGGTGATCTTCACCTTTCCTTTTACATTTTATCCTTTGGCAAGCACAATGTGTTGGAAAGATCCAGATATATATAGCTAATTGGATGTGAGTTTTCATGAACTATTATGGTTGACATTACCCTTGAGGTAAAACGTTGGGAGGCAAAACTATAAGCCCCTATCTTTCTTTGTGTCCGTTTAAAACTCCATACCCATAAATATTGCATGAGTGTTAGCAATTGTGAAAGACTAAATGATAGTTGAGTATGTGGACTTGCTGAAAAGCTCTTATATTGACTCTTTCCTATGTTATGATAAATTGCAATTGCCTCAATGACTGAGATTAGAGTTTGTTGGTTCTCAGCGAAGTTTATGATTCATACTTGAAATTGTGATTGAATTGTTACTTTAGCATAAGAGATCATATGACAATATATATATATATATATATGTTGTTGTTCTAAGAATGATCATGATGCCCTCATGTCCGTATTTTATTTTTATCGACACCTCTATCTCCAAACATGTGGACACATTTTTCGATTTCGGCTTTCGCTTGAGGACAAGTGAGGTCTAAGCTTGGGGGAGTTGATACGTCCATTTTGCATCATGCTTTTATATCAATAGTTATTGCATTATGGGTTGTTATTACACATTATGTCACAATACTTATGCCTATTCTCTCTTATTTTACAAGGTTTACATAAAGAGGGAGAATGCCGGCAGCTAAAATTCTGGGCTGCAAAAGGAGCAAATATTAGATACCTATTCTGCACAGCTCCAAAAGTCCTGAAACTTCACAGAAGTTATTTCCAGAATATATAAAAAATATTGAGCGCAAGAAGTACTAGAGGGGGGCCACCCACTAGCCACGAGGGTGGGGGCGCGCCCTACCCCCCTGGGTGTGCCCCTGCCTCGTGGGCACCCTGGTGGCCCTCCGATGCCCATCTTCTGCTATATGAGGTCTTCCGTCCGAGAAAAAATCATAAGCAAGCTTTCGGGACGAGACTCCGCCGCCACGAGGCGGAACCTTGGCGGAACCAATCTAGGGCTCCGACAGAGCTGTTTTGCCGGGGAAACTTCCCTCCGGGAGTGGGAAATCATCACCATCGTCATCACCAACGATCCTCTCATCGGGAGGGGGTCAATATCCATCAACACCTTCACCAGCACCATCTCATCTAAAACCCTAGTTCATCTCTTGTATCCAATCTTTGTATCCAAACCTCAGATTGGTACCTGTGGGTTGCTAGTAGTGTTGATTACTCCTTGTAGTTGATGCTAGTTGGTTTACTTGGTGGAAGATCATATGTTCAGATCCATTATGCATATTAATACCCCTCTGATTATGAACATGAATATGATTTGTGAGTAGTTATGTTTGTTCCTGAGGACATGGGAGAAGTCTTGCTATTAGTAGTCATGTGAATTTGGTATTCGTTCGATATTTTGATGAGATGTATGTTGTTATCCCTCTAGTGGTGTCATGTGAACGTCGACTACATGACACTTCACCATTGTTTGGGCCTAGAGGGAGGCATTGGGAAGTAATAAGTAGATGATGGGTTGCTAGAGTGATAGAAGCTTAAACCCTAGTTTATGCGTTGCTTCGTAAGGGGCTGATTTGGATCCATATGTTTCATGCTATGGTTAGGTTTACCTTAATACTTCTATTGTTGTTGCGGATGCTTGCAATGGGGGTTAATCATAATTGGGATGCTTGTCCAAGTAAGGACAGTACCCAAGCACCGGTCCACCCACATATCAAATTATCAAAGTACCGAACGCGAATCATATGATCGTGATGAAAACTAGCTTGGCGATAATTCCCATGTGTCCTCGGGAGCGCTTTCCTTCATATAAGAGTTTGTCCAGGCTTGTCCTTTGCTACAAAATGGATTGGGACATCTTGATGCACCTTATTTACTTTTATTACTTGCTACTCGTTACAAATTACCTTATCACAAAACTATCTCTTACCGATAATTTCAGTGCTTGCAGAGAATACCTTGCTGAAAACCGCTTATCATTTCCTTCTGCTCCTCGTTGGGTTCGACACTCTTACTTATCGAAAAGGCTACAATAGATCCCCTACACTTGTGGGTCATCAGAGACTACACGCAAGTCCCTCGTACCTACACAAACAAATAAGAACCTCGCAACCAACGCGATAAAGGGGTTGTCAATCCCTTCACGGTCACTTACTAGAGTGAGATCTGATAGAGATAATAATGATAAGATAAATATTTTTGGTATTTTTATGATATAGATTGAAAGTAAAGATTGCAAGATAAATGGTGCGAGAAATAACTTGTTGACGGGAGATTAATATAATGGAGAATAGACCCGGGGGCCATAGGTTTCACTAGTGGCTTCTCTCAAGATAGCATAAGTATTACGGTGGGCGAACAAATTAGTGTTGAGCAATTGATAGAAAAGCGAATAATTATGAGAATATCTAGGCATGATCATGTATATAGTCATCACGTCCATGACAAGTAGACCGACTCCTGCCTGCATCTACTACTATTACTCCACACATCGACCGCTATCCAGCATGCATCTAGAGTATTAAGTTCATAAGAACAGAGTAACGCATTAGGTAAGATGACATGATGTAGAGGGATAAACTCAAGCAATATGATATAAACCCCATCTTTTTATCCTCGATGGCAACACTAAAATACGTGTCGTTTACCTTTCTGTCACTGGGATCGAGCATTGCAAGATTGAACCCAAAGCTAAGCACTTCTCCTATTGCAAGAAAGATCAATCTAGTAGGCCAAACCAAACTGATAATTCGAAGAGACTTGCAAAGATAACCAATCATACATAAAAGATTTCAGAGAAGAATCAAATATTGTTCGTAGATAGACTTGATCATAAACCCACAATTCATCGGATCTCGACAAACACACTGCAAAAAGAGTTACATCGAATAGATCTCCAAGAAGATCGAGGAGAACTTTGTATTGAGATTCAAAGAGAGAGAAGAATCCATCTAGCTAATAGATATGGACCCGAAGGTCTGAAGTAAACTACTCACACATTAGCGGAGGGGCCATGGAGTTGATGTAGAGGCCCTTCGTGATCGATGCCCCGTCCGGCGGAGCTCCGGAAAAGGCCCTGATACGTCTCTGTCGTATCTACTTTTCCAAACAAGTTTGCCCTTGTTTTGGACTGTAACTTGCATGATTTTAATGGAACTAACCCGGACTGACGCTGTTTTCAGCAGAATTACCATGGTGTTATTTATGTGCAGAAACAAAAGTTCTCGGAATGACCTGAAACTTCACGGAACAACTTTTCAGAAATAATAAAAAATCCTTGCAAAAGATGAAGGCCAGGGGGCCCACCACCTGTCCACGAGGGTGGGGGCGCGCCTGCCCCTCCTTGGGCGTGCCCCCCTACCTCGTGGGCCCCCTGGAGCTCCTCCGACCTCAACTCCAACTCTATATATTTGGTTTCGGGGAGAAAAAAATTAGAGAGAAGAATTCATTGTGTTTTACGATACGGAGCCGCCGCCAAGCCCTAAAACCTCTCGGGAGGGCTGATCTGGAGTCCGTTCGGAGCTCCAGAGAGGGGAATCCGTTGCCATCGTCATCATCAACCATCCTCCATCACTAATTTCACGATGCTCACTATCGTGCGTGAGTAATTCCATCGTAGGCTTGCTGGACAGTGATGGGTTGAATGGGATCTATCATGTAATCGAGTTAGTTTTGTTAGGGTTTGATCCCTAGTATCCACTATGTTCTGAGATTGATGTTGCTATGACTTTGCTATCCTTAATGCTTGTCACTAGGGCCCGAGTGCCATGATTTCAGATCTGAACCTATTATGTTTTCATCAATATATGAGAGTTCTTGATCCTATCTTCCAAGTCTATAGTCACCTATTATGTGTTATGATCCGTTAACCCCGAAGTGACAATAATCAGGATACTTACCGGTGATGACCGTAGTTTGAGGAGTTCATGTATTCAGTATGTGTTAATGCTTTGGTCTGGTACTCTATTAAAAGGAGGCTTTATATCCCTTAGTTTCCATTAGGACCCCGCTGCCACGGGAGGGTAGGACAAAAGATGTCATGCAAGTTCTTTTCCATAAGCACGTATGACTATATTCGGAATACATGCCTACATTACATTGATGAACTGGAGCTAGTTCTGTGTCACCCTAGGTTATGATTGTTACATGATGAACCGCCATGGTAGTTCCTGGACGCTATGGCGAATGGAGATAGACACCCCCTCGTCATCGGGCTTTGGCTCTCTTTCCTACGGTTCGCCGGTGCTCCGCCCTGTCAAGCCGGAGCCGCGGGAGACACTGCTTGGGCGCCGCACCCGCAGCGGCGCCCTCATTATCAACGAGGGCGGCCGCCCCTCCCCTCGTTCCTACCGCCTCGTCTGACCGAAGACCGAGTCGGGGTTGCTCCTCGTGAAAAAGGAGCACAAGGACATGGCCACCGACGACGAGATTGCCCTCAAGTGGCCGAAGGCGGACTACATCCGTGGACAGGTGGAGCGCCAGCGCCGGGCCTATGAGGAGATTAAAGCTCGGCGCCGCGGACGCGAGGAGTGCGGCGTCGTCATCCTCGACTGCGAGGACGAGGACATGCCCAGGCCATCCAACCCCCCGCGTGTCGGCGACCCTGGTCAGGGGTGCAGCAAGGACGGCGGCGCCGGCGGGACGCAGGGCGGTGGCGACGATGATGATGACGGCGATGGAGGTGGCGGCGACTACACCTGGTTCTACAGGCTCCTCAACACGTAGAAGGCGGGCGGCGACAACGGCGTAGTAGTGCTAGGCGTAGTTGTTGTTTTTATGTAGTTTTAAATCATGTTTTTTGTTTTTTGTATAAATTTGAGTGAAAACGGCGAGTTTGCATGAATTTTATGTCGTTTTTGGCCAATTTGGGCCGACCTGGGGGTGGCGGCTGGGAACACATTCTACCCCATGCTCAATTAACGCCGTTTCGGGCCCCGGCGGCACTTTTTCGGCGTCCTGGGGGGCCGAACGGCTGGATATGCTCTTATGTTTTTGTGAGTGTACAGGTCTAATAAGTCTATGAGGAGTTTGATATTTCCGAAGAAAGTCGACCCCTAAAAATGAATGTATTTAGTTGAAGACTTTGGTTTTCTTGAAGACTTTGAAAATGTGGAAATTGGTGTGACCTTAAAGACTTTGATATTCGATGCAAGGATTATGAAGCGTGAAGACTTTTGTTTTCGTAGTTTCATATTCTCTTTCCTGAGTCATAGGAAACACCGTACAGTTAAAGGGGTTCGAGGTAATACTAAGGAAAAGTTTCCAAGTGATGCTCATCTCAAAGCGTACACATACCGAGTCCTTCGAGTGAAGCCTTTGGAAATCTCATAACAGTTCAGTCAATTTTTTAAGTGACAGAGACGAAGATCTTCTGGTCTCTGAGTAATTTGTTCTAACTAAGGAGTTAGGAATTCACCAATGCGGATTACCTACAAGTGGGTGATACGTCTCCAACGTATCTATAATTGTTCCATGTTGTTATATTATCAATCTTGGATGTTTTATAATCATTTTATAGTCATTTCATATCATTTTTTGGTACTAACCTATTGACATAGTGCCAAGTGTCAGTTGCTGTTTTTTCCATGTTTTTTACATCACAGAAAATCAATACCAAATAGAGTCCAAATGCCACGAAACTTTACGGAGATTTTTTATGGACCAGAAGACACCTAATGGGCCCTGGCTGCGCCTGGGGGTGCTCCGAGGAGAGCACAACCCACCAGGGCACGCCAGGAGGCCCAGGCGCGCCCTGGTGGGTTGTGCCCACCTCGGGTGCCCCCAGACCGCCTCTTTGCTCTATAAATACTCCAATATTCCCAAAACCCTAGGGGAGTCGACGAAATATTGATCCAGCCACCATAGAGTCCAGAACCACCAAATCTAATCTAGACACCATCTCGGATGGGGTGCACCACCTCCATTGGTGCCTCTGTTAAGGCATATCTCTCTCAATGTAGTTTTGATGATTGATGACAACATGTTTGCGGACTAATCGTGTGCTTTGAGCATTTCAGAGATTCATCCTTTTGCATGAGACGATTTCTTTCCCCTTGGAGTGTTATTCAAAACGGTGTAGCTCTTTCGTTTCTTGTTTGGTGGACTAGTTTCGTAGGAGTCACCGTACTATCAAGAGGGGATCCGCTTTGGTAAGGCTTGGGTGGAATCAACACGTACACATCCTTTCCTCACCCTCTGAGCCGTTCCGCTTCTATGGAGTGCTCTTTCCCCTTTCAGTGTGCGGTTTTGGGTCCAAGCAGTAGTACCGCGGTACCCAGCGGTAGTACCGCTTGTGGGTCTCAGCCATAGTACCGCTGCGGTACCTGGCTCCTTCCGCATCGACTCGAGGGGGCCGCCTCTCATGTCGGGTTGTGCGGTACTTGCAGCGGTAGTAGAAGCGGTAGCACCGCTCGAGAGCGGTAGTACCGCCCTACCACCGCGACAGTACCGCACTGGGCTCGGCTCCTGTACCGCACGGTAGTACCGCACAGCGGAGCGGTAGTACCGATGCCCCCTGCGGTAGTACCGCCCTTTGCGGTGATGTTTTGGAGGTAACGGTTGGATGGGATCCCCTTCTATAAAAGGGGGTCCTCTTCTTCTTCGTTGACTCACCACTTCCCCCAAAGCTCCATTAATGCTCCAAGCTCCATTTTCGCCCGATCTCTCTCCCTACCCAATCAAACTTGTTGCTTTGCTCGGGATTGGTTGAGAAGGCCCCGATCTACACTTCCACCAAGAGAAATTTGATTCCCCCACTAATCCCTAGTGGATCTTGTTACTCTTGGGTGTTTGAGCACCCTAGACGGTTGAGGTCACCACGGAGCCATAGTCCATTGTGGTGAAGCTTTGTGGTGTTGTTGGGAGCCTCCGATTAAGTTGTGGAGATTGCCCCAACCTTGTTTGTAAAGGTCCGGTCGCCGCCTCCAAGGGCACCAATAGTAGAATCACGGCACCTCGCATTGTGTGAGGGCGTGAGGAGAATACAGTGGCCCTATTGGCTTCTTGGGGAGCATTGTGCCTCCACACCTCTCCAACGGAGACGTACTTCCCTTCAAAAGGAAGGAACTTCGGTAACACATCCTCGTCTTCACCGGCTCCACTCGTGGTTATCTCGTACCTTTACTTGTGCAAGCTTATTAGTGTTACTTCTCTTGCTTGCTTGTGTGCTTGTTGTTGTTGCATCATATAGGTTGCTCACCTAGTTGCACATCTAGACAACCAACTTTGATGCAAAGTTTAATTTGGTAAAGAAAAGCTAAAAATTGTTAGTTGCCTATTCACCCCCCCCCCTCTAGTCAACCATATCGACCCTTTCAATTGGTATCAGAGCCTCGTCTCTTCACTAAGGACTTTGTCGTCCGAAGAGTATGGTTGACACCGTAGACGGTGTGGAGGAGCACTCCGGTGTGAATCCGATCTCGTCTACGGGTGATGCGGAAACCTCGTTCTCTCGTGAGGAATTCAATGTAGCCATGGAGACATTGAAAACCTCAATGACGACCGAGGTTGAAAGCATGTTTAGTAAATTCATTGAAGGGCTTAAACTATCCACCGCACCGTTGAAAGTGGGTGATCCCACTGACAAGGTGACGGATGCTAACCCCCACAAGGGGGAAGTTAGTAGTGAAAAGGCTCCTTCTTCTAGTGGTAAAAATGGCACCGACATCTTTGCCCATGTGGAACCACCACTTGTTTATGGTGGACCGATTCCTTCCACTCATTTGAATCATGCTGGTCCTCCCCCTAAGATTGTGAAAAACGAGGACTTTGATTCTTGGGTGTATCGCTTTAAGCACCATTTAAATCATGTGAATACTAACCTTTGGAGAATCATTGAAGAAGGTTTCTATCCGCATGACCCAAGCAACTTCACCCCTCGAGAAGCCGCAGATAATCAATTTAATAAGAATGCTCTCTTCATCATCCAAGATGCAATTCCACCCGAAGATCTACCTCATCTTCGGCCCTTCTCCTTAGCCAAAGATGCATTGCTTTGTGTTGTCTCTCTCTACCGGGGAAGCGCAAGCATTCAACGCTCCAACTATGAAGTAGTGCAAGATTAAGCCGATGAGTTTGCAATGAAAGAAGATGAAGAACCTCGTGAGCTTTATCGGAGAGTAACCAAACTCGCGGTCTCACTCCAAGATCATGGGAGCAAGGACACGGATGAAAATTGGATCAAGCGCAAATTCCTCAAGGCAATGATGCCTTACCACAAGGCCATGTCCTCCGTCATTCGTCAAAGGCCGGACTTCCACACTTTGACCTCAAGTGAAGTGTTGTATGAGTTTGTGGCTATGAACATCCTGGACAAGACCGCCGACAATGCGGTGCTTCACTCTCAAAGGGCAAAGAATCCCAACCATGCATTGAAGGCCAAGGTTTGTGTTGAAGAAGAAGAAGAAGAGTAAGAAGAGGAAAGCAACCCCGAAGATACAAAGTATGCCAATCATGAACACATGGCACTTGCTTCAAGGCAATTTTGGAGCAAGAAGAACTCAAGGCCAAACTACAACAAGAACAACTCAAGTGGCACGAAGAGCAAGAAACATGTGAGGACTTGCTACAATTGTGGGAATGTGAGCCATTTTGTTGCGGAGTGCCCGTATGAGAAGAAGGAAGACAATGGTGGCAAGCTCATCCGAAAGGACAAAGCCAAGTCTTTCCCCAACAAGAGCAACTTCACTAAGAAGACCCCTCACAAGGCGTTGGTGGTTCAAGAAGAGTACCATGAGGATGATGATGATGATGATGATGATGAAGATGGTGAGTCGGGTGCCATGGCCTCTGTTGCCATTGCAAAAACTCCACGAGTGTCTCTCTTCGACTCACCCAATGAGAACATCACCGCCAAGTGCCTCATGGCTAAAGCCACCAACAAGGTAACCCCCAACATCAAAACTACCATCATTAATAATCCTTCCTTGACGGATTGCATTGATGAATATGAGGGATCTAATGTGGAGGAAAATGAGTTTGAGTCCTTTATGGGTAAACTCAAGGGTAAATCCAAGAAGCATTTTGTTGCTCTCTTGGAACAACTTGGTGAAGCCAATGACACGATCGAGGCTCACGAAGATACTATCTCCAAGATGGAGGGGCATAGTCGTGACTATGCCGATGAGATTTTGGATCTTTCCAATGCTCTTGAGGAAGAGCGTGGTCTTCGTTTGGCTCTTGAGGAGTCACACAACGTTGATCACGCTAAGTTAAAGAAAGATTTTGATCATGCTCTCGTTGTTTCTCATGTGCTAAACTCCGAGAAGGCCAAGCTTGGGGTTGATCTTGCTAGACCCAAAGAGGAGTTTGATCTACTTGACAAGGCTCACAAGGTCTTGAAGGGTGCTCATGCTAGCCTCAAAGAGTCTCATGATCAACTTCAAGTAAAGCTTACCAAGGAGAAAGCCACTTTTCCTCGTATGATGTTAATTGATAATGCAAATGCTACTAACCCATGTTGTGAGCATGTGCATCTTGTTGAGGAGAACGCTAAGCTAAAGGTGCAACTTGAGAAAGGTCTTGTGTCTTGCATACAAGGCGAGAAGAACCTCAACGACCTTTTGACCAACCAAAAGGGAGTTGTGGCCAAGGAAGGGATTGGGTACGTGCCCAAGTCCAAGAATAAGAAGAAGAATGACAAGGCTAAATGACCTCCTCCTCTCAAGCAAACCTTTGTGAAGGAGGAAGAGGGCGCTACTAAGGAGAAGGAGAACTCCGTGAGGGGTAGTGATGCCAAGAAGGGCATCGCTTCCCTTCCCAACAAAGACGGCAACTTTAACCCTTCTTATGTGTTGTGCCGTGCTAGAGATGGGCATGTTTATGCCAAATTTGTTGGTTCTCCTTATGAGTACATTGAATGGTCTATTTGGGTTCCTAAGACCCTTGTTACTAACATCAAAGGACCTATTACAAAATGGGTACCTAAAACCAAGAATTGATCTCTTGTAGGTGTTTGCTTCCGGTGGGGGATCATGGTTGCTCGATAGTGGAGCTACTAATCATATGACCGGAAGCAAGGACTTGGTGGTGGACGTGCAAAAGATTCCATCCATGCCCACCAACGTCGAGTGGGGTGATGCCTCGTCCTCTAAGGTATTGGGACTCGGCAAAGTTGTCATTTCTCATGATCTTACGATCGAGAAGGTCATGCTTGTTGAGTCCCTTGCATACAATTTATTTTTCGTTCGTCAACTAGCACTCATGGGCTTTGCCACTTTCTTTGATATTGATTCCGTGGCCCTCTTGTGGAGCAAGACTCTTAAAGTAGCCTTCGTTGGGCATGTCGAGAACGGTCTCTATGTGATTAACTTTTTGGAGCGACCCACTAAGACCGCGACATGCCTAATGGCTGAAGTTGACGTGGGATGGCTTTGGCATCGCCGTTTAGCCCACGTCAATATGAGATATTTGCAAAGTCTTCTCGAGGGGGACCATTTCCGTGGACTAACAAATGTTAGTTTTGCCAAAGATCGTGCTTGCAGTGCTTGCATCGAAGGAAAGCTACATGAGAAGGCTCACCCTCCCACAACTATCATCTACTCAAAGAGGCCTTTGGAGCTCCTTCATTTGGATATCTTCGGGCCTCCATCCTTTGATAGTCTTGGCGGTAGAAAGTATTGCTTGGTGACTGTGGATGACTATTAAAGATACACTTGGGTATATTTCTTCAAGAGGAAGAGTGAGACCCAACAAACCGTCATCGACTTTGCAAATGAAGCTCAACAACAACACAATACAAAGATCTTGACTATAAGAAGTGACAACGGCTCCGAGTTCAAGAACTACACCTTGGATGAGTTTTTGAGTGATGAGGGAATCAAGCATCAATATTCCGCACCTCATACCCCTCAACAAAATGGTGTAGCGGAGAGGAAGAACCGGACGTTGATGGATGCGGCAAGGACCATGATGGCGGAGTTCAAGTCTCCCTACAACTTTTGGGCCGAAGCCATCAACACCGCGTGTCATGCATCTAATCGGCTCTACCTCCGCAAATGCTTGAACAAGACTCCATATGAGATACTCACCGGTAACAAGCCCAACCTCAAGTACTTCCGGGTGTTCGGGTGTAAGTGTTTCATTCTCAAGAAAGGTGTCTGTTTGTCTAAATGTGAGGCTAGAGCTTATGAGGGCATATTTGTTGGTCATGCTACAAACTCTCATGCTTACCGTGTTCTCAATAAGTCCACGGGACTTATTGAGGAAACGTGTAACATGGAGTTTGATGAGAATAATGGCTCCCAAGTGGAGCAAAGTGGTACTTGTGATGTAGGTGATGAAATTCCTCCCCAGGCCATAAGAAGAATGGGTGTTGGTCATATCCTACCCATTAAGGAACCCCTTGTGGACGAAGGAGAAGGACAATGTTCCACTCAAGTGGAACCTTCACCAACCCAAGACCCACATGCTTCTGAAGAACAAAGTGAAGGCCCTCAACCTCAAGAACAAGACCAAGGGCAAGGTCAATCCCAAGATGGTGTTGTAACATCAAGTGATGCCCAAGGTCAAGTTCTCTCCTCCGAGCAAGTTCAAAATCAAGAGGTTCCTCAAGATCAAGAACAAGCTCAAGACGGCGCTCAAGATGATCAAGTGACCACTCCTCGTCTCACCCCCGAGGAGGAATTGGAGCGTCATGCCGCCAAGATTGCTTCCAAGCTCTCCACCAAGGATCATCTCATGACAAATGTGCTTGGAAGCTTAAGAAAGGGGGTAAGCACTCGTAGACAATTAGCAAAATATTGTGAACATCACGCGTTTGTCTCGTGTGTTGAACCCCAAAAGGTCTATGAGGCGCTCGAAGATCCAGATTGGCTCAATGCCATGCATGAAGAACTCAACAACTTCGAGCACAAAAAAGTGTGGAGATTGGTGCCAAGGCCAACGGGGAACCACAATGTCATTGGAACCAAGTGGATATTCAAGAACAAGCAAGATGCTCATGGTATTATCATTCGCAACAAGGCTCGTTTGGTAGCATAAGGCTACTCCCAAGTCGAGGGTATCAACTACGGTGAAACCTTTGCTCCCGTTGCTCGTCTTGAATCCATTCGCATGTTGATTGCATATGCTTCTCATCATAACTTTAAGTTACAACAAATGGATGTGAAGAGTGCTTTTCTTAATGGTCCTATTAATGAATTGGTACATGTCAAGCAACCCCCCGGGTTCGAGGATCCCTACTTTCCCGATCATGTGTCTCAACTCGATAAGGCACTCTATGGCCTTAAACAAGCCCCACGTGTGTGGTATGACCACCTTACTGAGTTGTTACAAGACCGTAGTTTTGAAGTTGGGCTAATCGACCCCACTCTTTTTACTAACAAGGTCAAAGGGGAGTTGTTTGTGTGCCAATTATATGTTGATGATATTATCTTTGGTTCCCCTAAAAAAGCTTTCGATAAGGAATTTGCCACTCTCATGACCTCAAAGTTCGAGATGTCTTCCATGGGAGAGTTGAAGTTCTTTCTCGGGTTCGACGTGAAGCAAAGGAGAGAAGGAACCTTCATCAACCAAGCCAAATACGCTGAAGACATGCTCAAGAGATTCAAGCTAAGTGATGTCAAGCCGGCTTCCACTCCCATGCCCACCAAGTGCCAACTTGACATTGATCCCAATGGTAAAGCAGTGGATCAAAAGGTATATCGCTCCATGATTGGCTCCTTGCTTTACCTTTGTGCATATAGACTGGATATCATGTTGAGTGTGGGTATTTGTGCACGGTTTCAAGCCACACCTAAGGAAAGTCACTTTGTGGCGGTTAAGCGAATCTTTCGATATTTGGCCCATACCCCAAACTTTGGCTTATGGTACCCAAGAGGAGAAATCTTCAAGCTTGTAGGTTATTCGGACTCGGATTGGGCGGGAGACAAAGTGGATAGGAAGTCCACTTCCGGAGGGTGCCAATTTCTTAGTTGCTCTTTGGTGAGTTGGTCTTCCAAGAAGCAAAGTTGCGTCTCTCTCTCATCCACGGAAGTGGAGTATGTGGCTGCCGGTAGTTGTTGTGCACAACTTTTATGGATGAGGTAAACTCTAAAGTATTACGGTGTCACTTGTGACAAAGTGCCTCTTTGGTGTGACAATGAAAGTGCAATCAAGATTTCTCTCAACCCGGTGCAACACTTTAAGACGAAGCATATTGAGATCCGGTATCACTTCATCCGGGATCATATTAGGCGAGGGGAGATCGAGCTCAACTATGTCAACACTCATGACAACCTTGCAGATATTTTCACGAAGCCTTTGGATGAAGCAAGATTTCGCGAGTTAAGGCATGAGCTAAATATCATTGATTCGAGCAATGTGACTTGAACCCTTCCACACCCCACCACACTCAACTTGTTGTCTAGTTTAGGTGTAGGCATGGACATAGGGGGGGTGTTGTTCTCTCAATGAACTTTCCCTCCCCCCATAATGCATAAACTAATCAAACTCTTTCACATTAGCCATTTTTATGGTACTTGTGCTTCAAAGAGGAGTGTGGGTCATGGGCCCAAGGTTAAAATCATCGCGGCGCCATACCTCTGAACTCAAACATAGGTGGCCTCGGCCACTGCCCTCTCTTGGAGAGGTGTGTGTTTTTCGTTCTTTTTGTCGGTTTTGGGTGTGTGTTTGTTCTCTCTTTCATCTCGGTTTCTTTCTCTTGAGCTAAGCCTTTTTGGCCATTCCTTTTTGCAGCAGAGCGGTACTACCGCGGCGTGCACGGTACTACTGCTGACAAGCATCAAGTGGTACTACCGCCCACCCCAGCGGTACTACCGCTGCGGTGCGGGCAGTGGGGGTTATGTCGGGGCAGGGGGAGTTGTTTTCTCCCCCATACCCATTCGCCCCCACTCGCTCGTCTTCTTCGACGGTCCAGTGACGCCTCGCCGCAGGAGGGCCTCGGTCGGCCGTCGTTTTCGTGCCGTCCCTCTCCATTTCCTCCGGTGGAGTCGATCCCCACCACGTCCTCTAGCCATGGATGCCGGTATTGCCCCTGATCCCGTTCTCTCTTTGCCTAGATCTTGCATCTAGTTTTTAGGGGCAATAGGCATCGTTTTACTCGTCTTTTGGCTAAGTCGAGGCTTGAGTAGGATGGAGATGGCTTCTAGGCCCTTTGGATTGAAGTTTGGTAGGCTTATTTTTGAATTTGGCATCTTCGGTAGTGCCGGATCTGTCCACGGCAGTAGGGAACCGCCGTTCCCCGTCTTGAGCGGTACTAGCGCTCTCCTTGAGCGGTACTACCGCGCAAGCGGTACTGACGCGGTTGGGTCGTGGTACTACCGCTGGATGCCCAGTTCCATCATTTCCTGCCTCATTTTGATCCATGTTGCTTTGTTTGGTGGCTTATGCTCTTTCTTTCGTGTTGTTTCTTCTGCTCGTGTGTTTGGTTCCAGGTGATGATCATCTTGAGCAGCAGATCCCCCGTGTCAACCTCGGTCGTGCAACGTCAAAGTGCTACCGCACATCTGAGTCAGCAGGTAGTTCCTCTAGTGCTCCACCATCGCCAGTGGGTGCTACCTCAAGTGCTCCGCCGCCACCTCAGCTCACGAAGCGATCGGCAAGTAAGCCAAAGGGAAAGACTGTGTCTGAGATGACTGCCAAGGAATTTTGGGCAAAGCGTCGCCGCAACCCCTATGAGGAAGACCAAGATCCCACTTTGGTCAACCGCCCGTTCTGGAATCGCTTTCAGTTCGCCATCTTCTTCGATGTGATCAAGGCTAAGAAGAATCACTATATTGATGTTCGTTCCATCGACACCGATCCTATGGAAATGGACCTTGAGTACTTTGGTGAAGCCCTTCAGATGTGCACTCAGTTAAACATTCTCAGAATCATGCAGTTCAACAAGGACTTTGATGCCGATTTGATATGTCAATTCTATGCCACTTTCCATCTTGGAACTGATGCAGAAAGGACTCTGACTTGGATGACGAATGGCAAGTTGCTCACTGTCAAGTGGAAGGCCTTCATGGAGTTACTTGGGGTGGAAGATCTCAGGCTTGAGAATCCAGTCGGCTTCCGTCCTCACCACAATATCACCTCCACTCACAAGCAAGCCCTCTGGCCCTACTGTTCTAAGAAGGTTAACCCCAAGACAAAGAAGGTAACCTATGAGCTGTCTACCTATCTGGACATCCTTCTGAAGGAAATATGCCCTAGAGGCAATAATAAAGTTATTATTTATTTCCTTATTTCATGATAAATGTTTATTATTCATGCTAGAATTGTATTAACCGGAAACATAATACATGTGTGAATACATAGACAAACATAGCGTCACTAGTATGCCTCTACTTGACTAGCTCGTTAATCAAAGATGGTTAAGTTTCCTAACCATAGACATGAGTTGTCATTTGATTAACGGGATCACATCATTAGGAGAATGATGTGATTGACTTGACCCGTTCTGTTATCTTAGCACTTGATCGTTTAGTATGTTGCTATTGCTTTCTTCATGACTTATACATGTTCCTATGACTATGAGATTATGCAACTCCCGTTTACCGGAGGAACACTTTGTGTGCTACCAAACGTCACAATGTAACTGGGTGATTATAAAGGTGCTCTACAGGTGTCTCCGAAGATACTTGTTGGGTTGGCGTATTTCGAGATTAGGATTTCTCACTCCGATTGTCGGAGAGGTATCTCTGGGCCCACTCGGTAATACACATCACTTAAGCCTTGCAAGCATTGCAACTAATGAGTTAGTTGCGGGATGATGTATTATGGAACGAGTAAAGAGACTTGCCGGTAACGATATTGAACTAGGTATTGAGATACCGACGATCGAATCTCGGGCAAGTAACATACCGATGACAAAGGGAACAACATATGTTGTTATGCGGTTTGACCGATAAAAATCTTCGTAGAATATGTAGGAGCCAATATGAGCATCCAGGTTCCGCTATTGGTTATTGATCGGAGACGAGTCTCGGTCATGTCTACATAGTTCTCGAACCCATAGGGTCCGCAAGCTTAAAGTTCGATGACGGTTATATTATGAGTTTATGTATTTTGATGTACCGAAGGTAGTTCAGAGTCCCGGATGAGATCAAGGACATGACGAAGAGTCTCAAAATGGTCGAGACGTAAAGATCAATATATTGGACGATTATATTCGGACATCGGAAAGGTTCCGAGTGGTTCGGGTATTTTTCAGAGTACCAGGGAGTTACGGGAATATGGGGGAAGAAGTATATGGGCCTTATTGGGCTTTAGGGGAGAGAGAGAGGCAGGCCGCGCACCCCCACAATGACTAGTCCGAATTGGACTAAGGGGAGGGGCGGCGTCCCCTCCTTCCTTCTCTTCCCTCTTCCCCTTCCTTGTCTCCTACTCCTACTACTTGGAAGGGGAGGAATCCTACTCCCGGTGGGAGTAGGACTCCTCCAGGGCGCGCGATAGGGGCCGACCGTCTCCCCCTCCTCCACTCCTTTATATACGTGGCCAGGGGGCACCCCATAGAGACAACAATTGATCTCGTGGATCTTTTAGCCATGTGCGGTGCCCCTCTCCACCATAGTCCACCTCGATAATATCGTAGCGGTGCTTAGGCGAAGCCCTGCGATGGTAGAACATCAACATCGTCACCACGCCATCATGCTGACGGAACTCTCCCTCAAAGCTCGGCTGGATCGGAGTTCGAGGGACGTCATCGAGTTGAATGTGTGCAGAACTCGGAGGTGTCGTGCCTTCGGTACTTGATCGGTCGGATCGTGAAGACATACGACTACATCAACCGCGTTGTGCTAACGCTTCCGCTTTCGGTCTACGAGGGTACATGGACATACTCTCCCCTCTTGTTGCTATGCATCACCATGATCTTGTGTGTGCATAGGAAATTTTTTGAAATTACTACATTCCCCAACAGTGGCATCCGAGCCAGGTTTTATGCATAGATGTTATATGCACGAGTAGAACACAAGTGAGTTGTGGGCGATACAAGTCATAATGCTTACCAGCATGTCACACTTTGGTTTGGCGGTATTGTTGGATGAAGCGGCCCGGACCGACATTACGCGTACGCTTACGCGAGACCGTTTCTACCGACATGCTTTGCAGACAGGTGGCTGGCGGGTGTCAGTTTTCCAACTTTAGTTGAACCGAGTGTGGCTACGCCCGGTCCTTGAGAAGGTTAAAACAGCACTAACTTGACGAACTATCGTTGTGGTTTTGATGCGTAGGTAAGAACGGTTCTTGCTCAGCCCGTAGCAGCCACGTAAAACTTGCAACAGCAAAGTAGAGGACGTATAACTTGTTTTTGCAGGGCTTGTTGTGATGTGATATGGTCAAGACATGATGCTATATTTTATTGTATGAGATGATCATGTTTTGTAACCGAGTTATCGGCAACTGGCAGGAGCCATATGGTTGTCGCTTTATTGTATGCAATGCAATCGCCCTGTAATTGCTTTACTTTATCACTAAGCGGTAGCGATAGTCGTAGAAGCAATAGTTGGCGAGATGATAACGATGCTACGATGGAGATCAAGGTGTCGCGCCGGTGACGATGGTGATCATGACGGTGCTTCGGAGATGGAGATCACAAGCACAAGATGATGATGGCCATATCATATCACTTATATTGATTGCATGTGATGTTTATCTTTTATGCATCTTATTTTGCTTCAATTGACGGTAGCATTATAAGATGATCTCTCACTAAATTTCAAGATAAAAGTGTTCTCCCTGAGTATGCGTTGTTGCCAAAGTTCGTCGTGCCCATACACCACGTGATGATCGGGTGTGATAAGCTCTACATCCATCTACAACGGGTGCAAGCCAGTTTTGCACACGCAGAATACTCGGGTTAAACTTGACGAGCCTAGCATATGCAGATATGGTCTCGGAACACTGAGACCGAAAGGTTGACCATGAATCATATAGTAGATATGATCAACATAGTGATGTTCACCATTGAAAACTACTCCATTTCATGTGATGATCGGTTATGGTTTAGTTGATTTGGATCACGTGATCACTTAGATGATTAGAGGGATGTCTATCTAATTGGGAGTTCTTAAGTAATATGATTAATTGAACTTTAATTTATCATGAACTTAGTCCTGATAGTATTAACATATCTATGTTGTAGATCAATAGCTCGCGTTTAGCTCCCCTGTTTTTATTTTTGATATGTTCCAAGAGAAAAATAAGTTGAAATATGTTAGTAGCAAAGATGCAGACTAGCTCCGTGATCTGAGGATTATCTTCATTGCTGCACAGAAGTATTATGTCCTTGATGCACCGCTAGGTGACAGAACTATTGCATGAGCAGATGCAGATGTTTTGAATGTTTTGACAAAAGCTCGGTATGATAACTACTTGATAGTTTAGTGCACCATGCTTTACGACTTAGAACCGGGACTTCAAAAATGTTTTGAACACCACGGAGCATATAAGATGTTCCAAGAGTTGAAATTGGTATTTCATACTCATGCCCGTGTCGAGAGGTATGAGACCTCTGACATTACTTTGCCTACAAGATGGAGGAGAATAGCTCAACCAGTAAGCATGTGCTCAGATTGTCTGAGTACTACAATCACTTGAATCAAGTGGGAGTTAATCTTCTGGATAAGATAATGATTGACAAAGTTCTCTAGTCACTATCACCAAGTTACTAGAACTTCGTGATAAACTATAATATGCAACGGGAACGATTCCCAAGCTCTTCGTGATGCTGAAATCGACGAAGGTAGAAATCAAGAAAGGCATCAAGTGTTGATGGTTAACAAGACCACTAGTTTCAAGAAAAGGGCAAAGGGAAGAAGGGGAACTTCAAGAAGAACGGCAAGCAAGTTGCTGCTCAAGTGAAGAAGCCCAAGTCTGGACCTAAGACTGAGACTAAGTGCTTCTACTGCAAAGGGACTAGTCACTGGAAGCGGAACTGCCCCAAGTATTTGGCGGATAAGAAGGATGGCAAAGTGAACAAAGGTATATTTGATATACATGTTATTGATGAGTACTTTACTAGTGTTTATAGTAACCCCGCGGTATTTGATACTAGTTCAGTTGCTAAGAGTAGTAACTTGAAACGGGAGTTGCAGAATGAACAGAAACTAGTTAAGGGTGAAGTGACGATGTGTGTTGGAAGCAGTTCCAAGATTGATATGATCATCATCGCACACTCCCTATACTTTAGGGATTAGTGTTGAACCTAAATAAATGTTATTTGGTGTTTGCGTTGAGCATGAATATGATTTGATCATGTTTATTGCAATACGGTTATTCATTTAAGTTAGAGAACAATTGTTGTTCTGTTTACATGAATAAAAACTTCTATGGTCATACACACCAATGAAAATGGTTTGTTGGATCTCGATCATAGTAATACACATATTCATAATATTGAAGCCAAAAGATGGAAAGTTAATAATGATAGTGCAACTTATTTGTGGCACTGCCGTTTAGGTCATATTGGTGTAAAGCACATGAAGAAACTCCATGCTGATGGGATTTTGGAATCACTTGATTATGAATCACTAGATGCTTGCGAACCATGCCTTATGTGCAAGATGACTAAAACTCCGTTCTCCGGAACAATGGAGCAACCAACTGACTTTTTGGAAATAATACATACTGATGTATGCAATCCGATGAGTGTTGAGGCTCACGGCGAGTATCATTATTTTTGACCTTCACGGATGATTTGAGCGGATATGGGTATATCTACTTGATGAAACATAAGTCTGAAACATTTGAAAAGTTCATATAATTACAGAGTGAAGTAGAAAATCATCGTAACAAGAAAATAAAGTTTCTACGATCTGATCGTGGAGGAGAATATTTGAGTTACGAGTTTGGCCTTCAATTAAAACAATGTGGAATAGTTTCACAAACTCATGCCACCTAGAACACCACAGCGTAATGGTGTGTCCGAACGTCATAACCGTACTTTATTTGATATAGTGCAATCTATGATGTCTCTTACCGATTTACCACTATCGTTTTGGGGTTATGCATTAGAGACAGCTGCATTCACATTAAAAAGGGCACCATCTAAATCCGTTGAGACGACACCGTATGAACTGTGGTTTAGCTAGAAACCTAAGTTGTTGTTTCTTAAAGTTTGGGGTTGTGATGCTCATAAGAAAAAATTTCATCCTGATAAGTTCAAACCCAAATCGGAGAAATGTGTCTTCATAGGATACCCAAAGGAGACAGTTGGGTACACCTTCTGTCACAGATCCGAAGGCAAGACATTCGTTGCTGAGAATGGATCCTTTCTAGAGAAGGAGTTTCTCTCGAAAGAAGTGAGTGGGAGGAAAGTAGAACTTGATGAGGTAACTGTACCTGCTCCCTTATTGGAAAGTAGATCATCACAGAAATCTGTTTCTATGACTCCTACACCAATTAGTGAGGAAGCTAATGATGATGATCAAGTTACTACCGAACCTTGTAGGTCAACCAGAGTGAGATCCGCACCAGAGTGGTACGGTAATCCTGTTCTGGAGGTCATGTTAATTGACCATGACGAACCTACGAACTATGAGGAAGCGATGATGAGCCCAGATTCCGCAAAATGGCTTGAGGCCATGAAATCTGAGATGAGATCCATGTATGAGAACAAAATGTGGACTTTGGTTGACTTGCCCGATGATCGGTAAGCCATAGAAAATAAATGGATCTTCAAGAGGAAGACGAACGCTGATAGTAGTGTTATTATCTACAAAGCTAGACTTGTCGAAAAAGGTTTTGACAAAGTTCAAGGTGTTGACTACGATGAGATTTTCTCACTCGTAGCGATGCTTAAGTATGTCCGAATCATGTTAGCAAATTGCCACATTTTATGAAATTGTAAAATGGATGTCAAAACTACATTCCTTAATGGATTTCTTAAAGAAGAGTTCTATATGATGCAACCAGAAGGTTTTGTCGATCCTAAAGGTGTTAACAAAATGTGCAAGCTCCAGCGATCCATCTATGGACTGGTGCAAGCATCTCAGAGTTGGAATATATGCTTTGATGAGTTGATCAAAGCATATAGTTTTATACAGACTTGTGGTGAAGCATGTATTTACAAGAAAGTGAGTGGGAGAACTACAGCATTTCTGATAAATATATGTGAATGACATATTGTTGATCAGAAATAATGTAGAATTTTCTGGAAAGCATAAAGGAGTATTTGAAAGGAGTTTTTCAAATAAAAACCTCGGTGAAGCTACTTCCATATTGAGCATCAAGATCTATAGAGATAGATCAAGACACTTGATAAATTTTTTCAATGAGTACATACCTTGACAAGATTTTGAAGTAGTTCAAAATGGAACAGTCAAAGAAAGAGTTCTTGCCTGTGTTACAAGATGTGAAATTGAGTAAGACTCAAAACCCGGGCACAACAGAAGATAGAAAGAGAATGATAGTCATTCCCTATGACTCAGCCATAGGTTCTATAAAGTATGCCATGCTGTATACCAGATCTATTGTATACCCTACACTAAGGGAGTAAAATAGTGATCTAGGAGTAGATCACTGAACAACGGTCAAAATTATCCTTAGTGGAATAAGGATATGTTTCTCGATTATGGAGGTGACAAAAGGTTCATCGTAAAGGGTTACGTCGATGCAAGTTTTGACACTAATCCAGAGTCTCAATTTGGATACACATTGATAGTGGGAGCAATTAGCTAAAGTAGCTCCATCCATAGCATTGTAGACATAGAGATTTGCAAAATACATACGGATCTGAATGTGGCAGACCCGTAGACTAAACTTCTCTCACAAGCAAAACATGGTCACACCTTAGTACTCTTTGGGTGTTAACCACATAGCGATGTGAACTAGATTATTGACTCTATTAAACCCTTTGGGTGTTGGTCACATGACGATGTGAACTATGGGTGTTAATCACATGGTGATGTGAACTATTAGTGTTAAATCACATGGCGATGTGAACTAGATTATTGACTCTAGTGCAAGTGGGAGACTGAAGGAAATATTCCCTAGAGGCAATAATAAAGTTATTATTTATTTCTTTATTTCATGATAAACGTTTATTATTCATGCTAGAATTGTATTAACCGGAAACATAATACATGTGTGAATACATACACAAACATAGTGTCACTAGTATGCCTCTACTTGACTAGCTCGTTAATCAAAGATGTTTAAGTTTCCTAACCATAGGCATGAGTTGTCATTTGATTAACGGGATCACATCATTACGAGAATGATGTGATTGACTTGACACATTCCGTTAGCTTAGCACTTGATCGTTTAGTATGTTGCTATTGCTTTCTTCATGACTTATACATGTTCCTATGACTATAAGATTATGCAACTCCCGTTTACCGGAGGAACACTTTGTGTGCTACCAAATGTCACAACGTAACTGGGTGATTATAAAGGTGCTCTACAGGTGTCTCCGAAGGTACTTGTTGGGTTGGCGTATTTCGAGATTAGGATTTGTCACTCCGATTGTCGGAGAGGTATCTCTGGGCCCACTCGGTAATACACATCACTTAAGCCTTGCAAGTATTGCAACTAATGAGTTAGTTGTGGGATGATGTATTACGGAACGAGTAAAGAGACTTGCCGGTAACGATATTGAACTAGGTATTGAGATACTGACGATCGAATCTCGGGGGATATGCCTTTCCCATAACAATAGAAAGAATCGCGCCCTACCTGTTAGTAAAGTAAGGCCTTCCATAGCCTATCTAACAGTCGGTTAGCTCTTATCTTTTAGAATAACTTAGTAAAAAAAGTAAAGTAATAAATAAAATGAATCTCCTAACTCGAAGTAACATACCGATGACAAAGGGAACAACGTATGTTGTTATGCGGTTTGACCGATAAAGATCTTCGTAGAATATGTAGGAGCCAATATGAGCATCCAGGTTCCGCTATTGGTTATTGACCGGAGACGTGTCTAGGTCATGTCTACATAGTTCTCGAACCCGTAGGGTCCGCACGCTTAAAGTTCGATGACGGTTATATTATGAGTTTATGTGTTTTGATGTACCAAAGGTAGTTCGGAGTCCCGGATGAGATCAGGGACATGACGAGGAGTCTCAAAATGGTCGAGACGTAAAGATCAATATATTGGACGATTATATTCGGACATCGGAAATGTTCCGAGTGGTTCGGGTATTTGTCCGAGTACCGGGGAGTTACGGGAATATGGGGGAAGAAGTATATGGGCCTTATTGGGCTTTAGGGAGAGAGAGAGAGAGGCAGGCCACGCACCCCCACAATGACTAGTCCGAATTGGACTAGGGGGAGGGGCGGCGTCCCCTCCTTCCTTCTCTTCCCTCTTCCCCTTCCTTGTCTCCTACTCCTACTACTTGGAAGGGGAGGAATCCTACTCCCGGTGGGAGTAGGACTCCTCCAAGGCGCGCCATAGGGGCCGACCCTCTCCCCCTCCTCCACTCCTTTATATATGTGGCCAGGGGGAACCCCATAGAGACAACAATTGATCTCTTGGATCTTTTAGCCGTGTGCGGTGCCCCTCTCCACCATAGTCCACCTTGATAATATTGTAGCGGTGCTTAGGAGAAGCCCTGCGACGGTAGAACATCAACATCGTCACCACGCCGTCGTGCTGACGGAACTCTCCCTCAAAGCTCGGCTGGATCAGACTTCGAGGGATGTCATCAAGTTGAACGTGTGTAGAACTCGGAGGTGTCGTGCGTTCGGTACTTGATCGATCGGATCGTGAAGATGTACGACTACATCAACCGCGTTGTGCTAATGCTTCCGCTTTCGGTCTACGAGGGTACGTGGACACACTCTCCCCTCTCATTTCTATGCATCACCATGATCTTGTGTGTGCATAGGAATTTTTTTGAAATTACTACATTCCCCAACACCTTCACCGTGTCTTCCGAGAGACTCTTTTCCCTCGCATTGGGAATCTGGATATGGTCCACTCCTATCTCGTGGACATGCTTCTCTTCTGCCAGCATGAGAAGGAAGCAAACACTGGAGAGTCCCTGGACATTTCTCATGTTATGTGGTCTGAACTTCTTTCTGCCATTTCTGAGCGCAAGTGCCCGATCTATGGTCCTTTCATCATGCTGCTCATTGAGAAGGCCTGGGCACATCACTATCCCAAGACTGCGCTGGAAACTGGAGAGTTGATTTCTCATGATATCAAGTGTCTGAAGAAGAAGGACAACTGGGGCACCCAGGCCCCTTGATCTGGTGATCCACCTTCTGAGGCTGACATGGAGACCGAGGACGAGGCTGAGGCCGACAAGGATGAGGACTATGAGCCCTCCGGTGTGGAGCCCTCATGGGCTAAGAGGATTAAGCGCAGGATGAAGAAACTTTTCTGCATGGAGTCTCATGGCCAGTACATGTCTCATGTCTCTGAGAAGAAGGCCCGCAGACGTCACAAGGAGCTCATGCGCCAGTTGGGTGCCACTGTTAACAGCGGATCTGAGGAGAGGATCACTAATGAGGAGGAGTGGGTTCATCAGCATTGCCAGTGGACCGATTCCGACACAGAGCAGTTTCCGACCAATGATGGCGGTGCAGACGATCCCGCTGGGATGTGATGTTCGAGATCCTCAGCTTGCTATCACCTCGAGCTATAGCAACGCTCTCTGCCCTTTTGGTGTCTCGATGCCAAAGGGGGAGAGAGTTTAGGGATTTGTGTTGTTGCTATTGTCGTGTTGCGAGTGTGTCTTTGTGGTTTGTGGTGTCGTTGTGTTTTCTCGCCGTTTGCTTTCTTTGGTTTTGTGCCAGTGAGACCTAAGTTCCAGACATATGGTGTGAGACATATGCTACCTTATCTTTATCTTCATTATCTATGTCTATCTAGTACTTTGGTATCTTATGAGTTGCATGCTTATCTTGTTATATACCCTGCTCTCATGTATCCCATGCTCAGATTGTTGGACTATAAAATATAGGGGGAGTGTTGATCCTAATGTGTGTGTCTTGCATTCCAAAGGCACTACTAACTAGGTGCACACATTCAGGGGGAGCCCGTCTATATTTTGTAGTTCTCGGTATCTTTACTTTCATGTCTTATCCATGTGCAAATCCCTGGTTGTCATACATCCACCAAAAAGGGGGAGATTGCTAAGGCATATCTCTCTCAATGTAGTTTTGGTGATTGATGACAACATGTTTGCGGACTAATCGTGTGCTTTGAGCATTTCAGAGATTCATCCTTTGGCACGAGACTATTTCTTTCCCCTCAAAGTGTTATTCAAAACAGTGTAGCTCTTTCGTTTCTTGTTTGGTGGACTAGTTTCGTAGGAGTCACCGTACTATCAAGAGGGGGTCCGCTTTGGTAAGGCTTGGGTGGAATCAACACGTACACATCCTTTCCTCACCCTCTGAGCCATTCCGCTTCTATGGAGTGCTCTTTCCCCTTTTAGTGTGCGGTTTTGGGTCCAAGCGGTAGTACCGCGGTACCCAGCGGTAGTACCGCTTGTGGGTCTCAGCCGCAGTACCGTTGCGGTACCGGGCTCCTTCCTCGTTGACTCGAGGGGGTCGCCTCTCGTGTCGGGTTGTGCGGTACTTGCAGCGGTAGTAGAAGCGGTAGCACCGCTCGAGAGAGGTAGTACCGCCCTACCACCGCGACAGTACCGCACTGGGCTCGGCTCCTGTACCGCATGGTAGTACCGCACAGCGGAGCGGTAGTACCGATGCCCCCTGCGGTAGTACCGCCCTCTGCGGTGATGTTTTGGAGGTAACGGTTGGATGGGATCCCCTTCTATAAAAGGGGGTCCTCTTCTTCTTCGTTGACTCACCACTTCCCCCAAAGCTCCATTAATGCTCCAAGCTCCATTTTCGCCCGATCTCTCTCCCTACCCAATCAAACTTGTTGCTTTGCTCGGGATTGGTTGAGAAGGCCCCGATCTACACTTCCACCAAGAGAAATTTGATTCCCCCACTAATCCCTAGCGGATCTTGTTACTCTTGGGTGTTTGAGCACCCTAGACGGTTGAGGTCACCACGGAGCCATAGTCCATTGTGGTGAAGCTTCATGGTGTTGTTGGGAGCCTTCGATTAAGTTGTGGAGATTGCCCCAACCTTGTTTGTAAAGGTCCGATCGCCGCCTCCAAGGGCACCAATAGTGGAATCACAGTATCTCGCATTGTGTGAGGGCGTGAGGAGAATACGGTGGCCCTAGTGCCTTCTTGAGGAGCATTGTGCCTCCACACCGCTCCAACGGAGACGTACTTCCCTTCAAAAGGAAGGAACTTCGGTAACACATCCTCGTCTTCACCGGCTCCACTCTTGGTTATCTCGTACCTTTACTTGTGCAAGCTTATTAGTGTTACTTCTCTTGCTTGCTTGTGTGCTTGTTGTTGTTGCATCATATAGGTTGCTCACCTAGTTGCACATCTAGACAACCTACTTTGATGCAAAGTTTAATTTGGTAAAGAAAAGCTAAAAATTGTTAGTTGCCTATTCACCCCCCCCCCCTCAAGTCAACCATATCGATCCTTTCAGCCTCTCCGATGATGTGTGAGTAGTTCTTTGTAGACATGCGGGTCCGTAGTTAGTAGCAAGATGGCTTCCTCTCTCTTGCTGAATTCTCAATACAATAGTCTCTTGGAGATCCATATGATGTAACTCTTTTCGCGGTGTGTTTGTTGGGATCTGATGAACTTTGAGTTTATGATCAGTTATATCTTTTTATATCCATGAAAGTATTTGAGTTTCTTTGATCTCTTTTATGCATGATCTCTTATAGCCTCGTATTTCTTCTCTGATATTTGGATTTTGTTTGTCCAACTTGATCTATTTATCTTGCAATGGGAAGAGGTGCTTTGTAGTGGGTTCGATCTTACGGTGTTTGATCCCAGTGACAGAAGGGGAACCGATATGTATGTATCGTTGCTACTAAGGATAAAACGATGGGGTCTATCTCTACATAGATAGATCTTGTCTACATCATGTCATCGTTCTTATTGCATTACTCCGTTTCTCGATGAACTTAATACACTAGATGCATGCTGGATAGTGGTCGATGTGTGGAGTAATAGTAGTAGATGCAGACAGGAGTCGGTCTACTAATCTTGGATGTGATGCCTATATAATGATCATTGCCTGGATATCGTCATGATTATTTGAAGTTCTATTAATTGCCCAACAGTAATTTGTTCACCCATCGTTTGCTATTTTTCTCGAGAGAAGCCACTAGTGAAACCTACTGCCCCCGGGTCTCTTTCTCATATATTTGCCTTTGCGATCTACTTTTATTTGCCTTTTATTTTTCAGATCTATTAATCCAAAAATACTTTGTTGCACTTTATTTTATTTTCGATCTAATTATTCAATCTATTACAACTTTATCCCGTCCGCGCACCAATTTCTGGCCCCGTTACCCGAAAGGGATTGACAACCCCTTTAACACGTTGGGTTGCGAGTGGTTGTTATTTGTGTGCAGGGGCTGTTTATGTTGTGTTGCTTGGTTCTCCTACTGGTTCGATAACCTTGGTTTCTTCATTGAGGGAAATACCTACCGTCGTTGTACTGCATCATCCCTTCCTCTTTGGGGAAATACCGACGTAGTCCTAGCCGACATCAGTGAGGAACATGATAGCCTTGAGGAATTTGACAGCTCAAATTTCCGACCGTTGCTGTTCTTAGCACCAGCTGTCCCAAATATCTTATCCACCTAACGGTCATATCATTGAAGGGCAATTATGTCTTATTATGTCGGGCTGCTCCCTGGCTATAAATAGCCGCCCCTCAACCACTAGTTGGTTGGCTGCTCCGAGAGAAACTGACACTTGTCATTTAGAGCATCCCATCCTCCGAGGACTTTGAGAGAAAATCATCAGTGAGGAAAACCCAAACCCCAACACCTAAAACACAAAGTGATTGAGCACCACTGAAGAGATTGTTCCTGTGTGGAACCGACGCTTCTTACCTTTGAAGACTGTGTATCTTCCAGACGGTTAGGCGTCATGGTCTAGAGCATCCAAGAGGAATTGTGGATTGTCGGGTGACCAAGTCTGTGAAGGTTTGGAAGTCACCTTGAAGACTTACCACGAGTGACTGGGCGAGGTCTCTGTGACCTTGGCTCAAGGAGAGTACGGTAAGGACTGTGTGTCCTGGGACTATGTGTCATTTGGTTTAAATACCAAGCCACTCCAACCAGAAGTACAACTGTCACAGCAGTTGGAACTGGTCTACCAAATCATTGTCTTCATCGATCTACTGGTTCTATTTCCTCAACCCTTTCATCTCCTCGCTCATGTGTTGATGAATTTGATCGTTACTGTTTGAAGACTTTGACTGAAGACTCTCTCAATTTCCTCAATCCTATTTCTTCAGTCATCTTGTCTTCAGCCTGCTTATCCTGTTTACACGCGACCTGTGCTCTGTGTATGTTTCATTTCATCATGATGACTATGCTACCGTCTTGTTATGCATGCACCTGAGTACTTATTCCGCTGCTTGTAGTTCGTCACTTAGCAAATTCATCAAGTTGAATTTCCTCAGTGACAAATTTGTAAAAATCACCTATTCACCCCCCTCTAGTCGATATAACGCACTTTCACACCCACATATCAAATTATCAAAGTAGCGAACACAAATCAAACCAACGTGATGAAAGTGATGTGACGAGATTCCCGTGTACCCTCAAGAACGCTTTGCTTATTATAAGAGACCATTTCGACATGTCCTTTGCCACAAAAGGATTGGGCTACCTTGCTGCACTTTATTTACCGTTACCATTACTTGATCGTTACAAATTATCTTGCTATCAAACTACCTGTTACCGACTATTTCAGTGCTTGCAGACAATACCTTGCTGAAAACCACTTGTCATTTCCTTCTGCTCCTCGTTGGGTTAATGGGCTCGACACTCTTTACTTATTGAAAGGACTACAATTGATCCCCTATACTTGTGGGTCATCACGTATTACCGGTATATTATATTGGTGGAAAATGTTTCATGAGGTGTTAAAAATATATAAAATGGTGAAAGCACAAGTGCTCCCTTGGTGGTTTTGGTAATTAATGTCAACATATCTTTTGTTGGACTAATAGTTCTATTTAGTATATTTCAGACAAGTTCAACAGTGGCATGGCAAGGACGAGAGGATGTGGACCCCCTGTTACGTCTCCAACGTATCTATAACTTTTGATTGCTTCATGCTATATTATCTACTATTTTGGACTATATTGGGCTTTATTTTCCACTTTCATATTATTTTTGGGACTAACCTATTAACCGAAGGCCCAGCCCAGAATTGTTGTTTTTTTGCCTATTTCAGTGTTTCAGATAAACGGAATATCAAACGGAGTCCAAACGGAATAAAATCTTTAAGGACGTGATTTTCTCACCGAACGTGATCCGGGAGACTTGGACTCTACTGCAAGGAAGCAAAGAGGTGCTCACGGGGGTAGGGGGCGCCCCCCCTAGGGTTCGCCCCCTGCCTCGTGGGCCCCTCGGTGCTCCACCGATGTACTCCTTCCTCCTATATATACACACGTACCCCCCAAACGATCAGAACAGGAGCCAAAAACCTAATTCCACCGCCGCAACTTTCTGTATCCACGAGATCCCATCTTGGGCCTGTTCCGGAGCTCCGCCGGAAGAGGGCCGTCATCACGGAGGGCTTCTACATCATCATAGCCTCTCCGATGAAGTGTGAGTAGTTTACCTCAGACCTCCGGGTCCATAGTTAGTAGCTAGATGGCTTCTTCTCTGTCTTTGAATCTCAATACAAAGTTCTCCCCCTCTCTTGTGGAGATCTATTCGATGTAATCTTCTTTTTGCGGTGTGTTTGTTGAGACCGATGAATTGTGGGTTTATGATCAAGTCTATCTATGAATAATATTTGAATCTTCTCTGAATTCTTTTATGCATGATTGGTTATCTTTGCAAGTCTCTTTGAATTATCTGTTTGGTTTGGCCAACTAGATTGGTAGTTCTTGCCATGGGAGAAGTTCTTAGCTTTGGGTTCGATCTTGCGGTGTCCTTACCCAGTGACAGAAGGGGCAGCAAGGCACGTATTGTATCGTTGCCATCGAGGATAACAAGATGGGCTTTATTTCATATTGCATGAATCTATCTCTCTACATCATGTCATCTTGCTTAAGGCGTTACTCTGTTTTTAACTTAATACTCTAGATGCATGTTGGATAGCGGTCGATGAGTGGAGTAATAGTAGTAGATGCAGAGTCGTTTCGATCTACTTGTCACGGACGTGATGCCTATATACATGATCATGCCTAGATATTCTCATAATTATGCTCTATTCTATCAATTGCTCAACAGTAATTAGTTCACCCATCGTAGAATACTTATGCTCTTGAGAGAAGCCACTAGTGAAACGTATGGCCCCCGGGTCTATTCTCATCATATCAATCTCCATCACTTTTATATTGTTTTGCTATTTAATTTCTTTTACTTTTTACTTTGCATCTTTATATCAAAAATACCAAAAATATTCTATCTATCAGATCTCACTCTCGTAAGTGACCGTGAAGGGCTTGATAACCCCTAATCGCGTTGGTTGCGAGTAGCTATCGCTTTGTGCGGGTACGAGGGACTTGAGCATGGGCTCCTACTGGATTGATACCTTGGTTCTCAAAAACTGAGGGAAATACTTACGCTACTCTGCTGCATCATCCCTTCCTCTTCGGGGAAAACCAACGCAAGCTCTAGACGTAGCAAGAAGGATTTCTGGCGCCGTTGCCGGGGAGTCTACGCAAAAAGTCAATATACCAAGTACCCATCACAATCCCTATCTCTCGCATTACATTATTTTCCATTTGCCTCTCGTTTTCCTCTCCCCCCAATTCACCCTTGCCGTTTTATTCGCCCTCTCTCTCCCTATCCTCCCTCTCTATTTGCCTCTTTTTGCCCGTTTGCTTTTTGTTTGCTCGTGTGTTAGATTGCTTGCTTGTCGCGATGGCTCAAGATACTACTAAATTGTGTGACTTCACCAATACCAATAATAATGATTTCCTTAGCACTCCATTCCTCCTCTTACCGATGCTGAATCTTGTGAAATTAATACTGCTTTGTTGAATCTTGTTATGAAAGATCAATTCGCCGGCCTTCCTAGTGAAGATGCCGCTACTCATCTGAATAGCTTCGTTGATTTATGTGATATGCAAAAGAAAAAAGATGTCAATAATGATGTCGTTAAATTGAAGCTATTTCCTATTTTGCTTAGAGATCGTGCTAAAGCTTGGTTTTCGTCTTTGCCTAAGAATAGTATTGATTCATGGAACAAATGCAAAGATGCTTTTATCTCTAAGTATTTTCCTCCCATTAAGATCATCTCTCTTAGAAACGATATAATGAACTTTAAACAACTTGATCATGAACATGTTGCACAAGCTTGGGAGAGAATGAAATTAATGATACATAATTGCCCTACTCATGGTTCGAATTTGTGGATGATTATACAAAAAAATTATGCCGGATTGAATTTTGCTTCTAGAAATCTTTTAGATTCGGCCGCGGGAGGCACTTTTATGGAAATCACTTTAGGAGATGCTACTAAACTCCTAGATAATATTATGGTTAATTATTCTCAATGGCACACTGAAAGAACTTCTCATAAAAAAGTGCATGCGATAGAAATTAATGTGTTGAGTGGGAAGATGGATGAACTTATGAAATTATTTGCTACTAAGAGTGTTTCTTCTGATCCTAATGATATGCCTTTGTCTACTTTGATTGAGAATAATAATGAATCTATGGATGTGAATTTTGTTGGTAGGAACAATTTTGGTAACAACGCTTATAGAGGGAATTTTAATCCTAGGCCATATCCTAGTAATCCTTCTAATAATTATGGGAATTCCTACAACAACTATTATGGAAATTATAATAAGATGCCCTCTGATTTTGAATCTAATATTAAAGAATTTATTTCTTCACAAAATAATTTTAATGCTATGATTGAAGAAAAATTGCTTAAGATTGATGATTTGGCTAGGAACGTTGATAGAATTGCTCTTGATGTTGATACTTTGAAATTTAGATCTATTCCACCTAAGCATGATATTAATGAGTCTCTAAAAGCCATGAGAATTTCAATTGATGAGTGTAAGGAAAGAACCGCTAGGATGTGTGCTTCCAAAGATGCCTTTATTAAAGCGTGTTCTTTCAATTCCTATGAAAATCAAGATGAAGATCTAAAAGTTATTGATGTGTCTCCAATTAAATCTTTATTTGGCAATATGAATCTTGATGAAACTGAATATGATCTTCCTTTACCTAGAAGGCGTTTTACAAATTCGGAGTGTTTAGATCTTAATGATGAAATTGATGAAAGTGGGATAGAAAGAAATAAAAATCTAGATGTTGCTTAACACACCATATTGGATTTCAAGGAATTTAATTATGAAAATTGCTCTTTGATTGATTGTATTTCCTTGTTGCAATCCGTGCTAAATTCTTCACATGCTTATAGTCGAAATAAAGCCTTCACCGAACATATTGTTGATGCCTTGATGCAATCTTATGAAGAAAAACTTGAGTTGCAAGTTTCTATCCCTAGAAAACTATATGATGAGTGGGAACCAACTATTAAAATTAAAATTAAAGATCATGAGTTTTATGCTTTGTGTGATTTGGGTGCTAGTGTCTCTACTATTCCCAAGACTTTGTGCGATTTACTAGATTTACGTAATTTTCATGATTGCTCTCTAAACTTGCATCTTGCGGATTCCACTATTAAGAAACCTATGGGAAGAATTAATGATGTTCTTATTGTTGCAAATAGGAATTATGTGCCCGTAGATTTCATTGTTCTTGATATAGATTGCAATCCTTCTTGCCCTATTATTCTTGGTAGACCTTTCCTTAGAACGGTTGGTGCAATTATTGATATAAAGGAAGGGAATATTAGATTTCAATTTCCAGTAAAAAAGGGCATGGAACACTTTCCAAGAAAAAAAATAAAATTACCATATGAAACTATCATGAGAGCCACTTATGGATTGCCTACCAAAGATGGCAATACCTAGATCTATCCTTGCTTGTTATGCCTAGCTAGGGGCGTTAAACGATAGCGCTTGTTGGGAGGCAACCCAATTTTATTTTTATTCCTTGCTTTTTGCTCCTGTTTAGTAATAAATAAATTATTTATCCTCTGTTTTGGTTGTGTTTTTTGTGTTTAATTATTGTTTGTGCCAAGTAGAACCGTTGGGAAGACTTGGGGAAAGTCTTGTTGAACTTGCTGTAAAAAACAGAAACTTTAGCGCTCACGATAACTGCTGTCATTTGTATTTGAAGAGTGATATTTAGTTAATTGTTTTTGCAGATGATTAATATATAAATTCCTCACGTACAGAAATTTATTTTATAATTTTTGGGGTTCCATATCTTGCGCTAGCTACAGATTACTACAGGCTGTTCTGTTTTTGACAGATTCTGTTTTTCGTGTGTTGTTTGCTTATTTTGATGAATCTATGGCTAGTAAAATAGTTTATAATCCATAGAGAAGTTGGAATACAGTAGGTTTAACACCAATATAAATAAAGAATGAGTTCATTACAGTACCTTGAAGTGGTCTTTTGTTTTCTTTCGCTGACGGAGCTCACGAGTTTTCTATTTTGAGTTTTGTGTTGTGAAGTTTTCAAGTTTTGGGTGAATTCTTTTGATGGATCATGGAACAAGGAGTGGCAAGAGCCTAAGCTTGGGGATGGACGGCACCCCCAAGATAATCCAAGGACACCAAAAAGTCAAAGCTTGGGGATGCCCCGGAAGGCATCCCCTCTTTCGTCCACTTCCATCAGTAATTTACTTGGAGCTATATTTTTATTCACCAACATGATATGTGTTTTGCTTGGAGCGTCTTGTATTATTTGCGTCTTTGTTTGTTAGTATGACACAATCATCCTTGCTGAACACACATTTTGAGAGAGCCATACATGAATTAAAATTTGATAGAATACTCTATGTGCTTCACTTATATCTTTTGAGCTAGATAATTTTGCTCTATGTGCTTCACTTATATCTTTTGAGCGTTACAATTTTGCTCTATGTGCTTCACTTAGACCTTTTAGAGCATGGTGGTGGATATGTTTTAAAGAAACTATTGATCTCTCATGCTTCACTTAAATTAATTTGAGAGTCTCTTAATAGCATGGTAATTTTCCTAATAATAATATGCTTGGTATTCAAGATTTGTGAAACTTTCTTTTGAGTGTGTTGAATACTAAGAAAAGATTGAAGCATGATAATTGTTTTGAGATATGGAGGTGATAATATTAAAGTCATGCTAGTTGAGTAGTTGTGAATTTAAAGAATACTTGTGTTAAAGTTTGTGATTCCCGTAGCATGCACGTATGGTGAACCGTTATGTGATGAAGTCGGAGCATGATTTATTTATTGATTGTCTTCCTTATGAGTGGCCGTCGGGGACGAGCGATGGTCTTTTCCTACCAATCTATCCCCCTAGGATCATGCGTGTAATACTTTGCTTTGATAACTTCTAAATTTTTGCAATAAGTATATGAGTTCTTTATGACTAATGTTGAGTCCATGGATTATACGCACTCTCACCCTTCCACCCTTGCTAGCCTCTCTAATACCGCGCAACTTTCGCCGGTATCACACACCTACCATATACCTTCCTCAAAACAGCCACCATACCTACCTATTATGGAATTTCCATAGCCATTTCGAGATATATTGCCATGCAACTTTCCACCGTTCCGTTCATGACACATTCATCATTGTCATATTGCACATCCCGGTACACCGCCGGATGCATTCACATAGAGTCATATTTTGTTCTAAGTATCGAGTTGTAATTATTGAGTTATAAGAAAAATAAAAGTGTGATGATTATCATTATTAGAGCATTGTCCCAGTGAGGAAAGAATGATGGAGACTATGATTCCCCCATAAGTCGGGATGAGACTCCGGACGAAAAATAAAAAAAGAAACTAAAGAGGCAAAAGAAGCCCAAATAAAAAGAGGCCACAAAAAAAGGCCCAAATAAAAAAATGAGAGAAAAAGAGAGAAGGGACAATGCTACTATCCTTTTACCACACTTGTGCTTCAAAGTAGCACCATGATCTTCATAGTAGAGAGTCTCTCATGTAATCACTTTCATATACTAGTGGGAATTTTACATAATAGAACTTGGCTTGTATATTCCAATGATGGGCTTCCTCAAATTGCCCTAGGTCTTCATGAGCAAGCAAGTTGGATACACACCCACTTAGTTTCTTTTTGAGCTTTCATATACTTATAGCTCCTAGTTGATGTGAGACTATCTTCTCCTTTTTGTCTTCTCCACAACCACCATTCTATTCCACCTATACTGCTATATCCATGGCTCACGCTCATATATTGCGTGAAGATTGAAAAAGTTTTGAAAAAGTTAGAGTATGAAACAATTGCTTGGCTTGTCATCGGGGTTTTGCATAATTTAAATACTTTGTGTGGGGAAGATGGAGCATAGCCAGACTATATGATTTTGTAGGGATAACTTTCTTTGGCCATGTTATTTTGAGAAGACATAATTGCTTTGTTAGTATGCTTGGAGTATTATTATTTTCAATGTCAATATAAACTTTTGTCTTGAATCTTTCTAATCTGAATATTCATACCACAATTAAGAAGATTTACATTGAAATTATGCCAAGTAGCACTCCGCATCAAAAATTCTCTTTTTATCATTTACCTACTCGAGGACGAGCAGGAATTAAGCTTGGGGATGCCTGATACGTCTCCAACGTATCTATAATTTTTGATTGCTCCATGCTATATTATCTACTATTTTGGACTATATTGGGCTTTATTTTCCACTTTCATATTATTTTTGGGACTAACCTATTAACCGAAGGCCCAGCCCAGAATTGTTGTTTTTTTGCCTATTTCAGTGTTTCAGATAAACAGAATATCAAACGGAGTCCAAACGGAATAAAATCTTTAAGGACGTGATTTTCTCACCGAACGTGATCCGGGAGACTTGGACTCTACTGCAAGGAAGCAAAGAGGTGCTCACGGGGGTAGGGGGCGCCCCCCCTAGGGTTCGCCCCCTGCCTCGTGGGCCCCTCGGTGCTCCACCGATGTACTCCTTCCTCCTATATATACACACGTACCCCCAAACGATCAGAACAGGAGCCAAAAACCTAATTCCACCGCCGCAACTTTCTGTATCCACGAGATCCCATCTTGGGCCTGTTCCGGAGCTCCGCCGGAAGAGGGCCGTCATCACGGAGGGCTTCTACATCATCATAGCCTCTCCGATGAAGTGTGAGTAGTTTACCTCAGACCTCCGGGTCCATAGTTAGTAGCTAGATGGCTTCTTCTCTGTCTTTGAATCTCAATACAAAGTTCTCCCCCTCTCTTGTGGAGATCTATTCGATGTAATCTTCTTTTTGCGGTGTGTTTGTTGAGACCGATGAATTGTGGGTTTATGATCAAGTCTATCTATGAATAATATTTGAATCTTCTCTGAATTCTTTTATGCATGATTGGTTATCTTTGCAAGTCTCTTTGAATTATCCGTTTGGTTTGGCCAACTAGATTGGTAGTTCTTGCCATGGGAGAAGTTCTTAGCTTTGGGTTCGATCTTGCGGTGTCCTTACCCAGTGACAGAAGGGGCAGCAAGGCACGTATTGTATCGTTGCCATCGAGGATAACAAGATGGGCTTTATTTCATATTGCATGAATCTATCTCTGTACATCATGTCATCTTGCTTAAGGCGTTACTCTGTTTTTAACTTAATACTCTAGATGCATGTTGGATAGCGGTCGATGAGTGGAGTAATAGTAGTAGATGCAGAGTCGTTTCGATCTACTTGTCACGGACGTGATGCCTATATACATGATCATGCCTAGATATTCTCATAATTATGCTCTATTCTATCAATTGCTCAACAGTAATTAGTTCACCCATCGTAGAATACTTATGCTCTTGAGAGAAGCCACTAGTGAAACGTATGGCCCCCGGGTCTATTCTCATCATATCAATCTCCATCACTTTTATATTGTTTTGCTATTTAATTTCTTTTACTTTTTACTTTGCATCTTTATATCAAAAATACCAAAAATATTCTATCTATCAGATCTCACTCTCGTAAGTGACCGTGAAGGGCTTGATAACCCCTAATCGCGTTGGTTGCGAGTAGCTATCGCTTTGTGCGGGTACGAGGGACTTGAGCGTGGGCTCCTACTGGATTGATACCTTGGTTCTCAAAAACTGAGGGAAATACTTACGCTACTCTGCTGCATCATCCCTTCCTCTTCGGGGAAAACCAACGCAAGCTCTAGACGTAGCAAGAAGGATTTCTGGCGCCGTTGCCGGGGAGTCTACGCAAAAAGTCAATATACCAAGTACCCATCACAATCCCTATCTCTCGCATTACATTATTTTCCATTTGCCTCTCGTTTTCCTCTCCCCCCAATTCACCCTTGCCGTTTTATTCGCCCTCTCTCTCCCTATCCTCCCTCTCTATTTGCCTCTTTTTGCCCGTTTGCTTTTTGTTTGCTCGTGTGTTAGATTGCTTGCTTGTCGCGATGGCTCAAGATACTATTAAATTGTGTGACTTCACCAATACCAATAATAATGATTTCCTTAGCACTCCATTCCTCCTCTTACCGATGCTGAATCTTGTGAAATTAATACTGCTTTGTTGAATCTTGTTATGAAAGATCAATTCGCCGGCCTTCCTAGTGAAGATGCCGCTACTCATCTGAATAGCTTCGTTGATTTATGTGATATGCAAAAGAAAAAAGATGTCAATAATGATGTCGTTAAATTGAAGCTATTTCCTATTTTGCTTAGAGATCGTGCTAAAGCTTGGTTTTCGTCTTTGCCTAAGAATAGTATTGATTCATGGAACAAATGCAAAGATGCTTTTATCTCTAAGTATTTTCCTCCCATTAAGATCATCTCTCTTAGAAACGATATAATGAACTTTAAACAACTTGATCATGAACATGTTGCACAAGCTTGGGAGAGAATGAAATTAATGATACATAATTGCCCTACTCATGGTTCGAATTTGTGGATGATTATACAAAAAAATTATGCCGGATTGAATTTTGCTTCTAGAAATCTTTTAGATTCGGCCGCGGGAGGCACTTTTATGGAAATCACTTTAGGAGATGCTACTAAACTCCTAGATAATATTATGGTTAATTATTCTCAATGGCACACTGAAAGAACTTCTCATAAAAAAGTGCATGCGATAGAAATTAATGTGTTGAGTGGGAAGATGGATGAACTTATGAAATTATTTGCTACTAAGAGTGTTTCTTCTGATCCTAATGATATGCCTTTGTCTACTTTGATTGAGAATAATAATGAATCTATGGATGTGAATTTTGTTGGTAGGAACAATTTTGGTAACAACGCTTATAGAGGGAATTTTAATCCTAGGCCATATCCTAGTAATCCTTCTAATAATTATGGGAATTCCTACAACAACTATTATGGAAATTATAATAAGATGCCCTCTGATTTTGAATCTAATATTAAAGAATTTATTTCTTCGCAAAATAATTTTAATGCTATGATTGAAGAAAAATTGCTTAAGATTGATGATTTGGCTAGGAACGTTGATAGAATTGCTCTTGATGTTGATACTTTGAAATTTAGATCTATTCCACCTAAGCATGATATTAATGAGTCTCTAAAAGCCATGAGAATTTCAATTGATGAGTGTAAGGAAAGAACCGCTAGGATGTGTGCTTCCAAAGATGCCTTTATTAAAGCGTGTTCTTTCAATTCCTATGAAAATCAAGATGAAGATCTAAAAGTTATTGATGTGTCTCCAATTAAATCTTTATTTGGCAATATGAATCTTGATGAAACTGAATATGATCTTCCTTTACCTAGAAGGCGTTTTACAAATTCGGAGTGTTTAGATCTTAATGATGAAATTGATGAAAGTGGGATAGAAAGAAATAAAAATCTAGATGTTGCTTAACACACCATATTGGATTTCAAGGAATTTAATTATGAAAATTGCTCTTTGATTGATTGTATTTCCTTGTTGCAATCCGTGCTAAATTCTTCACATGCTTATAGTCGAAATAAAGCCTTCACCGAACATATTGTTGATGCCTTGATGCAATCTTATGAAGAAAAACTTGAGTTGCAAGTTTCTATCCCTAGAAAACTATATGATGAGTGGGAACCAACTATTAAAATTAAAATTAAAGATCATGAGTTTTATGCTTTGTGTGATTTGGGTGCTAGTGTCTCTACTATTCCCAAGACTTTGTGCGATTTACTAGATTTACGTAATTTTCATGATTGCTCTCTAAACTTGCATCTTGCGGATTCCACTATTAAGAAACCTATGGGAAGAATTAATGATGTTCTTATTGTTGCAAATAGGAATTATGTGCCCGTAGATTTCATTGTTCTTGATATAGATTGCAATCCTTCTTGCCCTATTATTCTTGGTAGACCTTTCCTTAGAACGGTTGGTGCAATTATTGATATAAAGGAAGGGAATATTAGATTTCAATTTCCAGTAAAAAAGGGCATGGAACACTTTCCAAGAAAAAAAATAAAATTACCATATGAAACTATCATGAGAGCCACTTATGGATTGCCTACCAAAGATGGCAATACCTAGATCTATCCTTGCTTGTTATGCCTAGCTAGGGGCGTTAAACGATAGCGCTTGTTGGGAGGCAACCCAATTTTATTTTTATTCCTTGCTTTTTGCTCCTGTTTAGTAATAAATAAATTATTTATCCTCTGTTTTGGTTGTGTTTTTTGTGTTTAATTATTGTTTGTGCCAAGTAGAACCGTTGGGAAGACTTGGGGAAAGTCTTGTTGAACTTGCTGTAAAAAACAGAAACTTTAGCGCTCACGATAACTGCTGTCATTTGTATTTGAAGAGTGATATTTAGTTAATTGTTTTTGCAGATGATTAATATATAAATTCCTCACGTACAGAAATTTATTTTATAATTTTTGGGGTTCCATATCTTGCGCTAGCTACAGATTACTACAGGCTGTTCTGTTTTTGACAGATTCTGTTTTTCGTGTGTTGTTTGCTTATTTTGATGAATCTATGGCTAGTAAAATAGTTTATAATCCATAGAGAAGTTGGAATACAGTAGGTTTAACACCAATATAAATAAAGAATGAGTTCATTACAGTACCTTGAAGTGGTCTTTTGTTTTCTTTCGCTGACGGAGCTCACGAGTTTTCTATTTTGAGTTTTGTGTTGTGAAGTTTTCAAGTTTTGGGTGAATTCTTTTGATGGATCATGGAACAAGGAGTGGCAAGAGCCTAAGCTTGGGGATGGACGGCACCCCCAAGATAATCCAAGGACACCAAAAAGTCAAAGCTTGGGGATGCCCCGGAAGGCATCCCCTCTTTCGTCCACTTCCATCAGTAATTTACTTGGAGCTATATTTTTATTCACCAACATGATATGTGTTTTGCTTGGAGCGTCTTGTATTATTTGCGTCTTTGTTTGTTAGTATGACACAATCATCCTTGCTGAACACACATTTTGAGAGAGCCATACATGAATTAAAATTTGATAGAATACTCTATGTGCTTCACTTATATCTTTTGAGCTAGATAATTTTGCTCTATGTGCTTCACTTATATCTTTTGAGCGTTACAATTTTGCTCTATGTGCTTCACTTAGACCTTTTAGAGCATGGTGGTGGATATGTTTTAAAGAAACTATTGATCTCTCATGCTTCACTTAAATTAATTTGAGAGTCTCTTAATAGCATGGTAATTTTCCTAATAATAATATGCTTGGTATTCAAGATTTGTGAAACTTTCTTTTGAGTGTGTTGAATACTAAGAAAAGATTGAAGCATGATAATTGTTTTGAGATATGGAGGTGATAATATTAAAGTCATGCTAGTTGAGTAGTTGTGAATTTAAAGAATACTTGTGTTAAAGTTTGTGATTCCCGTAGCATGCACGTATGGTGAACCGTTATGTGATGAAGTCGGAGCATGATTTATTTATTGATTGTCTTCCTTATGAGTGGCCGTCGGGGACGAGCGATGGTCTTTTCCTACCAATCTATCCCCCTAGGATCATGCGTGTAATACTTTGCTTTGATAACTTCTAAATTTTTGCAATAAGTATATGAGTTCTTTATGACTAATGTTGAGTCCATGGATTATACGCACTCTCACCCTTCCACCCTTGCTAGCCTCTCTAATACCGCGCAACTTTCGCCGGTATCACACACCTACCATATACCTTCCTCAAAACAGCCACCATACCTACCTATTATGGAATTTCCATAGCCATTTCGAGATATATTGCCATGCAACTTTCCACCGTTCCGTTCATGACACATTCATCATTGTCATATTGCACATCCCGGTACACCGCCGGATGCATTCACATAGAGTCATATTTTGTTCTAAGTATCGAGTTGTAATTATTGAGTTATAAGAAAAATAAAAGTGTGATGATTATCATTATTAGAGCATTGTCCCAGTGAGGAAAGAATGATGGAGACTATGATTCCCCCATAAGTCGGGATGAGACTCCGGACGAAAAATAAAAAAAGAAACTAAAGAGGCAAAAGAAGCCCAAATAAAAAGAGGCCACAAAAAAAGGCCCAAATAAAAAAATGAGAGAAAAAGAGAGAAGGGACAATGCTACTATCCTTTTACCACACTTGTGCTTCAAAGTAGCACCATGATCTTCATAGTAGAGAGTCTCTCATGTAATCACTTTCATATACTAGTGGGAATTTTACATAATAGAACTTGGCTTGTATATTCCAATGATGGGCTTCCTCAAATTGCCCTAGGTCTTCATGAGCAAGCAAGTTGGATACACACCCACTTAGTTTCTTTTTGAGCTTTCATATACTTATAGCTCCTAGTTGATGTGAGACTATCTTCTCCTTTTTGTCTTCTCCACAACCACCATTCTATTCCACCTATACTGCTATATCCATGGCTCACGCTCATATATTGCGTGAAGATTGAAAAAGTTTTGAAAAAGTTAGAGTATGAAACAATTGCTTGGCTTGTCATCGGGGTTTTGCATAATTTAAATACTTTGTGTGGGGAAGATGGAGCATAGCCAGACTATATGATTTTGTAGGGATAACTTTCTTTGGCCATGTTATTTTGAGAAGACATAATTGCTTTGTTAGTATGCTTGGAGTATTATTATTTTCAATGTCAATATAAACTTTTGTCTTGAATCTTTCTAATCTGAATATTCATACCACAATTAAGAAGATTTACATTGAAATTATGCCAAGTAGCACTCCGCATCAAAAATTCTCTTTTTATCATTTACCTACTCGAGGACGAGCAGGAATTAAGCTTGGGGATGCCTGATACGTCTCCAACGTATCTATAATTTTTGATTGCTCCATGCTATATTATCTACTATTTTGGACTATATTGGGCTTTATTTTCCACTTTTATATTATTTTTGGGACTAACCTATTAACTGGAGGCCCAGCCCAGAATTGCTATTTTTTTGCCTATTTCAGTGTTTCAGATAAACGGAATATCAAACAGAGTCCAAACGGAATAAAATCTTCGAGAACGTGATTTTCTCACCGAACGTGATCCAGGAGACTTGGACCCTACTGTAAGGAAGCAAAGAGGTGCTCACGAGGGTAGGGGGCCCCCCTAGGGCGCGCCCCTCTGCCTCGTGGGCCCCTCGGTGCTCCACCGACATACTCCTTCCTCATATATATACACGCGTACCCCCAAACGATCAGAACAGGAGCCAAAAACCTTATTCCACCGCTGCAACTTTCTGTATCCACGAGATCCCATCTTGGGGCCTGTTCCGGAGCTCCGCCGGAAGAGGGCCGTCATCACGGAGGGCTTCTACATCATCATAGCCTCTCCGATGAAGTGTGAGTAGTTTACCTCAGACCTTCAGGTCCATAGTTAGTAGCTAGATGGCTTCTTCTCTCTCTTTGAATCTCAATACAAAGTTCTCCCCCTCTCTTGTGGAGATTTATTCGATGTAATCTTCTTTTTGCGGTGTGTTTGTTGAGACCGATGAATTGTGGGTTTATGATCAAGTCTATCTATGAATAATATTTGAATCTTCTCTGAATTCTTTTATGCATGATTGGTTATCTTTGCAAGTCTCTTCGAATTATCCGTTTGGTTTGGCCAACTAGATTGGTAGTTCTTGCCATGGGAGAAGTGCTTAGCTTTGGGTTCGATCTTGCGGTGTCCTTACCCAGTGACAGAAGGGGCAGCAAGGCACGTATTGTATCGTTGCCATCGAGGATAACAAGATGGGATTTATTTCATATTGCATGAATCTATCTCTCTACATCATGTCATCTTGCTTAAGGCGTTACTCTGTTTTTAACTTAATACTCTAGATGCATGCTGGATAGCGGTCGATGAGTGGAGTAATAGTAGTAGATGCAGAGTCGTTTCGATCTACTTGTCACGGACGTGATGCCTATATACATGATCATGCCTAGATATTCTCATAATTATGCTCAATTCTATCAATTGCTCAACAGTAATTTGTTCACCCACCGTAGAATACTTATGCTCTTGAGAGAAGCCACTAGTGAAACCTATGGACCCCGGGTCTATTCTCATCATATCAATCTCCCTCACTTTTATATTGTTTTGCTATTTACTTTGCTTTTACTTTTTACTTTGCATCTTTATATCAAAAATACCAAAAATATTCTATCTATCAGATCTCACTCTCTTAAGTGACCGTGAAGGGCTTGACAACCCCTAATCGCGTTGGTTGCGAGTAGCTATCGCTTTGTGCAGGTACGAGGGACTTGAGTGTGGGCTCCTACTGGATTGATACCTTGGTTCTCAAAAACTGAGGGAAATACTTACGCTACTCTGCTGCATCATCCCTTCCTCTTCGGGGAAAACCAACGCAAGATCAAGACGTAGCACCCCCCTTCAAAATGCTAAGGACATGGATTGGCAAAAGCTCAAGACTCTACATTTTTGGTTAAGTGGTCCAAGATCAGATTGAGTCCATAGGAAAGCCAATACTGTTAAAAGGGAATCAAGTTTTGATTATGATCTGTTTACTCAAGTTCTTAGTGATATTGCTCCAAAACCTCAGCCACTTATGTCCAAATATGTCCAAAACCCTACACTCCAACTCGGTCCCACCGAAACTTCCCTATCCGGGCCCACCGAGTTCATCTGGACACTGTCACACCCAAACCCTAACAAATCGGATCCATCAATATGGATCTCTGTCTCACCGAGATGGCCTTGCCAACTCCCTGGAACATGTTCCAATTATTTCAATCCTACCAAGTTTTGCGATCGATGCTGCCAAGATGGCTTGCCAACTTTCTGTTGCCTTATTGCTTCACTTCATTCCTACCGAGTTGATGCAATCGGTACCACTAAAACGAGGTTTACCCTAACCATTGCACATCGGTCCATCCAAGTTGTTTCCCGTCAGTTCCACCGAGACCTCCAACGTTCATATCTTCTGCACAGGTCGGTGCCACCGAGATTTTTGATTGGTGCCAGCGAGTTGAGTCAAAAGTCTATAATGGTTGGATTTCGTGTGGAGGCTATATATACCTCTCCACCCCCTCTTACTCAATCAGAGAGCCAACAAAACGTGCCTACACTTCCACTACTCATTTTTTGAGAGAGAATCACCTACTCATGTGTTGAGATCAATAGATTCCATTCCTACCATTTGAATCTTGATCTCTAACCTTCCCCAAGTTGTTTTCCACTCAAATCCTTCTTCCACCATAGCCAAATATGTGAGAGAGAGTTGAGTGTTGGGGAGACTATCATTTGAAGCACAAGAGCAAGGAGTTCATCATCATCACACCGTCTATTACCTTTTGGAGAGTGGTGTCTCCTAGATTGGTTAGGTGTCACTTGGGAGCCTCCGTATGATGTGGAGTTGAACCAAGAAGTTTGTAAGCACAAGGAGATCGCCTACTTCAGGAAGATCTACCTGAGTGAGGCAAGTCCTTCGTGGACTGATGGCCATGGTGGAATAGACAGGGTTGCTTCTTCATGGACCATTCATGGGTGGAGCACTCCGTGGACTCATGTAGTCGTTACCCTTCGTGGGTTGAAGTCTCCATCAACGTGGACGTATGATAGCACTACCTATCGGAATCACGCCAAAAATCTCTGGGTCTCCATTGTGTTTGTACTTTCCAATTCCCGTCACTTACATTCTTGCACTTGCATGCTTTACTCTTTCGGCTGCCCATACTCTTGCTATGCTTGTCTAAAATGCATTGTGTGCCTATTAACATGTGCTAAACTCAACCCTAACTTGAAGAATTCTAAAAACTATCATTTTTACTTGTTAAGGGTCTAATCACCCCCCTAGACCCCACTTCTCGATCTTTCAATTGGTATTAGAGCTTTGGCTCCATTGCTTTGGTTTAATCACTATTGGAGGAAGATGGATGAGTCTACGATCGAGAGCATTAGATAGAGTACCTATTGTTGATGGGGAGTTTTATGGTTCTTGGAAAACTGAAATGCTTGAGATCTTCAATGAATATAATTTGAGCAAGTATATTCTTAGCCCGTATGTGCCTCCCATTGATCCTTTGCATCCTACCCCCGATGAGTATCTTGACATGGTTCTCAATCTTAGAACTGTTAATCCTATCATTAGAGGATTACCTATAAATATGCTTGTTTGCTTGCAAAACCTTGAACGCGCATACACTATATGGAATTATCTTGAGGAACGCTTTCCAAATTATTCCTTGAAAAAACTAAATGAAATTATTCATAAGTCCATTGCCTTTTATAAGATGAAGCCTAGTGATCCTAAGTTTGATGAATGTCTATTTGAGCTCCGTGATCTTACGCGTGCTAAGGGTGATGTTGGAACCATTAGCAACATTTTCATGGAAACCATTAAAATTCATAAACTTGCACATTGTCATGGTCATAAATCTAATGAATCACTTGAACTACGTGATGGTCATGTTGATATTGAGCATGGCTATTATGATGAGGACGAAGAATTCGACATCGAATATGAGAAGAATATGAGGAATCTTAGTCTCATGGCAAATCTTCGAAATTACATGGTCAAAGGAAAAGGGTGGATTCTTCATAGTGGATGCACCGATCACATGACCATAGATAAAGACATGTTCCGTGAGCTTGATAAAAATGATGGTCCACGCAAGTATGTGACTTTTGGAGATAACTCCAAGGGTAAGGTACTTGGCCTCCTTATGCAATGATAGTTCTTTTCAAAATGTTATGCTCGTTGAATCTCTTGGTTACAATCTTCTTTTCATATCTAGATTAGCCGATTTTGGTTTCAATGTTCTATTTACCGAAGTAGATTGCTAAGTGTTTCATCGAGATAATCATAATATAGTCTTTACCAACATTCGTGGAGCTGATCTATACATTGTTGATTTCACTAAGAGAGCCCAAGCTTATAGTTGTTTAATTGCAAAACCTTCTAAAGGTTGGTTATGGCATAGAAGATTAGGACATGTTGGCATGCGAAATCTTGATAAACTCATTAAAGGTGATCATATCCTTGGTGTTAAAGATGTTATATTTGACAAGGATAGACTTTGTAGTGCTTGCGAGAAGGAAAACAAGTTGGAGGAGGTCATCCCGTGAAGAACATCATGACCATGAGAAGATCGCTTGAGCTACTCCATATGGATCTCTTTGGTCCCAATGCTTACAAGAGCTAGCCTTGGTAGTAACTCTTTCAGTTTGGTCATTGTTGATGATTTTTCCAGGTTTACGTGGGTGTTCTTTCCTGATGACAATTCGCAGGTTCAAAAGATCTTCAAGAACTTCGCTAGGAAGGCCCAAAATAAATTTGAAGTGAAGATCAAGAAGGTTCGGAGCGATAATGGAACGGAGTTCAAGAACGCAAATGTGGATACCTTTCTTGACAAAGAAGGCATCTCACATGAGTTCTCGGCTACGTACACACCTCAAAAAAATGGAGTTGTTGATATGAAGAACCGGAATCTTATTAAGATGGTGAGAACGATGCTAGATGAATACAAGACGCCAAGACAATTTTGGGCGGAAGCGGTTGAAACAGCTTGTCATGCTACAAATCGACTATATCTTCACAAGCTTCTTGGTAAAATGACATATGAGCTACTCGCTGGTAACAAACCCCAAGTTGGATACTTTTGAGTATTTGGTTCAAAATTTACATTCTTGATAAGCATCATCGTTCGAAATTTTCTCCTGAATCTCATGAAGGGTTTCTACTCGGTTATGGCTCAAACTCTCACACTTACCGTGTCTACAACAATTTCACCCAAAAGCTTGAAGAGACGGTAGATGTGAAGTTTGATGAATCTAACGGCTCACAAGTAGAGCAACCGCCAATTGATGTAGGAGACAAAGACCCCTTGGAAGCAATTCAGGATCTGTCTATCGGCAAGATCCATTGAATAGCGGTGAAGGAGAGCACTTCGTCCATTCAAGTGGAAGCCGCTACTTCACACCAAGGTGAACCACAAGTTGACATGGAGGCATCCACAAGTGGAACACGTCTGACGAAGGAAATGAGGAGGTACAACAAGATGATCCACCTCGACCTCCTTCTCCACCTCCACAAGCGAACAACGACACCGCCAACAATGAAGAAGAAGAATATGATGATTAGTATGTTCCACCACAGCCCAAGCAAAAGCTCTCACGAGTTAGAGCAAGAGTCTCACTCATCCCGTTGAATAAATCCCTGACGACATTAACACCGGGAGAATCACTCGCTCTAAAACTCGTTTGGCTAATTTTTGTGAACATTACTCATTCATCTCTAGAATTGAACCTATGAAGGTAGAAGAAGCCCTTGAAGACCCGGATTGGATAAATGCTATGCACGAAGAGCTAGGCAACTTTGAGAGAAACCAAGTGTGGACATTGGTTGAGAAGCCCAAGGATGATCAAAAATCATTGGAACAAAATGGGTGTTTCGGAATAAGCAAGATGAGGATGGACAAGTGGTACGCAACAAGGCCCATCTCGTTGCTCAAGGCTACACACAAGTCAAAAGTATGGACTATGGTGAGACATATGCCCCCGTTGCTAGACTTGAGTCCATTCGCGTTCTACTTTCTTATGCCAATCACCATGATATCACCTTATACCAAATGGATATTCAAAGTGCTTTTCTAAATGGTGAAATTGAGGAGGAAGTTTATGTTAAACAACCTCTCGACTTTGTTAATCCAAAAAATCCGCTCATGTTTATAAACTTCACAAAGATCTTTATGGTCTTAAATAAGCCCCTAAAGCTTGGTATAAATGTTTGACTAAGTTTCTCATTAAGAAAGGTTTTGAAATTGGGAAAATTGATTCAACTCTCTTCATTAAAAGGGTTAATGGAGAATTATTTGTGTGCCAAATCTATGTTGATGATATCATAATTGGTTCTACTAACCCTCATTTTAGTGAGAAGTTTGGAAGGTTGATGTCGGAGAAGTTTAAGATGTCTATCATGTGTAAAGTCAAAATTTTCCTTGGCTTGCAAATCAAGCAAACTAAGGAAGATACCTTTGTCTCACAAACAAAGTATGCCAAGGATCTATTCAAGAAGTTCAACATGCAAGAAAGCAAAGGTATGAAAACACTCATGCCTACTAGTGGACGTCTTGACTTGACTAAGGATGGCAAACCGGTTGGTCAAAAGGTTTACCAATCTATGATTGGTTCATTATTGTCTCTTTGTGCCTCCCGTCCCGACATTATGCTAAGTGGGTGCATGTGTGCATGGTATCAAGCTGCTCCAAAAGAATGTCATCTTAAGGTTGTGAAAAGGATAGTGAGATATTAGATTCATACCCCAAACTTTGGCATTTGGTACCCTAAGAGGTCATCTTTTGATCTTGTTGGCTACTCCGACTCGGACTATGCCAGTGACAAGGCTGATAGAAAATCCACTTCGGGTACATGTCAATTTGTTGGTAGATCCCTTGTCTCTTGGTCCTCCAAGAAACAAAATTTGGTATCATTATCCACCGTCGAAGCAGAATACATTGTTGCGGGATCATGTGGTGCTCAATTACTTTGGATGACCCAAACTCTCAAAGATTATGGGATACAATGTGAGACATGTTCCATTGCTTTGTGACAATGAAAGTGCTATTAAGATTGCACACAAACCCGTGCAACATTCTCAAACTAAGCATATTGAAGTTCGTCACCATTTCATTCGTGATCATGTTGCTAAAGGTGACATTAATCTTAAGCATATTCGTACCGACAAGCAATTGGCGGATACCTTCACTAAACCTCCTGATGAGAAGATATTTTGTCAATTAAGGAGTGAGTTGAACATCATTGATGCCTCAAATTTGGAGTAGAGCTTCTATTTGGATACATGCAAGGCATGAGCCTATGTGACTAATCCTTGATATTTCTCTTATGATGATGATCATTTATCTTGGATACATTTGCATCCTTGTATGGTATCTAACCCTTGTAGGTACTTGGATGAGCCTCATTCCATAAGATTGCAAATCACTCATATCTTGAGCAATCTTGTCATGACCAAGTATTTATGCTTTGGTTGTTGTGATCAAGGAACAAGTCTACATTCTACATATGCTTTGACAATATTCATATGATGTAATTCACTCTTGTCAATTTGGATACATAAGTGTTATTCCTTGCAAGACTAAACCATGTAGAAAGATGAGCTTCAAATACAAAACAGATGCTCCCAACTCAATACATATGAACATCCACCACAAGTTCGACTACATGATCAAGTTCAACAACGAACCCAAGGTATGTCCTTCCATCTTAGAGAAGCTTTGCTCCAAGTCATGAGTCAAAGCAACTAAACACGATGTGAATACATTAAGACACTTAAATGAAAATGGTCGTCCCATTTTGAGCTTAAACGATGAGTATGACCTATGATCAAGTGATATCACTTGACTCCTAAGTCAATATACTCTAACATAGGTGACTTTCTCGCCGACCCCCTCTAGATGAAGTTCTCTAGTGTTTCCTTTCCTTAGCTGCACTTCTTTAGCATTTCTTTTGCTATAGTGTTTTCCTTTTTTTAAAGAACTTCATCTAGATCCTTTTCTATTTTTTGTAATTTCTCTTTTCTCTAACTCAAATTTGAAAGTGCGTTATATCGACTAGAGGGGGGGTGAATAGGCGATTTTTATGAAATTCTTCACTGAGGAATTTGCCGGTGAGGAAATTCCTTAGCGAAGAACTACTAGCAGCGGAATAAGTACTCAAAAGTAAACACAACAGAATACAAGCATAGTCATCATGATGAAATGAAGACAGGCACAGAGTACAGGAAGCGTAATCACAGGATAACACGGGATGAAGACAAACAGATTGAAGAAATTGAACTGAGGAAATTGAGAAAGTCTTCAGTCAAAGTCTTCAAACACAGATATGAACAAACATACAACACAGTTATGAGGAAATGAAAGAGTTGAGGAAATAGAACCAGTAAGCTCGGTGAAGACAATGATTTGGTAGACCAGTTCCAACTGCTGTCTCAGTTGTACGTCTGGTTGGAGCGGCTGAGTATTTAAACTCGAGGACACACAGTCCCGGACACCCAGTCAAGGACACTTAGTCCAAGACACCCAGTCCTCACCGTATTCTCCTTGAACTAAGGTCACACAGACCTCGTCCAATCACTCGTGGTAAGTCTTCAGGCGACTTCCAAACCTTCACAAACTTGGTCACTCGGCGATCCACAATTCCTCTTGGATGCTCTAGACCATGACGCCTAACCGTCTGGAAGAAGCACAGTCTTCAAAGGTAACAAGCGTCGGATCCACTCAAGATCAATCTCTTCAGTGATGCTCAATCACTTGGGGTTTGTAGGTGTTTGGGTTTGGGGTTTTTGGTTTTTCCTCACTTGATGATTTTCGCTCAAAGTCCTCGAAGGATGGGTTGCTCTCAAATGACAAGTGTCAGTTTCTCTCGGAGCAGCCAACCAGCTAGTGGTTGTAGGGGGCGGCTATTTATAGCCTAGGGAGCAGCCCGACATGATAAGACATAAATGCCCTTCAATGATATGACCGTTAGGTGGATAGATATTTTGGAACAGCTGGCGCATGGCACAGCAACGGTCGGAATTTTGAGTAGCAAAATCCTCAGGGCTATCATGTTCCTCACTGTGTAGGCAATCCGCACTGGCGAATTCCTAACTCCTCAGTCAGGACAAATTCCTCAGAGACCAGAAGAACTTCGTCTCTGTCACTGAAGAAATTGACTGAACTGTATGAGATTTCCAATGGCTTCGCTCGAAGGGATTGGTAGGTGTAGGATTTTGAGTTGAGCATCACATGGAAATGTTTCCTTAGTATTTCCTTGACCCCCTTTAACAGTACAGTGTTTCCTATGACTCAAGGAAGAGGAAAAACAAAACTATGAACACGAAAGTCTTCAAGCTTCATATTTCTCGCATGAATATCAAGTCTTCACGGACACACCAATTTCTTCACTTTCAAAGTCTTCATGAAAGTCTTCAGAAATACCAAAATCTTCAATCGAAGATATTCATTTTTAGGGGTCGACTTTTCCTGTAAATATCAAACTCCTCATAGACTTATAGACCTGTGTACACTCACACACGCATTAGTCCCTTAACCTATAAGTCTTCAATACACCAAAATCACTAAGGGGCACTAGATGCACTTACAAAATTCATTGCAAATTCTATCAAAATTCCTTGAAAATCTTTGTGAACATTCTATTGCAAGTGAGCTGAGATGACAAAGTTTTCCCTCTGCATTGAACTCGACCACTCAGATCAAAAGCTTATCGGTTGGACCGAAGTGCAAGTAAAACTTGTACGCAGTTCATCGATTTCACCGAACTGGACTAATTCGGCTCCACCGGTATGGTCTATCTATGACTTCACTATCTTGGGGTCACCGATCGACACAAATCGACGCCATCGATTTCACTGCTAAGAAAGCATTTTGCCACATTTTACTTTTTATTCTTTCCGGCTCCACTCAATGATTCTTTCCCTCTATCTAGATCTAAAGTTGCATTCTGCCTAGTTGTGCCTCTGCAGGACCGCACTCACTTAACTCATACCCTTGAAGCCTACCCTTCTTAGAAATTGATGTCAAAGGGGGGAGAGAGATGTACATCAAAGCTTATCCTTACAGATAAATGCATATCAAAAGCTTATCATATTTTAAGCTCTTCTAAGAAAGAAAGAGAGATATGCACTATCATAAGAGGAGAGAATTCACATGTCTCTAAGAGGGGAGAAACATGCCAATTATTTTAATTGAGTATATTTTGCTTCAATTTATTTTGCTCTGATTTTATCTGACCCTACCACTCCCATTATCCAATGCTAGATTCAGGGGGAGAGGAAGATTATGTTTAGGGGAGAGAAAAATCCTTGGAAATTTATTGCAGATCTTTAATTCTTTGGGGACATGTCTATATTTAAACAAAGTACTCACTCCGTGACAGCCATCAAATTACATGTCATCCCAGTCTTGGTATTCTTGTGGATCTTGAGGTCTCTTTCTTGATTGAAGTTCTCTTGTGTTATCTAACCCTGTTTTCTCAAGCTTACTTCTTCAAGAACCAATTCAAGGACCACAAGGTAAGTATATGCATCTCACTCATGTGCATGATGATATCTAACTTTTGCACATATTATTTGCAAGAGGGAATCATAAACAAGAAGGTACATCTTTCATTCTTTTCGCTCTGATGCATATAGCCAAGATACATGTAACTCATTACTCATTATGTCATGTTGTGCATTCACATATCTTCTAATTCTATCATATACATGACTACACACATGTAGGGGGAGCTTATGCAAGTTACATGTTTCTTCAAAGCTTTAATATACTACTCATCACATTATTACTTGAAGCTCTGATGTATGTTGTAATCAATTACCAAAATGGGGAGGTTGAAAGCATAAGTGCTCGCTTGGTGATTTTGGTAATTAATAACAACATATCTTTTGTTGGACTAATAGTTCTATATAGAATATTTCAGACAAGTTCAATAGTGGCATGGCAAGGGTGAGAGGATGTGGGCCCCCCTTCAAAATGCTAAGGACATGGATTGGCAAAAGCTCAAGACTCTACATTTTTGGTTAAGTGATCCAATACCGTTAAAAGGGGATGAGGTTTTGATTATGATCTATTTGCTCAAGTGCTTAGTGATATTGCTCCAAAACCCTCAACCACTTTCTCTATCCAAATCTGTCCAAAACCCTAAATTCCAACTCGGTCCCACCAAAACTTCCCTATCCGGACCCACCGAGTTCATCTGGACACTGCCACGGCCAAACCCTAACAAATCGGATCCACCGAGATGGCCTTGCCAACTCTCTGGAACCTGTTGCAATTATTTCAGTCCTACCGAGTTTTCCGATCGGTGCCACCAAGATGGCTTGCCAAATTTTTATTGCCTTATTGCTTCACTTCGGTCCTACCAAGTTGATGCAATCGGTGCCACCGAAACAAGGTTTGCCCTAACCATTGCACATCGGTCCATCCGAGTTGTTTCCGCTCGATCCCACCGAGACCTCCAACATTCATATCTTTTACACAGGTCGGTGCCACCGAGTTGAGTCAAAAGTGTGTAACGGTTGGATTTCGTGTGGAGGCTATATATATATACACGTCTCCATCCCCTCTAACTCAGTAAGAGAGCCATCAGAACGTGCCTACACTTTCACTACTCATTTTCTGAGAAAGAACCACCTACTCATGTGTTGAGATCAAGAGATTCCATTCCTACCATTTGAATCTTGATTTCTAGTCTTCCCCAAGTTGCTTTCCACTCAAATCCTTCTTCCACCATAGCCAAATCTGTGTGAGAGAGTTGATGTTGGGGAGACTATAATTTGAAGCACAAGAGCAAGGAGTTCATCATCATCACACCATCTATTACCTTTTGGAGAGCGGTGTCTCCTAGATTGGTTAGGTGTCGCTTGGGAGCCTCTGACATGATGTGGAGTTAAACCAAGAAGTTTGTAAGGGCAAGGAGATCACTTACTTCGTGAAGACCTACCCGAGTGAGGCAAGTCCTTCGTGGACGATGGCCATGGTGGGATAGACAAGGTTGCTTCTTCATGGACCCTTCGTGGGTGGAGCCCTCCATGGACTCGCGCAGTCGTTATCCTTCGTGGGTTGAAGTCTCCATCAATATGGACGTACGATAGCACCGCCTATCGTAACCGCGCCAAAAATCTCCGCGTCTCCATTGCGTTTGCACTTTCCAATTCCCATCACTTTACATTCTTGCACTTGCGTGCTTTACTCTTTCCACTGCCCATACTCTTGCTATGCTTGTGTAAAATGCATTGTGTGCCTATTAACATGCGCTAAACTCAACCTTAACTTGAAGAATTCTAAAAACTGTCATGTTTACTTGTTAAGGGTCTAATCACCCTCCTCCCCCCCTTCTAGACCCATTTCTCTATCTTTCAAATGGTCTAGAAGTATTTATAACATTTTATATTTAATTTAAATATCTATGGGCCTAAAAAGGCCAAGAGGTGGAAGGAATTATGGGCCACGAATCATCCACACATAGGATGCAAATTAATTCTAGTACAAAAAGGTCTCAAATTCGACTAGATCCCGGATGTCAAACAAGTTTTTCATGAACGGGTCATGTACTCCCACACATACTTCCCCTTCAGCTTCATCCAATAGTGTGTGCACGTAAATGGCCATCCCTTTGACCTGTGGTACACCACGACGGCGCATGCGGGTTACATATAATGTGTACACCAACATTGAGTGAATGAATCAATCAACAACTTGAGCAAGAGGAAGTAAAACTTACCATTTCCTCCATGTCTGTGTGCAATGGCCACCTTGCCTTGAGCTGACTAACCAAGTTGCAAAACTTGATGACGCTGACCTGGATAGCGCGCCAGCGATACGACAACGGCCTCACTTTGCGTCGTTGAGTGATGTACATGTCGTAGTGTGAAATGTGCTTTTCGGCATGAAAATTTTCATGCACTTGCTCCCAGAAGGGCGTCCCTTTGGTCCTGCCTATGAAATATGTGGATACGGCCAGCCACGCGTAGCACAACAACTCATCATCCATGGTCGAGTAGCTCACCATCCTTCGAACTCTAAAAAACGATGTAGCATTTGAAAATAAGCTCAATGACATTTGACCGAACACCTGCCAGGCGTGGTGTCCGCCATGGAGAACGTCTATAGGGGCGGAGTGTACCTGGGTACAAACGGCTCCAGGGCTAAAAGCTCCGTCAGAACGGCGAGCGGTCGTGTAGGTGCTGGTTACGGATGTCCAGCAATGCCTCTGTGGCGACCGGAGACGAACAACAACGACGGCGGAGGTGGAGGGTGTAGATGCAAAGCAAGGGGGAGAAGAGGCAGAGTGGAAGGAAATGGGACCGGGAAGGGGATTGAGTGGGCCGGGGGTGTCGGAGTCCTATGTTTCGGGTGTCCGGACTCCCGCAAAGCTCCACACTTTTGTCTCTAATTTGCAGGAGAAACCGCGTCTGGATCGCCCTGCGGATCAATACAGACACGCGTTGGATGGCTTCCGCGGTCCCGACAGCGCAGCCCGGACAGTTGCGGACGTTTACAAGTCCGCCTTGGAGATGCCCTAACACCACTATACACAATGTGTGCTCTTGATTCCTTTGAAAAAGATCCGCTTGGAGCAATGCTAGACATACGTAAAAAAGTTATGTAAACTAACGGGCTGACCAATGTGGAGCATTATTATTGGGTGTAGGGAGAGGGACGGGCCCACCCCCCGAAAATCAGGGGGGAGATTAGTTGGTTGAAAGGATTACATAAAGCTTCGTAAAGAGTTATGTAGGTGTAGTATTATTGATCCGCTTAGGGCGGGTCTTAGGGCATGTAGCAAGGAGGCAGCACCGAGGTGCTACCTACATCCACCTAAGCTTGGAGAGCTTGAGCAATTGCCAATATCGATTACCATTCAATCTCATATGCTGCCTCACGGCATCTACAACCACATACAGTAAATCTGGCCCCTCAAATGATCCGCGGACATACCGGGCGCGTCCACGAATAGTGATTGTTCACACCTCATCTTTCCTCTTTCACAACCGGATTCCTCCATTAAAAATCCTTAAATCCATACAATATAAAACCTAATCTAAATCTTCGCCAGCACTCGTCTGCCTATGATTGTGTCCATGTGTGGAGGCCGGCTAAGCCCCTTGAAATGAAGGTGTGGTCACCGACGGGTAGAATAGGACATAGGACACGAACCAGCTCATGGGACTCGAGGAGCCGCCGTCTCCCATGGCATACTCTTCCTCATCGGAGCCCATGGCCTGCACGTCGCCAGTCAATGTGAGGTCCACAATAGATCCATCGTGGCCAGGGCCCAACACGTCCACCATGAGCAATTGTCATACCAAGGGTTGTCGGTCACCCTGTAGTGACTGTGCGGCGTGCAACTCTGCCTCACCGACCTCTATCGTGAGGGTTGTCGTTGCCTCGTGAGGAGGACATGTCATGCCATATTAGCCTTCCCATCGGACGGCCATAAGTTCGGGCATTTACCTCCGACTCGGTGCACCAACGAATGGGTTGCGCCTTCGCCATAGCGTTGGGGCGCCAGACGGACCACATTCCGACGAAGCAACGTCGACGCACCACGCGCCGGATCCAGACGCCACTTGGGCGGGCGCAATGGATTCCTGCCGAATTGATTCCGACAGTTGTTGGGCGGACTCCTCTCGGGATCCAGACGCCACTCGGGCGGGCACAATGGATTCCTGCCGGATTGATTCCGACCGCTTCAATGCCGACGCCAGTGAGCGGTCGTGTCCGCTCTGGCCGTGCATGAATGCGGGCACTGACGCTTTGGAGCGGCGCTAATCATTTTGGACACGAAGCGCGTGCGGACGAGGGAGTGGGTTTGAGTGGGCCAAGGCAGTCAGAAGTGGGCGTGGCAGCTGTCCAAACTCCTGCAAAGCATCCTCATGTTTGTCTTCAATTTGCGGGTGAAAATACATAAGGACCGTCATGCAGACCGATACAGATCCACGTTGAATGGCTTCCGCGGTCTAAACATCGCGGCCCGCAAGGTCTGAGGATAGTTGGAGATGCCCTTAGAATCTCTTTGATTCACGGGATTCCCAGAATGCGGGAAGAGAGTATTATGGACTAGTGAACAGTACAAGATTACGAAACTATAGGAATTTGGATGGAAAAGTGTCTGATAGCACCAAAAAGGAAAAATAATTCTATGTAAAAATTCCTAATAATTCCAATCATGCTAATCAAACGACCACCGTAGAGAAAAAGATCTAAACACCGTAAAATTCCTTGGAACCAAAGGAGCCCTAAGTTGACACGCTGCGCTTGGGCTCTGCAAGAGTAAGGAAAAGAATAGAGAAATGTTTTGAAAGAAACGAATATCCAATTTGGAACCGAGCTCATCTACACCAATGAACAGTAAAATAAAAATAAATACCAAAGAATTCAAAAAAAATCATAACTTTTTGTGGTGAAAGATGCTTGAGTGTGTGATTTTCGTGCCAAATTTCAAAGCATTCGGACATCTGAGTAGCTCTCGGACAAATTCAGGTCCGAATAGTATAAAACATAAACTTTTTCAGACCCCGAATTTGTCTTTTTTGCTAAGAGCTACTTAAATGTCCAAATATTCTGAAATTTGGCATGAACATCACACACTCAAGCAGCTTTAGCACAAAAAATATCAGAATTGTTTGAATTTGTTTTGTATTTTTAATGATTTTACTGTTCACTCCCGGGCTCATCCGAGCACGGGAGCTGAAAAGGCCCGTCCGAACCGCTATATAAAGATCAGTTTTAGGAGCTCCGTTGAACAAGATCAAACGGGATACGATAAATGCAACTTAGCCCGCCAAGCTTAGAACAACTTAGCAAAACATTCATGAGTCGAAGTCTTTTATTTTTTGGGATGATGTCCCCCCTAGTTTTTACTTCCATTTTTTATTCATGATGTAACTTTGTTGGCTTCTAAATAAAGTGCGCCGAATAGGCATTTCCCCTCAAAAAAAAGGCCAAGCTTAGAACACAATGGTTAGCTACATATAAACATTTTTTTTTTGAATTGTCATACGTGGAGAACTAAGTGGTAAACGGAGAGACAAAACTGCTTGCTGACCCACAAGCACCCGCTTCATCTAGAACACAGAAATTTCACAAGAAAAATACAATTCCTGCAGAATTCAAGAAAATTTCACGTGTTCCAAACAACACTCTAGAAGCTTTTTTCGCAAATCGGTATGTTTATAACTCTGGTCCTAAACCTGGTACATCACCGTATCATACATTCTAGCCAGATAAATATATATTCATGAATAAACTTCGCAATGCAATTAATAAACACGCTACAGCCATCAACATGTCTGCTGTAATTTAATTAATTAGGATGCAATAAAATATGATCAGTAAGCTTCGCCATAATAATCAAGAAACAAGCAGCAGCCGTCAGCCAGTTTGCTGCATTTTAACTAGGATAAGGTAAGTTCGTCAGTAAGCTTCGCCATAGCACTAAATAAATTAGCTAGTGGACTCCACGGGTATGTTTGACAGAATAATGAAAACAGCAAGATAACTACACTAACCAGCCTTTTCAGCATTACCATTTTCAGCAGGTCCCTCATTCTTCAGCTCATATGCCTGGTAAGGTACCTCGCTCATTGGCCGAGGGACAGGACGGTCTGCGAAGTCTTCAGGGAAGAACGTGAAATCAGGCCCAAAGTTGAACCTGACCTCACAATTTGGCTCATCAGGCAGTGAGTACATTGATGCAGCTGGGTAGTAGCGCCCTCCAGGAATATCCTCAAAGGCCGTGCCTTGGCATACCCCGTTCTTGAAGTAAACTATCTCACTTCCTACATTTGCAGTTAGATTGAAGTCAATAACAAGACAACAGGCCCTATGAATAGAGTTTGGAGAAGTTGGAAGCAGGAAGTGGCATGCAAGGGCAAGAAAACAATAGCTGGGATTCTTTATTTCAAATTGCAAAAACACCAAGGAAACACCTTTCTTATAGGGTCTGTTGACTGTATATGTACTGAACACCCCACTATTGAAAATCTCAATCAGAGCTACAAGGGTAACTAAATCCTTGTAAACATAACAATGAAATTTCTGATTTCACTAATGATGCAAGACATGAAGGTGCTATGATAGACTAGATATGCAAAAATGCATGAACAAGAAATTAACCACAACGTCATAAACTTTGAATTCATACCAATGGGCTAACAAAGACATGGTTTGATTGAGAATCAGAATGTGCAGAAGCAACCGAACCAGAATAACTATGATGTGCCGGAAAAGCAGATGATACATTCGTATGAAGGGGTGGTGAGTAGTGGAGTCCACTGTGCAGAAGGGGCTAGCAAAGGTCAGAATTGCAAAGCTTTTCGTGGAACATGGACATTGAGAGCTTACATTTTGATATCTGAAACAATATACACCATCCTTGACAGAAACTAATTTAGTAAATTCATATAAGAATTGAGAAACTTGTATGAATTGCAACTGCTGCGTTTTAGGCGATGTCATTTGACAACTAAATGCCACTTGATTGATTTTCTTTTTATGCTTTAGTCAATGGACAGTATGCTGCATCCATCATCATGCTTCTGCATCAAATGCCGCTCCATACTTCAAAGGAAATAATATCACCTATTAGGTTGACTAGGTGACTACCTATGGGAAATATCACAATATGAGTGAGTGAAATGAAATTAACGACGCGTTTGGTTCCTGCTCAGGTAATGTAATGGGTTTCGGAAATAGGTAAGTGTCGCTTCTGATTCTTCTTTACAGGATACTGACTTTGTTTGGTTCGTTCGGTCTTGTCCAGTTTCGTAACCACCTTCCGCTCAGCTGGTTCCGACTTTGCAAAACCGCACATCGGAAATCGCTACTACAGAAGGCGTAGTATGCAAACCAAACGCATTCTGCACTTCCAGAAAGTGTGGGAATTGGAAACCGCACCAAATTCGCCGAACCAAACACGTCGTAAGTTCTAGTATGTGCAATGGAGATTTGGAACACATATAAGTATCCCAGTGCCCACACAGGTATTTGGAACTTGCATAAGTCATAAGGTTGAAAAAGACAGAATGCACCCATTTCAAAAAGAGGCTTCGTAGCTGCTGCTGCAGTTGTGAAGCATGGACAGTACGAGGACAAATGACAAATGAGATAAGCACATAATTGCTGCATACGACGATCTATAAACTTTTCTAGTAACTAACATACATACAAAATCGAGTAGCCATATATTCACAATTTCACATTAAAGAATTACTCTGTTGAATATGTTATCCTAAAACCTAAGTACTCCATTCCTGCAGTTTAGCATAAAGAATGAACATATGAAGAGGAACCTTAAGAAAGATTACTCACCAGGAACTGGATCCGGCGTCTTTTTCTCATCCTTGAGACCTTGTGCATGGAAAGGCATCCCCTTGTACTTAACCAGGTCAGGTTGTTTGGGCTCATACAGCTCGCCCTGAGGCAGAGAAATGTAGAAGCCTAGGACATCTCCTTCACCATACCCTTCATTGGCGTACTTGTCCCTCCAGGCCTTGTACACCTTGGAGCCATCAACGCTGCGGTAACTGAAACCAAAGCTGTCGCAACCCACAGGTGTCTGGATGTCAGCCTTGTTGGTGGCCCAGCCGAGACGGGTGGCGCCGGAGCTACCAAGGTGCATGACCTTGACCTCAAAATACCAAGCACCGGATGCAATGCCACGGGTGGCACGTATCATGCGGTAGCCCTTGGTGCTGCCTGCGGTTAGGCGATCCTCCGAGACCTCGATCTTCTCGGACTTGTAGACACGCGAGAGGAGCACAGGCAGTTCGGGCCCGTCGTCGTTGCGTTCGGCCGCGAGGCGGGGTGCCGGGGTGAGGAGGAACTCGTCCTCGCCACAGGAGGGCCTGGGGCGGCCGGCTCCGCTGGCGCCGGCGCCGCCGGCGACGGCGTGGCCGGGCGGCTTGGCCTTCTTCTTCCCCTTGCGGGAGTTGGGCCTGGTCCAGACGCAGTTGCCGCCCTTCTTCTTGGACTTCTTGGTTGGCGGAGCCGGGGGCGCGAGGGTCATGTGCTTCCTGGCGGCGCCCGAGGGGTCGTTGATCCCGTCGTCCTCGGCGTCATCCACGGCCGCCGCGTAGAGCGGGGCGACGGCGGAAACGTCGGCGTCGGAGGCGGTGTTGGCGTCGGAGAAGGGGGTCTCTGGATCCGCGGCGGAGGCGGGGGTGTCGGGGAGGTTGGGGGTCCTGGCGGCGGCTTCGGGGGTCGGGGCGTCGGTGGGCGGCAGGAGCAGGTCGGAATCGGACGGCGGCAACATCGCGGGAGAGGGAAAGGCGGCGTCGGCCATCGGGGGAAGAGGGGCAGTAGGGAGCTGGGGATTGGGAAGCGGCTCGAGGGTTTGGGTGTGATTTGGGTGGCGACGGTTTCGATTTTGCCTGGGTTTTGTTGGGGCTCAGGGGAGTCGCCAGCAGGAGCGCGGCGCCAAAGCTTCCTTTTTCTGGTTCGTGCTGCGGGGCGGGGATGGCGACGTGTTCACATGTCATCGGCGGCAGCGCGCTCGCGAGGAGCAACGGCAACGCCCGAGGCCGGAGACGTGAGCACCCCGCACGCACAGGCACAAACAAGCCCTGCACCCCATCCCATCTGCCTGCCTACTCTCTCTTTTCTTTTTAACACGGGAAGAGACGGGAAATACACTTGTATATGCACCTTATATGGGGATTTTTTTTAATATTTTAATAAAAAGTCAAAATAGGTAAGAACTATTTGGACAAAACACTTGACTTACTTTTGCACTGATATATAAATGTCGACGAAAAAAATACAAAAGTTGACCTCACAGTAAAAAAGACAAAATTTATTTCCTATTATATGTCACTATTCACACTATTTCAGCCAAAAAATTGTCTTTTTGAAAAGAAGTCAAAAGGATATATTTTTTTGGATTTTATTTCTCACGAGTACAATAGAAGGTCAAGTTTATTTCAAAAATATTTTCAGGAATTTTTGACTTTTTGCTGAATTACTAAAAAAAATTCTATATAGGGTGCATATGTTCCCATACACCAAAAGTTCTCCTCCGGGAAGGGACTTATTATCAAGTGCAGCGATTCGGTGCCCATACTTATATATACCTGGTCAGAAAATAATTTACAAAAGCTTAAAAAATATTTTTGGATTGTAGATAATTTATTGCATGAGGTCTGCTTCGATTTCTAGATCATTTGGACATCTAAATTATCGACGTACTGGAAATTGCGTGTCTCCAGACTTGCCTGCCTGCGGGCCACGGCGTGGCTCTGCAAGCGGGCCCGTACGGCCCATCTTCACCAACAAGCATTCAAGATCCTCGCGAGAGGCCAAGCCTCGCGAAGCGGACGACATAAGACCTCCTCAAGAGCGGCCTCTCAGGCTGGCTCGTGAGGGGCGGAGAGATCAAGGTCAGGCAAACCTCGCGAGGTTCCAATGACGTGAGCCATGACGATCGAGATTAGACGGGCGCTAGGCGGGTGCCAGCGCGCACAGTGTCATTGTTTCCTTTTTGGTGCTAAGGAGGCAAGCACAGACAAAGAGTACCAAGGCGGCAAGCAAAAGGTTTCCATATCGGTGCAACGAGACCAAGACCAGCAGGACGGCAGGAGGGAGGTCGCCGTGAAGCCCAAAACGGCGTCACCATCAGAGCCTTTGGTAGGCGAAGACTATTTTTGTCAGGATAAACTGTACTAGTTGTCCCCTTTCAAATCGGCCGTTGTTAGCTCCATTCCCGCTCAATATTTGAAGAGAGGACCAGGCCTCTATAAATAGGACTAGCCACCACCATGGCTAGGGGATGGACCCCATCTTGGATCGGAGCCATTTCATCCTTAGCCTCACACCCACCAAGCACAAGAACACCTCTCCTTAGGAGGCTGTTTTTCCCCTTGTACTGTTCATCATCAGCCCAAGAGGCAATCCATCACACCACACTGGAGTAGGGTATTACACCACAACGATGGCCCGAACCAGTATAAATCTTGCGTCCCTTGTGTTGCGAGTTCGTCGAGCTACCCTTTGAGATCGCGAAGTGCTTGAGGGCGTGATCTGTGAGGGAGAGATCTTCGCGCGCACCCCAGTGTTTGAACCTTAAGGGTTTTGCTGGAACCCGAAATCCAACAATTGGTGCGCCAGGCAGGGGTACGCCGGAGTTTTCCTTCCGTCGGTTCGCGCTCCACCGTCTTCGCGCCCATTCTCCATGGCTGGCACCGCCCTTCCGGCTGGATCTACGGGTGCCCACGACGGCGCTCGGGGGCTCTGAGCCTTGCTCCCGCCTTGCGGCAAGTGCAATGGCCACCCAAGTTCAAGCCGGAGATGCCGCCGCGCTACGATGCCGCAGCGGACCCGTCGGCTTTCCTGCTGGCGTATGAGGAGGCCGTCCTTAAGGCCGGGGCGACGACAAGGTCATGGTCAACTGGCTTCCCATGGCCCTCACTGGCGCACCGCGCGCCTAGCTGTTCAACCTCTCCGGATCCACAGTGGCATCTTGGGAGGAGTTGTGCGGCCTCTTCGCTGTGGGCTATTCGGCACCGGCGCACCACGCGGTTGCGACCCTCCTCGGCGGCTCATAAGCACCACCCTCTGATCGTCACGTCAAACCGTTCTTTCGCCAAATCGGTGCCACTTCCAAGCGCCCGGGGGCTCCGCTGGGCTGGGCCGCACCCGAGGCCGACCTCACCTTCGACTCAGGGGATCATCCCGCCTCCACCGTCGGCTCAGGTGTGCTCCCAATGCTTTGCACGCCTACCATCTGCCACGTGTCCATCACCAAGACGCTCATCGACGGCAGCGCCGGCCTCAACGTGCTCTCCGTCGAGGCCTTCAGCCTTCTTCACGTACCGCTCGAGCGGCTCCGCCCTAGCAAGTCTTTCTCAGGGGTTGGTGGAGGCTCTGCCCGCTCCCTGGGTCAGATCCGCCTCCCCGTGACCTTCGGCACGCGCGACAACTACCGCACCGAGCTCATCGACTTCGACATCGCCCACATCGGCCTCCCGTACAACGCCATCCTCGGGTACCCGGTCCTGGCTCAGTTCATGGCGGCTACCCATCCGGCCTACAACCTCATGAAGATGCCCGGGAGCAAGAGTGTCCTCACAGTAATTGGTGACACAAAGGAAGCCTTAATGACGCTCAAGCTCGCCCTCAAGGCCGCCGCAACAACGCAGCCCGCCAACGCGGATACCTCCAAGGCCAAGGGAGCCGCACCAACCAAGAAGAAGCAGTTTTTCACTCAGGACAAGGCAGAAACCAAGCAAGTGCCAGTCGAGGAGGACGGGTCCTCGAGGGCAACCTTTACCATAGGCGCCAACCTCGAGCCTGGTCAAGAGGAGGCGCTGGTGAAGTTCTTGCGCGCAAACAAGGAAGTGTTCGCTTGGGAGCCCGATCAGCTGGTGGGGGTCTCAAGAGGGGTGATAGAGCACCACCTGAAGGTGTGCCCCAACGTGCGCCCCGTGAAGTAGAAGGAGAGGCGGCAGACCACATAGAAGCAAGCTTTCATCGTCCAAGAAACCCGCAAGTTGGAGGCTGCGGGTGTCATGTGCGACTGCATCGACCAGATTGTCGACTCCCTGCCGAGTGCGACTTACTGTGCTTCCCGGATGCATTCTCAGGATATCACCAGATCAAGATGGCGGTAGAAGATGTGGAGAAGATAGCCTTCCTGACCCCGTGTGGAGTGTACTGCTACACTTGCATGCCTTTCGGACTGCGCAACGCAGGCGCAACCTTCCAGCGGCTCATGCACATCGCGTTGGGTCAGCAGCTCAGGAGGAACGCTGAAGCCTACGTCGACGACATCGTGGTGAAGTCTCGGGAGGCGAGGACCTTGATACAAGACCTGGAGGAGACCTTTGAAAGCCTCTGCCAGGTGGACTTGCGGCTCAACCCGGAGAAGTGCGTGTTTGGCGTCCCTTCCGGCAAGCTGCTGGGCTTCCTTGTGTCCCATAGGGGGATCGAAGCCAACCCAAAGAAGGTCAAGGCCATTGAAGACATGAGTCCACCGCAAACCCTTAGGGAAATGCAGAAGCTTGTTGGACGGGTGACTGCGTTGGGACGCTTTATTTCCAAGCTGGGAGAGCATACCCTACCCTTCTTCAAGTTGATGAAGAAGAAGGGCCCATTCGAGTGGACCCCGGAGGCCGACCGACCATTTCAAGACCTGACCAGCCCTCCAGTAATGGTGGCGTCGCGACCTCTTGAGCCCTTAGTGCTTTATCTTGCCGCCACTCCCTACTCCGCCAGCGCGGCTCTAGTGGCGGTTCAGGAATAACACCAAGCCAAGGGCGCATCACGCCAAGCTACGCCCCCAGCAGGGGCGACGCAAGACCAGGAGGGCGCCACAAGGACCGCAGCAGCGACAGCAGAGGATCAAGCTCAGCAGGACGACGCCCCCGAAGCCGCAAAGGCCCCGACAAGCGATCAAGCGTTGGGGGCTCCACCACCTAAGGAGGCACCCCAACTCCTAGAAGGCGCAAGCCTCATCAGTGTGCCTACCCCCGTCGAGCACCCGGTACACTTCGTCAGCACAGTGTTGCGAGATGCGAGAGCATGGTACCCCATGCCTCAGAAGCTCCTACTCGCACTCCTGGTGGCCTCGCGCAAGCTGCGTCACTACTTTCAAGGCCACCCCATCAAGGTCGTCTCGGCCTACCCACTAGAGAGGGTGCTCAGGAGCCCCAACTCCGTCGGGAGGGTCGCCGAGTGGAACATCGAGCTGCAGGCATTCCAGTTGGAGTTCAGCACCACCAGGGTTATCAAGAGGGCCGCGCTCGCCGACTTTGTGGAAGAATGGACGGACGCCCCGGCGCTTGAAATAGGCGAGGACCGGTCCCTCTCGCCGGGAAGCAAGGCGCCCAACGGCTGGGTCATGTATTTCAATGGTGCCTTCGCGCGCTAAGGCGCGGGGGCTGGAGCAGTGCTCATCTCACCCACTCAGGACAAGCTCTACTACGCCGTGCAGCTCTGCTTCCAGTAGGGCGAGAAGGTCTCCAACAACATTGCAGAGTATGAAGGCTTCATAGCCGGTCTGAAGGCTATGGCGGCACTGGGGGTGAAGCGTCTCACCATCAGGGGCGACTCGCAGCTCCTCATAAACTTCTCCAACAAGGTATACGAGCCGAAGGACGAACACATGGAGGCATACCTCACGGAAGTACGCAAGGTGGAGAAGCAGTTCTTGGGCCTGGAGTTGCAGCACGTGCCCCGAGGAACCAACAAGGAAGCCGACGACATCGCCAGAAGGGCATCCAAGCGACAGCCCCAAGAGCCTGGCGTCTTCGAGGAGCGGCTCTTCAATCCATCGGCGGCACCACCGCTTTCAAGGATAGCGCAGCCTCAGGAGGAGCTCCCGCAGCCACCTGTCACGGGAGCCCCAGCCTGTGGCCCGACTTCGGGAGCGCGTCTACTCTTGGCGCTCGAGCCCCAGGAGGGATGCTGGACCAAGGAATTCAAGGAATACCTGATGCAAGAGATGCTGCCAGAGAAGAAAGAGGACGCGGAGCGTGTGGCCTGGCAAGCCACGGCATACTGCATCCAGGACGATGAGTTGTACAGGAAGCGGCCAAATGACGTTTCACTGCGTTGCATCTCCAGGGAACAGGGGAAGGAGCTGCTAGCCGACATACACGGCAGGGACTGCGGGCACCACTCGTCGTCACGAACCCTCGTCGGTAAGGCATTCAATAGCAGATTCTACTGGCCTACGGCACTCAATGACGCAGCTGAGCTGGTGAAGTCCTGCGAGGCCTGCCAATTCCACGCCAAGCAAATGCATCAATCAGCTCAAGGCCTCCAGACCATTCCACTCTCGTGGCCGTTCGCAGTCTGGGGACTGGATATCCTGGGCCCGTTCCCTCGGGCGCCTGGGAGCTATCATACCTCTACGTCGCCATTGACAAGTTCACTAAGTGGGCGGAGGTGGAAGCCGTCCGCACCATCCCAGCTGGCTCCACGGTCAAGTTCATCAAGGGTCTCGTGAGCCATTTTGGGGTCCCCAACCGCATCATCAACGATAATGGTTCGTAGTTCACCAGTAATCTCTTCAGAATGTACTGTGCTAACCTTGGAACGCAGATCTACTACGCTTCAGTGGCGCACCCCCGGAGCAATGGTCAAGCCGAATGTGCCAACGCAGAGGTCCTGAGAGGACTCATGACCAGGACCTTCAAGAAGAAACTCGAAGCCTGCGGCAGGGGCTGGCACGACGAGCTCCAGTACGTGATGTGGTCCATCCGCACCACCACCACCAAAACAATGGGCGAGACCCCATTCTTCCTCGTCTACGGAGCAGAAGTGGTTCTTCCTCATGAGGTCATGCATCGCTCCGCACGGGTCCTGGTGTTTGATGAGACACAGTAGGACGCCACGCGGAGGATGGACCTCGTGCTGGGGGAGGAACGCCGCCGCGAAGCTGCACTGTGGGCGGCAAGATACCAGCAGGCGCTGCGGCGGTACCACTGTCGCAGCGTCCGCTCCAGGATGCTCGAGGTGGGTGACCTCGTCCTGAGGCGGGTGCTCTCCAGGAAGGGCTGCATAAGCTCTCACCCATGTGGGAGGGCCCGTTCAAGGTCGTCCATGTCTTCAGGCCTGGCACCGTGTGCCTGGAGACACAGGACGGGGTACCCATCCAGAACGCCTGGAACATCCAGCACCTCCAGAAGTTCTACCCATGAAGAAAGGCCCAACGCCTGTGAAGCAAGGCCTCGTGCCTGTGAAGGTCTCCGCCCGTGACACTCTCATGTAATAATGAGTGGGGTTGTACACGCCACGGAGTCTCAGGAGTGTTGCCCTTGGGCCTCGGGGGCTCCCTCCCATGTCTTAGTGGCAGCACTTAGCTCCACGCTGGTGAGAAGACATGAAGACTAGACTAGGTGCCGGATGCGGCTTTTCATTTGCTTTCCGAAGTTGGATCGCCCCTCTTCTAATTGAAGTTTGCTCCTGGTGTTCTTCGCTGATTTGGTTCGGTCGCCTTCTGCCTCTGTTTCCGTCTTCAGTTTAGCCTGTGCTCTCTCTCGCATTCCTCGCGAGGGGGCTGGACGGGTGCCCTCGTGAGCATTTTTCCTTTTCTGCCTTTCATTTGTTTTTCGCGAGGCACCCTCGTTCAAGCTCACAAGCTGGCGCACCTCTCCTAATCCGTGCCCCTCGGGTACCGTGATATGAAGCACTGGGTCAAGGCCAGTGGCACATGTGATCAAGGCTCGGGTGAACGATAAGCCTCTTAACGATTTTTTTGCAGTTCCTAAGCGCCTACCAGGACAAGGAGGCCTCGGCAGGCACCAGGAAGCAAGCGCCTCGCGAGGAGGAGGCTACTCCGAGCAAGGCAAGCTAAGTTATCCCTACATAAAACGACGATGTTGTGAAAGGATCGAGAAGAGGTGTCTAGAGGGGGGGTGATTAGACACTAATTGCCAAAAGTTGCAGTTTTTAATATTCTGAAGTTTAAGTGGAGTTTAAGAACAAGTTTAACAAACACAATACATATCAAGCAAGCATGCAATGAGTATATGAGCAGCGGGAAGTAAAGCATGCAACTTGCAAGAATGTAAAGAGAAGGGTTTGGAGTATTCAAACGCAATTGGAGACACGGAGGTTTTTGTCGTGGTTCCGATAGGTGGTGCTATCGTACATCCACGTTGATGGAGACTTCAACCCACGGAGGGTAACGGTTGTGCGAGTCCACGGAGGGCTCCACCCACGAAGAAGCAACCTTGTCTATTCCATCACGGCCGTCGCCCACGAAGGACTTGCCTCACTAGCGGTAGATCTTCACGAAGTAGGCGATCTCCTTGCCCTTACAAACTCCTTGGTTCAACTCCACAATCTTGTTGGAGTCTCCCAAGTGACACCTAGCCAATCTAGGAGACACCACTCTCCAAGAAGTAACAAATGGTGTGTTGATGATGAACTCCTTTCTCTTGTGCTTCAAATGATAGTCTCCCCAACACTCAACTCTCTCTCACAGGATTTGGATTTGGTGGAAAGAAGATTTGAGTGGAAAGAAACTTGGGAAGGCTAGAGATCAATATTCATATGGTTGGAATGGAATATCTTGACCTCAACACAAGTGTAGGTGGTTCTCTCTCAGAAAATGTGTATTGGAAGTGTAGGTATGTTCTGATGGCTCTCCTCGCAAATGAGGAGTGTGTGGAGGGGTATATATAGCCTCCACACAAAATCTAACCGTTACACTCAATTTACCAATCTCGGTGAGACCGAAGGGAAAAACTCGGTCGGACCGATTTAGTAAACCTAGTGACCGTTAGGGTTTTCGGTGGGACCGACTAGTTCAACTCGGTGGAACCGATGTGCTAGGGTTAGGGTAAAACCAAAACTCGATTTGACCGATTACTCAAACTCGGTGGGACCGATTTGGGTAATAAGCGAAACAGAGAGTTGACCAAGAAAACTCGGTGGGGCCGATTGCATATCTCGGTGGGACCGAAAATATTGCAACAGGTAACAGAGAGTTTGCAAGCCCATCTCGGTGAGACCGAGATCCCATCGGTGAGACTGAACTGATTAGAGTTTCTGGCAGTGGCTATGTTAACTGAACTCGGTGGCTCCGGATAGAAAGAATCGGTGGGGCCGAGTTTGACTTTTGGTTTAGGTCATATGTGGATGTGGGAAGGTAGTTGAGGGTTTTGGAGCATATCACTAAGCACTTTGAGCAAGCAAGCCATTACGCAACACGTCATCCCCTCTTGATAGTATTGGCTTTTCCTATAGACTCGATGTGATCTTGGATCACTAAAATAGAAAATGTAGAGTCTTGATCTTGAAGCTTGAGCCAATCCTTTGTCCTTAGCATTTTGAAGGGGTTCCACATCCTCTAGTCCATGCCACTCCATTGTTGAACTTATCTAAAACATACTAGGTAAAAGTGTTAGTCCAACAAGAGATATGTTGACATTAATTAGCAAAACCACCCAGGGAGCACTTGTGCTTTCAATCTCCCCCTTTTTGGTAATTGATGACAACATACATCAAAGCTTTAGATAATATATAGAGAATAGCAAGTAAAGCTTTGGAAAGACATGTAACATGCATAGGCTCCCCCTACATGTATGCAATCATGTGAATATTGAATATAGGAGCATGTGAATGCGTAAACATGACAGAGTAAGCAATGTGTTACATGTATCTTGGCTATATGCATTAGAGCAAATGATGTGAATGTGAGAAATGTACCTTCATGCTCATGAGTCCTTCTTGCAAACAGTATGTACATCAGCAAGAACTTCTCATTCACATGACTATGATGCATATACTTACCTTGTGGTCCTGAGTTGGCTTAGGATGGGATGAACCTACGCAAACAAGGTTAAATAACACAGATACACCTACTGACTAGAGCAAACAAGAGAAACCACAAGAGAACCAAGACTGGGATGACATGTAGAGTGAGTACTAAGTACCACATTGGATATAGACATGCCCCCAAAGGTAAAGATATGTAATAAAATTAGAGATTTCCTTCCCTTAGACGTCTTGCTCCCCCTGAATCTGCATGGGATATTGGGAGAAGATAGGGAACAGAAAATCAGAGCAACAAAAAAAGAAACAACAGAGCTTGAGCTAAAGCAAGCAACCAAACATGTCTTTCCCCTCTTAAAGACATGTGACATCTCTCCTCTTGAACACCAAGCATCTAGGGTCTTTGATGATATTACTTTCTCCTAGTTGAGAAACTCTCTCCCCCTGAGTACTCTCTCTTTCTCCCCCTATAGGAAGGATTAAGCTTTGATGTGATCTCTCTCTCCCCCTTTGACATCAATTTCCAAGAAGGGCTCTTCTGGACATGTGATACAAATGGGTTGGTCCTTGAGTCACAGAGCAAAGTAGCATGTCTAATATGATGCTGGTAGAGGACAAGAATCATTGAGTGGAGCTGGAGCAAACAGAAATCAGGAATAAGTGGCAAGTTGGTTTTCCTGTGATGAAATCGGTGACTCCGAGTTGTGTGCTTCGGTTGCACCGAAGGATTTCGGTTGGGCCGAAGATAACAAACCGGTGTGACCGAGTTCATCAGAGTGAAACCACTTGTCACCTCAGCTCACTAGACAAGTAAGATCTCACAAGGATATGCAAGGAATTAACTGAAAGATTTGCAATGAATTGGATGCAGAAAATGCAGAACAAAAAGGAAAGAAAAGAAACTAAAAGTTCTAGATGAAGTTTTTTTGAAAGGGGAAACAAATATGCAAATGCAAAAGCACGGAGAAACACTAGAGAACTTCATCTAGAAATGGTCGGTGACAAAGTCACCTATCTTAGAGTATATTGACTTAGGAGTCAAGTGAGAGCACTTGATCATAGATCATACTCATCGTTTAAGCTCAAAATGGGTTACCATTTTTCGTTTAAGCCTTTTGATGTATTCACATCTTGTCGAGTTGCTTTGACTCATGACTTGGAGTAAAGCTTCTCTAAGATGGAATAACATACCTTGGGTGGTGGTGTTGATCTTGTTCATGTAGTTGAACTTGTGTGGGTTGCTCAAGGTTGATGTAGTTCATCAAGGGTTGGGAGCACCACTTGGAGTTTGAGTTCATCTACCTACATGGGTTAGCTTTGCAAGGAAGAGCACTTGTGTATCCAAAATGACAATCACGAGACTCAACATGGAATTTGCCAAAGGATATGTTTGAATGGTTTCGTGCTTCCTTGTCTTCAACCACCATTGTGTAGAGACTTGGTGATGTAGAGATTGCTCAAGATGTGAGTGAGTTGCAATCTCATATATTTAGATTCAACCAAGTACCTACACGGGTTAGATAACATGCAAGGTACAAATATATCCAAGACATATGAATAGCATCATAAGAGAAATATCGAGGATTAGTCATAGGCTCATGCCCCGCATGTATCAAATGGAGTTCCTACTCCGAGTTTGAAGCATCAATGATGTTCAATTCACCTCTCAACCTGCAAAACACTTTCTCATCAAGTGGTTTAGTGAATATATCCGCCAATTGCTTATCGGTGCGAACATGCTTAAGGTTAATGTCCTCTTTTGCAACATAATCTCGAATGAAATGATGACGAACTTCAATATGCTTAGTTCGAGAATGTTGCACGGGATTGTGAGCAATCTTAATAGCACTTTCATTGTCACATAGCAATGGAACATGTTTCACATATATCCCATAATCTTTAAGAGTTTGGGTCATCCAAAGTAATTGAGCGCAACATGAACCAGCAGCATTGTATTCCGCTTCGGCGGTGGATAAGGATACCGAGTTTTGTTTCTTAGAAGACTAAGACACAAGAGATCTACCAAGGAATTGACAAGTACCCAAAGTGGACTTTCTATCAACCTTGTGTCCGGCATAGTCCGAATCGGAGTAGCCAACAAGATCAAAAGAGGACCTCTTAGGATACCAAATGCCAAAATTTGGTGTATGGATTAGGTATCTCACTATCCTTTTCACAGCCTTAAGATGACATTCTTTAGGAGTAGCTTGATATCGTGCACACATGCACACACTTAGCATAATATCGGGACGAGAGGCACATAGATATAACAATGAACCAATAATAGAGCGATAAACCTTTTGATCAACCGGTTCACCATCTTTGGTCAAATCAAGATGTCCACTAGTAGGCATGGGTGTAGTCAAACCTTTGCATTCTTGCATATTAAACTTCTTGAATAAGTCATTGGTGTACTTCATTTGAGAGACAAAGGTACCTTCCTTAGTTTGCTTGATTTGCAAACCGAGAAAGAATTTGAGTTCACTCATCATAGACATCTCAAACTTCTCCGACATTAGCTTTCCAAACTTCTCACTAAAATGAGGGTTAGTTGAACCAAATATGATATCATCAACATAAATTTGGCACACAAATAGTTCTCCATTAACCCTTTTAGTAAAAAGAGTAGAATCAATTTTACCAATTTCAAAGCCTTTTTCAATAAGGAACTTGGTCAAGCATTTATACCATGCTCTAGGAGCTTGTTTAAGACCATAAAGGGCTTTGTGAAGTTTGTAAACATGATTAGGTTTCTTAGGATTGACGAAGCTGGGAGGTTGCTTAAAATAAACTTCCTCTTCGATTTTGCCATTTAGAAAAGCACTGTTAATGTCCATTTGGTACAAGGTGATATTATGGTGATTAGCATAAGCAAGTAAGATGCGAATGGACTCAAGTCTAGCAATGGGAGCATATGTCTCTCCATAGTCCATACCTTCAACTTGTGTGTAGCCTTGGGCGACGAGACGTGCTTTGTTGCGAACCACTTGTCCATCTTCATCTTGCTTGTTGCGAAACACCCATTTGGTACCAATGATGTTGTGGTTGTTGTCGGGTTTCTCGACTAATGTCCACACTTGATTTCTCTCAAAGTTGTGTAGCTCTTCATGCATAGCGTTTATCCAATCCGGATCCTCCAATGCTTCTTCAACCTTCATAGGTTCAATGCTAGAGATGAATGAGTAATGTTCACAAAAGTTAGCTAAACGAGTTTTAGAGCGAGTGATTCTCCCGGTTTGGATATCATTGTAGATTTGCTTGACGGGATGATCCCTAGCAATTCTTGCTCGAACTCGTGAAAGCTTTTGCTTGGGTCGGGGTGGAACATCCTCTTCATCTTGTTCTTCTTCTTGTCCTTCTTCATTGTTGATGTTGTCGTTCTCTTGTCGTGGTGGAGAAGGAGGTTGTTGATGTTCATCTTGGTGTGCTCCCTCGTTTTCTTCATCTTGGCGTGTCCCACTTGTGGATGCTTCCGTATCAAATCTTGGTTCACCTTGTCGTGAGGTAGAAGCTTCCACTTGGACGGACGAGGTACTCTCCTTCACTTCCGTTGGACGAATCTTGCCAATGGACAAGTCTTGAATTGCTTCTGAAGGGTCTTTGTCTCCTACATCAATTGGCAATTGCTCTACTTGCGAGCCGTTAGATTCATCAAACTTCACATCTACCGTCTCTTCAACCTTTCGGGTGAAATTATTGTAGACATGGTAAGTGTGAGAGTTTGAGCCATAACCAAGTAGGAAACCTTCATGAGATTTAGGAGCAAATTTAGAACGACGATGCTTATCAAGAATGTAGCACTTTGAGCCGAATACTCAAAAGTATCCAACTTGGGGTTTGTTACCGGTGAGGAGCTCGTATGCCATCTTGCCGAGTAGCTTGTGAAGATACAAGCGATTTATTGCATGACAAGCTGTCTCAACCGCTTCCGCCCAAAAGTGCTTTGGCGTTTTGTACTCATCAAGCATCGTTCTTGCCATCTCGATAAGAGTCCGGTTCTTCCTTTCAACAACTCCATTTTGTTGAGATGTGTACGTAGCTGAGAACTCGTGTGAAATCCCTTCTTCGTCAAGAAAGGTGTCCACATTTGTGTTCTTGAACTCCGTTCCGTTGTCACTCCGAACCTTCTTGATCTTCACGTCAAACTGATTTTGGGCCTTCCTAGTGAAGTTTTTGAAGATCTTTTGGACCTGCGATTTGTCATCAAGAAAGAACACCCACGTAAATCTTGAAAAATCATCAACTATGACTAGACCAAATGAGTTACCATCGAGACTCTTGTAGGCATTTGGACCAAAGAGATCCATGTGAAGTAGCTCGAGTGGTCTTCTTGTGGTCATGATGTTCTTCGCGCGGTGACTTCCTCCAACTTGTTTCCCTGCTTGACAAGCACTACAAAGTCTATCCTTGTCAAATATGACATCTTTTATTCCAAGGATATGATCACCTTTAACAAGCTTATCAAGATTTCGCATACCAACATGACCTAGTCTTCTATGCCACAACCAGCCTTTAGAAGATTTGGCAATTAAGCAAGTTTTAGGTTGAGCCTTTTTAGTGAAATCAACAATGTAAAGATCTCCTCTACGTATACCAGTAAAGACCATTTTATGATTATCTCTACGAAACACTTGGCAGTCTGCTTCAGTAAATAGGACATTGAAACCGAAATCAGCAAGTCTAGATACGGAAAGTAAGTTTTAGCCAAGAGATTCAACGAGCATGACATTTTGTATGGAGCTATCATGTGAGATGGCCACCTTACCAAGGCCAACCACCTTACCCTTTGAATTATCACCAAAAGTGACATACTTTCGAGAGCCGTCATTTTCAGCAAGCTCACGGAACATGTCTTTATCTCCGGTCATATGATCAGTACATCCACTATCAAGGACCCATTCCTTTCCTCCAGCCATGTAGTCGCGAAGATTTTCCATAAGACCAAAGTGTCTCATCGCATCATCGAGATCATAGTCACTGTCATCATCATCATCATCATCCGAGTATTCATGTTCAACATCATCTTGTGATTGATCAATTCCTAGAGAGGGCAATTCATTAGATAAATGATCATTTCTATAGTTATCTTTATGAATTCTAATAGCTCTGGAAATGATATTACTAATGATTCCAACATCTCCTTTGGCACTCGTAAGATCAGTAAGCTCAAATAAGCAGTCACCAAATTTGGGATCATTGGAACTCATCTTAATCAAAGCAATAGACTTATGGAGGATTTCATCTAGATCTTTCAAGGAGTAATTAGGAAAGAGTTCCTCAAGGAATTTCCATATGGTGTAGGCACACTTAAGAGTCGGCAAACATCCAATCAAGTTTCTAGGCAAGCCTCTAGTGATAAGATTAACAGTTCTAAGATTGCGAATCATGTCAATATCTTCATCTAGGGTAGGGTGCAAAGGATCAACATGAGGTGCACAAGGGCTAGTAATGTAATTGTTCAAATGATATTCATTGAAAATCTCAAGCATTTCATTTTTCCACTCATGAAAATACTCTCCATCAAGAATAGGCACTCTATGTCTAAGACTCCCCAAAGTAGACACATCCATCTTCCTCCAATGGTGTTTAAACCAAGGCAATGGAGACCAATGCTCTGATACCAATTGAAAGGATCGAGAAGAGGTGTCTAGAGGGGGGGGTGATTAGACACTAATTGCCAAAAGTTGCAGTTTTTAATATTCTTAAGTTTAAGTGGAGTTTAAGAACAAGTTTAACAAACACAATACATATCAAGCAAGCATGCAATGAGTATATGAGCAGCGGGAAGTAAAGCATGCAACTTGCAAGAATGTAAAGAGAAGGGTTTGGAGTATTCAAACGCAATTGGAGACACGGAGGTTTTTGTCGTGGTTCCGATAGGTGGTGCTATCGTACATCCACGTTGATGGAGACTTCAACCCACGGAGGGTAACGGTTGCGCGAGTCCACGAAGGGCTCCACCCACGAAGGGTCCACGAAGAAGCAACCTTGTCTATTCCATCACGGCCGTCGCCCACGAAGGACTTGCCTCACTAGCGGTAGATCTTCATGAAGTAGGCGGTCTCCTTGCCCTTACAAACTCCTTGGTTCAACTCCACAATCTTGTTGGAGGCTCCCAAGTGACACCTAGTCAATCTAGGAGACACCACTCTCCAAGAAGTAACAAATGGTGTGTTGATGATGAACTCCTTGCTCTTGTGCTTCAAATGATAGTCTCCCCAACACTCAACTCTCTCTCACAGGATTTGGATTTGGTGGAAAGAAGATTTGAGTGAAAGCAACTTGGGAAGGCTAGAGATCAAGATTCATATGGTTGGAATGGAATATCTTGACCTCAACACAAGTGTAGGTGGTTCTCTCTCAGAAAATGTGTATTGGAAGTGTAGGTATGTTCTGATGGCTCTCCCCAAAAATGAAGAGTGGGTGGAGGGGTATATATAGCCTCCACACAAAATCTAACCATTACACTCAATTTACCAATCTCGATGAGACCGAAGGGAAAAACTCGGTCGGACCGATTTAGTAAACCTAGTGACCGTTAGGGTTTTCGGTGGGACCGACTAGTTCAACTCGGTGGAACCGATGTGCTAGGGTTAGGGTAAAACCAAAACTCGGTTTGACCGATTACTCAAACTCAGTGGGACCGATTTGGGTAATAAGCGAAACAGAGAGTTGGCCAAGCAAACTCGGTGGGGCCGATTGCATATCTCGGTGGGACCGAAAATATTGCAACAGGTAACAGAGAGTTTGCAAGCCCATCTCGGTGAGACCGAGATCCCATCGGTGAGACCGAACTGATTAGGGTTTCTGGCAGTGGCTATGTTAACTGAACTCGGTGGCTCCGGATAGAAAGAATCGGTGGGGCCGAGTTTGACTTTTGGTTTAGGTCATATGTGGATGTGGGAAGGTAGTTGAGGGTTTTGGAGCATATCACTAAGCACTTTGAGCAAGCAAGCCATTAAGCAACACGTCATCCCCTCTTGATAGTATTGGCTTTTCCTATAGACTCAATGTGATCTTGGATCACTAAAATAGAAAATGTAGAGTCTTGATCTTGAAGCTTGAGCCAATCCTTTGTCCTTAGCATCTTGAAGGGGTTACACATCCTCTAGTCCATGCCACTCCATTGTTGAACTTATCTGAAACATACTAGGTAAAAGTGTTAGTCCAACAAGAGATATGTTGACATTAATTACCAAAACCACCCAGGGAGCACTTGTGCTTTCATGTTGCGACACAGCACAGGAACGGTAAACATAGCATAATACTTGAGAAATCATAGTTGGTTGCATGCCCCTCGGGGACCATACTAGTTTCTTTCTTAAAATAGGAAGGAAAGGAAGAACGAAACAAAAGCGACGCGTGCCCCTATAGCGATCCGCGAGGGCGGGCTCTTGGCACCGTCCCGAGCTCAGCCAGACCCCTTCTCACGCTTCACGGAGGTGCGGCGACGAGATGACCCACTGTCACCTTCGAAGCGGGTGCGGTGGCTGGTCGTAACCGCCGCTGCTGGAGCTGTCGCTTCAGGAAGAGCCGCCGTAGCTGGACGAGACATGGTCGGCCCCAAGGGCGGGTTGGCCCTCATCCTCATCACGACCATCGCCAAGGCCGAGCACCTCCTCGCCGTCGTTGATCTCGGGGCAGCACCCGACGCGGCGACCATCTTCCCCAAACACCCTCACGTAGAGGGCCGCGTCACCATCATACTTGAAATAGAGAGTGCATCGCCTGCCCAGGCCATGCGCGAGAGCAAACGTCTGCCAGCCGCGGGCCAGGGCTATGTTGCCCGTGACGGAGACCTCAACCGCGACCCAGGAAGCCCTGCTGCAGCAGCCATCCGCCTGTAGCTAGAGCCCGCCTGGACCTGAGGCCAGCAGCTCGTCAGCGAAGAAGCGCGAGAGCTGAAGCCAGTTGCCGGCCGGGTTCTCCGACCAGACGACGAACTCCGGCAGCACCTCCGCCGAGTGGAAGCGCGGCCGGGGAGGCCGCGCGACCACGGCACGTCTCCCTTCATCAACAGGACAACCACGACCGGAGCAACCCCTGTCACACGAAGCGGCACCACCACGGCTGCACGGGGCCGGTGCGGGGGTCGCGGTGTGCTTGCAGGGACGGCCACGTCCACGCTTGGGCACCGGAGAGCCGGGCCCCTCGCGAGGGGCCTTCCCCTTCTCCGTGGTGGAGAACCTCCTCGACGGCGCCATTGGTGTCGCAACTGGCGATGGAGCAAATGGGGAGAAGCGAGCGGAATGGGAAGGGACGGGCGACGGGGGCTCTGCTCCCCTCCCCATTTGTAGCAGAAGAAGGCCTACCAGCACCCCCCACGATCACAGGTAATGAGGGTTTTTCCTTGCATGCAGCATGGACTCGTCAAATCGGGCAGTTGCCGAGGCGACGTGCGGAAGTGGAGACGCCCATGTCCAATCAATCGCCACGTGTCGACCAAGGCCGCAGGCTATTGGGGCCCGCGGCGCTCTGCACTTGCCCTTTGGCTTCGCCTCGAAGCCAAGCCTGAGCGTGCCTTGGGCCCGGGAGCTACTGTCGGTGTTCTGGGAACGGGAGTCCCCAGACTTGCCTGCCAGCGCCCCACGGCGTGGCTCTGCAAGCGGGCCTGTATGGCACATCTTCACCAACAAGCATTCAAGACCCTCGCGAGGGGCCAAGCCTCACGAGGCGGACGACACAAGACCTCCTCAGGAGCAGCCTCCCAGGCTGGCTCGCGAGGGGCGGACAGATCAAGGCCAGGCAAACCTCACGAGGTTCCAATGACGTGAGCCATGACGATCGAGATCAGGCGGGCGCCAGGCGGGTGCTAGCACATAGTGTCCTTGTTTCCTCTTTGGTGTTAAGGAGGCAAGCGCAGGCGAAGAGTACCGAGGCGTCAAGCAAAGGTTTCCATATCAGTGCAACGAGACCAAGACCAGCAGGACGGCAGGACGGAGGTCACCGTGGAGCCCAAGACGGTGTCACCACCAGAGTCTTTGGCATGCGAAGACTACTTTTGTCAAGATAAGCTGTACTAGCTGTCCCCTTTCAAATCGGCCGTTGTTGGCTCCCTTCCCGCTCAATATTTGGGGAGAGGACCAGGGCCTCTATAAATAGGACTAGCCACCACCATAGCTAGGGGATGGACCCCATCTTGAATCGGAGCCATTCCATCCTTAGCCTCACACCCACCAAGCACAAGAACACCTCTCCTTAGGAGGCTGTTGTTTCCCTTGTACTATTTATCATCAGCCCAAGAGGCAATCCACCACACTACACTGGAGTAGGGTATTACACCACAACGGTGGCCCGAACCAGTATAAATCTTGCGTCCCTTGTGTTGCGAGTTCGTCGAGCTAGCCTTTGAGATCGCGAAGTTCTTGAGGGCGTGATATGTGAGGGAGAGATCTTCGCGCGCACCCCAATGTTCGAACCTTAAGGGTTTTGCCGGAATCCGAAATCCGACATAAATAGCTCTCAGCAAAAAAGATAAATCAGAGCAACTCTAGTAGACCCCACATCCCGCCGGCCCGCAAAACACGTTTGTAGTTCGCCCAAAATGGCCTTTGCGGGCCGGCGGGGGCAGCCAAGGATCAAGACCCCTCAAACGGACCCGTATAAAAGTATATTCGCGGAATATGTTTTTTTACGGGTCGACTTTGTGGGGTCTGCTCTTTGCGCCACTGCATCCCGCATCTCATCGGCCCGCAAATATCACATCCAACATAATACAACAATCGAAAGCAAAACTAAATTATTCAAATGAAATATAATACAATAATCATCCACATTACAAATAATTATTCAAATCACCATAGCAAATTTAAATAATGCAATACAAAACTTGTCATGAATACAAATACAAATGAATACAAAAATTAGTCACTGTCCAACCCTTTGCCAATGGTGCTCAATGAGATCCTCCTGAAGTTAAAAGTGTGTGTTTGCATTTTCAATCTCCTTGTATGTCCGAAGAAAAGCTCTAACGCGGTTAGGGTCTCTAACTGGTTTGACACGGCTACCCACATTGTCGTAGAGGAATTCCAAGTTCATTCCTCTCTCATCTTCAAGAATCATATTGTGCAGGATAACACAACATGTCATGATATTTTTCAAGGTTTTCTTATCCCAAAAACGAGCAGGACCACGGACAATGGCAAACCTGGATTGCAAAACACCAAATGCTCTTTCAATGTCTTTTCGGGCTGCCTCTTGCACCCTTGCAAATTCACATTGTTTTTTAGTTTTGGGTTCTTTGATGCTCTTGACAAATGTGCACCAAGGAAGGTATATACCATCTGCAAGATAGTACCCCTTTGTGTATTCATGCCCATTGATAATGTAGTTGCAAGCAGGAGCATCACCACTAGCAAGCCTAGCAAACAAATGAGACCGTTGCAACACATTGATATCATTGAGAGTGCCCGGCATACAAAAAAGTAATGCCAAATCCATAAATCCTCGGATGCTACGACGTCTAGCACAATTTTTGCATCACGAGACTTTCCACAATACATTCCTTGCCATGCCTTGGGGCAATTTTCCAAGTCCAATGCATACAATCAATGCTACCTAGCATGCCAGGCCAACCTCTCCTCTCACTAGATGCCATCAATTTCTTTCTGTCATCTTTGTTGGGTGCCCAAAGATACTCAGGACCAAAGACACGGATGATCACTTTTGCAAATCTACGCACAGACTCAATTGTAGTATCTTCACCAATGCGAAGGTACTCATCGGCATAGTCAGTTGGAATGCCATATGCAATCACCCGCATAGCTGCGGAGATTTTTTGATATGCACTAAATCCCTTTAGGCCCGCAACATTTCTTCTTTGAGTAAAATACCGGCAATTTGCCTCGCAAGCTTGAACAATTTTCATAAAGAGGGATGGGCGCATTCGGTACCTTCTCCGGAAGAGGTGCGGTGGATATGTAGGATTCTCTGCGAAGTAGTCTTGCATCAACATCTCATTCCCAAGATGACAATTCCGAGGAATGGAAAGACGCCCAACGGTGAATCCTCGCCTCCTCTTCCGGTTCTCGTCTTTGTGCTCCTTCACAACAAGTGCCATGACTAATGTCTGCTGCCGAAAGTTCGCAAGCATGGTCTCAACATCCAAGTCGTCCGAATCGGATGAATCAGAGAGAAAGAACTTCTCGCACGGGCTCAACTCCATCTACATGCGTACCGGCACGTCAATCAACTATACCGCTCGCTCACAAAAATCACAAAAATACGCACTAACTAGTGGCGGATGCGGCGGGTGATCTCGGGCGGCGACGAGAGGGCGGGCTCGACGGTGGTTGATCCTCGGCAGCGGCAGCGACGAGGGACAACTCTTCTCGCCGGATCTGGGGGGGGGGGTCGGTGCAGCATCTCGGTGCGGGAGGGTGTGGGGTGGCCCCATAGCGCGATTGCGCCCGCAGATTTGGCCGGAATCGCCGACGGCGAACGGGCAAAAGCAAGGGCGGTCGATGGCGGATGGAGGGGGGAAAGGCACGCGGGCTGAAATGTCCCTCCCGCCAACTGCTTCTCTGTGATGCAGGGCACCGCAGCCATGAGGGGGAAACCCGCGTATTCCCGGGTTGGGGTCGGGATTTGGCCGCGCCCCTCAATTTTTTTGCGGGCCAAGGCAGGATGCGGGGTCTGATCGGGCAGGTTTTTCCGCCCCTGCCCACATTTTGGCGATTATTTTGCGGGTCGGGGGCGGATGCAGGGTCTGCTAGAGTTGCTCTCAGGTGAGAATAGTAAATGAGCAGTAAACTTCTTACAAACGCTAAATTTATCTTTTTTTGCCAAGAGTTGCTTAGATATTCAAATGATCTGAAAATTGGAGTGGACGTCACACATCAAGTCATCTACCATGCGGAAAATTATTTGAATTTTTAATTTTTTCTAGTATTTGTTTTGATTTTTTTCCAGTGCGGGTGCAAATGAGCCTGGGCTCAGAATTGTATTCCTTATTATCAAAAGTGATACAACTCCACATAAAGGACCCTAATAAAACAGAAATTTACTACCAGGTCCTCCTGAAATGTAACCAACTAGATGGCATTCGGGCCAAGAAGCTGCCGACAACATTGCCGAGACGCTATGGCCACCATCCTGACGATCGAATATTTGCCAACATAGGGCAAGGAGAAGAAGGTCTCCCATTTGGAGGTTGAAGGTGGGGGTGGGGGTGGTGGGAGGGGGCCTTTGGTCTTTGGCAACATCGAGCAAGGGGAAGAGGCACTCCCACTTGGAGGTTGAAGATGGGGACTTTGGTCTTTGCCAACAAAACAATGAGACGTCAAGATCCTTCCAGGCATAGTGGAGACTCTTTAAAGGTTGATCTGCACCTCCAGTAGATGAGGTCGGTGCAGATGAAGAAGATGGAAGTAGACGCACCAAGAAGCCAGCTTCAATCCTCCATGGAGCCCTAGATAAAAGATGGCATGAAGCAACCTCACCTCCTGCTTCGGCACCGTCACCATGATGACTGAAGAAGAGGACCAGGCATGGCTGGATTGGCCACATTTGGTTGCTCCGCAAACTCATTGATGGATATAATGGTGGATTTCAGCCCAAGAGATAGCTTGCACCCTGAAAGATGACTGTGGGATCTGATCGGCAGCCATCAGATGTAGTCCAAGTGCTCCGGCAAAGAACTGCGGTATTGGAAAGATGTCATTAATGTTGATTGTACCTAAGCCTTCCTTTCATTAATAAACTATAAAAGTTGGGAGCTTAAGTTGGTACTCACTTAGGTCTATCAAATGCTACTCTATAACTGGGTAGTTATAAAGGTAGTTTTCGGGTGAGTCATGAGAGATATCGCAAGATGTGGCTGACCAAGATGGGAATTGCTCCTCCTACTTGAAGAGATATTATCTGGGCCATATTGAGTGATCAGATTCAGAAAGCATGGACATATAGCTTGGGCTATGTGTTAACCCATTTCGGGGATTTGTATCACGGTTTTAAGAAGAGAGGTCGAGCTACCAACAAGGTGATAAGTACTTGCCTTGAGCTCGACAACATATATCACGAGGCAAAAGAAATGCCGCATATGACACGTTATCAAGGTTCTCAAACGACTTTATGCAGGCATGTGAGTTGGCGCACTCTGCTAGCAGCCGCTACCAACTATCAACTCGGGCCATGTCCATGTGTATGTGAAACGTAGGGTCACACACTTAAGGGGCTAGAGCCTAATTCAGACTAGGATCTGAAATAGACTAGATTTAGAGCTCTAACGTTCATCTAAAGTAGAAGCCCATTAGGGAGGTCTATATAAGGGAGAGTGGGTGATGATACGCTAGTGGAAGACTGAAGGAAATATGCCCTAGAGGCAATAATAAAGTTGTTATTTCTATTTCCTTATATCATGATAAATGTTTGTTATTCATGCTAGAATTGTATTAACCGGAAACTTAGTACATGTGTGATACATAGACAAACAGAGTGTCACTAGTTTGCCTCTACTTGACTAGCTCGTTGAATCAATGATGGTAATGTTTCCTAACCATAGACATGATTTGTCATTTGATTAACAGGATCACATCATTAGAGAATGATGTGATTGACTTGACCCATCCGTTAGCTTAGCATGATGATCGTTTAGTTTGTTGCTATTGCTTTCTCCATAACTTATACATGTTCCTATGACTATGAGATCATGCAACTCCCGAATACCGGAGGAACACTTTGTGTGCTACCAAACATCACAACATAACTGGGTGATTATAAAGGTGCTCTACAGGTGTCTCCGATGGTGTTTGTTGAGTTGGCATAGATCGAGATTAGGATTTGTCACTCTGATTGTCGGAGAGGTATCTCTGGGCCCTCTCGGCAATGTACATCACTATAAGCCTTGCAAGCAATGTAGCTAATGAGTTAGTTATGGGATGTAGCATTACGGGACAAGTAAAGAGACTTGCCGGTAACGAGATTGAACTAGGTATTGAGATACCGACGATCAAATCTCGAGCAAGTAACATACCGATGACAAAGGGAACAACGTATATCGTTATGCGATTTAACCGATAAAGATGTTCATAGAATATGTAGGAACCAATATGAGCATCCAGGTTCCGCTATTGGTTATTGGCCGGAGACGTGTCTCGGTCATGTCTACATAGTTCTTGAACCGTAGGGTCCGCACGCTTAAAGTTTGGTGACGATAGGTATTATGAGTTTATGTGTTTTGATGTACCGAAGGTAGTTCGGAGTCCGGGATATGATCACGGACATGACGAGGAGTCTCGAAATGGTCGAGACATAAAGATCGATATATTGGATGATTATATTTGGACATCGGAATGGTTCAGGGTGAGATCGGGCATTTACCGATGTACCGGGAGGTTACCGAAACCCCCGGGAGGTATATGGGCCTTATTGGGCCATAGTGGGAGAGAGGAGAAGGGAGCAAAGGATCCCCCCCCAAGACCAATCCGAATTGGGAGGGTGGCCGGCCCCCTCTTTCCTTCCTCCTTCCTCCCCCTTCCTTCTTTCCTAATCCAACTTGGGAAGGGGAGGATCCTACTCCCGGTGGGAGTAGGACTCCCCTTGGGGTGCACCTAGGAGGCTGGCCCCCTCCCCCTCCTCCACTCCTTTATAAACGGGGGAGGGGGCACCCCATAGACACACAAGTTGATCATTGATCTTTTAGTCGTGTGCGGTGCCACCCTCCACCATAATCCACCTCGGTCATATCGTCATAGTGCTTAGGCGAAGCCCTGCGCCAGTAGCTTCATCATCACCGTCATCACGCCGTCGTGTTGACGAAGCTCTTCCTCGACACTCTACTGGATCATGGGTTCGTGGGACATCACCAAGCCGAACATGTGCAGATCGCGGAGGTGTCGTATCTTTGGTACTTGGATCGGTCGATCGTGAAGACGTACGACTACATCAACCGCATTGTCATAACGCTTCAGCTTACGGTCTACGAGGGTACGTGGACAATACTCTCCCCTCTCGTTGCTATGCATCACCATGATATTGTGTGTGCATAGGAATTTTTTTGAAATTACTGCGTTCCCCAACAGTGGCATCAGAGCCAGGTTTATGTGTAGATGTTATATGCACGAGTAGAACACAAAGGAGTTGTGGGCGTGGGTATATACATATTGCTTGCCGTCACTAGTTGATTCTTGATTCGGCGGTATTGTTGGATGAAGCGGCCCAGACCGACATTACGCGTACGCGAGACTAGTTCTACCGATGTGCTTCGCACACAGGTGGCTGGTGGGTGTCAGTTTCTCCAACTTTAGTTAAATCGGATTCAATGAACAAGGTTCTTTCTGAAGATCAAAAATCAATCACTATACTGCGCTGTGGTTTTTGATGCGTAGGTAAGAACGGTTCTTGCTCAGCCCGTAGCAGCCACGTAAAACTTGCAACAACAAAGTAGAGGACTGATACGTCTCCAACGTATCTATAATTTTTGAATGTTCCATGCTATTATATTATCTGTTTTGGATGTTTATGGGCTTTATTATACACTTTTATATTATTTTTGGGACTAATCTATTAACCGGAGGCCCAACCCAAATTGCTGTTTTCTTGCCTATTTCAGTATTTCAAAGAAAAGGAATATCAAAAGGAGTCCAAACGGAATGAAACCTTCGGGAGAGTTATTTTTGGAACGGAAGCAATCCAGGAGACTTGGAGTATACATCAGGGAAGCTTCGAGGTGGCCACGAGGCAGGGAGGCGCGCCTGCCCCCTGGGCGCGCCCCCCACCCTCGTGGGCTCCTCATGGCTCCCCTGACCGACTTCTTTCGCCTATATATATCAATATACCCTAAAAACATCGAGGAACAGAATAGATCGAGAGTTCTGCCGCCAGAAGCCTCCGTAGCCACCGAAAACCAATCTAGACCCGTTCCGGCACCCTGCCGGAGGGGGGAATCCCTCTCCGGTGGTCGTCTTCATCATCCCGGTGCTCTCCATGACGAGGAGGGAGTAGTTCACCCTCGGGGCTGAGGGTATGTACCAGTAGCTATGTGTTTGATCTCTCTCCCTCTCTCTCGTGTTCTTGAGGTGGTACGATCTTGATGTATCGCGAGCTTTGCTATTATAGTTGGATCGTATGATGTTTCTCCCCCTCTACTCTCCTGTAATGGATTGCGTTTTCCGTTTAAAGTTATCTTATCAGATTGAGTCTCTAAGGATTTGAGAACACTTGATGTATGTCTTGCATGTGCTTATCTGCGGTGACAATGGGATATCACGCGATCCACTTGATGTATGTTTTGGTGATCAACTTGCGAGTTCCGTGACCTCGCGAACTTATGCATAGAGGTTGACACACGTTTTTTTCTTGACTCTCCGGTAGAAACTTTGGGGCACTCTTTGAAGTTCTTTGTGTTGGTTGAATAGATGAATCTGAGATTGTGTGATGCATATCGTATAATCATACCCACGGATACTTGAGGTGACATTGGAGTATCTAGGTGATATTAGGGTTTTGTTTGATTTGTGTCTTAAGGTGTTATTCTAGTATGAACTCTATGATAGATTGAATGGAATGTATAGCTTCATGTTATTTTACTACGGACTCTTGAATAGATTGATCAGAAAGGATAACTTTGAGGTGGTTTCGTACCCTACCATAATCTCTTCGTTTGTTCTCCGCTATTAGTGACTTTGGAGTGACTCTTTGTTTCATGTTGAGGGATAGTTATATGATCCAATTATGTTATTATTGTTGAGAGAACTTGCACTAGTGAAATTATGAACCCTAGGCCTTGTTTCAACGCATTGCAGTACCCTTTGTGCTCACTTTTATCATTAGTTACCTTGCTGTTTTTATATTTTCAGATTACAAAAACCATTATCTACTATCCATATTGCACTTGTATCACCATCTCTTCGCCGAACTAGTGCACCTATACAATTTACCATTGTATTGGGTGTGTTGGGGAAACAAGAGACTCTTTGTTATTTGGTTGCAGGGTTTCTTGAGAGAGACCATCTTCATCCTACGCCTCCCACGGATTGATAAACCTTAGGTCATCCACTTGAGGCCCAACAACTTCTACAAGAAGAAGGTTGTGTAGTAGACATCAAGCTCTTTTCTAGCGCCGTTGCCGGGGAGGTGAGTGCTTGAAGGTATATCTTTATATCTCACAATCAAATCTTTTAGTTTCTTGTTTTATCACTAGTTTAGTTTATAAAAGAAAACTACCAAAAAATGGAATTGAGTTTGCCTCATACGCTTCATCTTTTTAATATCTTTCGTGAGAATGATGGAAAGGAGAATTGTGCTCAAATGCTAGAAGAAGAAGTCTCTAAAATGTTTGGCACTAAATCTTTGAATGATGAGCATGATTGCAATGTTGTTAGTATGAACTCCTTGAATATCCATAGTACTAATGATGATTGCACTAGTCATAATGAAAATGTCTCTTATAAGCATGTCAATTTTTGTGGAGTGCATAGAGTTTGCAAGTACACACTAAATAGGGAAGATATATTTTTCAAGAGGCATAAGTATTTGGAAACTAAATGGTTGCAAGAAAGGCTCGATGTTTGTGCTGAAAATTTAAAATTTCTTCACCATACTTGTGAACTTTGCAATGAACATGGTCATTTAAATCTCAAATGCAAATTGTTTCATGATCGCATTGTGTCCAAAAATTGTGATGATTTGATTTCCCTTGCACATCATAATGAACTTAGTTTGCTTTTGGGTTATGAAGAAATGAAACGTATAACTAAGCATATTCCAGAATATAACCTTGAGAAATTCCTCGATATTGATCTAGAAGAAATTTTTATGTATTGTGTGGTGAATTGCATTAAAAATCCTTATATTGTCAATTACATAAAGAAAAGAAAACAAACAGAGGATGAAGAGAATACTAATTAAAGGGAAGAGGCCTCCCAATATCCTCCTATTATTTCTTATGATGAATTAGGTAACGAGGAGGAGCCTTCTATTCAACCAATCTCATTAGTAAGGAGCTCCGAAAAGAGGATTAAACCCACACATGATGTGAAGAAGAAAAAGAAAAGACGGAGAAGCAAAGGTAAAAAGGTATCTCTCCCAAATGATGTTGCTCCTATTACTCATTGTGATGATGATAATTGCTATACTATTGGTGCAATCCATACTATTAATGATGAGAGTGATTATGCTTATGATATGAAAAGGCCCAAGCTTGGGGATGCTATGTTTAATGAGAATGACATATTTGAGAATATATTTGTTGCAATTAATGTTTGTCCCAAGCTTGGGGATGCTATGTTTAATGAAGATGATATTTCTAGCTCCCAAGTTTTGATATGCAATTTTTTTATGATGATAGCATGACCCCTACCTATGATGATTATATTGATGAAAGTGGGCTTGGAAGAGTGTCAACTTTAGGAAGTAATGATCCCACTATTTTGGAGGATGTAAAATCTTATTCTGATAATTATGAAAGTGGATTTAGAGAGGTCATGCCTTTATTTAGTAATGATTCCACTATCTTGGAAGAGGTTTCAATCGATTATGATGATAACAAAGTTGCTACTTATGATGATTATTGTGATGATACTTATGCTATAAAAAGTAATGATGATTATTGAGGGAGTCCTGGATTAGGGGGTCTCCGGACAGCCGGACTATACCCTTTGGCCGGACTGTTGGACTATGAAGATACAAGATTGAAGACTTCGTCCCGTTTCCGGATGAGACTCTCCTTGGCGTGGAAGGCAAGCTAGGCAATACGGATATGTAGATCTCCTTCCTTGTAACCGACTCTGTGTAACCCTAGCCCCCTCCGGTGTCTATATAAACCAGAGGGTTTAGTCCGTAGGACAACATACAATCATACCATAGGCTAGCTTCTAGGGTTTAGCCTCTATGATCTCGTGGTAGATCAACTCTTGTAATACTCATATCATCAAGAACAATCAAGCAGGACGTAGGGTATTACCTCCATCAAGAGGGCCCGAACTTGGGTAAACATCATGTCCCCTGCCTCCTGTTACCATCCGCCTTAGATGCACAGTTCGGGACCCCCTACCCGAGATCCACCGGTTTTTTACACCAACATTGGTGCTTTCATTGAGAGTTCCACTGTGTCGTCACCGTAAGGCTTGATGGCTCTTTCGATCATCGGTAGCGATGCGGTCTAGGGTGAGGTTTTCCTCCCCGGGCAGATCTTTGTATTCGGCGGCTTCACACTGCAGGCCAATTTGCTTGGCCATCTAGAGCAGATCGAGAGCTACGCCCCTGGCCATCAGGTCAGATTCGGAAACTTGAACTACACTGCCGACATCCACGGAGACTTGATCTTCAACGGATTCGAGCCCGTGTCAGGTGCGCCGCATAGTCACGACGAGCATGACGTAACTCTGCCGTCGGACAGTATTCGGGAGATCGCATCTGCAACTACTCCGGCCATCAATCTGGAGCAAATCACGCCATCCGAGAGCGGAGGGATAGACCCCGCCATGGAGGCCGCACTCTCAGTGACGATAGAGCCGAATACTGACTTCACCCCTTATGAGAGCCGTGTCGCCGAACCACTGGATTCGTCTCCGGCCACGGACTCCGAGCCGCTTGCATCCGCGCCCATCGAATCCGACTGCGCGCCGATCATGGAGTTCACCTCTGCGGATATCTTTCAGCACTCACCTTTCGGCGATGTGCTAAATTCATTAAGTTCTCTCTCCTTGTCAGGAGAACCTTGGCCGAACTATGTCCGGCTAGAGCGGGATGCGGACGACGAAGAAATTCGCTGCCCACCCACCACCCACTTAGTAGCCACTGTCGACGATTTAACCAACATGCTCGACTTCGACTCTGAAGACATCGACGATATCGACGATGATGCAGGAGACAAACAGGAACCACTGCCCACAGGGCGCTGGACCGCTACCTCATCATATGATATATGCATGGTGGACACCCCCAAAGAAGGCAATGGCGATGAGACAGCGGAAGATAACCCCTCCAAGAAGCAACCCAAGCGCCGACGTCAGCAGCGCCGCTCTATGTCCCGCCACAGGAAAAGTAGTGATACCGGCACAGGAGATAATAACACTCCAGATAGTGCCGAAGACAACCACAATCCCCTCCAGCACGATGTAGAGCGGGAAGATGAACAAGCTAGCCCTCCAGAGCAGGCGGCAGATGGAGAACCAGAAGAGGACAATTACATGCCCCTCTCCGAAGACGAGGTGAGCCTCGGCGACGAAGAATTTATCGTACCTGAGGATCCCATCGAGCAGGAGCGCTTCAAGCACCGGCTTATGGCTACAGCAAATAGCTTGAAGAAAAAGCAACAACAACTTCAAGCTGATCAAGACTTGCTAGAAGAAAGATGGACCGAAGTCCTTGCGGCCGAGGAATACGAACTCGAGCGCCCCTCCAAGAGTTACCCAAAATGCAGGTTGCTACCTCACCTCGAGGAGGAAGCATTGAAACCTCCATCACCAGTGTACGATGCGGCTGACCGGCCACCGCGTGGCCGAGCCAGAGAGGCGTTTCAGCCTGAAGTTCAGCCTGCACCCCGCCGCCGCTCAATCAAAAATACCAAGGCCCGGGGCAACACACAGGACCTGCGAGACGTATTGGACAGCAGGGCAAAACTTGAAAGGTCAATATATGGGTCACGGGCACGCGCGCCAACACAGGACGATGATCATCGCGCCGGATACACCAAAGGTAAACCCGGCCGGGCCGAATACAGCAGACAAGACTCATATGAACTGTGTCGTGATATAGCCCGGCACAGAGGCGCCGCACACCCCCTATGCTTCACTGATGAAGTTATGGATCAGGAATTCCCGGAGGGTTTTAAACCCGTAAATATCGAATCGTATGATGGTACAACAGATCCCGCTGTATGGATTGAGGATTTCCTCCTTCACATCCACATGGCTCGCGGTGACGATCTACATGCCATCAAGTACATCCCACTCAAACTCAAAGGACCAGCTCGGCATTGGCTGAATAGCTTGCCAGCAAACTCCATCAGTAGTTGGGAGGATTTGGAAGACGCATTCCTTGACAACTTCCAGGGCACTTATGTGCGACCACCGGATGCTGATGACTTGAGCCATATAACTCAGCAGCTAGGGGAATCGGCCAGGCAATTCTGGACACGGTTCCTGACCAAGAAAAACCAAATTGTCGACTGTCCGGATGTAGAGGCCCTAGCGGCATTCAAGCATAACATCTGCGATGAGTGGCTTGTTGGAAATATGCCCTAGAGGCAATAATAAAAGCATTATTATTATATTTCCTTGTTCATGATAATTGTCTTTATTCATGCTATAATTGTGTTAGCCGGAAATCGTAATACATGTGTGAATAACAGACACCAACATGTCCCTAGTAAGCCTCTAGTTGACTAGCTCGTTGATCAACAGATAGTCATGGTTTCCTGACTATGGACATTGGATGTCATTGATAACGAGATCACATCATTAGGAGAATGATGTGATGGACAAGACCCAATCCTTAACATAGCATAAAGATCGTATAGTTCATTTGCTAGAGTTTTTCCAATGTCAAGTATCTTTTCCTTAGACCATGAGATCGTGTAACTCCCGGATACCGTAGGAGTGCTTTGGGTATACCAAACGTCACAACGTAACTGGGTGACTATAAAGGTAGACTACGGGTATCTCCAAAAGTGTCTGTTGGGTTGACACGGATCAAGACTGGGATTTGTCACTCCGTATGACGAAGAGGTATCACTGGGCCCACTCGGTAATGCATCATCATAATGAGCTCAAAGTGACCAAGTGTCTGGTCACAAGATCATGCATTACGGTACGAGTAAAGTGACTTGCCGATAACGAGATTGAACGAGGTATTGGGATACCGACGATCGAATCTCGGGCAAGTAACATACCGATTGACAAAGGGAATTGTATACGGGGTTGCTTGAATCCTCGACATCGTGGTTCATCCGATGAGATCATCGTGGAGCATGTGGGAGCCAACATGGGTATCCAGATCCCGTTGTTGGTTATTGACCGGAGAGTCGTCTCGGTCATGTCTGCATGTCTCCCGAACCCGTAGGGTCTACACACTTAAGGTTCGGTGATGCTAGGTTATAGGGATATGTATATGCAGTAACCCGAATGTTGTTCGGAGTCCCGGATGAGATCCCGGACGTCACGAGGAGTTCCGGAATGGTCCGAAGGTAAAGAATTATATATAGGAAGTGTTGTTTCAGCCATCGGGACAAGTTTCGGGGTTACCGGTAATGTGCCGGGACCACCGGAGGGGTCCCGGGGGTCCACCGGGTGGGGCCACCTGCCCCGGAGGGCCACATGGGCTGTAGGGGGTGCGCCTTGGCCTACATGGGCCAAGGGCACCAGCCCCAAGAGGCCCATGCGCCTAGGGTTTCAAGAGGGAAGAGTCCCACAAGGGGAAGGCACCCCTAGGTGCCTTGGGGGGGAGGGAAACCTCCCTTGGCCGCCGCCCCCTAGGAGATTGGATCTCCTAGGGCCGGCGCCCCCCCCTTGGCCCTCCTATATATAGTGGGGGAAGGAGGGCTTTTTGACCGACGCCTTTGGTTGCCTCCTTCTCCCTCTCCAACACCTCCTCCTCCTCCATAGAGCTTAGCGAAGCCCTGCCGGAGTACTGCAGCTCCACCACCACCACGCCATCGTGCTGCTGCTGGAGCCATCTTCCTCAACCTCTCCTTCCCCCTTGCTGGATCAAGAAGAAGGAGACGTTACGCTGACCGTACATGTGTTGAATGCTGAGGTGCCGTCCGTTTGGCGCTAGGATCTCCGGTGATTTGGATCACGTCGTGTACGACTACCTCATCCCCGTTCTTTGAACGCTTCCGCTCGCGATCTACAAAGGTATGTAGATGCATCCGATCACTCGTTGCTAGATGAACTCATAGATGGATCTTGGTGAAACCGTAGGAAAATTTTTGTTTTCTGCTATGTTCTCCAACATGGCTTGCCCGCCACCTCGGCCAGGAGAAGCCGAAGTCTATGGCAGCCCTCACGACACTCATGACCCGCTTTTGCGCAGGCGAGGATAGCTGGCTGGCTCGCAGCAACAACACATCAAGGAATCCGGGCACTTCAATACCAAAGATGCCAACGGCAGACCACATCGTAACAGACCAAAGCGTCGCAACAACGGCGATAACAACGATGATACAACAGTCAATGCCGGATTCAGAGGCTCTAGATCCGGTCAGCGGAAAAAGCCATTTAAAAGAAGTACTCCAGCTCCGTCCAGTTTGGATCGCATACTGGATCGCTCGTGTCAAATCCATGGCACCCCCGACAAGCCAGCCAATCACACCAACAGAGAATGCTGGGTGTTCAAGCAGGTCGGCAAGTTAAATGCCGAAAACAAGGACAAGGGGCTTCATAGTGATGATGAGGAGGAGCCCCGGCCGCCGAACACGGGAGGACAGAAGGGGTTCCCCCCCACAAGTGAAGACGGTGAACATGATATACGCAACCCACATTCCCAAGAGGGAGCGGAAGCGTGCACTAAGGGATGTCTATGCGATGGAGCCCGTCGCCCCAAAGTTCAATCCATGGTCCGCTTGTCCGATCACCTTTGATTGCAGGGACCACCCCACTAGTATCCGTCATGGCGGATCCACCGCACTGGTCCTAGACCCCATCATCGACGGATTTCACCTCACTCGAGTCCTTATGGACGGCGGCATCAGCCTGAACCTGCTCTATCAGGATACAGTGCAAAAAATGGGTATCGATCCCTCGAGGATCAAACCCACGAAAACCACCTTTAAGGGCGTCATCCCAGGTGTAGAGGCCCATTGCATGGGCTCAATCACATTGGAAGTGGTCTTTGGATCACCGGACAACTTCTGAAGCGAGGAGTTAATCTTCGATATCGTCCCGTTTCGCAGTGGCTATCACGCACTGCTCGGACGAACAACATTTGCAAAATTTAATGCAGTACCACATTATGCATACCTCAAGCTCAAGATGCCAGGACCTAGGGGGGTCATAACAGTAAATAAAAACACAGAACGCTCGCTCCGCATGGAAGAGCACACTACGACCCTCGCAGCAGAAGCACAAAGCAGCCTTTTAAGGCAAACCACTAATTCGGCGTTACAGCCCCCGGACACCTTCAAGCGAGTCTGGAGTAAACTGCAACAGGATCGCCTGGCACGTTCAGAGCTCGCCTAGCAATTCGGCCCTCGTCCCAGTCCCAGTCAAGCGACGAAATCCGTGCCGCGCGTACATAATTACAAACTAAAAATACCATGGACATAGGCGGGGGCACGATCAGGGCACGTCCCGCAATGCGGCTTAACCGCCCTAGGGGCTGTATACCTTTACCATTTCTTTTCTCTTTCAGGGCCTAACTCTCTGGAAGCCCTTTCCGGCAGTACGATTGCCGGAACATTACGAGAAGGAACAACCAAGGCGGCAAGAAGCTAAGATGTACACGGGAACCCCCAGGTGGTCTCTAATAATAATTGATATACCCGCTTTCTACTATCCATACGCAGCTTGCCCTTGGATAGGACATTTCGAATAGTCCTACTTTCTGCTTATTGCACTACTTGTACCAGTACGCTTAGATGTATTATTTAAATAACAACGCATAGCATTAGTCCATTATTGCATTATTTATCCTTTTTTCCTTATATGTCCATTTACGACAATCCGCACCCGTACATTCGGGTACGGTCAGTACGCCAGGGGCTTTTGTTTACCCCATAATACGGCGCAAGAAGTCCGAACACTTTCGACAGTGTGGCACCCCAAACTTATAGCACTGTATGCTCAATAGTTGGGTTTTCCCGGCTCCCATGCTTTGGTACCTTACGTTCCGCTATATCGGCTAAGGTAGCGGTGGGAGAACTACCGTGATTGTGTCCTGGTTCTTCCGGACTAGCACCTCAGTAGAGAAAGCCGAAAACTGACTGTCATGATAAGGCGAGAGACTGGTCACTGTTCGAGAGGTCTCAAGTCCTTAAAGACTTTTTCCGCTTCGGGCGAGGAGTCGGCCTTGCCCGGCTAAGGCGTGTATAGCGCCCCAAATCCGGCCTTTCGAATACTAGGAGCTTCGCCAAGATTTAAAATTGTAGACTTCTATGGCTAAGTGGGAGTGATAAAGCCTTATAGTCCGATTGCCTGGTTCGTTGCGCTGAACACCTCCCTTGAAGGACCCAAAATTGGGGTAAAGAGTGCTCAGGTTTATCCCGAACACCCCAGTACTAGTTACATGGGGGCAGAAGCCGACGACTGGCCAACTCTCAGATTTTATAAACGGCCGCACAGAAGGTAATATTTTAAATTAAAAAAAGCGTTGCATAACGCAAATGAACTTGTTTCACATTACAGGATCACATGAGCATGTTCATTCAAAAATTACATCCTTGGCACATTCATCCGCCACAAGGCGGGAACCCTTCAGGACACTCTCATAATACATCTCGGGGCAGCGATGCTCCTTGCCCTCCGGCGGCCCCTCCTTCACCAGCTTCACGGTGTCCAGCTTCGCCCAGTGCACCTTCGCCCGGGCAAAAGCCCTGCGCGCACCCTCGATGCAGACGGACCGCTTTATGACTTCAAGCCGTGGGCAGGCATCCAGAAGCCGCCTCACCAGACCGAAGTAGCTGCCGGACAGGGGCTCGCCGGGCCACATCCGGACTATAAGGCCCCTCATGGCCTGTTCGGCCGCCTTGTGAAGCTCGAACGGTTGCTTCAGCTGGTCACTCAAGGGCATTGGGTGTTCGGTCCCAGTATACTGAGACCAGAACAAATTTTCCGTTGAGCTCCCCTCCCCAGCTCGATAAAACTCCGCGGCATCCAGTACACTGCGGGGAAGATCTGCGAACGCTCCTGGAGAACTCCGAACTCGTGTAAGAAAAAGGAAAGTTTCCTTCACATGCTTGCTTTGCATAATGAATGCCTTACCCGCTGCTATCTTCTTCACCGCATCAATCTCCTGGAGGGCCTTGTGGGCTTCAGCCTTGGTGCTCCGGGCGCTTTCAAGCGCCTGCGCGAGCTCGGACTCTCGCGTCTTAGATTCAAGCTCAAAGGACTCATTTTTTTTGGCGAGAGCCTCAAGCTCTTGCTGCACCTCTCCCACTCGGGCTTCTTGCTTCTCCCGCTCGATGCGCTCCTTGGCCACTTTGTCTTTGGCCTCGGACAGTGCCTTCTTCAGGGTCGCCACTGGCAAATTCATGATGATCCTATTATTTTACAACTGAACTTCTTTTCAAAGCATAGACAAGGTATTGCTTACCTTTGCTCTCCTCGAGCTGCCTCTTGGTAAGGCCGAGCTCGTTCTCGGACCGCTCCAGGTCCTGCTTCAGTGCAGAGACCTCCGCAGTACGTGCGGCAATGGCCAACAGTGAAGCATGCACATACACATAGACATATTCTGATTAGACTCCTGAGTCATCATTTGATCCTCTATTCGGACTTTCTTCTCGAACACCGAACAGAGCATCAGGGGCTACTATCTATGCAGGAATATTTTCTTATATTTTGATTGCTTACCTCAAAGCATGTTAGGAGGCTGGTGCAAGCTTTGGTCAGTCCATTTTTGGCGGACTGAACTTTCTCGATCACCGCACTCATGATAGTGTGGTGCTCTTCGTTGATGGAAGCGCTGCGAAGCGCTTCCAGCAAGTTGTTCGGTGCCTCTAGATGGACAGAGGACACCGACATGGGCGGCTGGCCCCCCTTAAAGGGGGATCGCCTGCCGGAGTCCGAAACCATCGAAGGTTCCTGCGCAGTGTTCGGCTGGGGGCCGAACTCGGAGCCCGTGGGAGTTTTGCTCCCTTTGTACCCAGGGTCCGGGAGGATGCCTCGAGGCGCCCCCAGGACCACCTCCCCTTGGCTCGGTGCCTTTCGAGACAACACCTCGACGTTGTCCGTAGGGCGAGGGGTGGAGGCGGTCGGAAGAGAACCACTGTTCATATCCGACGAGTCCAATGAACCGCTCGACAAGGATACGTCGAGATGAGCTCGGGACAGACTGCATAATCATGTTCGGCATGAGGAGAAGCAGTGCAATAAAACATACCATGAATTACTATGGTGTCCCGATACTTACGACTTCACTAGGGGCTTGACCCTGGGTAGCCACTCGTCGCCGCTGTAGGCGGCCGTCGTGGATCAGTCCAGAGGGAGGGTCCTTCCCTTCTTGGACCCTTCAGCCTCCCCAGTTGGGTCGGACTTCCTTTTCTTGTCTCCCCCGGCTGGGGGGAGAGAACTTTCCTCCTCCTCCTCCTCCTCCTCCTCCTCCTCCTCCTTGTTTTCGTGGGAGGAGTGCGCGTCGGAGTCATCGGACGATGAGTCCGATACAACCTTGCGCCGGAGACCCTTTCGGATCCCCGTGGCCTTCTTCTTGGTCTTCTTCGCCGGCACCTCGTAAGGTGCCGGAGCCAGCATCTCCGTTAGGAGAGCATCTATGGGATCTTCAGGCAGGGGGGTGGGTAATTGAGCTGCTCCGTTGTCTTTATCCATTCCTGTTAATGGCATGGGAGCTTAGATCCCGCACATCATTTAACTGGGGCAAATAAATACCCTATGAGATACAAAAACTTACCGGATTGGCATGGCGCTTTGTGCTGAGTCCGCGGTCCTCGGTGAGGGAAGGAGGTACCTCGGCGCCCTTGAACAGCACCCTCCAGATGTCCTTGTGCGTCGTGTCGTAGAGCTCTCGCAGCGTCTAGTGCTGGGCCGGGTCGAACTCCCACAAATTGAATGCCCGTCGTTGACACGGGAGAATCCGGCGGAAGAGCATGACTTGGACCACATTGACGAGCTTGATTTTCTTGCTCATCATGTTCCTGATGTAGGTCTGGAGTCCGGTCAGCTCTACCGAAGAACCCCAGGACAGGCCCTTCTCTTTCCAGGAAGTGAACCGCGTGGGGATTCCGGATCAAAATTTGGGGGCCGCCACCCAGTTGGTGTCGCGCAGCTCGGTGATGTAGAACCATCCCGATTGCCACCCCTTTATGGTCTCCACATAGGAGCCTTCGAGCCAGGTGACGTTAGGCATTTTGCCCACCATGGTGCCTCTGCACTCTGCTTGCTGGCCAACCACCACCTTCGGTTTGACATTGAAGGTCTTCAGCCATAGGCCGAAATGGGGCCTGATGCGGAGGAAGGCCTCGCACACGACGATAAACGCCGAGATGTTGAGGATGAAATTGGGGGCCAGATCATGAAAATCCAGCCCGTAGTAGAACATGAGCCCGCGGACAAACGGTGGAGAGGAAATCCCAGTCCGCGGACGAAGTGGGTAAGAAAAACTACCCTCTCATGGGGTTCGGGCGTAGGGATGATCTGCCCTGCATCTGGCAGCCGGTGGCGATGTCCGCGGCCAGATATCCGGCTTCCCGTAACTTTGTGATGTTCTCCTCCATGACGGAGGATACCATCCACTTGCCCCCTACTCCAGACATGCTTGGAGTGGTTTGAGAAGAAATACGCGAACTTGGGCGCTGGAGATCGAGTGTGCGAGAATGGGTAAGCAAGGAGGAAGAAGGCATGGGTGAAAAGAGTGAATCCTAATCCCTTTATAAGAGCGGAAGAGGCGATGCGCCTCCCCACTTGCCTAGTAAAATCGCTTATTCCCCAAGCGCCATAATTGATGGCGCGGTTGGGTTACCCACGTTCGTATTGATGAGAATCCCGTAATAAGGGGAACACGATCTCTGCTATGACAAGACGTGTCAAGAAAACCGCCTCACGATATGTGCGGTGCTGGTTGAGAAAAAAGGTTCGGATAATGACTGGGCCATGGTGTGATGTCATGTTATCAAAACGTGTCAGCAGATTAGATTTGTGGAAATATTATTCTCTCCACGGTGGTATGTGGAACTTGTTTTGCAGAGCCGGACACTATCCTTGTGTTCAAAATCTTCCATGGAGTATTCGGAGGAGGAACCCGCCTTGCAATGCCGAAGACAAAACTACGCACCGGACTCATCGTCATTGAAGCCTGGTTCAGGGGATACTAAGGGAGTCCTGGATTAGGGGGTCTCCGGACGACTATACCCTTTGGCCGGACTGTTGGACTATGAAGATACAAGATTGAATACTTTGTCCCGTGTCCAGATGGGACTCTCCTTGGCGTGGAAGGCAAGCTAGGCAATACGGATATGCCGATCTCCTCCCTTGTAACCGACTCTGTGTAACCCTATCCCCCTCCGGTGTCTATATAAACCGGAGGGTTTAGTCCGTAGGACAACATACAATCATACCATAGGCTAGCTTCTAGAGTTTAGCCTCTAGGATCTTGTGGTAGATCAACTCTTGTAATACTCATATCATCAAGAACAATCAAGTAGGACGTAGGGTATTACCTCCATCAAGAGGGCCCGAACCTGGGTAAACATCGTGTCCCCTGCCTCCTGTTACCATCCGCCTTAGACGCACAGTTCGGGACCCCCTACCCGAGATCCACCGGTTTTGACACCGACAATTATATTTATAGAACTTGTCATGATTATGATTACCCTTTTTCTGAACATTACTCCTTTAATGTGGAAACAATTTATAGTATTCGAGTTTCTTATGATACTCCCACTATTCCGATTGAGAAGAATCTTGCTTATGTGGAGAGTAGTAAATTTTCTATGCTTGTAGATCATGAAAAGAATGCTTTATGTGATAGTTATATTTTTGAATTCATTCATGAAGCTACCGAAAATTATTATGAGGGAGGAATATATGCTTGTAGGAATTGCAATAATATCAAGTTTCCTCTCTATGTGCTTAAATTTTTGAAATTATGCTTGTTTTGCCTTCCTATGCTAATAGGAAGTGGGTTAGACTTAAATGTGCTAGTCAGATTCTTCATGATGCTCTCTTTATATTTCAGTTCTTATCTTTTATGTGAGCATCATTGAAATCATCATGCCTAGCTAGGGGCGTTAAACGATAGTGCTTGTTGGGAGGCAACCCAACTTCATTTTTGTTCCTTGCTTTTTGATTCTGTTTAGTAATAAATAATTCATCTAGCCTCTGTTTAGATGTGGTTTTATGCTTTTAATTAGTGTTTGTGCCAAGTAGAACCTTTGGGAAGACTTGGGGAAAGTCTTTGCGATCATGCTGTAAAAAACAGAAACTTTAGCGCTCACGAGATTTGCAGCCATTTTTTACTGGAGAGTGATATTTAGTTAATTATTTTTGCATATTATTAATAGATAAATTCCTCACGTCCAGCAATTTATTTTAGAATTTTTCGGGTTCCATAAGTATATGTTTGATCCAGATTACTACAGACTGTTCTGTTTTGACAGATTCTGTTTTCTATGTGTTGTTTGCTTATTTAGATGAATCTATGAGTAGTATTGGAGGGTATGAACCATAGATGAGTTGGAATACAGTAGATATTACACCAATATGAATTTAGAATGAGTTTACAACAGTACCTAAGTGGTGATTTATTTTCTTATACTAACGGAGCTTACGAGTTTTCTGTTAAGTTTTGTGTTGTGAAGTTTTCATGTTTTGGGTAAAGATTGGATGGACTATGGAATAAGGAGTGGCAAGAGCCTAGGCTTGGGGATTCCCAAGGCACCCCAAGGTAATATTCAAGGACAACCAAGAGCCTAAGCTTGGGGATGCCCCGGAAGGCATCCCCTCTTTCGTCTTCGTTCATCGGTAACTTTACTTGGAGCTATATTTTTATTCACCACATGATATGTGTTTTGCTTGGAGCGTCATTTTATTTTATTTTGTTTTGCTTGCTGTTTGAATAAAATACCAAGATCTGAAATTATTAAATGTTAGAGAGTCTTCACATAGTTGCATAATTATTCGACCACTCATTGATCTTCACTTATATCTTTTGTAGTAGTTTGTCATTTGCTCTAGTGCTTCACTTATATCTTTTTAGAGCACGACATTGGTTTTATTTTATAGAAATAATTGATATCTCATGCTTCACTTATATTATTTCGAGGGTCCTTTGGAACAACATGGCAGTTTGCTTTTAGGCATAATAAAAACTTTCATATAAGTGCATTGAATACTAAGAGAAGTTTGATACTTGATGATTTTTTTGAGATATGAAGATGGTGATATTAGAGTCATGCTAGTTGAGTAGTCGTGAATTTGAGAGATACTTGTGTTAAAGTTTGTGATTCCCATAGCATGCACGCATGGTGAACCGTTATGTGATGAAGTCGGAGCATGATTTATTTATTGATTGTCTTCCTTATGAGTGGCGGTCGGGGACGAGCGATGGTCTTTTCCTACCAATCTATCCCCCTAGGAGCATGAGCGTAGTACTTCGTTTCGATAACTAATAGATTTTTGCAATAAGTATGTGAGTTCTTTATGACTAATGTTGAGTCCATGGATTATACGCACTCTCACCCTTCCACCATTGCTAGCCTCTCTAATACCGCGCACCTTTCGCCGGTATCATACACCCACCATATACCTTCCTCAAAACAGCCACCATACCTACCTATTATGGCATTTCCATAGCCATTCCGAGATATATTGCCATGCAACTTTCCACCATTCCGTTTATTATGACACGCTCCATCATTGTCATATTGCTTTGCATGATCATGTAGTTGACATCGTATTTGTGGCAAAGCCACCGTTCATAATTATTTCATACATGTCACTCATGAGTCATTGCACATCCCGGTACATCGTCGGAGGCATTCATATAGAGTCATACTTTGTTCTAAGCATCGAGTTGTAATTCTTGAGTTGTAAGTAAATAAAAGTGTGATGATCTTCATTATTAGAGCATTGTCCCAGCGAGGAAAGGATGATGGAGACTATGATTCCCCCACAAGTCGGGATGAGACTTCAGATGAAAAGGGAAAAAAAAGAGGCCAAAAAAAGAGAAAAGGCCCAAATAAAAAAATAAAAAGTGAGAGAAAAAGAGAGAAGGGGCAATGCTACTATCCTTTTACCACACATGTGCTTCACAGTAGCACCATGATCTTCATGATAGAGAGTCTCCTATGTTGTCACTTTCATATACTAGTGGGAATCTTTCATTATAGAACTTGGCTTGTATATTCCAATGATGGGCTTCCTCAAAATGCCCTAGGTCTTCGTGAGCAAGCAAGTTGGATGCACACCCACTGAGTTTCTTTTTTGAGCTTTCATTCACTTATAGCTCTAGTGCATCCGTTGCATGGCAATCCCAACTTACTCACATTGATATCTATTGATGGGCATCTCCATAGCCCGTTGATATGCCTAGTTGATGTGAGACTATCTTCTCCTTTTTGTCTTCTCCACAACCACCATTCTATTCCACCTATAGTGCTATGTCCATGGCTCACGCTCATGTATTGCGTGAAAGTTGAAAAAGTTTAAGAACATCAAAAGTATGAAACAATTGCTTGGCTTTTCATCTGGGTTGTGCATGATTTAAATATTTTGTGTGATGAAGATAGAGCATAGCCACACTATATGATTTTGTAGGGATAGCTTTCTTTGGCCATGTTATTTTGAGAAGACATGATTACTTTGTTAGTATGCTTGAAGTATTATTATTTTTATGTCAATATTAAACTTCTGTCTTGAATCTTATGGATCTAAATATTCTTGCCACAATAAAGAGAATTACATGGATAAATATGTTAGGTAGAATTCCACATCAAAAATTCTGTTTTTATCATTTACCTACTCGAGGATGAGCAGGAATTAAGCTTGGGGATGCTGATACGTATCCAACGTATCTATAATTTTTGATTATTCCATGCTATTATATTATCTGTTTTGGATGTTTATGGGCTTTATTATACACTTTTATATTATTTTTGGGACTAATCTATTAACCAGAGGCCTAGCCCAAATTGATGTTTTCTTGCCTATTTCAGTGTTTCGAAGAAAAGGAATATCAAACGGAGTCCAAACGGAATGAAACCTTTGGGAGAGTTATTTTTGGAATGGAAGCAATCCAGGAGACTTGGAGTAGACGTCAGGGAAGCTTCAAGGTGGCCACGAGGTAGGAAGGCGCGCCTACCCCCTGGGCGCACCCCCACCCTCATGGGCCCCTCGTGGCTCCCCTGACCGACTTCTTTCGCCTATATATATATACCCTAAAAACATCGGGGAACAGAATAGATCGGGAGTTCCGCCACCAGAAGCCTCCGTAGCCACCGAAAACCAATCTAGACCCGTTCCGGCACCCTACCGGAGGGGGGAATCCCTCTCCGGTGGCCATCTTCATCATCCCGGCGCTATCCATGACGAGGAGGGAGTAGTTCACCCTCGGGGCTGAGGGTATGTACCAGTAGCTATGTGTTTGATCTCTCTCTCTCTCTCTCTCGTGTTCTTGAGGTGATACGATCTTGATGTATCGCGATCTTTGCTATTATAGTTGGATTGTATGATGTTGCTCCCCCTCTACTCTCTTGTAATGGATTGCGTTTTCCCTGTGAAGTTATCTTATTGGATTGAGTCTTTAAGGATTTGAGAACACTTGATGCATGTCTTGCATGTTCTTATCTGTGGTGACAATGGGATATCACGTGATCCACTTGATGTATGTTTTGGTGATCAACTTGCAAGTTCCGTGACCTCGTGAACTTATGCATAGAGGTTGACACACGTTTTCGTCTTGACTCTCCGGTAGAAACATTGGGGCACTCTTTGAAGTTCTTTGTGTTGGTTGAATAGATGAATCTGAGATTGTGTGATGCATATCGTATATTCATGCCCACGGATACTTGAGGTGACATTGGAGTATCTAGTGACACTAGGGTTTTGGTTGATTTGTGTCTTAATATGTTATTCTAGTACGAACTCTATGATAGATTGAACGGAAAGAATAGCTTCATGTTATTTTACTACGGACTCTTGAATAGATCGATCAGAAAGGATAACTTTGAGGTGGTTTCGTACCCTACCATAATCTCTTCGTTTGTTCTTAGTGACTTTGTAGTGACTCTTTGTTGCATGTTGAGGGACAGTTATATGATCCAATTATGTTATTATTGTTGAGAGAACTTGCACTAGTGAAAGTATGAACCCTAGGCCTTGTTTCAACTCATTGCAATACCATTTGTGCTCACTTTTATCATTAGTTACCTTGCTGTTTTTATATTTTCAGATTACAAAAACCATTATCTACTATCCATATTGCACTTGTATCAGCATCTCTTCGCCGAACTAGTGCACTATACAATTTACCATTGTATTGGGCGTGTTGGGGACACAAGAGACTCTTTTTTATTTATTTGCAGGGTTGCTTGAGAGAGACCATCTTCATCCTACTCCTCCCACGGATTGATAAACCTTAGGTCATCCACTTGAGGGAAATTTGCTACTGTCCTACAAACCTCTGCACTTGGAGGCCCAACAACGTCTACAAGAAGAAGGTTGTGTAGTAGACATCAAGGACGTCTAACTTGTTTTTGCACGGCATGTTGTGATGTGATATGGTCAAGACATGATGCTAAATTTTATTGTATGAGATGATCATGTTTTGTAACACAGTTATCGGCAACTGGCAGGAGCCATATGGTTGTCGCTTTATTGTATGAAATGCAATCACCATGTAATTGCTTTACTTTATCACTAAGCGGTAGCGATGGTCGTAGAAGCAATAGTTGGCGAAACGACAATGATGCTTCGATGGAGATCAAGGTGTCAAGCCGGTGACGATGGTCATCATGATGGTGCTTTGGAGATGGAGATCAAAGGCACAAGATGATGATGGCCATATCATATCACTTATATTGATTGCATGTTATTTTTATCCTTTATGCATCTTATTTTGCTTAGTCCGACGGTAGCATTATAAGATGATCTCTCACTAAATTTCAAGGTAAAAGTGTTCTCCCTGAGTATGCACCATTGCTATAGTTTGTCGTGCCGAGACACCACGTGATGATCGGGTGTGATAAGCTCTACGTTCACATACAACGGGTGCAAGCCAGTTTTGCACATGCGTAATACTTGGGTTAAACTTGATGAGCCTAACATATGCAGATATGGCCTCGAAACTCTGAGACCGAAAGGTCGAGAGTGAATCATATAGTAGATATGATCAACATAGTGATGTTCACCATTGAAAACTACTCCATCTCACGTGATGATCGGACATGGTTTAGTTGATATGGACCACGTGATCACTTAGATGATTAGAGAGATGTCTATCTAAGTGGGAGTTCTTAAGTAATTTGATTAATTGAACTTTAATTTATCATGAACTTAGTACCTGATAGTATTTTGCATGTCTATGTTGTTGTAGATAGATGGCCCGTGTTGTTGTTCCGTTGAATTTTAATGCATTCCTAGAGAAAGCTAAGTTGAAAGATGATGGTAGCAACTACATGGACTGGATCCGTAACTTGAGGATTATCCTCATTGCTGCACAGAAGAATTATGTCCTGGAAGCACCGCTAGGTGACAAACCCACTGCAGGAGAAACGCCAGATGTTGTGAACACCTGGCAGAGCAAAGCTGATGACTACTCGATAGTTCAGTGTGCCATGCTTTACGGCTTAGAAGCGGGACTTCAACGATGTTTTGAACGTCATGGAGCATATGAGATGTTCCAGGAGTTGAATTTAATATTTCAAGCAAATGCCCGGATTGAGAGATATGAAGTCTCCAATAAATTCTACAGCTGCAAGATGGAGGAGAATAGTTCTGTCAGTGAACATATACTCAGAATGTCTGGGTACAACAACCACTTGACTCAACTGGGAGTTAATCTTCCTGATGATAGTGTCATTGACAGAGTTCTTCAATCACTACTACAAGAGCTTCGTGATGAACTATAATATGCAAGGGATGGATAAGATGATTCCTGAGATCTTGGCAATGCTAAAGGCTGCGGAGGTAGAAATCAAGAAGGAGCATCAAGTGTTGATGGTCAACAAGACCACCAGTTTCAAGAAAAAGGGTAAAGGGAGGAAGGGTAACTTCAAGAAGAACAGCAAGCCAGTTGCTGCTCAAGTGAAGAAGCCCAAGTCTGGACCTAAGCCTGAGACTGAGTGCTTCTACTGCAAAGGAACTGGTCACTGGATGCGGAACTGCCCCAAGTATTTGGCGGAGAAGAAGGATGGCAAAGTGAAAGGTATATTTGATATACATGTTATTGATGTGTACCTTACTAATGCTCGCAGTAGTGCCTGGGTATTTGATACTGGTTCAGTTGGTAACATTTGCAACTCGAAACAGGGGCTACAGATTAAGCAAAGATTGGCTAAGGATGAGGTGACGATGCACGTGGGAAATGGTTTCAAAGTCGATGTGATCGCCGTCGGCACGCTACCTTACATCTACCTTCAGGGTTAGTTTTAGACCTAAATAATTGTTATTTGGTGCCAGCGTTGAGCATGAACATTATATCTGGATCTTGTTCGATGCGAGACAGTTATTCATTTAAATCAGAGAATAATGGTTGTTCTATTTATATGAGTAATATCTTTTATGGTCATGCACCCTTGATGAGTGGTCTTTTTTTACTAAATCTTGATAGTAATGATACACATGTTCATAGTATTGAAGCCAAAAGATGTAGAGCTGATAATGATAGTGCAACTTATTTGTGGCACTGCCGTTCAGGTCATATTGGTGTAAAGCGCATGAAGAAACTCCATTTTGATTGACTTCTGTAATCACTTGATTATGAATCACTTGGTACTTACGAACCATGTCTCATGGGCAAGATGCCTAAAACTCTGTTCTTCGGAACAATGGAGCGAGCAACAGAGTTATTGGAAATCATACATACTGTTGTATGTGGTCCAATGAACATTGAAGCTCACGGTGAATATCATTATTCTCTCATCTTCACAGATGATTTGAGAAGATATGGGTATATCTACTTAATGAAACATAAGTCTGAAACATTTGAAAAGTTCAAAGAATTTCAAAGTGAAGTGGAAAATCATCGTAACAAGAAAATCAACTTTCTACGATCTGATCGTGGAGGTGAATATTTGAGTTATGAGTTTGGACTTCATTTGACACAATGCGGAATAGTTTCGCAACTCACGCCACCTGGAACACTACAACGTAATGGTGTGTCTGAACGTCGTAACCGCACTTTATTAGATATGGTGCGATCTATGATGTCTCTCACTGATTTACCGCTATTGTTTTGGGGTTATGCTTTAGAGACGACTGCTTTGACGTTAAATCGGGCACCATCTAAATCCATTGAGACGACACCTTATGAAATGGTTTGGCAAGAAACCCAAGTTGTCGTTTCTTAAAGTTTGGGGCTGCGATGCTTATGTGAAAAAGCTTCAACCTGATAAGCTCGAACCCAAATCAGAGAAATGTGTCTTCATAGGATACCAAAGGAGACTGTTGGGTACACCTTCTATCACAGAACCGAAGGCAAGATATTCGTTGCTAAGAATGGATCCTTTCTAGAGAAGGAGTTTCTCTCGAAAGAAGTGAGTGGGAGGAAAGTAGAACTTGACGAGGTAATTGTACCTTCTCCCTTATTGGAAAGTAGTTCATCACTCAAATCAGTTCCAGTGATTCCTACACCAGTAAGTGAGGAAGCTAATGATAATGATCATGAAACTTCTGATCAAGTTACTACCGAACCTCCTAGGTCAACCAGAGTAAGATCCGCACCGGAGTGGTACGGTAATCCTATTCTGGAAGTCATGTTACTTGACCATGACAAACCTACGAACTATGAGGAAGCGATGATGAGCCCAGATTCCGCAAAATGGCTTGAGGCCATGAAATCTGAGCTGGGATCCATGTATGAGAACAAAGTATGGACTTTGGTTGACTTGCCCGATGATCGGCATGCCATAGAGAATAAATGGATCTTCAAGAAGAAGACTGACGCTGACGGTAATGTTACTGTCTACAAAGCTCGACTTGTTGCTAAAGGTTTTTCGACAAGTTCAAGGAGTTGACTACAATGAGACCTTCTCACCCGTAGCGATGCTTAAGTCCGCCCGAATCATGTTAGCAATTGCCGCATTTTATGATTATGAAATTTGGCAAATGGATGTCAAAACTGCATTCCTTAATGGATATCTTAAAGAAGAGTTGTATATGATGCAACTAGAAGGTTTTGTCGATCCAAAAGGTGCTAACAAAGTGTGCAAGCTCTAGCGATCCATTTATGGACTGGTGCAAGCCTCTCGGAGTTGGAATATACGCTTTGATAGTGTGATAAAAGCATATGGTTTTATACAGACTTTTGGAGAAGCCCGTATTTACAAGAAAGTGAGTGGGAGCTTTGTAGCATTTCTGATATTATATGTGGATGACATATTGTTGATCGGAAATGACACTGAATTTCTGAATAGCATAAAAGGATACTTGAATAAGAATTTTTCAATGAAAGACCTCGGTGAAGCTGCTTATATATTGGGCATCAAGATCTATAGAGATAGATCGAGACGCTTAATTGGACTTTCACAAAGCACATACCTTGATAAAGTTTTGAAGAAGTTCAAAATGGATCAGGCAAAGAAAGGGTTCTTGCCTGTGTTACAAGGTATGAAGTTGAGTCAGACTCAATGCCCGACCACTGCAGAAGATAGAGATAAAATGAAAGGTGTTCCCTATGCTTCAGCCATAGGCTCTATCATGTATGCAATGTTGTGTACCAGACCTGATGTGTGCCTTGCTATCAGTTTAGCAGGGAGGTACCAAAGTAATCTAGGAGTGGATCACTGGACAACGGTCAAGAACATCCTGAAATACCTGAAAAGGACTAAGGATATGTTTCTCGTATATGGGGTGACAAAGAGCTTGTCGTAAACGGTTACGTCGATGCAAGCTTTGACACTGATCCGGATGACTCTAAGTCACAAACCGGATACACGTTTTTATTAAATGGTGGAGCTGTCAGTTCGTGCAGTTCCAAGCAGAGCGTCGTGGCGGGATCTACGTATGAAGCGGAATACATAGCTGCTTCGGAAGCAGCAAATGAAGGAGACTAGATGAAGGAGTTCATATCCGATCTAGGTGTCATACCTAGTGCATCGGGTCCAATGAAAATCTTTTATGACAATGCTGGTGCAATTGCCTTGGCAAAGGAATCCAGATTTCACAAGAGAACCAAGCACATCAAGAGACGCTTCAATTCCATCCGCGATCAAGTCAAGGAGGGAGACATAGAGATTTGCAAGATACATACGGATCTGAATGTTGCAAACCTGTTGACTAAGCCTCTCTCACGAGCAAAACATGATCAGCACCAAGACTCCATGGGAGTTAGAATCTTTACAATGTAATCTAGATTATTGACTCTAGTGCAAGTGGGAGACTGAAGGAAATATGCCCTAGAGGCAATAATAATTTGTTATTTATATTTCCTTATATCATGATAAATGTTTATTAGTCATGCTAGAATTGTATTAACCGGACTTAGTACATGTGTGAATACATAGACAAATAGAGTGTCACTAGTTTGCCTCTACTTGACTAGCTTATTGAATCAATGATGGTTATGTTTCCTAACCATAGACATGAGTTGTCATTTGATTAACGGGATCACATTATTAGAGAATGATGTGATTGACTTGACCCATCCGTTAGCTTTGCACGATGATCGTTTAGTTTGTTGCTATTGCTTTCTCCATAACTTATACATGTTCCTATGACTATGAGATCATGCAACTCCCGAATACCGGAGGAACACTTTGTGTGCTACCAAACATCACAACATAACTGGGTGATTATAAAGGTGCTCTACAGGTGTCTCTGATGGTGTTTGTTGAGTTGGCATAGATCGAGATTAGGATTTGTCACTCCGATTATTGGAGAGGTATCTCTGGGCCCTCTTGGTAATGTACATCACTATAAGCCTTGCAAGTAATGTTGCTAATGAGTTAGTTACAGGATGTAGCATTACGGAACAAGTAAAGAGACTTGCCAGTAACGAGATTGAACTAGGTATTGAGATACCGATGATCAAATCTCGGGCAAGCAACATACCGATGACAAAGGGAACAATGTATATCGTTATGCGGTTTGACCGATAAAGATCTTCGTAGAATATGTAGGAACCACTATGAGCATCCAGGTTCCGCTATTGGTTATTGATTGGAGACGTGTCTCGGTCATGTCTACATAGTTCTCGAACCCGTAGGGTCCGCACGCTTAAAGTTCGGTGATGATCGGTATTATGAGTTTATGTGTTTTGATGTACCGAAGGTAGTTCGGAGTCCCGGATATGATCACGAACATGACGAGGAGTCTCAAAGTGGTCGAGACATAAATATCGATATATTGGACGACTATATTTGGACATCGGAATGGTTCCAGGTGAGATCGGGCATTTACCGATGTACCGGGAGGTTACCGGAACCCCTCGGGAGGTATATGGGCCTTATTGGGCCATAGTGGGAGAGAGGAGAAGGGAGAAAAGGAGGGGGCGCCCCCCAATCCCAATCCGAATTGGAAGGGGGGCCGGCCCCCCTTTCCTTCCTCCTTCCTCCCCCTTCCTTCTCTCGTAATCCAACTAGGGAAGGGGGAATCCTACTCCCGGTGGTAGTAGGACTCCCGTTGGGTGCGCCTAGGAGGCCGCCCCCTCCCCCTCCTCCACTCCTTTATATACGGGGGAGGGGGCACCCCATAGACACACAAGTTGATCATTGGTCTTTTAGCCGTGTGCGGTGCCCCCCTCCACCATAATCCACCTCGGTCATATCGTCGTAGTGCTTAGGCGAAGCCCTGCGCCGGTAGCTTCATCATCACCGTCATCACGCCGTCGTGTTGACGAAGCTCTTCCCCGACACTCTACTGGATCATGGGTTCGTGGGACATCACCAAGCCGAACATGTGCAGATCGCGGAGGTGCCGTATCTTTGGTACTTGGATCGGTCGATCGTGAAGACGTACGACTACATCAACCGCATTGTCATAACGCTTCCGCTTACGGTCTACGAGGGTACATGGATAATACTCTCCCCTCTCGTTGCTATGCATCATCATGATCTTGCGTGTGCGTATGAATTTTTTTGAAATTACTGCGTTCCCCAACAAAGACGGCACCTCAGTTGGATCTGGCAAAAACAATGAGTGAGACAATACTTCAAAAAGTACTAACGAGAATCAAATAACATATATCATTAAGCGAAGCAGTACATGGCATATGACGCCCTAGCAATTCTAGCTATCATGGCATGGCAAACATTATCTAGCAAAAATAATGAAGATAAAGCATACAAATATAAATGAATAATGCTTGAAGTTTTTCTTGTGATCATTACAAGATCGTGACAATATTCTCATGGTCTTCGAGGTCAACTTTGACATAGGCTTCCATGGCTCACACCTGTATTTCTCAACATACATCACCGATGGTCCAAATATCATCTCAGTGCAACATATACACTTCTCAACATCAAAAATCATCATTGTTTCATCTACTCAACAATATTTTTCTAGATTTAATCCCTTGCTCTTTTATTTTGATTTAAACCTCCAAGTTCGACAAGAACCAAATAGTGTGACTTATACCAACTCGTCCATGACCATAGAGGCAGCTACTAATACGTCTCCAACGTATCTACCTGTGACGCCTAGATAATTAAGCTACAACACCCCCCTGCTAATGATGCCACATCACTTCGATTACTGTTGCTTATCTCACGTTAGTTCGAAACCGATTCAAATTCAAATTCAAAATCAAGCAAACAGTAAAAGTCTTCAAATATTAAAACTCAAATGTTCGGAGTGAACCAAATATTGCGTAAGTAATTATGGTGGAGAAACCACAGCTTTATAAAATATTTAAATACTATTAGATGAATAAAATAGTAATGAAAACTATTATTTAGTTACTTTTAAATATTAATTAATTAAGAAACTAATTTAGTTTGGGTAACAAGTTAATGTGGAAGTGACATATTTGGTAACATAAATTAGGTGCCATTTTGGTACTTTGCTAAAACAAAAATAAAAAGGAATTAAAAACAGTAAAGAAAAGAATAAATAAAAAGAAAGGCAATTAAAAACATAAAAGCACCCCCACTGTTTCCCCTGGGTGGCGGCCCACCAAGCCGGCCCCCGCCGCCGTGGGGATAAGAACGAGTTCCCCATCTCCTCGTCAGCACCCGAGATATTTTCCCTCCCCTTGCTCGTTCCCCTCTCCCTCGTATGCTCGCACGAACGCCACCATCGTCCTGTCGCCGTCGCCGGCGTGGCCACCGGCCTCCCCGTGCTGTCATCGGAAGTCCAGGAGGCGCACCAGCGTCGCCTTCGTCTTCTACGTCGCCGGATTGGAACCGGGGGGCCAACTCGACGACGCCCGCACCGAACCCCCCCCCCCCCCCCCCCCCCCCCCTCCGCCTCGGCCGCCACCACTAACTCGCCGCTCGCGCAACCTCCGGCGCCGCCTCGACCACCCCGAGCTTCCTCGACCGTGCCCACGAGCTCTCTGTGAGCTCCTACCCCAAATCCCCCTCTCCCCTGCGTTGATACGTGCTTGTAGTCGCTATCCCCGCGAGCTCCATCGCCATGGCTGTGCCGGAGTTCTACATCCGCGCGCCGTACTGCCGTCGCACGCTCGTCCGCCCTAGCAGTGCGCACGCATGCTCACATCCGCGTGCGCCCGCTCGCTCATGGCGCTACCCCGTCGCGTCCAACATGCGGCCGCGCTCCCCATTGCTGGCCGCCGAGTCCAGCCCGTGGCCGCTCACACCGGCTGCCGTCGGCGGCCGCCGCTGCCCTGCCCGCAACTGCTTGCTGCATCTGTGCCCCGTTGCTACCCGCACCCACCTTTGCCCCGCTGCTTCCCCCGTGCGCTCTCCCGGCGCTCTCGCCTGTCGCCGCCGCCGTTTGCTTTTGCCGCTGCTCCTGCCCAACCCCGCACCCGTGCCAGCCCCTGCGCTGGCCACCGCTGCCCTGACCACCTCCACTCGCGCCCGACGTCGGCAACCGCCGCGCCTGCCCTGCTCCCCGTACCGGCCGCGGCCTTGCCTAGCGCCGCCCTTGGCCGTCGGCGCCCTGCTGTTGGCCTGGGCAAGCGCCCTGACGGGCTGGCACGCGTCACCCGGTTCCGCCCGAACCAGCGCGCCCGATCTAGTGCCCTATGGGCCCCACGCTCCTGTTTTATAAAAAAGGGATTTAGAAATAAATTATCAAATAATAATTAATTAGCTAAATGATTAATTAACCTAATTAATTCTGTTAGTTAACTAATTAAACCTAATTAACCTGCTAATGAAACTAACTACTGTTAATTAGGATAACAGTCAATGTCGAATGGGCCCCACGCGTCAGTGGACCCAGTCAATGGTCAATGTTGACCGCTGACATCATACTAACGTCATGCTGATGCAGTATACATATTTTGATTTAAATTAATTCTGTTACTCCCAGAAAATGTTTAAAATCTTTAGAAAATCATAGAAAATAATCCGTAGCTCGGATGAAATTACTTTGTACATGAAAGTTGCTCAGAATGACGAGACGAATCCAAATACTCAATCCGTTCATCCGCCGCACGTCCCTAGCATAGCGAACATGCAACAATCCACCTCCGTTTCATCTGCCTAAAAACGTCAAACATCGGGAATACTTTCCCGGATGTTTTCCCCTTCGTCGGTATCACCTATCCCTACGTTAGGTCACCCCTAACACCGCGTGTTACCATGCTATGCTTTGTGTTGCTTTGTTTGCTCTATTATTTATTTGTGTTCCCCTTCCGTTACTTCTTTCTGGTAGACCTCAAGACTGCCGCCGATACCCCAGTGATTGACTACATCGACGACGATCCCTCCTTCCTGCGAGAGCAACCAGGCAAGCCCCCCCTCGATCAACCCGATATCGCCTATTCTTCTCTCTACTACTTGCATTAGAGTAGTGTAGCATGTTACTACTTTCGGTTAATCCTATTCTGATGCATAGCCTGTCATTGTTGCTATAGTTGTTACCCTTACCCGCAATCCTAAATGCTTAGTATAGGATGCTAGTTTTCCATCAGTGGCCCTTCATTCTTGTCCACCTGCCACTCTATACTATTGGGTCGTGATCACTTGGGAGGTGATCACAGGTATATATACTATACATATTACACATGATACATGTTGTGACTAAAGTCGGGTCGGCTCGTTGAGTACCCGCAAGTGATTCGGATATGGGGGCTGAAGGTGCAGGTGGTTCCATCTAGGTAGTGGTGGGCCTGGGTTCCCGACAGCCCCCGACTGTTACTTTGTGGCGGAGCGACAGGGCAGGTGGAGACCACCTAGGTGAGAGGTGGGCCTGGCCCTGGTCGGTGTTTGCAGATACTTCAATTAACATGCTTACCAAGATCTTGGTATTTGATCTGAGTCTGGCCACTGGCCTGTACGCACTGACCAACTATGCGGAAACAGTTATGGGCACTCGACGTCGTAGTATCAGCTGAAGCCTTCTTGACGTCAGCGACTGAGCGGCGCGCGCCGGATTGGATTGGAACGCCTGCTCTTGTATTAGGGAGGCTAGGTCTGTTTCTGGCCATGATCGCAACATGCAGGTGGGCAATGGGCGATGGGCCCAGACCCCTGTGCCATAGGATTTAGACCGGCGTGCTAACCTCTCTGTTGTGCCTAGGTAGGGCTGCGACGTGTTGATCTTCCGAGGCCGGGCATGTGTCGGTGGGAACGACACGTATGGGATCACAAGAATCCCTACTACGGTTAGCGGGGCGCGGGGTCGTGGGAAGAGCGGATCTAACAGGTAGCACACAGTTCATTTATCCAGGTTCGGGCCGCGAGGATGCGTAAAACCCTACTCCTGCTTTGGTGGATTGTATATCTGTGTTCTTGAGCTAGCTATGGGGCGTGAGGAGCTCCAAAGAGCCGAATCCTTCTCCTGGTCGCCTCGGGCCTCCTTTTATAGGAAAAGGGGTTGCCACAGTGGCACACAGGAGGTGGAAAGGGTACAGTGATGCGAGGTTATCCCTTGCATTACATGACAAGGCGCATTTAATGCGTCTTGCTTAGGTGTCCTTGCTTTATCGGGGATGGGGGAGAGACCTGTCTCGTCCGTCGCCGCTCCTTCTTGTGTCGACACGCGCCCTGGCCAGCGATGCTTGAGATGCCACGTAGGTAGGCAGGCAGCTGAGGTGGCATAGTGGTGGGTCTTCACGAAGATCTGCATGCCGCCACGCAGGTGCCTGCCCAGCTGGTTGGGTCGGCAGCTGCATGCATGCGGTGGTGGAGGTTTAGTTAGCGTGGGCCTGATGGTGGCCCTGCGGGTTTCCTCGGCAAGGGCCTTGCCGGGGCCCCGGCAAGGGTCTTGCCGAGGCACCTGCTGTCATCCCCGGCAATGTGCTTGCCGGGGGCCTTGTGGTCTTCCTCGGCTGGGATCCTGCCAAGGGTTGTCGTCTCCTTAGTGCGTATCTGATCTTGAATGTCTTCACGAAGATCTGCATGCCGCCACAGGGATGTCTCCCGAATCCTTGCCCTTTGGGGGCACTGGACTCAAGGGTGACTCGCTCCGTAGGCGCGGGATGAGTCGCCGCGGCAAGGGTCTTGCCGGGGCTGCTAGAATTGTCTCCCGGCAAGGATCTTGCCGGGGGAGTCCGCTTCGTCCCCTTTGCTCTTCGTGGTCTTGGCCTTGGCGTCGTTCTAGTTCTCTTGAGCTTCGGTCTTACCCTGGCTCACCTCCCTTGCCTTGCTTGGTGTGGTGGTGCCCGTGGCTCAGACTGCCCGTGCACGGTTATAGGGGTACAAAAAGTGTACCCTCTTTTTGTATACCGACAGGAGCCCCCGGGCCTGGGCCACACATAAGCGCAACGCGTTGTTGGGCTAGACCCAAAAAACAGTGCGCGGGCAGGCGGGGCGGTTTTTACCGTGGTAAGGTTCTTCGCGCGCTGCGCTTCCCACAACTCCCGCGCGTGGCGCGGCGTGGGGAGGCGCGTGTGACATGGGCGGCATGCGTGGGGTTGGTTCCCGCAGGCATGCGTCATGTCGTAGTAAAGGGGGCTGTTTGCGCCTTCCCCATAAACGGAGGGAGGCGTGGAGGCGCGGCCCATTTACTGAATGGGACCAAGGTGCGGTCCTCGAGGCGTCCACTCCCCACAATCATGGGGTGGGGAGAGGTCGCCTCACCCGTCCCCTCGGTTCTGCACGTCCGCCACGTGTCTCCCATGCGCTTGGGGTGGCAAACGGTGGAGGCAGGAAACCGGGCCGTCGCTGGTTGGGGCAGTGGGTCGGCCCTGGCTCCCTGCGCCTCCCATGTCTTGATTGGCCGAGCGGGGCAGCCAAGCCCCAACCCTGATCCTTTATAAAGGGCGGGAGGGGGATGGCGTCCCGCATTCTTTCATCTTCTTCTTCCTTCAGCTTCTGCTCCTCCCTTCCATCCATCATGGAGAGAGGGAACCCCGGTCCTTCAACAGTGGCGGCGAGGGTCGCCGCTCGACAGCGCGTCCCTCCTTCTCCTGCGCCTGCGGTGGCAGAGCCAGCCATGAAAGGAAGGGGGAGGGGCGAGGCCGGGGCGCTCGGGGAAGAGGAGGACGGGGCGGCGCGCCGGCCTCGCCTCCGCCAGCAGCTCCTCCCCCAATGGAGGGCCATGTTGGGGATGACCCTTGTGAGTTCTTCGTCAGGCTGCGCCGGCTGCCGCGCCGTCGCCTTCGTCGCCCGACTCCATTTGCGCGGGAGATGGAGCTGGATCCGCCGGAGACGTTGCGGCTGCACATGAGGGGCTGCGGGATGAGTGGCATGCGGGTCCGCGTTGATTTCCCCGCCCCTCACGTGATGTATCTTTGTCGGGGATGGAAGACGTTTGGTCACATCCACCGCTTGACGGAGGGGCTCACTCTCCATTTTAAGCTGATGGAGGGTGGCCTTCTCTCCGTCAAGGTCTTCGGGTGCTTTGGGACCCGTGCAAGGTGCTGTGTGGAGAGCTCTTCTGATAGTGAAGACTCCTCCTCGGGCGGGAGTGACGAGGAGGACAGCGATAGCGACGACGAGGGTAGTAGGCGGCAGGATGACGGGTCCGATTAGGTGTCGGGTGCTGCTCCGTGCGGCACCGGCGACCCCATCATCCGCGTCGCCGGCTCCCTGAACTTCTCGGGGTCGTCTCCTTGGGCGGCTGGCATTGGGAGGCTGCGGAAGAGGAAGAGGGCGGGCGGCAAGGCCGTCAAGTCGGAGTACGCGGGCACCGACGCCTTCGACGCGTGCTGACGTCCTGCCGCCTCGTCTTCGAGCTCTGCTTCCGGCGCTGCCATCACCATCCAGCCTTTGGACGGCCACCAAGATGTTCTCTTGGTGTCTTCTGCCACCCGTAGCTCGCCTAGGCGCTCCTTCTGTCCCTTTCGCCTCCGTGACCTGCCTCCTAAGGAGAGGGACAAGGAAGGGATTACGGGCACCTCATCTCTTTTTAGTTTGTAAGCCTTCGGGCCTTTGTTGAATTTAAAACTTGTAATCCCATCATTCATGTTTTTCATTCCCTATGGACTGTACCTGAGTGGAATGTTTTTAATGAAAAAGGGATGCTTGCCGGGTCATTTTTTTGCGGGTGGAACCCACGACAAGGAGTAAATCCTTGATATCTTCAAGATAAACATTTCCTTGCCTGGCAACAGCCCTTGCCGTATCCCCACCTCGCTTGACCTTCCTCACGCCTTTGGCGGAGGCAGGGATGAGGCGGGTTCAGGCTCCTTGTTTCATACTTTCGTTGCCGCGACTACGACCAAACTTGGCCCCAGGAACGAGCCCTAGGGCCTAGAGTTATGGGAGCACGGTAGCTTAGGGGAAAACGAGGTTTCACATACCTCAGTCCATAATGGAATGCATGATAAGAGATGAAGAACTTATCTGAAGCTGTAGTCCCCGGCAACCCTGGTTCGCAGTGGGTGAATCTTTGCTCTTGCAGCCCCCGGCAATACTGGCTTGCCGGGGGGCTAGATGCTGGTCTGTTCCTCTTTTTTTCCCAAGTGGTTCAACACGGATATCCGTGTGTCCTGTGAACCAAAGAAGACAAAAAAAGACAAAGAGACGCATACTCGACCTCTAAGCTAGGAGTTAGTCGCCGCTAAGCACTATCAACCCTAAGCAAGGACGAGACTTGACCTAGCATGCATGCTATAACTTAGGGCGCCAGCGCTTCATTTACTTATGCTCAGGGTATGCGCCTGGCTTTGTACAAAGGGTTACATGCGTCATCGGCAAGGCTCGTACAAAAGGTGGCTTGCCGGGGGGCCCGGAAAGCCGCGCCTCACGGGTAAAACTTGCGAAGATGCTCAATGTTCCAGGAGTTACTCACCGGAACAACATCTTCGGTCTCCAGGCGGACTGCGCCGGGCCTGGTGACTCATATTACCCGATAAGGGCCTTCCCACTTCGGTGTCAACTTGTTGGAATTCTTGGCCGATTGAACACGCCGAAGAACAAGGTCGCCTTCCTCAAAGCTTCGGGCATGAACCTTGCGGCTATGGTAGTGGCACAAGGCTTGCTGGTAGCGCGCTGCTCTCACAGCTGCCCAAAGACGATCTTCCTCAAGGAGCGTTGCGTCATATTGCCGCAATTGCTCTTGCTCAAGCTCGTTATAAGCGAGTACTCGAGGTGACCCGTATATGAGTTCCGTGGGGAGAACTGCTTCTACCCCATATACCAGGGCAAAGGGTGTCTGGCCGGTGGCTCGATTTGGTGTTGTTCTGATTGACCAAAGAACTGCCGGCAATTCATCAATCCAGCGCCTTCCACTCTTGCGCAGCCTGTCAAAGGTCTTTGTCCTTAAGCCTCGCAGCACTTCAGCATTTGCCCTCTCAGCTTGACCATTGCTTCGTGGGTGACCAACGGAAGCGAAACAGACTTTGCTGCCGAGGTCTTGGGTATATTGCATGAAGGTGCGGCTTGTGAACTGTGTACCGTTGTCGGTGATGACCCTGTTGGGTACACCAAAATGGCACACTAGTCCCTTGAAGAATTTGACGGCTGACTGAGCTGTGACCTTCCTCACTGCTTCCACCCCAAGCCACTTTGTGAACTTGTCGATTGCGACGTACAAGTACTCAAAGCCCCCGGTAGCGCGGGGGAAAGGGCCCAGTATGTCGAGCCCCCAGACCGAGAAGGGCCAGGAGAGAGGAATGGTTTGAAGGGCTTGAGCGGGCTGATGAAGCTTCTTTGAATGGAATTGACACGCTTCACACCTGGTGACTAGTGTCGTCGCATCCTGAAGGGCGGTGGGCCAGAAGAAGCCTTGCCGAAACGCTTTGCCGGCAAGGGCCCTTGACCCGATGTGGGATCCACATATGCCTCCATGTATCTCCGCCAACAGCCCCAGTCCTTCCTCTCGAGGGATACACTTCAATTTCACGCCGTTCGGCCTCTTTCTGTACAGGACGTCATCGACGAACTGGTACATAGTAGAGCGACGGGCTACTTTTTCCGCTTCTTCCTGCTCCTTAGGAAGTTCCCCTGTTTGGAGGAATCGGGTGGTATGCTGTGCCCATGCTGGAGCCTGGGGCTCGACGGCGAGGACTAAAGGCGTTTCCTCCACTACAGGAGCGGCTGTCTCGACGGCAAGAGCTTGATGCTCCGCCGGAGCTAGCCGTCCCGTGGCGGGCTTAGTATCTCCGGCAACATCCTTGCCGGCGGCTCCGGGGAGCTCGGCGGGAAAGTACTTTCCGGGCCCTGATTTCCTCCTCTTGTTTTGCTCTGTTGATGGATCAACGGATGGCTGAGTTAGCTGAAGCACAAAGGTACCTGGTTCCACAGGTAGCTTGAGAGCACCGCGTTTTGACAGGTAATCAGCGATATCATTCTCCGCTCGGGGAACGTATTCTGCCTGTATACCATCAAAACGCTCTTCCAGCTTTCTCACTTCATTGACGTAGGCCTTCATCAATGGGCTCTGGTAATCCTTGTTGACTTGCTTGACGACAAGTTGTGAGTCGCCTCTGACGACACGTTTCTTGATTCTGAGGTCCACCACGATCCTAAGACCGACAAGCAGCCCTTCGTACTCAGCCGTATTGTTTGTTGACACCTCCCTGGGGAAGTGCATCTAGATCATGTACTTGAGGTGCTCTCCGGTGGGCGCGACAAGCAGTACGCCAGCCCCGACGCCCTGTAAGGAGAAAGCTCCATCAAAGTACATGATCCAGTCGCAACTTGCCTCCTTGCCGGGGAGAGCAGTCTCTTGGGCTTCTTCGTCAGGCGTCGCGGTCCATTCTGCAATGAACTCCGCCAGGACTCGGCTCTGAATCGTCGAGGTACTCTCAAACTTGAGGCCAAAGCTGGACAGTTCTAGTGCCCACTCTACGATCCTTCCCGTTGCGTCTGGATTGCACAATATCCGTTGCAGAGGGAGGCGAGTGACGACAGTGATTTCGTGCGCCTGGAAGTAGTGACGCAGCTTCCTCGAGGCCATAAGAAGGCCGAAGAGCAGTTTCTGCACACCGGAGTACCTTGATCTAGCCCCCTGCAGAAGGGAGCTAACAAAGTAGACCGGGTGCTGCATCATCTTCTTCCTTGGCGGCACTCCAACCGGCTGCGTCGTCTCGGCATCGGTGGCATCGGGCTCCATCGCTGCTATTACCTCATCATCAATTTCTCTCTGTGCCACTAGTGCGGCGCTGACCACCTGGTTCGTTGCCGCCAGGTACAGCAGCAACGGTTCCTGTGGCCTAGGCGCAACTAGTATTGGCGCGGAGGAGAGGCACCTCTTCAAATCTTGCAATGCTGCTTCGGCTTCTGGTGTCCACTCCATCGGGCCCGCCTTTTTCAAAATCTTGAAAAAGGGAAGGGCGCACTCGGCGGACTTGGAAATGAACCTGCTCATGGCGGCAACGCAACCAGCTAGCCGGCGCACATCCTTGACACGCTTGGGCGCTTCAATCCGCTCTATAGCTTTGATCTTGTCCGGATTGGCCTCTATCCCACGCTGTGACACGAAGAACCCGAGAAGCTTGCCAGACGGGACGCCGAAGACGCACTTCTCAGGGTTCAGCTTGAGATTGATCTTGCGTAGGTTTGCAAATGTTTCTTGTAAATCTGATATGAGGGTTGCCGTGTTCTTGGTTTTGACCACTATATCATCCATATAGGCTTCCATATTTCTATGGAGCTGGGGTTCAAAACCAATCTGGACCGCCCTTGCAAATGTTGAACCAGCACTTTCAACCCGAAAGGCATCCGTATAAAGCAATACGTACCACATGGGGTGATGAATGCCGTTTTCTCTTCATCTTTCCTTGTCATGAAGATCTGGTGGTAGCCGGAGTAGGCATCGAGGAATGACAACAGATCACACCCAGCTGTGGAGTCAACAATCTGGTCGATGCGCGGCAACGGGAAGGGGTCTTTGGGACAAGCCTTATTAATATCTGTGTAATCAATACACAGCCTCCACTTCCCATTTGCCTTGCGCACTACCACCGGATTGGCCAACCACGTTGTATGGAGCACTCCTCTTACCAAACCCGCTGCTTCCAGTTTCTGGATCTCCTCTGTGATGAACTCTTGTCGTTCCAAAGCTTGCTTTCTGACCTTCTGCCTGACGGGCCGCGCATGAGGACAGACAGCAAGGTGGTGCTCAATCACCTTCCTGGGAACGCCGCGAATGTCGGATGCTTGCCAGGCAAACACATCGACATTCGCCCGCAGGAAGGTGACGAGCGCGTCTTCCTATTTGTCGTCAAGGGTGGAGCTTATGGTAAAAGCTCCTCCCGTGCCGTCCTCCTTGACAGAAACCTTCTTGGTTCCCGGCGGTGTGGCCCTGGACTTCTTGTTTTTGTCGGCGGAGCTCTCTGGCACGTCCTCGACGGGAGCGCCACACTCCGAACAGGTGCGCTTGCCGGAGTGGGTGCCTGAGGTCTCACCGGTCTTCTTCTTTTGCCTTCCCGGGGCTCCAGTGGCAGGAGCAAGCGCCTTAGCAGTGGCGGCTGCTGCAACTGCTTGTTGGTAGAGTTGGTCAGCGCAAATTAGCGCGTCCTTCTTGTCGGAGGGGATGGTGATGATCGTCACAGGTCCTGGCATCTTCAGGGTGTTGTAGGCGTAATGTGACGCCGCCATGAACTTGGCCAGCGCTGGGCGGCCAAGGATCCCGTTGTAGGGCAAGGGGATCTTGGCAACATCGAACACGATCCTTTCTGTCCTGTAGTTCAGATCATTTCCAAAGGTCACGGGCAGCGTGACCTTCCCCTTTGGTTGACTTCTTCCCGGGTTGACTCCCTGAAACGTGCCCGTCTCTTCGAGGTCTCCGTCAGGAATCTGCAATTTCTTGATCACGGCAGGCGAGATTAAGTTCAGACCGGCCCCGCCATCGACTAGCATCTTTGTCACCTTGAGGTTGCGTATTGTTGGTGAAACCAACAACGGCAAGCACCCGACTGCAGTAGTGCGATCAGGGTGATCCTCAGTGTCAAAAATGATAGGTGTGCTGGACCACTTCAGCGGCCTTTGGGCATCAAACGACGGTTCCGCCGCTATAATCTCACATGCCCACTGTTTAAGCTGGCGGTGAGAGGTATGCAGCGAGGCGCCGCCATCGACGCACATGGCCTCTGTAGCTTTCTGAAATCCTTGGTCACCAGACTCATCGTCCTCTTCGTGATCATCGTCTTCTAGCTTTTTGTCATGGCCCCGGGCGGGCCTCTCCCGCTGTTTATCTTTGCCGCGATGGCCCGCCTGGCCGTCACGCTTCTTGCTGGACCCCTCAGCACCGTCCTGGCCTTTCTCCTTGTCCCGCCTCTCATATTCAGCCCTCTGCTTCTCAGCAAGGAGCTCAACCTGTCGGCAGTTCTGGAGATCATGGCCTTTGGTGCGATGGATCTTGCAGTATTGCTTGTCGGAGTTTCCTGGCTTCTCGGCAGCCGCCAAGGCCCGGCAGGCGACACATCTGGCAATTTCCTTGCCGGGGTCATCTTTCTTGGTTTTCTTGGCGGAGCCGGAGTCGCCAGATCCCTCGACGGCAAGCACAGCTTTACCTTTGCGCTTCCTGTTGTGGCACCGGCCTTTCTTCGCCGGGGCTGCAGTATCCTCATCTGAGGAGTCGGTTTCCACGCCGGCATCTTCACCGGGGTACTTCCTTCCCTCTTCAGCTCGGGCACATTTGTCAGCAAGAACATAGAGTTCTGCCACATCTCTCACCTTGTTCATTGCCAGTTCTTCGCGCATCTTGCGGTTACGCACGTTCTGATGGAACGTGTTGATGATGGCGGCAGGGTGAACATCAGGGATATTGTACTGCACCCGGCTGAACCTCTGTATATACTTGCGCAGACTGTCGCCTCCCTTCTGGGGAATGACATGCAGGTCGCTTGCTTGGCCATGGGCTTGGTGACCCCCAGTAAAGGCGCCCACAAACTCATGGCACAAATCCGACCAGGAGGAAATAGAGTCTACCGGCAAGTGCATCAACCACGACATGGTGTTGGGTTTAAGAGCCAATGGAAAGTAATTCGCAAGCACCTTATCGTCGCGGGCTCCGGCGGCTTGCATCGCGATGGTGTAGATGCTGAGGAACTCAGAAGGGTGAGTCTTGCCGCTGTACTTTTCGCCAACGTCAGGTTTGAAGGTGCGGTGAGTGGGCCACTGGAACTGCCGCAGCTCACGGGTAAAAGCCAGACAGCCTATCTCGTAAGGTAGGCCTCCAGGGCTCTCCGGGGCCGGGTGGTTCACAGCAGGCCCTGCTCGCCTATCTGACTGGTGGCGCGCTCCGCGCCGGCGCTCGATAGTGGTTCGAGCGTCTTCACGGGCTCGTTCCCGAAGAACTTGGCGCTGGTCACAGTGGGTCCGCGGGTCAGACGATGCTATGGAGATGGCGTCGCCTGCAATGTCACGACGAGCCAGCGTCCGCGGGACCGGATGGGGAAGAGGTGAATGCACCATGGTCGCGGCGCCATTGGCTTTTCCGCCACTGGTCCGCGGGACTCCATCGGAGCGTCGACCTGGGGGCCCCACCGGACTTGGTTCATCTTTGTTGGCCACCGCAACAAGGCTTTAGATAGTGGCTCTCCACTCATCGAGTTTCCCCGTAGTGGGAGGAAAGTCGAGGAGCAACTGCGTGCGCGCCAAGGCCTCTGCTAGCGTCAGTGGCAGCGAAACCTACACGGATCGCGATGCGCTTCGACTTCTGACCATGTCAGAAGGAGCTCTATCATGACCCCGCGGTCGCATGCCGTTTTCACCAGCGCCTCGGCGAGTGGGAAGGTCTTCTACGTCCCGAGAGTGGCGCTCGGGGCTGTTCCCGCGGCGATGCCCGGGATCTTCGGCGTGATTACGCCGTTCGTCGCGCGCTACCTAGGAGGAGCTCACTGTTGACGCCGGCGTGGGAGTCTTGGAGGCCCTCGCGTCGCCTTCGGGCGGGGCGGCGATGACCTTGGAAGGCCCCGCTCCACCCGCGAAGGACTTGGCTCCGCCTTTGGATTTGGCGACGTGTGGCCCGTTACCAGGCACACAAACATCGCTGCCTCCCAAACTCCGGCTGCTGGGATGGTGTTGGTGTTCGCGAGCAGCACCCCGGGTCCTCTCTGCGACCGGTCCGCTGCTCGCCCGCGTCGGGACGGGCTGTCCGGCTTCCGACTGGCCAACCGCCACCGTCGTCTTCTTGGGCGCCATGATGATGAAGAAGCGCCGAACTAACTACTAAAGCCGATTCTCACAACTGCGCCCCCTACCTGGCACGCCAAAGATGTCGGTGGGAACGACACCTATGGGATCACAAGAATCCCTACTACGGTTAGCGGGGCGCGGGGTCGTGGAAAGAGCGGATCTAACAGGTAGCACACAGTTCGTTTATCCAGGTTCGGGCCGCGAGGATGCGTAAAACCATACTCCTGTTTGGTGGATTGTATATCTGTGTTCTTGAGCTAGCTATGGGGCGTGAGGAGCTCCAAAGAGCCGAATCCTTCTCCTGGTCGCCTCGGGCCTCCTTTTATAGGAAAAGGGGTTGCCACAGTGGCACACAGGAGGTGGAAAGGGTACAGTGATGCGAGGTTATCCCTCGCATTACATGATAAGGCGCATTTAATGCGTCTTGCTTAGGTGTCCTTGCTTTATCGGGGACAGGGGAGAGACCTGTCTCGTCCTTCACCGCTCCTTCTTGTGTCGACACGCGCCCTGGCCAGCGATGCCTGAGATGCCACGTAGGTAGGCAGGCAGCTGAGGTGGCGCAGTGGTGGGTCTTCATGAAGATCTGCATGCTGCCACGCAGGTGCCTGCCCAGCTGGTTGGGTCGGCAGCTGCATGCATGCGGTGGTGGAGGTTCAGTCGGCGTGGGCCTGATGGTGGCCCTGCGGGTGTCCTCGGCAAGGGCCTTGCCGGGGCCCCGGCAAGGGTCTTGCCGAGGCGCCTACTGTCATCCCCGACAAGGTGCTTGCCGGGGGCCTTGTGGTCTTCACCGTGGTCGCGGCGCCATTGGCTTTTCCGCCACTGGTCCGCGGGACTCCATCGGAGCGTCGACCCGGGGGCCCCACCGGACTTGGTTCATCTTTGTTGGCCACCGCAACAAGGCTTCAGATAGTGGCTCTCCACTCATCGAGTTTCCCCGTAGTGGGAGGAAAGTCGAGGAGCAACTGCGTGCGCGCCAGGGCCTCTGCTGGAGTCAGTGGCAGCAAAACCTACACGGATCACGATGCGCTTCGACTTCTGACCATGTCAGAAGGAGCTCTATCATGACCCCGCGGTCGCATGCTGTTTTCACCAGCGCCTCGGCGAGTGGGCAGGTCTTCTACGTCCCGAGAGTGGCGCTCGGGGCTCTTCCTGCGGCGACGCCCGGGATCTTCGGCGTGATTACACCGTTCATCGCGCGCTGCCTAGGAGGAGCTCACTGTTGACGCCGGCGTGGGAGTCTTGGAGGCCCTCGCATCGCCTTCGGGCAGGGCGGCGATGACCTTCGAAGGCCCCGCTCCACCCGCGAAGGACTTGGCTCCGCCTTTGGATTTGGCGACGTGTGGCCCGTTACCAGGCACACAAACATCGCTGCCTCCCAAACTCCGGCTGCTGGGATGGTGTTGGTGTTCGCGAGCAGCACCCCGGGTCCTCTCTGCGACCGGTCCGCTGCTCGCCCGCGTCGGGACGGGCTTTCCGGCTTCCGACTGGCCAACCGCCACCGTCGTCTTCTTCTTGGGCGCCATGATGATGAAGAAGCGCCGAACTAACTACTAAAGCCGATTCTCACAACTGCGCCCCCTACCTGGCACGCCAAAGATGTCGGTGGGAACGACACCTATGGGATCACAAGAATCCCTACTACGGTTAGCGGGGCGCGGGGTCGTGGGAAGAGCGGATCTAACAGGTAGCACATAGTTCGTTTATCCAGGTTCGGGCCGCGAGGATGCGTAAAACCCTACTCCTGCTTTGGTGGATTGTATATCTGTGTTCTTGAGCTAGCTATGGGGCGTGAGGAGCTCCAAAGAGCCGAATCCTTCTCTTGGTTGCCTCGGGCCTCGTTTTATAGGAAAAGGGGTTGCCACAGTGGCACACAAGAGGTGGAAAGGGTACAGTGATGCGAGGTTATCCCTTGCATTACATGACAAGGCGCATTTAATGCGTCTTGCTTAGGTGTCCTTGCTTTATCGGGGACGGAGGAGAGACATGTCTCGTCCGTCACCGCTCCTTCTTGTGTCGACACGCGCCCTGGCCAGCGATGCCTGAGATGCCACGTAGGTAGGCAGGCAGCTGAGGTGGCGCAGTGGTGGGTCTTCACGAAGATCTGCATGCTACCACGCAGGTGCCTGCCCAGCTGATTGGGTCGGCAGCTGCATGCATGCGGTGGTGGAGGTTCAGTCGGCGTGGGCCTGATGGTGGCCCTGCGGGTGTCCTCGGCAAGGGCCTTGCCGGGGCCCCGGCAAGGGTCTTGCCGAGGCGCCTACTGTCATCCCCGACAAGGTGCTTGCCGGGGGCCTTGTGGTCTTCCTCGGCTGGGATCCTGCCAAGGGTTGTCGTCTCCTTAGTGCGTATCGGATCTTGAATGTCTTCACGAAGATCTGCATGCCGCCACAGGGATGTCTCCCGAATCCTTGCCCTTTGGGGGCAGTGGACTCAAGGGTGACTCGCTCCGTAGGCACGGGACGAGTCACCGCGGCAAGGGTCTTGCCGGGGCTGCTAGAACTGTGTCCCGGCAAGGATCTTGCCGGCGGAGTTTGCTTCGTCCCCTTTGCTCTTCGTGGTCTTGGCCTTGGCGTCGTTCTAGTTCTCTTGAGCTTCGGTCTTACCCTGGCTCACCTCCCTTGCCTTGCTTGGTGTGGTGGTTCCCATGGCTCAGACTGCCCGTGCACAGTTATAGGGGTACAAAAAGTGTACCCCTCTTTTTGTACACCGATAGCATGAGCCAGGAAAGTGTGTCTGGCCAAAGGGGATCAAGCGTGTTGGGAAATGTGGTGCACCCCTGCAGGGAAGTTTATCCATTTGAATAGTTGTGTCCCTCGATAGAAGGATGAACCGGAGTTGTACCTCGACCTTATTACAACTAGAATCGGATACTTCATAAAACACACCCTTTCAAGTGCCAGATACAACCCAGTGACCGCTCTCTCACAGGGCGACGAGGAGAGGATCGCCGGGTAGGATTATGCTATACGATGATACTTGGTGAACTTACCATCTATTCTCTTCTACTGCTTCAAGATGGAGGCTGCCAGAAGGGTAGTCTTCAATAGGACTAGCTATCCCCCTCTTATGCTGGCATTCTGTAGTTCAGTCCACAGATACTACCCATTTCATTGATACCAATGCATATGTAGTGTAGATCCTTGCTTGCGAGTACTTTGGGTGAGTACTCACGGTTGCTTTCCTACTTCTTTTCCCCTTTTCCCGGTTACTGCGATCATATGATGGAGTCCAGGAGCCAGAGGATCCCGAGGATGGTTCTACGCGGAGTTCGACTTCAAGGAATAGTTAGGAGGTACTAGGCAGGGGGCCTTGCCTTTTCGATCGTTGCTACTTTTGTGCTTGCCTTCTTAAGGCAAACTTGTTTAACTTATGTCTGTACTCAGATATTATTGTTTCCGTTGACTCCTGTGCATTCGAGCTTATGTATTCGAGCCCTCGAGGCCCCTGGCTTGTAATATAAAGCTTGTATTATTTTATTTTGTGTCTAGAGTTGTGTTGTGATATCTTCCCGTGAGTCCTTGATCTTGATCGTACACATTTGCATGTATAATTAGTGTAGGGTCAAATCGGCGGCGGCACAAGTTGGTATCAGAGCCGAGTGCCTATAGGAATCCCCCGCCCACACTCCTTGGCCGAAATTGAGTCTAGTCGATGAAAATTGTTTTACTAACATGGCTGTGCGGCCCATGGGCCCACATCGCCATTGGGTGGTATTAGGATCTTTTACTCCTCGTCTATACTCTGGGACTCTAATCTCTCTTCTATTCGGGTTAAATGATTTTACTAAACTCTGACTCTAGGTTCTCATAACTACTTTCTCCCGGAGAGCCCTCACTCAAGATGATTGCTCGGTGCGTCAAAGGTTTCCGAAGATACTCTCCGATGTTCTCTCGAGACTTTGTGTCATCGCTATTGCAATTCCCTTCCATCGATAAACCCCTATGGATAACCACGTGCACTTGCCATTGATATAGTCATTCCTCGTTGATCTGATTATTGCAAGATACCCCGAAATTCTCGCTATTGTTCCGAGAATACTTGGTGCCTACTGCCTTGCAGTTCTTGCCACATGAATACCCCCTACGGATAATTCCTCACGCTTACAAAGATGCGTTCTTTCCCCATTGCTCTTATGATTCACAAGATACATGGAAATACTATCTGATCTTCCGAAAATCCTCTGCCCGCTATTGCTCTCCAAATACTTGTCTATTGGCATTATGGTTGTGTTCCATATGTCTAGCAATATTCATTAGTATCCTTTGTCATTTTCATTTGAGTCCCTTCATTCAATCTGTTGCGAATTCTCACAATCATCAATCAGATCCTAGGATTCATCCTTCTGGCTCATATGTCATTTTAAATATGAGCTGGATCTCGACCAAACAAATTGCCACCGATTGTACCCCTAAGCCTACCCGACTTATCCATCCTTAACCAGAGCATTTGCTTCTGATCCCTTGATTTGGAAATCATAATTCCTTTACATTTGAGCTTTGAATTAGCCAGTTGTTTCTATAATTCAATGCCTTTGCATGGTTTCTTCCTCTGGTTGTGTGCCAGTGCTCACATCAGCTCCATTATGGACCATCAGATCCTTTGTTGAATTATCATCTGACAGTGTCCTTCATATACAAAAACCTCAAGAAGTTTCTTTCCCTGATACATAATGCCTTCGGTAAATTGTATCCTCTGCCTTTCACATACTCTACTATTGTTATGTCAGATAAAATTTCAACACTACAACTTCGTCGAAGGCGAGAAGTGAAGAAAGGTTATGCATTAGAGAAGTGGGAGTCGACTTTGAACTTTGTGTTCATGCCCATTGTTGGTGTCAAAACCGGCAGATCCCGGATAGGGGGTCCCGAACTGTGCGTCTAGGCGGATGGTAACAGGAGGCAGGGGACACGAAGTTTTACCCAGGTTCGGGCCCTCTTGATGGAGGTAAAACCCTACGTCCTGCTTGATTAATATTGATGATATGGGTAGTACAAGAGTAGATCTACCACGAGACCAGAGAGGCTAAACCCTAGAAGCTAGCCTATGGTATGATTGTGTGTTGTCCTACGGACTAAAACCCTCCGGTTTATATAGACACCGGAGAGGGCCAAGGTTACACAAGGTCGGTTACAAAGGAGGAGATATGCATATCCGTATTGCCTAGCTTGCCTTCCACGCCAAGTAGAGTCCCATCTGGACACGAGACGAAGTCTTCAATCATGTATCTTCATAGTCCAACAGTCCGGCCAAAGAATATAGTCCGGCTGTCCGGAGACCCCCTAATCCATGACTCCCTCAGTAGCCCCTGAACCAGGCTTCAATGACGATGAGTCCGGCGCGCATTATTGTCTTCCGCATTCCAAGGCGGGTTCCTCCTCCGAATACATCACGGAAGAATTTGAACACACGGATAGTGTCCGACCCTGCAAAATAAGTTCCACATACCACCGTAGAGAGAATAATATTTCCACAAATCTAATCTGCTGACACGTTTCGGCAACACGACATTATGCCATGGCCCGATAATTATTCGAACCGTTTTTCTTCAACCAGCTCCACACATAACGCGAGGCGGTTTCTTGACACGTCTTGTCAAAGCAGAGATCGTGTTCCCCTAATTACGGGATTCTCATCAATACGGTCGTGGGTAACCCAACCATATCTAGGGCTCCTAGATTATAGGCAAGTCCCAAACGACTACGGAGAGGACGCTTGATATTCACCCTCTTTATAAAGGGACAAGGCTTTTACTTTTTCCCTCCCGTGCTCAATCGAATCCTTCCCCCGCCTCGAGTTCTAACACCCAAAGCCCAGGTCAGGTGCTCTGGACCTTCAATCATGTCCGGATCTAGCCTTCAAGGCCGGTGGATGCCCTCCTCCGTTACGGAAGAAGATATCAAGAAGTTGAGGGAGGCCAGATACCTGACCGCCGAGGTTTCGCATCGGCTGCCCGCTCGAGGGCAGGTCGTCCCTACTCCTGAACCCAACGAAGACGTCGTGTTCATCTCCCACTTCCTCCGAGGTCTAGGCCTCACTCTGGATCCCTTCGTTAGGGGGCTGATGTTTTATTACGGGCTAGATTTCCACGATCTAGCCCCGGACTCCTTTCTCCACATCTCAGCATTTATTGTTGTATGCGAGGCTTTCCTCCGCATTACCCCTGACTTCGGCCTGTGGCTCAAGACCTTTGACGTGAAGCCGAAGATGGTCGAGGGGCAGCATGTAGCATGCGGAGGCGCATTAATAAGCAAGATCGCTGGAGCTCCATGGCCAAAGGGTTCTATTCCAGAGGTGTCCGGATTATGGCAACGGGAGTGGTTTTACATCACAGCTCCCAGAAGTGCCAAGTGGGCGGCTGCCCCTGCTTTCCGCTGAGGCCCTCCACCACAACCGATGTCATGGATTAGCAGAGGGCTGAGCTGGGGTCCAGCCAAGGACGTGCCTATACTGCAGAGCCGCATTCAAGATCTCTTCGAAGGAGATTTTAGTTTGATTATGGTGATGCAAGTCATGCTGGTTTGACGAATCCAGCCATGCAAACACCGTCCCCTTCGCATGTGGGAGTTCAACCCAGAAGGACCGCGCGCTATTCAGAATTTCCTCGGCCTGACGCACGAGATGTATAGATCATTCTTCGGACCCTAGATAGAGTGTCCGGATACTACCGAGGACGTGGGCCTGAGCAGCAACCGCATCGTCGACCAAGTAAGTTATCCTCTAGCCGAACACATCGTCCTTCATTTATCATGACGTTATTCTGAGAAATCGCTCTTTGACCAGGAATGGATAACAAAGGCGAAGATGATCCGGTGTTCGGCCCCCCTTCCGGAAGGCTTGGAGAATCCGGTACTGGAAAAGATGCTCGAGCTAGCACCTTGCCCGGAGCCCTCATAGGAAGATAAAGGGGGGAATAAAGGAGGAGAAAGCGGGCCTCCACCGCTACCCATTCCGACCGAGGGAACGGGCGCCTCCATGAGGGAGGATAACCAAGGGGAGGAATCTGGCATTCTCTCACCCCAGGGAAGGAAGACGACTACCCCTGAAGATCCGGAAACCAAGGTTTCCAAACGGGAGAAGAAGTCTCCACCAGAGGGTCTTGCCTTGGAGGGTGCTCTTGCCGCACAAAGTCCGCGCGGGGATCTGCCTTCTAACGAGCTGTATGTAATCAAAAAGTGCTTTAATAGTGAAGATATACTACTTTACCTCTTAGGAAAATAACCGAAACATTTATCTTGTAGTTCGGATCTTAGCCCTTCTCAGCAGAGCTCGTCTTCGGGGGATCTTCTTCCGGAGATGATGGAGATCAAAACGCCTCCCTCGGACTCCCCCGCTCAAGAAGCGGGCGACCTTGAAGTGTCGTCACGGAGGGCCTCTCCGGATCCGGTGAGGCCAGAAGATAATCCTTTAGTCACCCGAAGTCCTCAGCGCTCGGCTCTTGAAGAGAGCAAACAAAAGAGTCCGACACCGTCTGGTATGCGGTTGGACGTACTGAGGGAGCTGTTGGAGCGAGCGGCCATCTTAGAAGAACACCGTACGTTAATGGGTACGGTGATGGAAAGAATTTCGTTCGCCGAAAGCGGATTGCATGAAGCCTTTATGAGTCTACTGACAGGCTTTGAGGTACGTGATACTTTTTGATAGTACCGCACATTTTTAGATGTGCCCTGTGTAGATAGTAGCCCCTGAGACTCTGGTTGTCGTCGAGAATGGCGGCGAACAGAGGATCGTAGTCCCAGGTAGTAACCAAACCGCCTTTATGTGCAGGTGGTGGAAACTCTGATGGCTAGCCGGACTAATGAGTTTGCCAAAGTAAAGCGGCAACTGGATGCGGCAGATGCCGACATCGAGCTTGTTAACAAGCGGCTTGGCGAGGCACAGGGTGAGTAATGCTTTCTGGTGAATGTCACGTAGTAAGAGCAGCATGGTGTCAGTATCTTTAATATGTTGTGACTGCAGATGGAGCTGCCACCGTGGAGACCCTTCGGGCGGAACTTGCTCGAGCCAAAGAACAAGCAAGGAGGAGTAATGCGGCTGCTTTGAAGGCGGCCGAAGAGTTGAGGGCCGAGAAGGCCGCACATTGCGAGAGCAAAGAGAAAATGGCCAAGATGGCTGTAAAGTTAAAAGACACTGCCGACCGTTGCCAGTTCCTTGAAGAAGAAAACCGAGTGAAGGCGGCGGACCTTGAAAAGGCCACAATGATGACCAAAGACACCCGCTCTGCTATGAGAGCGAAGAAGGAAGAGCTGCGTGAAGCCGGGGATATTGCGGCTGGGAAGACCTTCATGTTGCGGAGGGAGTTCGGGGATCCACGGTATGCCCCTCTGGATCGGCTGTGGAGTTCGGCAGACGCATATATGGACTTGGCGGCGAGCGCTGTCGATGCGGCCAAATACTTCCAAGATCAAACAGATAATGAAGTGGACAAGCTGTTCTGGTCGCAATTTGACGTTCCAGAGCGTCCGCTTCCATTGACTGATCAGCTAGCCGAATGGGCCGAACTCAATAGGTTGTCCGGACTCGCCATGAGGTCTGTCATGGATCAGCTGTGGCCAGAAAAGCCGAAGCCGAACAACTATTTCAGCTTAGTGCAGCAGTTCCTTGGTGCGGTGCCGCGCATCAATGCGATGAAGAGGTCGGCGTGCATAGAAGGCTCGTGGATGGCCCTTGCCCGTGTTAAAGCTTACTGGGCGGAGATGGATGCTACCACTGTTGCGGCGCAGGGTTCGGCCATAGGCCGAGTGCCTGCCGAGCACTATTTTGAAGAGGTTCTCGAGGGTGCTCGTTTGATAGAGGCCCAATGCTCGAAGAATATTATGTTTGAGTGACATTTATTCCCATTGTAAACACAATGTTTTTATGAAATTTATTAAGGCTGTGTTTATACTTTTTCCTGAAAGTAATATGATGCCTCATGTGCGGCCGTTTATGTATACATGTGTATAACCTGAAAGATTGCAGTCGTCGGCTTCAGCCCCCACGCATATAATGCAGAGGTGTTCGTAGAAGACGCGTGTTCACACTTAACCCAACGTCTTGGCCCTATTAAGGAGGTGATAGCGCAGCGAACGAGGCAACCGGACTATAATGCTTTAACACTTTCACTTAGCCATAGGAGTTTGACGGTGGGGCTACTATATAGCCCCTGGTGGCTCCGCACTCTCCCGAACTCGGGGTGCGTAGATGCCTGGCCGGGAAACGGCCCTTCGTTAAGGCGGAGGAATTCTAACATTCCGATAGGTCATCGAGTGGTTGACCAGTCTCACGCTATATCATGAGAGTCAGTTTTCGGCTTTCTCTACTGAGGCGCTCGTCCGGATGACCCGGGGCACAATCGCAGTAGTTCTCCTAGTGCTACCTTAGCCTATAGAGCGGAACGTAAGGTACCAAAACATAGGAGCCGGGCAAACCCAACATTCGACCAAAGACATGATTCGGAGCTGATGCATATAAGGCCAAACTCGTGACGCCGAACACTCCCTAAGGTATTCGGTATTTATGGTATAAACCGGGCCTAAACAGTGCCCTTTGCAAGAAGCGCTTGGTGTCCAGGTACGTGCATTATTCTGACGTGGCCACATGCCAAGACGCCAGCATCCTTCTCAATTATACTGAGAATCTGAGGGATGTGTATCAACAAGAGACAGTAAAAAAGGTTGACGCAGTGTCTTAATCTAAAAAGAATCCTTGGGACGGGTCCCTGCTGCACGTCTGCGCCTGTGTCTCCATTGTGCCGTATCCTGGACGGGCGTAGCATGGTGGTCATCTGTAAAAGAGAGGAACTTAGGTGAAAAGTTGTCGTGCAAAAAGGTAGGTTTTAAAGAAACCATGTAAATTTCAAGATGAGTAAAAATTGCCACTTGTCTGCGTGCGTTGAGCCCCTTGTATTTGTGATAGGGGTGTGGCCATCAATCCTGTACGAATTACATATAGCTGCGCCAGACTCGTCTAACCGTGTCCATGGTCTTGACGACCTATCGAATACTTTAGTTGGTGGGGCCGTTTTAGTGTGCGGCTGCCGAGGCAGCCGCACCCTCCTTGGCGCGCAGGGATCGCTCAATATTTCCATTTACTGTAATGATGCCACGTGGACCAGGCATCTTAAGCGTGAGGGAAGCGTAATGCGGTATTGCATTAAAGCGAGCGAAAGCTTCACGTCCAAGTAGTGCTTGATAGCCACTTTGGAACGGAGCAATGTGGAAGGTTAAATTTTCGCTACGGAAGTTATCGGGGAAGCCAAATATAACTTCTAGTAGCAGGGAGCCCGTGCAATGAGGCGTTACTCCTTTAACGGTAGTATTGCTGAGGCAAATTTTCGTTGGGTTTATCTCCATTTTGCGGATTGTGTCCTGATATATCAGGTTTAGACTGCTGTCACCGTCCATCAGGACTCGTGTGAAGTGATATCCGTCAATTATTGGGTCTAATACCAAGGCAGCCCGTCCTGCACGCCGGATACTTGCTGAGTAATCCCGATGGTCAAAAGTGATCGGTTGAGACGACTAGTGGCAGGACTCCGCGGTGATAGGCCCTTGGGCATATTTCTCTGGGAGTGCCGCTTTGTTTCTCCCCTTGATCACATATAACACGTTTACAGTTTTGACTTCTGGTGGAAATTTCTTTTGTTCACCAGTGTCTTGCTTGAGAGGCTCATCCTCGTCTTCGCTTGGTGTATCCTGCCCCTTGTGTACGGCGTTGAGCTTGCCGGACTGCTTGAAAACCCAACATTCTCTATGGGTGTGATTAGCGGGTTTACCAGGGGTGCTATGGATCTGACATATTTGGTCCGGTATTTTATTTAAGCTGGACAGTTCATCACTGGCGCCTTTAGAGGGCGACTTTTGCTGACCTGGCCGAGAGCTTCTGAATCCGGCGTTTACCGCGGTGCTCTTCGGGCTGTTTTCTTTATTCCGGTGCTTATTATTTTTGCTGCGTCGTGATTTCCCGTTTTCATCTCTAACTTTGGATGTACTTGGGTCGCTGGTGCTGCATCTGGCTAGCCAGCTGTCCTCACCCGCGCAAAAGCGGGTCATGAGGCTTGTTAATGCTGCCATAGTTCTCGGCTTTTCTTGGCCAAGGTGTCTGGCAAGCCATTCGTTGCGGACGCAATGCTAAAAAGCTGCCAAGGCTTCAGCATCCGGACAGTCGACTATTTGTTTCTTTTTAGTAAGAAACCTGTTCCAAAGCTTTCGAGCTGACTCTCCGGGCTATTGAGTTATATGACTCAAATCGTCCGCATCCGGAGGTCAGACATAAGTCCCTTGAAAATTTGCCCAAAAAGCGTCTTCAAGCTCTTCCCAGCTTCCAATGGAGTTTTCCGGGAGGCTTTTAAGCCAGTGCCGAGCTGGCCCTTTGAGCTTGAGGGGTAAGTACTTGATGGCGTGGAGATCATCTCCTCGAGCCATATGGATATGGAGGATATAGTCCTCAATCCAGACCCCAGGGTCTGTTGTTCCGTCGTATGCCTCTATGTTTACGGGTTTAAATCCCTCTGGAAATTCATGGTCCAGCACCTCATCGGTGAAACATAGGGGGTGTGTGGCACCCCTGTATCTGGGTGTACCGCGTTGTTCGGATGTTTGTTGTGTTGTGTTGTATGCTGGAGCGCACTTGCGTGGTCCGTAGATGGATCTGGTTGCGCCGTCCTTTTGATGCGAGCCTTCACGTGGATCGCGTATTGGCTTATGTGCGGCGTTGTTTGCCACTCTATGTTGGCCGTGAGGTCGTCTATCCGGCCAGGTGGCCATTTTAATTTTTGGTTGCGGGGGATCTAAGGCCTCTTCATCGAATTCAGGTAGCAACTTCCGCTTCGGGTAGCTCTTGGTGGGGCAATTACCGCCGTACTTCGCTGCTGTGTTGAGTACTTTACTCCATCTGATTTTAAGTCTGTCTTGCGCAGCCTTGAGCCTTTGCTTCTGCTTTTTTAGACTCCTCACGGTGGCAACGAGCCTTTGACGGGCATTCTGTTGCTCCGGGTGTCTGTTCGGTGTGATGTCGTCCGGACTATTATCTTTGACAGAATCGGGTTGTTCGGCTTGATTCTCCGTGTTGCCGTGGTCCGGCGATGGTTCACCCTGCTCTAACGCTGGGTCTGTATGATCATTGTCTCTGCCGAGGCGGGATTTGGAGCGGCGCTTACGCCGCCGCTTTGACTGCTTCTCAAGGGGACAACCCTTCGTTGCGTCCTTCTGTTTCCCGTCGTCCTTTTCTTTTGGTGTGTCCACCATGTATACGTCATGTGATGAAGTGGGCGTCCAGTGCCCTATGGGCAGTGGTTCCTATTCGTCTCCTGCATCGTCGTCCATACCATTGATGTCTTCGGAGTCGAAGTCGAGCATGTCGGTTAGGTCATCGACAGTGGCTACTAAGTGGGTGGTGGGTGGGCGGTGAATTTTGACGCCATCCGCATCCCAATCCTGCCGGACATAGTTCGGCCAGGATTCTCCTGACAAGGAGAGAGACCTTAATGAGTTCAGTATGGCGCCAAGGGGCGAGTTCTGAAAAATATCCGCGGAGGTAAACTCCATGATCGGTGCCCAATCGGATTCGCTAGGAACGGGCGCAGGCGGTTCGGAGTCCGTGGCCGGAGAAGAACCCGGCGGTTTAGCAACACGGCTCTCGTGCAGGGTAAGGTCGATGTTCGGCTCGATCGTCGCTGAGGGTAAGGCCTCCATGGCGGGGTCCATCCACAGCGTTTGAGATCCCTGATGACATATATGCTGGGTACTGCACACCTACTGAGGAAACCAAGAATGAACGCAAAGTGCGCATTCAGAAGATAGAGAGGAGATGGGCAAGAGAGTGGAGGGAATACAGATATGTCACTCCTAAGTACATGAAGAAATTCGCACTCAATCCTCCATGCCCAAGAACTCCATTGGCACCTGGCCAAATCGCTGATCCCACCAGCCTCAAGCACGGTGAGGACTATCCTGATGAATGGGCCAAGCGCCAAGCCAAGTTGGCTAAGCAAGCCAGAGAAGCAGTGAGGAAATTCAATGAAGACTCTGATGCTGTTGCTGCCTCTGCTGAGGCCTCTGATGTCAAGCCAAAGAAGGCTATGTCAAAGAAGCCTGCGTGCAAGCCAAGTGCTTCACCAACAATGCCCTCAAGGCCAAGTTCCTCAGCAATGCCCTCACGGCCAGAATCCTCAAAGCCCTCACGGCCAATTCCTCATGCTGCTCCTGTTCCTCCAAAGTCCTCAGCTCCTCCGCCAAAGCCCTCAGCTGTTCCGACTAAATCCTCAGGACCTGTGCATCTCGCCTCGTGCCAAAGGACTGCAGGCATCTCCATTGCCTCAGGTGTCTCAGCTAGTTCCTCAGGTAGCCCCTCACTGCTGAAGACAAAGACCACTGCTGGACGAGGTCCTCGCCCAAGTCCTCAAAAGAAACAAGTCGCTTTCCAAGTACCGTCTGAAGAAGACGAAGCTGATGATGATGAACTTGCAGAAATCATCAGAGACAGGCAAGTCAGGGCCGCTAGAGCCAAAGGATCAGAGGTGCCACTGCTTTTGGATCCCAAGTTGATCCTCGACTACATTGATGTCTGGCACAAGGACCCCAACACTCCCTTGCCTGACTTCAAGCTGACTCCTGGCCAGAGTCACACGCTGACCCACTTCATTCAAGAAGAAAAGTGGAAATTTGAGAAGGCCAGGCAGATCAAGAAAGCGCAGTACAAGAAAGAGCGCTATCTGAAGAAAAACGTTGTCTCTATGACAACTGAAGAACTTGTCACTATTCAGACTGAGATTAAGAAACTCAGTGATGACTTTGACGCATATCGCGCTGATTGGCTTGGAGCCAAGGTTCATTTTGTGAAACTTGCGGATAACTTCACTTCCAATGTTGCAGCCCCAACGCAACAGGAAATTCCTCAGGTTGAAGCATCTGCTCAGCCTACTGAAGAAAATGCCAGCACCGCTGATGACAATCAGGCTGCTGAAGAAAATGTGAGTTCCAGGGCTGATGACTGCATTCCAGCCACTGAAAGTTGCTAGGGCACCCACTAGTGGTCCACCTGAAGAAACTGAAGAACTCAATGCAACTGCATCAGTTGTGCCTGAAGAAAATCAACCAGATTCCTCAGCTGCTCCTGCACCAACTTCAACTCCAATCCTTCCATCTGCATCGGATGTGAAGAAGACCAAGGCTGCAGAGCGTGCTGCAGTGAAGAAAAGGAAAGCATCAGCTGCTTCAGATTCTTCAGCTCCGAAGAAAATGAAGCCTATGACAAGTTCATTTGCAAATCCGATTGATGCTGTTCCCATCTCAATCAGGCCATCAAAGGGCCTTGTTCCTTTTGATGAAGAATATGTGATCCCCAGCGGATCTGATGAAGAAACTCCTTCTGCTGCTTCGTCTGAACCGTTGGATGAAGAAATTGAAGTGGATGCGATCCCTTCAACACCTACCATCTCCTCGCCTATGCCTCAGTTCACAGCTGAAGAGGCTGGCGTAGAAGAAATGGAAGATGAAGATGTGGACATTGGCTGCTCCACACCCGTAATCAATGATGAATTCTGGGAAAGTCAGCATCCAAACTCACCAATGTTCACCCCTCTACAGCAAATTCCTCAGTCCACCACACAAACTGTACATATGGGCTCTGAAGAAACTCATCCCACTACATCCGTCCATGAGGAAATTCCAGCCATTAGCGCTGAAGAAACTGCTGGTGCTGAACAACCAACGACGCAGACTGTCACTGAGGAGGCACCAAAAATTCCTCAGCCTGAAGAACCTGCGATTGAGATTCCTGAGGTCGTGATGCAACTCACTGACATTCCTCTGCCGAAGCCAAAGGACCCATTCTCACGCAAGCAAAAGTTCAAGGCTGATGATTTCTTCGGCGAGCACGCATTCTTCGAAGATTACAACCCATATAACTCTGCTCGCATTAGGAAGAGGCGTTTCTGGACTGCTAGTCAAGCCAATTTCTATTCCTCAGTGCTGTTCAACAAGGAGAAGATCTTCTACCATGAGCATATTCCTCACGTGGATATGGAATCTCTGCCATGCTTCGCACCAGTCCTCACTGTTCTTCACGACGCTGGACTGCTAAACTTTTGCTCTGACATCTGCGATTGGAATGAAGAACTGATTCTTTAATTCTATGCAACGTTGCACATCACTGGAGATGCTGAAGATGTGAATTCTTGGGTGTTGGACTGGATGTCTGAAAACACTCACTACACTGCACCAGCCTCTGAATTGCTTCGTGCTCTACCACTCAATCCTCCCCTTAAAGAACCTCGCTGCATCTACAGTGAACCTGAGCTCACACATCATTACATGCAGGTGCTGATGAAACCTTTGAAGCCAGGTCAGGCACCAAGAACCAAATTCCTCGTGAAGAAATTGTTGTACGTGCCCAGAACTGTCTTGTTGGGGAACATAGTAATTTCAAAAAAAATCCTACGCACACGCAAGATCATGGTGATGCATAGCAACGAGAGGGGAGAGTGTTGTCTATGTACCCTTGTAGACCGTTCGTGGAAGCGTTATATCAACGCGGTTGATGTAGTCCTACGTCTTCACGTCCGACCGATCCAAGTACAGAAAGCACGGCACCTCCGAGTTCTGCACACGTTCGGCTTGGTGACGTCCTCGCCTTCTCGATCCAGCAAGAGGGGCGAAGTAGTAGATGATTTCCGGCAGCATGACGGCGTGGTGACGGTGTTGGTGAAGAACAATCTCCGCAGGGCTTCGCTTAAGCACAACGAAAACTATGACGGAGGATAAACTAGAGGTGACGGGGTTGCCGGCACACGGCTTGGTGTTTCTTGATGTGTCTTCGGTGCTATCCCTACCCCTCTATTTATATGTTGAGCCCTGGGGTCGAAACTTGGAGTAAAAGCCTCCTCAAAGTCGGTTTCACCCGAAAGGCAAGAGTCCTTCTCGGACTCCAGGGCTAGACGCCAAGGTTCCCGGCGTCTACCCCCTAGACGCCAGGGTTCCTGGCGTCTAGCCTCTGGTATCCGCAAAACTTCCTTTTGCACTTTCCAAAAACCTTGTGGGCTTTCCCCTTTGGCCCAGATAAAGTGTTCTCGTGCCCAAACATTTCGGGAAACATCCGGAACCCCTTCCGGTGAATTCCGGAACCCTTCCGGAGATCAAGCACTACTATCCACATATCAATCTTTACTTCCAGACCATTCCGGAGTTCCTCGTCATATCTGTGATCTCATTCAAAACTCCGAACAACATTCGGTCACCAACATACATAACTCATAGTACTATATCGTCAACGAACGTTAAGCGTGCGGACCCTACGGGTTCGAGAAGTATGTAGACATGACCGAGACACCTCTCTTGTCAATAACCAATAGCGGGACCTGGATGCCCATATTGGCTCCTACATACTCTACGAAGATCTTTATCGGTCAGACCGCACAACAACATACGTTGTTCCCTTTGTCATCGGTATGTTACTTGCCAGAGATTCGATCATCGGTATCTCAATACCTAGTTCAATCTCGTTACCGGCAAGTCTCTTTACTCGTTCCGTAATACATCATCCCGCAACTAACTCATTAGTTGCAACACTTGCAAGGCTTATAGTGATGTGCATTACCGAGTGGGCCCAGAGATACCTCTCCGACAATCGGAGTGACAAATCCTAATCTCAAAATACGCCAACCAACAAGTACCTTTGGAGACACCTGTAGAGCACCTTATAATCACCTAGTTACGTTGTGACGTTTGGTGGCACACAAAGTGTTCCTCCGGTAAACGGGAGTTGCATAATCTCATAGTCATAGGAACATGTATAAGTCATGAAGAAAGCAATAGCAACAAACTAAATGATCAAGTGCTAAGCTAACGGAATGGGTCAAGTCAATCACATCATTCTCCTAATGATGTGACCCCGTTAATCAAATGACAACTCATGTCTATGGTTAGGAAACATAACCATCTTTGATCAACGAGCTAGTCAAGTAGAGGCATACTAGTGACACTCTGTTTGTCTATGTATTCACACATGTATTATGTTTCCGGTTAATACAATTCTAGCATGAATAATAAACATTTATCATGATATAAGGAAATAAATAATAACTTTATTATTGCCTCTAGGGCATATTTCCTTCAGTCTCCCACTTGCACTAGAGTCAATAATCTAGTTCACATCGCCATGTGATTTAATACCAATAGTTCACATCATCATGTGATTAACACCCATAGTTCACATCAACATGTGACCAACACCCAAAGGGTTTACTAGAGTCAATAATCTAGTTCACATCGCTATGTGATTAACACCCAAAGAGTACTAAGGTGTGATCATGTTTTGCTTGTGAGAGAAGTTTAGTCAACGGGTCTGCCACATTCAGATCCATAAGTATTTTGCAAATTTCTATGTCAACAATGATCTGCACGGAGCTACTCTAGCTAATTGCTCCCACTTTCAATATGTATCCAGATTGAGATCTAGAGTCATCTGGATCAGTGTCAAAATTTGCATTGACGTAACCCTTTACGACGAACCTTTTTGTCACCTCCATAATCGAGAAACATATCCTTATTCCACTAAGGATAATTTTGACCGCTGTCTAGTGATCTACTCCTAGATCACTATTGTACTCCCTTGCTAAACTCAGGGCAGAGTATACAATAGGTCTGGTACACAGCATGGCATACTTTATAGAACCTATGGCTGAGGCATCGAGAATGACTTTCATTCTCTCTATATCTTCTGTCGTGGTCGGGTTTTGAGTCTTGCTCAACTTCACACCTTGTAACACAGGCAAGAACTCCTTCTTTGACTGTTCCATTTTGAACTACTTCAAAATCTTGTCAAGGTATGTACTCATTGAAAAACTTATCAAGCGTCTTGATCTATCTCTATAGATCTTGATGCTCAATATGTAAGAAGCTTCACCGAGGTCTTTGTTTGAAAAACTCCTTTCAAAACTTCCTTTATGCTTTGCAGAATAATTCTACATTATCTCCGATCAACAATATGTCATTCACATATACTTATCAGAAATGCTGTAGTGCTCCCACTCACTTTCTTGTAAATACAGGCTTCACCGCAAGTTTGTATAAAACTATATGCTTTGATCAACTTATCAAAGCGTATATTCCAACTCAGAGATGCTTGCACCAGTCCATAGATGGATCGCTAGAGCTTGCATATTTTGTTAGTACCTTTAGGATTGACAAAACCTTCTGGTTGCATCGTATACAACTCTTCTTTAATAAATCCATTAAGGAATGCAGTTTTGTTTATCCATTTGCCAGATTTCATAAAATGCGGCAATTGCTAAGATGATTCGGACAGACTTAAGCATAGATACGAGTGAGAAACTCTCATCATAGTCAACACCTTGAACTTGTCAAAAACCCGTTTGCGACAATTCTAGCTTTGTAGATAGTAACACTACTATCAGTGTCCGTCTTCCTCTTGAAGATCCATTTAATCTCAATGGCTCGCCGATCAATGGGCAAGTCAATCAAAGTCCATACTTTGTTCTCATACATGGATCTCATCTCAGATTTCATGGCCTCAAGCCATTTCACGGAATCTGGGCTCATCATCGCTTCCTCATAGTTCGTAGGTTCGTCATGGTCAAGTAACATGACCTCCAGAATAGGATCACCGTACCACTCTGGTGCGGATCTCACTCTGGTTTACCTACGAGGTTCGGTAGTAACTTGATCTGAAGTTACATGATCATCATCATTAGCTTCCTCACTGATTGGTGTAGTAGTCACAGGAACAGATTTCTGTGATGAACTACTTTCCAATAAGGGAGCAGGTAAAGTTACCTCATCAAGTTCTACTTTCCTCCCACTCACTTCTTTCGAGAGAAACTCCTTCTCTAGAAAGGATCCATTCTCAGCAACGAATATCTTGCCTTCGGATCTGTGACAGAAGGGGTACCCAACATTTTCTTTTGGGTATCCTATGAATACGCACTTCTCCGATTTGGGTTTGAGCTTATCAGGTTGAAACTTTTTCACATAAGCATTGCAACCTCAAACTTTAAGAAACGACAGCTTAGGTTTCTTGCCAAACCATAGTTCATGCGGTGTCATCTCAACGGATTTAGATGGTGCCCTATTTAACGTGAATGTAGCTGTCTCTAATGCATAACCCCAAAACGATAGCGGTAAATCAGTAAGAGACGTCATAGATCGCACCATATCTAATAAAGCACGGTTACGACGTTCGGACACACCATTACAATGTGGTGTTCTAGGTGGCGTGAGTAGTGAAACTATTTCACATTGTTTTAACTGAAGGCCAAACTCGTAACTCAAATATTTTACTTCTGCGATCATATCGTAGAAACTTTTATTTTGTTATGATGATTCTCCACTTCACTCTAAAATTCTTTGAACTTTTCAGATGTTTCAGACTTGTGTTTCATCAAGTAGATATACTCATATCTGCTCAAATCATCTGTGAAGATCAGAAAATAATGATACCTGCCGTGAGCTTCAATATTCATCGGACCACATACATCAGTATGCATGATTTCCAACAAATCTGTTGCTTGCTGCATTGTTCCGGAGAACGGAGTCTTAGTCATCTTGCCCATGAGGCATGGTTCACAAGCATCAACTGATTCATAATCAAGTGATTCCAAAAGTCCATCAGCATGGAGTTTCTTCATGCGCTTTATACCAATATATGACCTAAACGGCAGTGCCACAAATAGGTTGCACTATCATTATTAACTTTGCATCTTTTGGTTTCAATATTATGAATATGTGTATCACTATGATCGAGATCCAACGAACCATTTTCATTGGGTGTGTAACCATATAAGGTTTTATTCATGTAAACAGAACAACAATTTATTCTCTTACTTAAATGAATAACCGTACTGCAATAAACATGATCAAATCATATTCATGCTCAACGCAAACACCAAATAACACTTATTTAGGTTCAACACTAATCCCGAAAGTATAGGGAGTGTGTGATGATGACCATATCATTCTTGGAACCACTTCCAACACACATCGTCACTTCACCCTTAACTAGTCTATGTTCATTCTGCAACTCCCGTTTCGAGTTACTACTCTTAGCAACTGAACCAATATCAAATACCAAGGGGTTGCTACGAACACTAGTAAAATACACATCAATAATCTGTATATCAAATATACCTTTGTTCACTTTGCCATCCTTCTTATCCGCCAAATACTTGGGGCAGTTCCGCTTCCAGTGACCAGTCCCTTTGCAGTAGAAGCACTTAGTCTCAGGCTTAGGACCAGACTTGGGCTTCTTCACTTGAGCAGCAACTTGCTTGCCATTCTTCTTGAAGTTCCCCTTCTTCCCTTTGCCCTTTTCTTGAAACTAGTGGTCTAGTCTACCATCAACACTTGATATTTTTCTTGATTTCTACCTTCGTTGATTTCAGCATTACGAAGAGCTTGGGAATCGTTTTCGTTATCCCTTGCATATCATAGTTCATCACGAAGTTCTACTAACTTGGTGATGGTGACTAGGGAATTCTGTCAATCACTATCTTATCTGGAAGATTAACTCCCACTTGATTCAAGCGATTGTAGTACCCAGACAATCTGAACACATGCTCACTGCTTGAGCTATTTTCCTCCATCTTTTAGCTATAGAACTTGTTGGAGACTTCATATCTCTCAACTCGGGTATTTGCTTGAAATATTAACTTCAACTCCTGGAACATCCATATGATCCATGACGTTCAAAAAGTCTTTGAAGTCCCGATTCTAAGCTATTAAGCATGGCGCACTAAACTATCAAGTAGTCATCATATTGAGCTAGCCAAACGTTCATGACGTCTGCATCTGCTCCTGCAATAGGTCTATCACCTAGCGGTGCATCAAGGACATAATTCTTCTGTGCAGTAATGAGGATAAACCTCAGATCACGGATCCAATCCGCATCATTGCTACTAACATCTTTCAACTTAGTTTTCTCTAGGAACATATCAAAAATAAAACAGGGGAGCTAAACGCGAGCTATTGATCTATAACATAGATATGCTAATACTACCAGGACTAAGTTCATGATAAATTGAAGTTCAATTAATCATATTACTTAAGAACTCCCACTTAGATAGACATCCCTCTAATCCTCTAAGTGATCACGTGATCCATATCAACTAAACCATAACCAATCATCACGTGAAATGGAGTAGTTTTCAATGGTGAACAACACTATGTTGATCATATCTACTATACGATTCACGCTCGACCTTTCGGTCTCAGTGTTCCGAGGCCATATCTGCATATGCTAGGCTCGTCAAGTTTAACCTGAGTATTCTGCGTGTGCAAAACTGGCTTGCACCCGTTGTAGATGGACGTAGAGCTTATCACACCCGATCATCACGTGGTGTCTGGGCACGACGAACTTTGGCAACGGTGCATACTCAGGGAGAACACATTTATCTTGAAATTTAGTGAAAGATCATCTTATAATGCTACCGTCAAACAAAGCAAGATAAGATGCATAAAATATAAACATCACATGTAATCAATATAAGTGATATGATATGGCCATCATCTTCTTGTGCTTGTGATCTCCATCTTCGAAGCACCGTCATGATCACCATCGTCACCAGCGCGACACCTTGATCACCATCATAGAATCGTTGTCGTCTCGCCAATCATATGCTTCCACGACTATCGCTACCGCTTAGTGATAAAGTAAAGCATTACAGCGCAAATGCATTGCATACAATAAAGCGACAACCATATGGCTCCTGCCAGTTGCCGATAACTCGGTTACAAAATATGATCATCTCATACAATAAAATTTAGCATCATGTCTTGACCATATCATATCACAACATGCCCTGCAAAAACAAGTTAGACGTCCTCTACTTTGTTGTTGCAAGTTTTACGTGGCTGCTACAGGCTGAGAAAGAACCGTTCTTACCTACGCATCAAAACCACAACGATAGTTTGTCAAGTTGGTGCTGTTTAACCTTCGCAAGGACCGGGCGTAGCCACACTCGGTTCAACTAAAGTTGGAGAAACTGACACCCACCAGCCACCTGTGTGCAAAGCACGTTGGAAGAACCAGTCTCATGTAAGCATACGCGTAATGTCGGTCCTGGCCGCTTCATCCAACAGTACCGCCAAACCAAAGTATGACATGCTGGTAAGCAGTATGACTTATATCGCCCACAACTCACTTGTGTTCTACTCGTGCACAACATCAACACATAAAACCTAGGCTTGGATGCCACTGTTGGGGAACATAGTTCAAAAAAATTCCTACGCACACGCAAGATCATGGTGATGCATAGCAACAAGAGGGGAGAGTGTTGTCTACGTACCCTCGTAGACCGTTCACGGAAGCGTTATACCAACGCGGTTGATGTAGTCGTACATCTTCACGTCCGACCGATCCAAGTACCGAAAGCACGGCACCTCTGAGTTCTGCACACATTCGGCTCGGTGACGTCCTCGCCTTCTCGATCCAGCAAGAGGGGCGAAGTAGTAGATGAGTTCCGGTAGCACGACGGCGTGGTGGCGGTGTTGGTGAAGAACAATCTCCGCAGGGCTTCGCCTAAGCACTACGAAAACTATGACAGAGGATAAACTAGAGGGGACGGGGTTGCCGGCACACGGCTTGGTGTTTCTTGATGTGTGTTTGGTGCTAGCCCTACCCCTCTATTTATATGTTGAGCCCTGGGGTCGAAACTTGGAGTAAAAGCCTATTCAAAGTCGGTTTCACCCGAAATGCAAGAGTCCTTCTCGGACTCCAGGGCTAGACGCCAGGGTTCCCCGCGTCTACCCCCTAGACGCCAGGGTTCCTGGCGTCTAGCCTCTGGTCTCCGCAAAACTTCCTTTTGCACTTTCCAAAAACCTCACGGGCTTTCCCCTTTGGCCCAGATAAAGTGTTCTCATGCCCAAACATTTCGGGAAACATCCGGAACCCCTTCCGGTGAATTCCGGAACCCTTCCGAAGATCAAACACTACTATCCACATATCAATCTTTACTTCCGGACCATTCTGGAGTTCCTCCTCATATCTGTGATCTCATCCAAAACTCCGAACAACATTCGGTCACCAACATACATAACTCATAGTACTATATCGTCAATGAATGTTAAGCTTGCGGGCCCTACGGGTTCGAGAACTATGTAGAAAAGACCGAGACACCTCTCTTTTCAATAACCAATAGCGGGACCTAGATGCCCATATTGGCTCCTACATACTCTACGAAGATCTTTATCGGTCAGACCGCATAACAACATACGTTGTTCCCTTTGTCATCGGTATGTTACTTGCCCGAGATTCGATCGTCGGTATCTCAATACCTAGTTCAATCTCGTTACCGGCAAGTCTCTTTACTCGTTCCGTAATACATCACCCCGCAACTAACTCATTAGTTGCAATGCTTGCAAGGCTTATAGTGATGTGCATTACTGAGTGGGCCCAGAGATACCTCTCCGACAATCGGAGTGACAAATCCTAATCTCAAAATACGCCAACCCAACAAGTACCTTTGGAGACACCTGTAGATCACCTTTATAATCACCCAGTTACGTTGTGATGTTTGGTGGCACACAAAGTGTTCCTCCGGTAAACGGGAGTTGCATAATCTCATAGTCATAGGAACATGTATAAGTCATGAAGAAAGCAATAGCAACAAACTAAACGATCAAGTGCTAAGCTAACGGAATGGGTCAAGTCAATCACATCATTCTCCTAATGATGTGACCCAGTTAATCAAATGACAACTCATGTCTATGGTTAGGAAACATAACCATCTTTGATCAACGAGCTAGTCAAGTAGAGGCATACTAGTGACACTCTGTTTGTCTATGTATTCACACATGTATTATGTTTCCGGTTAATACAATTCTAGCATGAATAATAAACATTTATCATGATATAAGGAAATAAATAATAACTTTATTATTGCCTCTAGGGCATATTTCCTTCATGTCTATCGTATTCTTACGAGGACAATCAGTCCTATCAAGGGCCACGACTCATCTGATGAGGAAATTGTTGGCATCATGAAGAATCTGGTATTCAACATCGTTAATGACCTTCCTCTCAATTATCACGATTTATTCATGAGGACTATGGCCAATGTTGCACTGTCTCTGTTTGAGCTGAAGCCTTATGCACCTTGGATTATGAGATTCCTCAGGACAAGGTCTTCACTCAACTACAAACATGATTTCCAGAATCACCTCAGCTACTTGCCCCCAATTGAAGTCCTCAAGCAGACATATTCCTCATTTGATGGAAAGGACAAGGCACCAGCTGTAATAGATGAAGGCATTCGTCCATTGGATGGTCAGTTTCGCAAAGCTGCATCTTATTCCACCAATGATGACTCTGCCACGCATGACTCTGCCAATGCACCCAAGTCCACTCCTCAAGCCACTGCTCCGCGCGTGATGACTGACCGTGAACTTCTGCTTAGTCTTCACCAGAAGGTGGATCGAAATCACAAATGGGTTAAGCGTCAGTTTGGTTCACTTCTTCACAACATGATTGCCACACACAATGCAGTGAAGAAAAATCACTACTACCTCCATCAAGTCTTCGGTCGCACCTGGGCAATCCTGTCACATCTGTATGGTGAAGAAGATCTGAAGAACATGGGTCTCAAAGAAGATTCTAACTGGTCTGCACCTCCACTGAAGAAATTCAAGAAGGTCAAGGTTCCTTCTCTGGTGGCCAGCTCATATTCTTCATCGCGCGACACTGATGAAAATGAAGACTTGGACGACACTGCGGCAGGCCCTACTACAACAAACGACCCCAACAACGCTGGCGCTCCTTCATCAACTTGATATTCTTCAGGGGCGTTAGTCCTCATATTCGTTCCTTTTGGTCATTTGATGACAAAGGGGGAGAATTTTGAGTTAGTCTTCAAGCGGGTCTTTCTATATGGGCGTTTTTTGTTAAGTTACAACTCTCGTTCTTCTGCGACTTTATTGGATCGAGTTGTAAACTTAAACCTGATGGTGCTCTGATACTCTTGATACGTTTTTTTGCATGCTTATTCCTCGTTAATATTATTGCACGCATGCTGAATTACATCAATCACCATATTTCATCATGCATTTCAAATTCTTCACTATTATATATCAAATGCGTGTATGAATTACAAGATATAGGGGGAGATCTCCATGATTCAACTCTTCAAGTGTGCATTGCTTCAAAAGCAAATTCCTCATTATGCACATCTTTAGGGGGAGTTCTTCTATATCTTGCAATCAAATTCCTCAATATTAGTAGTTACACTTCATATGTTTATCCCCGTTGAAAACTTAACCTATATTGTCATCAATCACCAAAAAGAGGGAGATTGTAAGTGCATCTAGTGCCCCTTAGTGATTTTGGTGTATTGAAGACTTATAAGTTAAGGGACTAATGTGTTTCTGAGTGTACACAGGTCTATAAGTCTATGAGGAGTTTGATATTTACAGAGAAAGTCGACCCCTAAAAATGAAGTTCTTCGTCTGAAGACTTTGGTATTCTGAAGACTTTGAAAGTGAAGAAAATGGTGTGACCTTGAAGACTTGGTATTCATTCGAGGAACATAGAGCGTGAAGACTTTTGTTTTCATAGCTTCATTTTCTCTTTCTTGAGTCATAGGAAACACCGTACTGTTAAAGGGGGTCGAGGAAATACTAAGGAAAAATTTCCATGTGATGCTCAACTCAAAATCCTACACCTACCAATCCCTTCGAGTGAAGCCATTGGAAATCTCATACAATCCAGTCATATTCTTCAGTGACAGAGACAAAGTTCTTCTGGTCTCTGAGGAATTTGTTCTGACTGAGGAGTTAGGAATTCGCCAGTGTGGATTTCCTACACAGTGAGGAACATGATAGCCCTGAGGATTTTGCTACTCAAAATTCTGACCATTGCTGTGCTATGCGCCAGCTGTCCCAAAATATCTATCCACCTAACGGTCATATCATTGAAGGGCATTTATGTCTTATCATGTCGGGCTGCTCCCTAGGCTATAAATAGCCGCCCCCTACAACCAATAGCTGGTTGGATGCTCCGAGAGAAACTGACACTTGTCATTTGAGAGCAACCCATCCTCTGAGGACTTTGAGCGAAAATCATCAAGTGAGGAAAAACCCAAAACCCAAACACCTACAAACCCCAAGTGATTGAGCATCACTGAAGAGATTGATCCTGCGTGGATCCGACGCTTGTTACCTTTGAAGACTGTGCTTCTTCCAGACGGTTAGGCGTCATGGTCTAGAGCATCCAAGAGGAATTGTGGATGGCCGAGTGACCGAGTTTGTGAAGGTTTGGAAGTCGCCTGAAGACTTACCACGAGTGATTGGACGAGGTCTGTGTGACCTTAGTTCAAGGAGAATACGGTGAGGACTGGGTGTCCTGAGCTACGTGTTCAGGACTGGGTGTTCGGGACTGTGTGTCCTTGAGTTTAAATACTCAGCCGCTCCAACCAGACGTACAACTGAGACAGCAGTTGGAACTGGTCTACCAAATCATTGTCTTCACCAAGCTTACTGATTCTATTTCCTCAACTCTTTCATTTCCTCATAACTGTGTTGTGTGCTTGTTCATATATGTGTTTGAAGACTTTGACTGAAGACTTTCTCAATTTCCTCACTTCAATTTCTTCAATCTGTTTGTCTTCATCCTGTGTTATCCTGTATTTACGCTTCTGTACTCTGTGCCTGTCTTCATTTCATCATGATGACTATGCTTGTATTCTGTTATGTTTACTTTTGAGTACTCATTCCACTGTTGGTAGTTCTTCGCTAAGGAATTTCCTCACCAGCAAATTCCTTAATGAAGAATTTCATAAAAATCGCCTATTCACCCCCCTCTAGTCGATATAATGCACTTTCAATTAGCCATATAATCACCCAAGTGTTCAAGCATATTTGAATTGTATTTCAATTGTCTACCAAAATAAGCATTAAAGTCTTCTTGGTTAGCCATAAATTTATCAAACTCATCTAAGCATGGGCTAGCAAATTTAGTAAATGGGATTTCAGCTTTATCATATCTATAGAGAGAATTTACCATTACTACCTGTGTCGGGTTATCAAGACCATGAGTTTCTTCAATAGGTAATGGATTAAGATCATATGTTTCTTCAACAGGCGATAAATTAAGACCATGTATTTCTTCAATAGGAGGTAAATTCTTAACATCTTTAGCTTTAATACCTTTTTCTTTTATAGATTTCTTTGCCTCTTACATATCTTCAGGACTGAGAAATAGAATACCCCTCTTCTTCGGAGTTGGTTTAGGAATAGGCTCAGGAACTGGCTCAAGAGGTGTCCAATTATTTTCATTTGTCAGCATATTATTCAATAGAATTTGAGCTTCATCCGGCGTTCTTTCCCTGAAAACAGAACCAGCACAACTATCCAGGTAATCTCTGGAGGCATCGGTTAGTCCATTATAAGATATCAAGTATTTGATTTTTCTTAAGAGGATGATCAGGCAAAGCATTAAGTAATTTGAGAAGCCTCCCCCAAGCTTGTGGGAGACTCTTTTCTTCAATTTGCACAAAATTATATATATCCCTTAAAGCAACTTGTTTCTTATGAGCAGGGAAATATTTAGCAGAGAAGTAATAAATCATATCCTGGGGACTACGCACACAACCAGGATCAAGAGAACTAAACCATATCTTAGCATCACCCTTTAATGAGAACGGAAATATTTTCAGGATATAAAAGTAGCGAGTTCTCTCATCATTAGTGAACAGGGTAGCTATATCATTTAATTTAGTAAGATGTGCCACAACAGTTTCAGATTCATAGCCATGAAAAGGATCAGATTCAACCAAAGTAATTATATCAGGATCAACAGAGAATTCATAATCCTTATCAGTAACACAGATAGGTGAAGTAGCAAAAGCAGGGTCAGGTTTCATTCTAGCATTAAGAGATTGCTGCTTCCATTTAGCTAATAACCTCTTGAGTTCGTACCTATCTTTGCAAGCTAAAATAGCTAAAGAAGCTTCTTTACCAAAAACATAACCCTTAGGAATAACAGGCAAGTCTTCATCATCACTTTCATCAGTATTATCAGATTCAATATTTTCATCCTCTCTAACCCTAGCAAGTTGCTCATCAAGAAATTCACCAAGTGGCACAGTAGTATCAAGCATAGAAGTAGTTTCATCATAAGTATCATGCATAGCAGAAGTGGCATCATCAATAACATGCGACATATCAGAACGAATAGCAGAAGCAGGTTTAGGTGTCGCAAGCTTACTCAAAACAGAAGGTGAATCAAGTGCAGAGCTAGATGGCAGTTCCTTACCTCCCCTCGTAGTTGAGGGATAAATCTTGGTTTTTGGATCTCTCAAGTTCTTCATAATGATAAGCAGATATAAGTCCCAAGTGACTCAAAGAATAGAGCTATGCTCCCCGGCAACGGTGCCAGAAAATAGTCTTGATAACCCACAAGTATAGGGGATCGCAACAGTTTTCGAGGGTAGAGTATTCAACCCAAATTTATCGATTCGACACAAGGGGAGCCAAAGAATATTCTCAAGTATTAGCAGCTGAGTTGTCAATTCAACCACACCTGGAAACTTAATATCTGCAGCAAAGTATTTAGTAGCAAAGTAATATGATAGTAGCGGTAACGGTAGCAAAAGGTAATAGTGGCAAAAGTAATGTTTTTGGTATTTTGTAATGATGATAGCAATAGCAACGGAAAAGTAAATAAGCGAAGAACAGTATATGGAAAGCTCGTAGGCAATGGATCAGTGATGGAGAATTATGCCGGATGCGGTTCATCATGTAACAGTCATAACCTAGGGTGACACGGAACTAGCTCCAATTCATCGATGTACCGTAGGCATGTATTTCGAATATAGTCATACGTGCTTATGGAAAAGAAATTGCATGACATCTTTTGTCCTACCCTCCTGTGGCAGCGGGGTCCGAATGGAAACTAAGGGATATTAAGGCCTCCTTTTAATAGAGTACCGGAACAAAGCATTAGCACATGGTGAATACATGAACTCCTCAAACTATGGTCATCACCGGTAAGTATCCCGATTATTGTCACTTCGGGGTTAACGGATCATAACACATAATAGGTGACTATAGACTTTCAAGATAGGATCAAGAACTCTCATATATTGATGAAAACATAATAGGTTCAGATCTGAAATCATGGCACTCGGGCCCTAGTGACAAGCATTAAGCATAGCAAAGTCATAGCAACATCAATCTCAGAACATAGTGGATACTAGGGATCAAACCCTAACAAAACAAACTCGATTACATGATAGATCCCATCCAACCCATCACCGTCCAGCAAGCCTATGATGAAATTACTCACGCACGGTGCTACCTCTTTTAGCATTGCGTTGGTTTTCCCCGAAGAGGAAGGGATGATGCAACAAAGTAGCGTAAGTATTTCCCTCGGTTTTTGAGAACCAAGGTATCAATCCAGTAGGAGGCTACGCGCGAGCCCCTCATACCTGCAGAAAACAAATAAATCCTCGCAACCAACGCAAATAGGGGTTGTCAATCTCTATAGGGCCACTTACGAGAGTGAGATCTGATAGATATGATAAAGATAATATTTTTGGTATTTTTATGATAAAGATGCAAAGTAAAATAAAGGCAAAGTAAATAGCAAAGTAAATAACTAAGTAGTAGGAGATTGATATGATAAAGATAAACCCGGGGGCCATAGGTTTCACTAGTGGCTTCTCTCGAGAGCATAAGTATTCTACGGTGGGTGAACAAATTATTGTTGAGCAATTGACAGAATTGAGCATAGTTATGAGAATATCTAGGTATGATCATGTATATAGGCATCACGTCCGAGACAAGTAGACCGACTCCTGTCTGCATCTACTACTATTACTCCACTCATCGACCGCTATCCAGCATGCATCTAGAGTATTAAGTTAAAAACAGAGTAACGCCTTAAGCAAGGTGACATGATGTAGAGGGATAGACTCATGCAATATGAAGAAAACCCCATCTTGTTATCCTCGATGGCAACAATACAATACGTGCCTTGCGGCCCTTACTGTCACCGGGAAAGGACACCGCAAGATTGAACCCAAAGCTAAGCACTTCTCCCATTGCAAGAAAGATCAATCATGTAGGCCAAACCAAACTGATAATTCAAAGAGACTTGCAAAGATAACCAATCATACATAAAAGAATTCAGAGAAGATTCAAATATTATTCATAGATAGACTTGATCATAAACCCACAATTCATCGGTCTTAACAAACACACCGCAAAAAGAAGATTACATAGAATAGATCTCCACAAGAGATGGGGGGAACATTGTATTGAGATCCAAAAAGAGAGAATAAGCCATCTAGATACTAACTATGGACCCGTAGGTCCGAAGTAAACTACTCACACTTCATCGGAGAGGCTATAGTGTTGATGTAGAAGCCCTCCGTGATCGATGCCCCCTCCGGCGGAGCTCCGGAACAGGCCCCAAGATGGGATCTCGTGGATACAAAAAGTTACGGCGGTGGAATTAGGGTTTTGGCTCCGTATCTGACCGTTTGGGGGTACGTGGGTATATATAGGAGGAAGAAGTACGTCGGTGGAGCAACAGGGGGCCCACGAGGGTGGAGGGCGCGCCTGGGGGGGCAGGCACGCCCCCCTACCTCGTGGCCTCCTATTAGTTGTCTTGACGCAGGGTCCAAGTCTCCTGAGTTGTATTCGGTGAGAAAATCACATTCCCAAAGGTTTCATTCCGTTTGGACTCTGTTTGATATTCATTTTCTTCGAAACCCTAAAATAGGCAAAAAAACAGCAATTCTGGGTTGGGCCTCCGGTTAATAGGTTAGTCCCAAAAATAATATAAAAGTGGATAATAAAGCCCAATATTGTCCAAAACAGTAGATAATATAGCATGGAGCAATCAAAAACTATAGATACGTTGGAGACGTATCAAGCATCCCCAAGCTTAATTCCTGCTCGTCCTCGAGTAGGTAAATGATAAAAACAGAATTTTTGATGCGGAGTGCTACTTGGCATAATTTTAATTTAATTATTCTTAATTGTGGTATGAATATTCAGATCCGAAAGATTCAAGACAAAAGTTCATATTGACATAGAAAATAATAATACTTCAAGCATACTAACAAAGCAATTATGTCTTCTCAAAATAACATGGCTAAAGAAAGTTATCCCTACAAAATCATATAGTCTGGCTATGCTCTATCTTCACCACACAAAATATTTAAATCTTGCACAACCCCAATGACAAGCCAAGCAATTGTTTCATACTTTTGACATTCTCAAAACTTTTTCAATCTTCACGCAATATATGAGCGTGAGCCATGGATATAGCACTATAGGTGGAATAGAGTGGTGATTGTGGAGAAGACAAAAAGGGGAAGATAGTCTCACATCAACTAGGCGTATCAACGGGCTATGGAGATGCCCATCAATAGATATCAATGTGAGTGAGTAGGGATTGCCATGCAACGGATGCACTGGAGCTATAAGTATATGAAAGCTCAAAAAGAAACTAAGTGGGTGTGCATCCAACTTGCTTGCTCATGAAGACCTAGGGCAATTTGAGGAAGCCCATCATTGGAATATACAAGCCAAGTTCTATAATGAAAAATTCCCACTAGCATATGAAAGTGATAACATGAGAGACTCTCTACTATGAAGATTATGGTGCTACTTTGAAGCACAAGTGTGGTAAAAGGATAGTAACATTGTCCCTTCTCTCTTTTTCTCTCATTTTTCCTTTTTTTATTTGGGCCTTTTCTCTTTTTTATGGCCTCTTTTCTTTCCCTTTTTTTATTTTTCATCTGGAGTCTCATCCCAACTTGTGGGGGAATCATAGTCTCCATCATCCTTTCCTCACTTGGGACAATGCTCTAATAATGATGATCATCACACTTTTTAATTTTCTTACAACTCAACAATTACAACTCGATACTTAGAACAAGATATGGCTCTATATGAATGCCTCCGGCTATGTACCGGGATATGCAATGATGCATGAGTGACAAGTATGAAACAATTATGAATGGTGGCTTTGCCACAAATACTATGTCAACTACATGATCATGCTAAGCAATATGACAATGATGGAGTGTGTCATAAACAGAATGGTGGAAAGTTGCATGGCAATATATCTCGGAATGGCTATGGAAATGCCATAATAGGTAGGTATGGTGGCTGTTTTGAGGAAGGTATATGGTGGGTGTATGATACCGGCAAAAGGTGCGCGGTATTAGAGAGGCTAGCAAAGGTGGAAGGGTGAGAGTGCGTATAATCCATGGACTCAACATTAATCATAAAGAACTCATATACTTAATGCAAAAATCTACAAGTTATCGAAGCAAAGTATTACGCGCATGCTCCTAGGGGGATAGATTGGTAGGAAAAGACCATCGCTCGTCCCCGACCGCCACTCATAAGGAAGACAATCAATAAATAAATCATGCTCCGACTTCATCACATAACGGTTCACCATACATGCATGCTACGGGAATCACAAGCTTCAACACAAGTATTTCTCAAATTCACAACTACTCAAGTAGCATGACTTTAATATCACCATCTCCATGTCTCAAAACAATCATCAAGCATCAAACTTATCATAGTATTCAACACACTCATAAGAGAATTTTTATTATTAATCTTGCATACCAAGCATATTAGGATTTTAAGAAAATTACCATGCTATTAAGACTCTCAAAATAATCTAAGTGAATCATGAGAGATCACTAGTTTCTATAAAACAAATCCACCACCGTGCTCTAAAAGATATAAGTGAAGCACTAGAGCAAAATTATATAACTCAAAAGATATAAGCGAAGCACATAGAGTATTCTAACAAATTCCAAATCATGTATGGCTCTCTCAAAAGGTGTATACAGCAAGGATGATTGTGGTAAACTAATAAGCAAAGACTCAAATCATACAAGACGCTCCAAGCAAAACACATATCATGTGGTAAATAAAAATATAGCTCCAAGTAAAGTTACCAATAGAAGTAGACGAAAGAGGGGATGCCTTCCGGGGAATCCCCAAGCTTTGGCTTTTAGGTGTCCTTAGATTATCTTGGGGGTTCCATGGGCATCCCCAAGTTTAGGCTCTTGCCACTCCTTTTTCCATAATCCATCAAATCTTTACCCAAAACTTGAAAACTTCACAACACAAAACTTAAAGTAGAAAATCTCGTGAGCTCCGTTAGCGAAAGAAAACAAAAGACCACTTCAAGGTATTGTAATGAACTCATTCTTTATTTATATGGGTGTTATACCTACTGTATTCCAACTTCTCTATGGTTCATAAACTATTTTACTAGCCATAGATTCATCAAAATAAGCAAACAACACACGAAAAACAGAATCTGTCAAAAACAGAACAGTCTGTAGTAATCTGTAGCTAGCGCAAGATATGGAACCCCAAAAATTCTAAAATAAATTTATGGACGTGAGGAATTTATCTATTAATCATCTGCAAAAAGAATTAACTAAATAGCACTTTCCAAATAAAAATGACAGCAGTTCTCGTGAGCGCTAAAGTTTCTGTTTTTTACAGCAAGTTCAACAAGACTTTCCCCAAGTCTTCCCAACGGTTCTACTTGGCAAAAACACTAATTAAACACAAAAAACATAACCAAAACAGAGGCTAAATAATTTATTTATTACTAAGCAGGAGCAAAAATCAAGGAATAAAAATAAAATTGGGTTGCCTCCCAACAAGCGCTATCAATTAACGCCCCTAGCTAGGCATAACAAGCAAGAATAGATCTAGGTATTGTCATCTTTGGTATTAGGTAAGAAAAGAGAAAACTTGCTATATATAGAATTAATCCTTCTATTTTGATAAAGCACATGGCTATTAATGGTAGAAGAAAGATTAAGTATGTTACGAAAGTTTGTATCTAGGCTAGCCTTTATCTCTTTAATAGATTCATTTTGGTAAGAGAACAAAAGAGATGTAGATTCAACTTTCTCATTCATGGGGTGCCCGAATATAGTTTTCATTTTTTCATAGGTGTCTACGACATCCCCTTTAAGGAAACATTCTTCAAATATAGAATCTAAGACATGCTTAAAAGAAGAAGGAAGGGCAATATAAAAGCTTTTTAGGTAAACTTCAATTTGATATTGAGGAACATAGCTAGCCCTGATCCTTAATAGTCTATACCAAGCATCTTTCAAAGATTCATCAAGTAAATAACGAAAAATTCTAGAATCATCTTCATCAAAATTATTAAGACTCTCATTGATAACTCCGGTAGGTTTTTCCATAGTATCCTTATTTATAAGTTTAGCGAGGATAGAGGGGTTGTCCAAAGTACTAAAACTCTGGAGAGGACCCCCAACCCTTTTTGATTCAAACATAGCGGAAGAAAGGCAAGTAGAAAGAGAGGGAGGATAGAGAGAGAGAGGGCGAAGTGGGGGGAGAGGAAAACGGCAAGGGTGAAGTGGGGGGGAGAGGAAAACGAGAGGCAAATGGAAAATAATGTAATGCAGGAGATAAGGGTATGTGATGGGTACTTGGTATGTTGACTTTTGCGTAGACCTCCCCCGCAACGGCGCCAGAAATTCTTCTTGCTACCTCTTTTAGCACTCCGTTGGTTTTCCTCAAAGAGGAAGGGATGATGTAGCAAAGTAGCGTAAGTATTTCCCTCAGTTTTTGAGAACCAAGGTATCAATCCAGTAGGAGGCTACGCGCGAGTCCCTCGTACCTGCACAAAACAAATAAATCCTCGCAACCAACGCAAATAGGGGTTGTCAATCCCTATAGGGTGACTTACGAGAGTGAGATCTGATAGATATGATAAAGATAATATTTTTGGTATTTTTATGATAAAGATGCAAAGTAAAATAAAGGCAAAGTAAATAGCAAAGTAAATAACTAAGTAGTAGGAGATTGATATGATAAAGATAGACCCGGGGGCCATAGGTTTCACTAGTGGCTTCTCTCGAGAGCATAAGTATTCTACGGTGGGTGAACAAATTACTGTTGAGCAATTGACATAATTGAGCATAGTTATGAGAATATCTAGGTATGATCATGTATATAGGCATCACGTCCGAGACAAGTAGACCGACTCCTGCCTGCATCTACTACTATTACTCCACTCATCGACCGCTATCCAGCATGCATCTAGAGTATTAAGTTAAAAATAGAGTAACGCTTTAAGCAAGATGACATGATGTAGAGAGATAAATTCATGCAATATGAAATAAACCCCATCTTGTTATCCTCGATGGCAACGATGCAATACTTGCCTTGCTGCCCTTACTGTCATCGGGAAAGGACACCGCAAGATCGAACCCAAAGCTAAGCACTTCTCCCATTGCAAGAAAGATCAATCTAGTAGGCCAAACCAAACTGATAATTCGAAGAAACTTGCAAAGATAACCAATCATACATAAAAGAATTCAGAGAAGATTCAAATATTATTCATAGATAGACTTGATCATAAACCCACAATTCATCGGTCTCAACAAACACACCGCAAAAAGAAGATTACATCAAATAGATCTCCACAAGAGAGGGGGAGAACATTGTATTGAGATCCAAAAAGAGAGAAGAAGCCATCTAGCTACTAACTATGGACCCGTAGGTCTGAAGTAAACTACTCACACTTCATCGGAGAGGCTATGGTGTTGATGTAGAAGCCCTCAGTGATCGACGCCCCCTCCGGTGGAGCTCCGGAACAGGCCCCAAGATGGGATCTCGTGGATACAGAAAGTTACGGCGGTGGAATTAGGGTTTTGGCTCCGTATCTGATCGTTTGGGGGTACGTGAGTATATATAGGAGGAAGAAGTACGTCGGTGGAGCAACAGGGGGCCCATGAGGGTGGAGGGCGCGCCTGGGGGGGGGGGGGCAGGCGCGCCCCTACGTCGTGGCCTCCTGTTAGTTGGCTTGACGTAGGGTCCAAGTCTCCTAAGTTGTATTCGGTGAGAAAATCACGTTCCCGAAGGTTTCATTCCGTTTGGACTCCGTTTGGTATTCCTTTTCTTCGAAACCCTAAAATAGGCAAAAAAACAGCAATTCTTGGCTGGGCCTCCGGTTAATAGGTTAGTCCCAAAAATAATATAAAAGTGGATAATAAAGACCAATAATGTCCAAAACACTAGATAATATAGCATGGAGCAATCAAAAATCATAGATACGTTGGAGACGTATCACACGGCGGTGAGCATCATGAAATTGATGATGGAGGACGGTTGATGATGATGATGGCAACAGGTTCCCCTCTCCGGAGCCTTGAACGGACTCCAGATCAGCCCTCCCGAGAGGTTTTAGGGCTTGGCGGTGGCTTATCATAAAACGTGAATCCTTCTCTCTGATTTTTTTCTCCCCAAAACCAAATATATAGAGTTGGAGTTGAGGTCGGAGGAGCTCCAGGGGGCCCACGAGGTAGGGCGGCGTGCCCCCCACCCTCATGGACAGGTGGTGGGCCCCCTGGCCTTCATCTTTTGCAGGGATTTTTTATTATTTCCAAAAAGATGTTCCGTGAAGTTTCAGGTCATTCAGAGAACTTTTGTTTCTGCACATAAATAACACCATGGCAATTCTGCTGAAAACAGCGTCAGTCCGGGTTAGTTCCATTCAAATCATGCAAGTTAGAGTCCAAAACAAGGGCAAACGTGTTTGGAAAAGTAGATACGATGGAGACGTATCAAGACTATCGGTGTAGCCTTGTGAATCTTTGATGGAGGAAAATATTACCTGGAGATGCCTTGTATTTCTCCAGTTCGGCGTTAGCAGCAAGCAGCTGGCGCTGACAATTTTCTAGTTCCTGAGCCAGCTAGGCATTCTTCTCCGTAAGAACCTGGTTGTACATTGATCCTTAAATCAGTTGATTCAACTCCTTTAAGTCTCGGGGGCTATTGGTATATGGTCGTCATAGTCAAACAAAGCGAATTTACCTGCACATCTTTCAGATGTTGCTTTGTGGCCCTGCTAATCCCATCTCGAGCAGCCCGGATGTACGCATCGGCTGCATTGAAGGCGTTAAACAACTCTTCCAAAAATCTAGGATCTCGTAAAATGGCCCGGCGGTGCCGATGATTCATAGCACTCTCCACTTCCGAGTTGGTGACGGATACATCGTCCGAGTCCTCGGCTAGAGGACAATCCGGTGTCGCCCCTGCATCAGCCCCCGTCTTCACAACGGGATTTGAATCCTGACTGTGGGAAGTGCGGCCGCTCGGACCACCGGATATAGTCCGGCGCGCCTTCCTCCTGGCAAATGAAAACGGAAAGGTCGCGTTTGGACGTGACTACTCAGGGGCAGGTTGGTGAATTCATACCTCCTCGATGAAGGCGCGATCGCGTCTTCATTTGCTTTCCTCTTGGAAGGATTGTCCGGCGCGGGAGCCGATCTCTTCGAAGCCGCCGAACGTTTCCCCTGTGAAGCACGATATGGTGCGATGGGTGAGACGGAGTAAGAGCACTCTTTTAGAGAAGATGATTTCTTAATTATTTACATGAGAAGCAGGAAGAAGGCCAGGATAGTCTGCGGTGATGGCCACGCCTGTGCCGTCATAGCTTGTCTCGTAGAACACTCCCTCCGCAAGCACCACAAATATATCCGAATCCTCTTCGAACCCGGGATCTAGCTCCCGGTTGTGGTCCTCCGGCTATGGGGCGGGACTATAAAATCCCTCGGTGACCTTTCGCCAGTGCTGTCATAAGCAAATGAGCTAGGAGTTTATCAAAGGCAATTCGGAGATGGAAGAAGTAAAAATGGAGGGGTCAGGCCTTACCCAGCTGGGAGGGTTGTACATAGAGTACCCGCCTCCAAATTTGATGCGGAGGAATTCCTTTTCCTCCCCTTTGAACAGTTCGGCTAATATCTTAGCCAAAGCAGCAGGGGTATCCGGACCTTTCCGGCCACAGGGAGAAGCGTCGTCCTCCCCATTGTAGTGCCACATGGGAATCCCTCTGTATTGGAGCGGCTGAACCCCTCGCGCTATGGAAATCGCCATAACCTCGATTACTTTGAGTCCGGACTGAGTGAGCTCTCTTATCCTGCTCATCAGCCGATGAACCTCCGCGCTGTCTTCCTCTTCAAGACTCTGGGGATGCCAACTGTGGCGTTTCTTCAGCGGGACACGAGCAAATTCAGGAATACCCTTTCGAATCGAGTCAGGAAGCGCAACGTCCTCTATATAAAACCATTCGGAGGGCCATTCATCAGGTGCCTTCCTTGGTGTGCCGGATGGATATCCGGTATCGGCGACGCGCCACACTTCGGCTCCGCCCACTTCAAATATTGACCCTTCGTGATTGCGCGGGACAAGACAAAACAGCTTCCTCCACAACTCAAAGTGAGCTTCGATGCCCAGGAAAAGTTCGCATAAAGCGACGTAACCCGCAATGTGCAGAATAGAGGCCGGTGTAAAGTTGTGCAGCTGGAGGCCGTAATATTCCAGAAGCCCTCGGAGGAATGGATGGATTGGAAATCCAACGCCTCTTAGTAGGTAGGGGACAAAACACACTCGCTCCCCCCGGACGGATTGGGGAAGTCCTCTGCCTGAGTCCCCTCATTGAAGGAAGCTAGCCCCGATCGAACAGGGACTAGATCTGCATGGGGAAAGAACCCCTGCGTTTGCAACTTCGTCAAATGGCTATGAGACATGGAACACCTCTCCCGCTCGCCTTTCTCTAGGCCGGGACGAGCGGAGGATCTAGGAGCACCAGTCATAACAGAATGGTTTATCCTAAGCAGTCTCTAGGAATTTCTTCTGTGTAGCGCTGAATGGATCTGGGATCCAATCTCTTTAAGTAGGCGCTCTTCTTCGCATGATGGGGTGTTATTCGTAAAAATACCCTGACTTTCCACATTCGCTCGACACATGGAGGACAAAGATTATTCAACGCACACAAGCCAAGGAGGCGACATTGGATCAATGGCCGAATATATTACTTGAGATCATCGAAGGGAGAACCCGCCTTGTAATGCCCAAGATAATATGTGTGCCGAGCACCTCGCTATTGAAGACTGGTTCGGGGGCTACTGAGGGAGTCCTGGACTAAGGGGTCCTCGGGCGTCCGGCCTGTTATCCATGGGCCGGACTGATGGGCTATGAAGACATGAAGATAGAAGAATGCACCGTGTCTGGATCGGACTCTGCTTGGCGTGGAAGGCAAGCTTGGCGACCGAAGATTTCTTCTTATGTAACCGACTCCATGTAAACCCTAGATCCCCTCGGTGTCTATATAAACCGAAGGGGATAGTCCGGAAAGGGCAACACATATACACCCATTACCATATTCATAGGCTAGGCTTCTAGGATTTAGCCATTACAATCTCGTGGTAGATCACCTCTTGTAACACCCATATTCATTAATATCAATCAAGCAGGATGTAGGGTATTACCTCCATAGAGAGGGCCTGAACCTGGGTAAACATTGTGTCCCCTGTCTCCTATTACCATCGATCCTAGATGCACAGTTCAGGACCCCCTAGCCGAGATCCGCCGGTTTTGACACTGACAACCCTCCCATCACGCTACACACAACGCCGCCCCCGGCTCCTATATAAAGCAGCACCTCCCTCGCCGGGGACGCACCCGCCCGCAGCCCCATCTCTCCCCATGCACAGCCGATGAACTCTTTCCCCCGCCGCAGACGATGGGCAGAGGTTCCCCGGCGACAGGGCGGCGGTGAATGGCTTCAGCCACAGCTTGCTGCATGAGTGGGAAGCCCACCTCCTGCATGAAGCAAACATCTCGGTGCCTCCCGACATGCGCGCGCCGGGGCGATGGAGGCTCATCGCTGGGGGCATCCCCGCCCGTGCCCTCGCTACCCGACATCACGCGCCCCGACTACTTCAACGCCGAGGTCGAGCGTGCGCGGGTGTCGCTGACGATGGAGCAGTGGGCCCACCCGGAGTACGTCACCGGAAACCACAAGGCGTGGGCGGCCTACTTCGAACGCCGGCAGCTGGAGCGGCTGGCCTCCACCAACAACGCACCAGTGGTGCGGGGGACCAAGAACAGCGACGACTGGCGCCTGTGGTTGGGCGCCCCCAGCCGCACGCTCCACGTCGTCCTCGAGCACCTCGAGGGCGGCAACGAGCCGCCGTTCACATACCCTGCCGCCCCGACCCCCCACCGGAGCGGCGGCCAATGGATGCCGAGGAGGACCGGCTCCTCTTCCTCCTCCTCCCACTCCTCCCACTCCTCCGGGGCGCCAGCGCTCTACAGCGTCAAGGCTGAGCCCGCAGAGACGCTGCTCGGCTGGTGCACCCGCAGTGCCGACATCGTCATCAACGAGGGCGGGCGCGCCTCCTCCTCGGCTCCTCCCCGCCTCGTCAAGCCAAAGATGGAGCCGGGGCTCACCGCCATGAAGACGGAGCCAGGGCTTGCCGGCGTGAAGACGTAGTCGGGGCTTGACGACGCGGCGGCCATGAAGTGTGTGTGGGAGGACTGGGCGCGGCTGGAGTTGGAGCGCCAGTGCCGCGCCCTAGAAGAGATCGCCGCTCGGCGCCGTAGCCGCGATGAGGGAGGCATCGTTATTCTCTACGACAGCGACAACGACGCGCCGCCACCGGTCCGCCAGGGAGACTCTGGGTAGGGGTCCAACAGGGGCGGCCGCGTGAAGCAGGAGAAGGACAACGACGGTGGCGACTTTGCCGAGTTCAGCGAGTTCTTCCTGTAGTCGTGACCTTTGTTTTTATAGTAAATTTTAAGTTTGCTATGTAAAAAATGTTTAAGTCATCGAAATTTATGCCCGTTTGCCGAATTATAGCCGAATTTCTTTTCAATTTTTTTAAAAGCCTTCTGGGGCATCCTTGGGGCCGGCCGCTGGGAAGCCGATCGGCCCCAAGAAGATTTTAGCGTCGGGTCGCCCCCAGGCGGCGATTTTTCGAGCCCCCTTGGGGGCCAACGGCTGGAGATGCTCTTACTCCCCACTATAGAGGTAGTGACATAGACTAGTAACATATGCATGCTACTAGTCTAAGTTACTATCCATTGTGACTAGTCATACATACATGTTTACACTCATCCCTATGAGCGCACACCCTACCCCATGAGACCTCCGAGAGACTGAGCCGGCATGTCATCTTGAAATTTACGAAGTCAGCGAGCACCAGAACTTGAACCTTGGTGGGTTGGGGATACCACTATCTCTCTAACTATCGAACTACAGGTTGGTTCATGGGCCATGGAGTTTCTACATTCAGAGTTTAGATGCGCCATGTGAACAGTACAACTAGAAAAATAATAAAATAATTCTGATTTTTTTTATTTTTTCCAGACCCCATGAATGTGATTTCTGTTAGAGATGTATTTCGGTTACACGTATTTGGTAGTCTAGAATTTGTAATCCGTCTCCTAGCTTATCTCTAGGCCCTTCAAGTCTTGTACTCAATATATACTCACCCTCGAGGCTCAGTAATGCACTCATCAACGATACCACCAATCTCTCTCTATCTCTTCTAACATGGTATCAGCCTAACCGATCCAAACCCTAGCCGCTGATACGTCTCCGTCGTATCTACTTTTCCAAACACTTTTGCCCTTGTTTTGGAGTCTAACTTGCATGATTTGAATGGAACTAACCCGGACTGACGCTGTTTTCAACAGAATTGCCATGGTGTTATTTTTGTGCAGAAATAAAAGTTCTCGGAATGACCTGAAAATCAACGGAGAATTATTTTGGAATATATAAAAAATACTAGAAGAAAGATCCACGTCAGGGGGGCACATCTTGTCCACGAGGGTGGGGGCGCGCCCCCTGCCTCGTGGGCCCCCTGATGCTCCACCGACCTCAACCCTGACTCCATATATTCACTTTCGGGGAGAAAAAAATCAGAGAGAAGGATTCATCGCGTTTTACGATACGGAGCCGCCGCCAAGCCCTAAACTCTCTCGGGAGGGCTGATCTGGAGTCCATTCGGGGCTCCGGAGAGGGGAATCCGTCGCCATCATCATCATCAACCTTCCTCCATCACCAATTTCATGATGCTCACCGCCATGCGTGAGTAATTCCATCGTAGGCTTGCTGGACGGTGATGGCTTGGATGAGATTTATCATGTAATCGAGTTAGTTTTGTTAGGGCTTGATCCCTAGTATGCACTATGTTCTGAGATTGATGTTTCTATGACTTTGCTATGCTTAATGCTTGTCACTAGGGCCCGAGTGCCATGATTTTAGATCTAAACCTATTATGTTTTCATCAATATATGAGAGTTCTTGATCCTATCTTGCAAGTCTATAGTCACCTATTATGTGTTATGATCCGTTAACCCCGAAGTGACAATAATCGGGATACTTACCGGTGATGACCGTAGTTTGAGGAGTTCATGTATTCACCATGTGTTAATGCTTTGGTCCGTTACTCTATTAAAAGGAGGCCTTAATATCCCTTAGTTTCCAATAGGACCCCGCTGCCACGGGAGGGTTGGACAAAATATGTCATGCAAGTTCTTTTCCATAAGCACGTATGACTATATTCGGAATACATTCCTACATTACATTGATGAACTGGACCTAGTTCCGTGTCACCCTAGGTTATGACTGTTACATGATCGTGAAGGAAATATGCCCTAGAGGCAATAAAAAGTTATTATTTATTTCCTTATTTCATGATAAATGTTTATTATTCATGCAAGAATTGTATTAACCGGAAACATAATACATGTGTGAATACATAGATAAACAGAGTGTCACTAGTATGCCTCTACTTGACTAGCTCGTTGATCAAAGATGGTTAAGTTTCCTAACCATAGACATGAGTTGTCATTTGATTAACGGGATCACATCATTAGGAGAATGATGTGATTGACTTGACCCATTCCGTTAGCTTAGCACTTGATCGTTTAGTTTGTTGCTATTGCTTTCTTCATGACTTATACATGTTCCTATGACTATGAGATTATGCAACTCACGTTTACCGGAGGAACACTTTGTGTGCCACCAAATGTCACAACGTAAGTGGGTGATTATAAAGGTGCTCTACAGGTGTCTCCAAAGGTACTTGTTGGGTTGGCGTATTTTGAGATTAGGATTTGTCACTCCGATTGTCGCAGAGGTATCTCTGGGCCCACTCGGTAATGCACATCACTATAAGCCTTGCAAGCATTGCAACTAATGAGTTAGTTGTGGGATGATGTATTACGGAACAAGTAAAGAGACTTGCCGGTAACGAGATTGAACTAGGTATTGAGATACCGACGATCGAATCTCAGGCAAGTAACATACCGATGACAAAGGGAACAACGTATGTTGTTATGCGGTCTGACCGATAAAGATCTTCATAGAATATGTAGGAGCCAATATGGGCATCCAGGTCCCGCTATTGGTTATTGACCAGAGAGGTGTCTCGGTCATGTCTACATAGTTCTCGAACCCGTAGGGTCCGCACGCTTAACGTTCGTTGACGATATAGTACTATGAGTTATGTATGTTGGTGACCGAATGTTGTCCGGTGTCCCGGATGAGATCACAGACATGACGAGGATCTCCGGAATGGTCCGGAGGTAAAGATTCATATATTGGATGATATGGTTTGGCCAAGGGCTCAGGCCCATGAGGCTATAAGTCGGTGCAAAAGGAGTTTTGCGGAGGCCAGGGGGCCAAACGCCGGAGACCCTGGCGTCTGGCCCTGGGCCAGACGCCGAGGCCCATGGCGTCTGGGCCAGACGCCAAGGATTGTGGCGTTTGGTCCTGGAGTCTGAGTGGGACTCTTGCCTTTCGGGCAAAACCGACTTTGAGGAGGCTTTTGCTCCAAGTTTCGACCCCAGGGCTCAACATATAAATAGAGGGGTAGGGCTAGCACCAAAGACACATCAAGAAACACGAAGCCGTGTGCCGGCAACCCCGTCCCCTCTAGTTTATCCTCCGTCGTAGTTTTTGTAGTGCTTAGGCGAAGCCCTACGGAGATTGTTCTTCACCAACACCGTCACCACGCCGTCGTGCTGCCGGAACTCATCTACTACTTAGCCTCTCTTGCTGGATCGATAAGGCGAGGACGTCACCGAGCCGAACGTGTGTAGAACTCGGAGGTGCCGTGCTTTCGGTACTTGGATAGGTCAGATCATGAAGACGTACGACTACATCAACCGCGTTGATATAACGCTTCCGTGAACGGTCTACGAGGGTACGTAGACAACACTCTCCCTCTCGTTGCTATGCATCTCCATGATGCTGTGTGTGCGTAGGAAAATTTTGAAATTACTACGTTCCCCAACGGTGGCATCAGAGGCAGGTTTTATGCGTAGATGTCATATGCACGAGTAGAACACAAGTGAGTTGTGGGCGATATAAGTCATACTGCTTACCAGCATGTTATACTTTGGTTCGGCGGTATTGTTGGATGAAGCGGCCTGGACCGACATTATGCGTACGCTTACGTGAGACTGGTTCTACCGACGTGCTTTGCACACAGGTGGCTGGCGGGTGTCAGTTTCTCCAACTTTAGTTGAACCGAGTGTGGATATGCCCGGTCCTTGCGAAGGTTAAAACAGCACCAACTTGACAAACTATCGTTGTGGTTTTGATGTGTAGGTAAGAACGGTTCTTGCTAAGCCCGTAGCAGCCACGTAAAATTTGCAACAACAAAGTAGAGGACGTCTAACTTGTTTTTGCAGGGCATGTTGTGATGTGATATGGTCAAGACATGATGCTAAATTTTACTGTATGAGATTATCATGTTTTGTAACCGAGTTATCGGCAACTGGCAGGAGCCATATGGTTGTCGCTTTATTGTATGCCATGCAATCACCCTGTAATGCTTTACTTTATCACTAAGCGGTAGCGATAATCGTGGAAGCATAAGATTTGCGAGATGACAACGATGCTATGATGGAGATCAAGGTGTCGCGCCGGTGACGATGGTGATCATGAAGGTGCTTCGGAGATGGAGATCACAAGCACAAGATGATGATGGCCATATCATATCACTTATATTGATTGCATGTCATGTTTATCTTGTATGCATCTTATCTTGCTTTGATTGACGATAGCATTATAAGATGATCCCTCACTAAATTATCAAAGTATAAGTGTTCTCCCTGAGTATGCACCGTTGCGAAAGTTCTTCGTGCTGGTACACCACGTGATGATCGGGTGTGATAGGCTCTACGTTCAAATACAACGGGTGCAAAACAGTTGCACACGCGGAATACTCAGGTTAAACTTGATGAGCCTAGCATATAACAGATATGGCCTCGAAACACGGAGACCGAAAGGTCGAGCGTGAATCATATAGTAGATATGATCAACATAGTGATGTTCACCGTTGATACTACTCCATCTCACGTGATGATCGGACATGGTTTAGTTGATATAGATCACGTGATCACTTAGAGGATTAGAGGGATGTCTATCTAAGTGGGAGTTCTTAAGTAATATGATTAATTGAACTTAAATTTATCATGAATTTAGTCCTGGTAGTATTAGCATATCTATGTTGTAGATCAATAGCTCGCGATGTTGCTCCCCATTTATTATGTTCCTAGAGAAAAACTATGTTGAAAAATGTTAGTAGCAATGATGAGGATTGGATCCGTGATCTGAGGATTATCCTCGTTGCTGCACAGAAGAATTATGTCCTTGATGCACCGCTAGGTAACAGACCTATTGCAGGAGCAGATGCAGACGTTATGAACATTAGGCTAGCTCAATATGATGACTACTTGATAGTTTAGTGCACCATGCTTAACGGCTTAGAATCGGGACTTCAAAGACGTTTTGAACGTCATGGACCATATGAGATGTTCCAGGAGTTGAAGTTAATATTTCAAAGCAAATACCCGAGTTGAGAGATATGAAGTCTCGAACAAGTTCTATAGCTAAAAGATGGAGGAGAATAGCTCAAGCAGTGAGCATGTGCTCAGATTGTTTGGGTACTACAATCGCTTGAATTAAGTGGGAGTTAATCTTCCAGATAAAATAGTGATTGACAGAATTCTCTAGTCACCATCACCAAGTTAGTAGAACTTCGTGATGAACTATAATATGCAAGGGATACCAGAAATGATTCCCAAGCTCTTCGTGATGCTGAAATCGACGAAGGTAGAAATCAAGAAAAGCATCAAGTGTTGATGGTAAACAAAACCACTAGTTTCAAGTAAAGGGACAAAGGGAAGAAAGGGGAACTTCAAGAAGAACGGCAAGCAAGTTGCTGCTCAAGTGAAAAAACTCAAGTCTGGACCTAAGCCTGAAACTGAGTGCTTCTACTACAAAGGGACTGGTCACTGGAATCGGAACTACCCCAAGTAATTGGCGGATAAGAAGGATGGCAAAGTGAACATAGGTATATTTGATATACATGTTATTGATGTGTACTTTACTAGTGTTTATAGCAACCCCTCAGTATTTGATACTAGTTCAGTTGCTAAGAATAGTAACTCGAAACGGGAGTTGCAGAATGAACAGAGACTAGTTAAGAGTGAAGTGACGATGTGTATTGGAAATGGTTCCAAGATTGATATGATCATCATCGCACACTCCCTATACTTTCGGGATTAGTGTTAAACCTAATATTTAGTGTTTGCATTGAGCATGAATATGATTGGATCATGTTATTGCAATACGGTTATTCATGTAAGTTAGAGAATAATTGTTGTTCTATTTACATGAATAAAACCTTCTATGGTCATACACCCAATGAAAATGGTTTGTTGGACCTCGATCGTGGTAATACACATTTTCATAATATTGAAGCCAAAAGATGCAAAGTTAATAATGATAGTGCAACTTATTTGTGGCACTGCCGTTTAAGTCATATTGGTGTAAAGCGCATGAAGAAAATCCATGCTGATGGACTTTTGGAATCACTTGATTATGAATCAGTTGATGCTTGCGAACCATGCCTCATGGGCAAGATGACTAAGACTCCGTTCTCCGGAACAATGGAGTGAGCAACAGATTTGTTGGAAATCATACATACTGATGTATGTGGTCCGATGAATATTGAGGCTCGCGACAGGTATCATTATTTTCTGATCTTCACAGATGATTTGAGCAGATATGAGTATATCTACTTGATGAAACACAAGTCTGAAACATTTGAAAAGTTCAAAGAATTTCAGAGTGAAGTGGAGAATCATCGTAACAAAAATAAAACTTTCTATGATATGATCGCAGAAGTAAAATATTTGAGTTACGAGTTTGGCCTTCAGTTAAAACAATGTGAAATAGTTTCACTACTCACGCCACCTAGAACACCACAGTGTAATGGTGTGTCCGAACGTTGTAACCGTACTTTATTAGATATGGTGCGATCTATGATGTCTCTTACTGATTTACCGCTATCGTTTTGGGGTTATGCATTAGAGACAGCTGCATTCACGTTAAAAAGGGCACCATCTAAATCCGTTGAGACGACACCGTATGAACTGTGGTTTGGCAAGAAACCAAAGTTGTCATTTATTAAAGTTTGGGGTTGCGATGCTTATGTGAAAAAGCTTCAACCTGATAAGCTCAAACCCAAATCGGAGAAATGTGTCTTCATAGGATACCCAAAGGAGACTATTGGGTACACCTTCTATCACAGATCCGAAGGCAAGACATTCGTTGCTAAGAATGGATCCTTTCTAGAGAAGGAGTTTCTCTCGAAAGAAGTGAGTGGGAGGAAAGTAGAACTTGATGAGGTAACTGTACCTGCTCCCTTATTGGAAAAGTAGTTCATCACAGAAACCGGTTCATGTGACGCCTACACCAATTAGTGAGGAAGTTAATGATGATGATCATGAAACTTCAGATCAAGTTATTACCAAACCTCGTAGATCAACCAGAGTAAGATCCGCACCAGAGTGGTATGGTAATCCTGTTCTGGAAGTCATGTTACTAGACCATGATGAACCTACGAACTATGAAGAAGCGATGGTGAGCCCAGATTCCACAAAATGGCTTGAAGCCATGAAATCTAAGATGGGATCCATGTATGAGAACAAAGTGTGGACTTTGGTTGACTTGCCCGATGATCGGCAAGCCATTGAGAATAAATGGATCTTCAAGAGGAAGACGGACTTTGATAGTAGTGTTACTATCTACAAAGCTAGAATTGTCGCAAAAGGTTTTCGACAAGTTCAAGGTGTTGACTACGATGAGAGTTTCTCACTCGTATCTATTCTTAAGTCTGTCCGAATCATGTTAGCAATTACCACATTTTATGAAATCTAGCAAATGGATAAACAAAACTACATTCCTTAATGGATTTATTAAAGAAGAGTTGTATATGATGCAACAAGAAAGTTTTGTCAATCCTAAAGGTGCTAACAAAATATGCAAGCTCCAGCGATCCATCTATGGACTGGTGCAAGCATCTCGGAGTTGGAATATACGCTTTGGTAAGTTGATCAAAGCATATAGTTTTATACAGACTTACGGTGAAGCCTGTATTTACAAGAAAGTGAGTGGGAGCACTACATCATTTCTGATAAGTATATGTGAATGACATATTGTTGATCGGAGATAATGTAGAATTATTCTGCAAAGCACAAAGGAGTGTTTGAAAGGAGTTTTTCAAAGAAAGACCTCAGTGAAGCTGCTTGCATATTGAGCATCAAGATCTATAGAGATAGATCAAGACGCTTGATAAGTTTTTCAATGAGTACATACCTTGACAAGATTTTGAAGTAGTTCAAAATGGAACAGTCAAAGAAATAGTTATTGCCTGTGTTACAAGGTGTGAAACTGAGTAAGACTCAAAGCCCGACCACGACAGAAGATAGAAAGAGAATGAAATTCATTCCCTATGCCTTGGCCATAGGTTCTATAAAATATGCCATCTGTGTACCAAACCTATTGTATACCCTTCCCTGAGTTTGGCAAGGGAGTACAATAGTTATCTAGGAGTAGACCACTGGACATTGGTCAAAATTATCCTTAGTGGAACAAGGATATGTTTCTCGATTATGGAGGTGACAAAAGGTTCGTCGTAAAGGGTTACGTCGATGCAAGTTTTGACACTGATCCAGATGACTCAAAGTCTCAATCTAGATACATATTGAAAGTGGGAGCAATTAGTTAGAGTAGCTCCGTGCAGAGCATTGTTGACATAGAAATTTGCAAAATACTTACGGGTCTGAATATGGCAGACCCGTTGACTAAATTTCTCTCTCAAGCAAAACATGATCACACCTTAGTACTCTTTGGGTGTTAATCACATAGCGATGTGAACTAGATTGTTGACTCTAGTAAACCCTTTGGGTGTTGGTCACATGACGATGTGAACTATGGGTGTTAATCACATGGTGATGTGAACTATTGGTGTTAAATCACAGGGAGATGTGAACTAGATTATTGAATCTAGTGCAAGTGGGAGACTGAAGGAAATATGCCCTAGAGGCAATAATAAAGTTATTATTTATTTCCTTATTTCATGATAAATGTTTATTATTCATGCTAGAATTGTATTAACCGGAAACATAATACATGTGTCAATACATAGACAAACAGTGTCACTAGTATGCCTCTACTTCACTAGCTCGTTGATCAAAGATGGTTAAGTTTCCTAACCATAGACATGAGTTGTCATTTGATTAACGGAATCACATCATTAGGAGAATGATGTGATTGACTTGACCCATTCCGTTAGCTTAGCACTTGATCGTTTAGTTTGTTGCTATTGCTTTCTTCATGACTTATACATGTTCCTATGACTATGAGATTATGCAACTCCCGTTTACCAGAGGAACACTTTGTGTGCCACCAAACGTCACAATGTAACTGGGTGATTATAAAGGTGCTCTACAGGTGTCTCTGAAGGTACTTGTTGGGTTGGCGTATTTTGAGATTAGGATTTGTCACTCCGATTGTCGGAGAGGTATCTCTGGGCCCACTCGGTAATGCACATCACTATAAGCCTTACAAGCATTGCAACTAATGAGTTAGTTGTGGGATGATGTATTACGGAACGAGTAAAGAGACTTGCCGGTAACGAGATTGAACTAGGTATTGAGATACCGACGATCGAATCTCGGGCAAGTAACATACCGATGACAAAGGGAACAACGTATGTTGTTATGCGGTCTGACTGATAAAGATCTTCGTAGAATATGTAGGAGCCAATATGGGCATGCAGGTTCCGCTATTGGTTATTGACCAGAGAGGTGTCTTGGTCATGTCTACATAGTTCTCGAACCCGTAGGGTCTGCACGCTTAACGTTCGTTGACGATATAGTACTATGAGTTATGTATGTTGGTGACCGAATGTTGTTCGGAGTCCCGGATGAGATCACGGACATGACGAGGAGCTCCGAAATGGTCCGGAGGTAAAGATTCATATATTGGATGATATGGTTTGGCCAAGGGGTCAGGCCCATGAGGCTATAAGTCGGTGCAAAAGGAGTTTTGCGGAGGCCAGGGGGCCAAACGCCGGAGACCCTGGCGTCTGGCCCTGGTCCAGACACCTAGGCCCATGGCATCTGGGCCAGACGCCAAGGATTGTGGCGTTTGGTCCTGGAGTCCGAGTGGGACTCTTGCCTTTCGGGAAAAACCGGCTTTGAGGAGGCTTTTGCTCCATGTTTCGACCCCACGGCTCAACATATAAATAGAGGGGCAGGGCTAGCACCAAAGGCACATCAAGAAACACCAAGCCGTGTGCCGGCAACCCCGTCCCCTCTAGTTTATCCTCCGTCGTAGTTTTCGTAGTGCTTAGGCGAAGCCCTACGGAGATTGTTCTTCACCAACACCGTCACCACGCCGTCGTGCTGCCGGAACTCATCTACTACTTCGCCCCTCTTGCTGGATCGAGAAGGCGAGGACATCACCGAGCCGAACGTGTGTAGAACTCGAAGGTGCCATGCTTTCGGTACTTGGATCGGTCGGATCGTGAAGACGTACGACTACATCAACCGCGTTGATATAACGCTTCCGCAAACGGTCTATGAGGGTACATAGACAACACTCTCCCCTCTCGTTGCTATGCAGCACCATGATCCTGCATGTGCGTAGGAAATTTTTGAAATTACTACATTCCCCAACAGATCGATCGCATCCGGCATAATTCTCCATCACCAATCCATTGCCTACGAGGTTTCCATATATTGTTCTTCGCTTATTTACTTATCCGTTGCTACTGTTACCATCACTATAAAACCCAAAAATATTACTTTTGCTACCGTTACCTTTTGCTATCGTTACCACTACTATCATATTACTTTGCTACTAAATACCTTGCTGCAGATATTAAGTTTCCAGGTGTGGTTGAATTGACAACTCAGCTGCTAATACTTGAGAATATTCTTTGGCTCCCCTTGTGTCGAATCAATAAATTTGGGTTGAATACTCTACCCTCGAAAACTGTTGCGATCCCCTATACTTGTGGGTTATCAAGACTATTTTCTAGTGCCGTTGCCAGGGAGCATAGCTCTATTCTTTGAGTCACTTGGGATTTATATCTACTTATCACTATGAAGAACTTGAAAGATCAAAGAACCAAGATCTATCCCTCAACTATGAGGGGAGGTAAGGAACTGCCATCTAGCTCTGCACTTGATTCACCTTCTATTATGAGTAAACTTGCGACACCTACACCCGCTATTCATTCTGATATGTCGCATGTTATTGATGATGCCACTTTTGCTTTGCATGATACTTATGATGAAACTACTTCTATGCTTGATACTACTGTGCCACTAGGTGAATTTCTTGATGAACAACTTGCTAGGGCTAGAGAGAATGAAATTATTGAAACTGATAATATTGATGAAAGTGATGATGAAGATTCTCCCCCTAGATATGAATTGTCCGTTGTTCCTGAGGGTTATGTTATGGATGAAGAAACTGCTAGAGACTTTCTTGCCTGCAATGATAGAAGTGATCCTAAGAAATTATTAGCTAAGCTGAAAGAAAAATCTCTAAATGCTAGAATGAACTATGATCCTGCTTATGCTACTTCACCTATCTTTATTACTGATAAGGATTATGATTTCTCTGTTGATCCTGATATAATTACTTTGGTTGAATCTGATCCTTTCTATGGCTATGAATCTGAAACTGTTATGGCACATATTACTAAATTAAATGATATAGCTACCATGTTTACTAATGATGATAAAACTCGCTACTACTATATCCTTAAATTATTTCCGTTCTCGTTAAAGGGTGATGCTAATATATGGTTTAATTCTCTTCATCTTGGTTGTGTGCGTAGTCCCCAGGATATGATTTATTACTTCTTTGCTAAATATTTCCCCGCTCATAAGAAACAAGCTGCTTTAAGGGAAATATATAATTTTGTGCAAGTTAAAGAAGAGAGTCTCCCACAAGCTTGAGGGAGGCTTCTCTAATTACTTAATGCTTTGCCTGATCATCCTCTCAAGAAAAATGAAATACTTGATATCTTTTATAATGGACTAACCGATGATTCCAGAGATTACCTGGATAGTTGTGCTGGTTGTATTTTCAGGGAAAGAACTGTTGATCAAGCTGAAATTATATTGAATAATATGTTGACTAATGAAAATAATTGGACACTTCTTGAACCAACTCCTAAGCCAACTCCTAAGAAAGGGGGTATTCTATTTCTCAGTCCTGAAGATATGCAAGAGGCGAAGAAATCTATGAAAGAAAAGGGTATTAAAGCTGAGGATGTTAAGAATTTACCTCCTGCTGAAGAAATACATGGTCTTAATTCATCACCTATTGAAGAAACACACGGTCTTGATAACCCGACACGGGTAGTAAAGGTAAATTCTCTCTATAGATATGATAAAGCTGAAATCCCTCCTGCTAAGTTTGCTAGCCAATGTTTGGATGAATTTGACAACTTTATGGTTAAGCAAGAAGATTTTAATGCTTATGTTGGTAGACAATTGAAACATAATGCTTATATGATTGAACACTTGAGTGATTATATGGCTAATGTTAAAGGTGAACTTAAACTTATTAGTAAACATGCTTCTATGGTTACCACTCAAGTAGAACAAGTACTTAAAGCTCAGAATGATTTCCTCAACGAATTAAATAATAAGAAGCATGATAATGTTGTTAGAGTTATGACTAGAGGTGGTAAAATGACTCGGGAACCTTTGTATCCTGAGGGCCATCCTAAGAGAATTGAGCAAGATTCTCAGAGAGCTAATGTAGATGTACCTAGTCCTTCTAAAGGGAAGAAAAAGAAAAATGACAGGACTTTGCATGCTTCTAGTGAACCTGTTATTGACACACCTGAGAATCCCAATGATATTTCTATTTCTGATGCTGAAACACAATCTAGTAATGAACATGAACCTAGTGATAATGTTAATGATGATGTTCATGTTGATGCTCAACCTAGCAATGACAATGATGTAGAGATTGAACCTGCTGTTGATCTTGATAACCCAAAATCAAAGAATCAACGTTATGATAAGAGAGACTTTGTTGATAGGAAGCATGGTAAAGAAAGAGAACCATGGGTTCAGAAACCCATGACTTTTCCTCCTAAACCATCCAAGAAAAAGGATGATGAGGATATTGACCACTTTGCTGAAATGATTAGACCTATCTTTTTGCGTATGCGTTTGACTAATATGCTTAAAATGAATCCTTATGCTAAATATATGAAGGAAATTGTTACAAATAAGAGAAAGATACCGGAAGCTGCAATTTCCACCATGCTTGCTAATTATACTTTTAAGGGTGGAATGCCAAAGAAACTTGGAGATCCAGGAGTACCAACTATACCATGCTCCATTAAAAGAAACTATGTTAAAATTGCTTTATGCGATCTTGGAGCCGGTGTTAGTGTTATGCCTCTCTCTTTATATCGTAGACTTGATTTGAATAAGTTGACACCTACTGAAATATCTTTGCAAATGGCTGATAAATCAACTGCTATACCTGTCGGTATTTGTGAGGATGTGCCTATTGTGGTTGCAAACGTTGCTGTTTTAACGGACTTTATTATTCTTGATATTCCCGAGGACGATAGTATGTCTATTATTCTTGGAAGACCCTTTTTGAATACTGCAGGGGCTGTTATTGATTGCACCAAAGGCAATGTCACTTTTCATGTTAATGGTAATGAGCATACGGTACACTTTCCGAGGAAACAACCTCAAGTCCACAGTATCAATTCTATTGGAAAATTTTCAACAATCACTATTGGAGGTTTTGAATTTCCTCTCCCTACTGTCAAGAAGAAATGTGATATTCTTATTGTTGGGGATGTGCATATCCCCGTTGAGGTAACCTAGTGTTATTCGAAAATTCTCCGGTTTCATGTTATTCGAAATGAGTTTGTTAACAAGACCTGACCAACCTTGTTAGTGGATTCCTTTTGATGAGTATGAGATGGATAAATTTAGAAAACACAACTCTCTGTATCCTCTTTTTACTTTCTGATTATTTATATTAAATAAAGAAAAAATAGTATTTTTCTGTCTGTTTTCTGAATTATCAATGCAATAAAAAATACCTCGAAAATAAAAGTTCTCCAATGCCCTGAAATTTAAATATGTTTTTTCTAGAATATTTGAGAATGCCTGGCACTGAGAACACAGCAGGGGAGCAAGCACCTGGCCACGAGGATCCAGGGCGCGCCCACCCCCCTGGGCGTGCCCGCGCCCCCTGCCTCGTGGGCCCATGGTGGCTCCCCTCCACTTATTACAGCTACCACACACTCCTTCTTCCTCCCAAAAAAATCACCAACCAGCTCAAACCCGAGTTCTTGCTCATCTTGCTGCCATTTTCGATCTCCTTGCTCAAAGCTCCATTCACAAAACTGCTTTGGGGGATTGTTCTTTGGTATGTGACTCCTCCAATGGTCCAATTAGTTTTTGTTCTAGTGCTTTATTCATTGCAAATTTTTGCTTCTTAGGTGACCCTGTTCTTGAGCTTGCATGTCAAATTTATATGGTCAAAAGTAGTTTTAATGCATGATATTGTCTCTAGGCACTTTTAGGAGTAGTTGCTATCAATATTGTTGAGTTTGGTTCACTTTTATTTTGAAGTTACTAAAAAAATTCAGAAATTTTTCAGAGGAAGAAATATGTTTAGGAAAATGTACCAAGGTGGTTCTTCAAGGAAGCAAGGATCCAGGCCTGCAATACGCGATGCGGATGAGGAACCACCAAGAGATGCTCAAGTGCGGCCTTGTGAATGGCTGTCATAGGATTTCATGGTCCGAGCAGGAATTAAGGAGGAATTTGATGCATATGTGCGCAATGCTGATCTTGAGAGCTTCGAGGCAGATAAGTGCCGTCAATACCTCTATTTAACTGATTCATTTGTGAGAAGGTTTAATTTTTCATCATCAAGCAATTCTCAAACTATCATGTTTGATCTTTATGATAAATCTTATACCATGGACTTAGAAGATTTTAACACTGCTTGCAAACTCCCACAGTGGGGTAATGTTAGTGAACCTCGCAAATCTGAATTTAGAGATTTTCTTGCTAGTATTACAGTAGGGGAATCTAGAGATGTAACACAAGCCACCATAGGGAGCATTCATTTTCCTGCTATACATTATTTTGGTCTCTTCATAGAAAGGTGCATAAACGATAAAGATGAAGCATGTCACATGTGTGTACCTGATCTTAGCATTCTCAGGAGCGCTGTTTTAGGAGATAAACAATACAACTTGAGGGCTATTGTTGCACGTAGGTTGCATAATGATCGTATTCATGAAGATTTCTTTGGTGGAATTTATGCAACTCGTATAGCTAACTTTCTTGAGATACCCATACATGGAGATGATATTGAGTTGCCTCCTTCTTATCTAGATTATGATGCCATGGTTCGTCATCAGTTTGTTGAGAGGAACGATCAGTTCCTCCAGTACCGACTAATCTTTGACAGACGACGCACCTATCATGTCGCTCTCCCTGACCCTACTTTCTTTGACTTTCAGGCAAAGGGGAGATATGTTATAACAAGGGAGGAGGCGACCGAGTACGAGAGGAGGGCGGAGACAGCTCGCCTCCAAGTTGCAGCTCATCAGGCAATTGCCGCTGCATCTCAGTACGACCCCAACTATTACTTTGGATATCCGCCAGGCCAGCCGTGGCCATAGACCAACTTAGGCCCAAAGCCTTGGGGGAGTACATATCTCTCACCGACATTACATTCCCGTTCACACACTCATGCTAGTTGTCGGTGCTCATACTTTTTCATTGTATCATACATGCTAGTTTACTTCCCTTTTTGGTGATCAACTTGATGTATGTTTTGGTGATCAACTTGCGAGTTCCGTGACCTCGTGAACTTATGCATAGGGGTTGGCACACGTTTTCGTCTTGACTCTCCGGTAGAAATTTTGGGGCACTCTTTGAAGTTCTTTGTGTTGGTTGAATAGATGAATCTGAAATTGTGTGATGCATATCGTATAATCATACCCACAGATACTTGAGGTGACATTGGAGTATCTAGGTGACATTAGGGTTTTGGTTGATTTGCGTCTTAAGGTGTTATTCTAGTACGAACTCTATGATAGATTGGACGGAAAGAATAGCTTCATGTTATTTTACTACGGACTCTTGAATTGATCGATCAGAAAGAATAACTTTAAGGTGGTTTCGTACCCTACAATAATCTCTTTGTTTGTTCTCCGCTATTAGTGACTTTGGAGTGACTCTTTGTTGCATGTTGAGGGATAGTTATATGATCCAATTATGTTATTATTGTTGAGAGAATTTGCACTAGTGAAAGTATGAACCCTAGGCCTTGTTTCCACGCATTGCAATGCCGTTTTCGCTCACTTTTATCATTAGTTACCTTGCTGTTTTTATATTTTCAGATTACAAAAACCTATATCTACTATCCATATTGCACTTGTGTCACCATCTCTTCGTCGAACTAGTGCACCTATACAATTTACCATTGTATTGGGTGTGTTGGGACACAAGAGACTCTTTGTTATTTGGTTGCAGGGTTGCTTGAGAGAGACCATCTTCATCCTACGCCTCCTATGGATTGATAAACCTTAGGTCATCCACTTGAGGGAAATTTGCTACTGTCCTACAAACCTCTGCACTTGGAGGCCCAACAACGTCTACAAGAAGAAGGTTGTGTAGTAGACATCACCCGCTGCCACGGGAGGGTAGGATAAAAGATGTCATACAAGTTCTTTTCCATAAGCACGTATGACTATATTCGGAATACATGCCTACATTACATTGATGAACTGGAGCTAGTTCTGTGTCACCCTAGGTTATGACTGTTACATGATCGATCGCATCCGGCATAATTCTCCATCACTGATCCATTGCCTACGAGCTTTCCATATATTGTTCTTTGCTTATTCACTTTTTCGTTGCTACTGTTACCATCACTATAAAAGCCAAAATATTACTTTTGCTACCGTTACCTTTTGCTATCGTTACCACTACTATCATATTACTTTGCTACTAAATACCTTGCTGCAGATATTAAGTTTCCAGGTGTGGTTGAATTGACAACTCAGCTGCTAATACTTGAGAATATTCTTTGGCTCCCCTTGTGTCGAATCAATAAATTTGGGTTGAATACTCTACCCACGAAAACTGTTGCGATCCCCTATACTTGTAGGTTATCAGCCGCTGCCTACCCCTTCTGCTCTGCGCACCGCCCTCAGGGCGGTCGGCCTCCATGACTGCCGCCGGGGGCTGCGCCGCCTGTACCTAGGGTTCGTCTACCGCTCGTGTTGACCGGCTGCTCTAGAGAGTCTTTTTCCCGAGCCCTTGCTCCGGGTGTTTTCTCTCTCTCTCTCTCTCTCTCTCTCTCTCGTCGGTCGCTTTGATCGATGTTTCCTTTTTGGCTTTTGATCTATGATCGGTTTGCGTCACCCGTTGCCGTCATCGACCCGCTGATACGTCTCCAACGTATCTATAATTTTTTATTGTTTCATGCTATTATATTATCAGTTTTGGATGTTTTATATGCATTATTATGCTATTTTATATTATTTTTGGGATTAACCTATGAACTTAGATACCAGTGCGAGTTTATATTTTTTTCCTTGTTTTAGAGTTTCGTAGAAAAGGAATACCAAACTGAGTCCAAACGGAATGAAACTTTCGCGATGATTTTTGTTGGACCAGAAGACATCCAGAGGACTTGGAGTGCACATCAGGGAAGCCACGAGGCATCCACAAGGACGAAGGACGCGCCCCCACACTTGTGGGCCCCTCGTGACTCCACCGACCTATTTCTTCCGCCTATATATTCTCAAATATTCCAAAACCTACCAGGAGAGCAACGAAAACACTTTTCCACCGTCGCAACCTTCTGTACCCGTAAGACCCCATCTAGGGGCCTTTTTCGGCGTCCTGCCGGAGGGGGATTCGATCATGGAGGGCTTCTACATCAAAACCATTGCCCCTCCGATGAAGTGTGAGTAGTTTACCTCAGACCTACAGGTTCATAGCTAGTAGCTAGATGGCTTCTTCTCTCTCTTTGATTCTCAATACCATGTTCTCCTCGATGTTCTTGAAGATCTATCCATGTAATACTCTTTCGCGGTGTGTTTGCCGAGATCCAATGAATTGTGGATTTATGATCAACTTATCTATGAATATTATTTGAATCTCCTCTGAATTCTTATATGCATGATTTGATATCTTTGCAAGTCTCTTTGAACTATCGATTTGGTTTGGCCAACTAGAATGGTTTTTCTTGCAATGGGAGAAGTGCTTAGCTTTGGGTTCAATCTTGTGGTGCTCGATCCTAGTGACAGAAGGGGAACCAACACGTATTGTATTGTTGCCATCGAGGATAACAAGATGGGGTTTTCATCATATTGCTTGAGTTTATCCCGCTACATCATGTCATCTTACTTAAAGCATTACTCTGTTCTTATGAACTTAATACTCTAGATGCAGGCAGGAGTCGATCGATGTGTGCGTTATCGGATTGATCACCCGCTCGCGCCGCGATCCGTCCCGCCCGCACCGTGCGATCGATCGGGCCGTCGATTGCGCGCGCCTCTGTAGGTCCCGTGAAAATTGTCCGGAGTACAACGCACCTCTCCACCAATCGAGCATCGGGCTGTCGCTGCGTTGTCCTCGAGGCTCAATAATGCATCCATCAACGATTCCACCAATCTCTCTCTGTCCCTTCTAACAATTTCGTCGCAAAATTTGCACGCACCTGTAAAACTAGGCATTGTTTATTGTAAAGAAAACCCAGAAATTTCTATTTTTTTAGATTTTATATTGTTCATAGCAAGAGTATTTGAGCTCGGGATTAAAAGAACACTTTCGGTGTGGAGGCTACTTTCTACAGTATGGGGTGACTTTTGTTATCGTATCTGCACCGTTCATCCATAGGTGGACTGGTCGTGTTTGACTATAGATCGAACCCCGGCGAGTCTCTTCAACTTCGAATTCAAAATTTTCAAGAACGTATTCGAGGGCCCTCCCCCCCCCCCCCCCCCCAAGAAAAATTTGGGAGTTCAGTTTCCAAAATTTTAACACGAAGATTCAAAGCAAAGTGGGCACGAGTTTCAAGTGTCCACATATCAGTAATTTGGCATGCCATCTACTGATTAGCCCATTCAGAAGGAAAAAGATGATTGACATATAAATACTTTAACGTATTTCTTTATCTTTCAGGTTGTTCGTAAGACTGGTTTGATTAATTAATTTGTGCATCTTATTTTTTAGAAAAAGATAACTCAGACGTGTAGATGTCTGAGATTGTAGTGACAAGGGCTCACGTAGGCACGTGGGAGCCTTCCCTGCTAGTCGCCGTCTCCTCCTCCTCCACAAAAGAGGTAGGGTTTCTGCCTCCCGCCGGCACCGCCGCGGATCCGCTCCTCTCCGGTGGCCTTAGGGCCATGGGGGCGTGGTGGATCTTGGCAAGGGCCGGCAGGAGGGCTCCATTTTTAGCCGTTTCTTTTAATTTTGCTAGGGTTTGTGTCCTGCTCAGGAAGACGAGACGGCGGCGGCTCCCTGAAGATGGAATAAAGGTCTCTCTGTCTAGATCCCGTTCCGGCGGTGCGTCTAGCACCGTTGGTGGGCGGTGGAGGTTTGTCTCCGGCAGATCTATTTTTGGTGGATTTGCTCGGATCTCGTCGTTGTTCATTTACGTTCGTGTGTCTTCGAGTTGGATCCTTCTGATCTACGTTATTCTTCATCTGTGGCGGTTGTTGTTCTGGTGCGCTGGTCCTATAAGACCTTAGCACAATGACTTCCCGATTGTCTACTACAATAAGTTGTGCCCCGGATTTCAAAAAAAAAAACAAGTTGTGCCCCGACTCCGGCGATGGAGGGGCGATGACGGCGGCACGCCTTCGGCTCGCTTCAGTGCTTGTAGTCGTCGCTAGGTGGTCTAGGAAACTGGATGCAATTTTTATTATTTTTGATATTCATTATACTTCCATGATTGAAAATAAATAGATCAGAAATTTTCTCGCAAAAAAGGGCCCACGTAGGCACGGAGACTTTTTATCCTTCACCTTCCTCCCATGAAACCATAGAGCCATGGCATCTACCTACTCCTAGCGAAATTATGAGCCCTTCTCCGGAGGGGGCGGGGACCCTGTTGTTTCGGGCTGCTGATGATTTGGTAAAAAAAATTATTCTATGTTTTGGTGGTGACAGAAAATTGGCTGTAGTCTAGATTTCTTGGTTGAGAGCCTGCTAGCTGATTGTAATAGACATTTTCCGCTTTTGATACATTACTAAAATCCTAGTTTCGATGCAAAGAAATAAAATAGATTATAATACCTTTTTATATTTATTTATTTTTGATAATAGAAATATATTAATATTGCAAAGATACCAATTACATCCAACTTCTGCACCAACAAGAATGCACACAGTTAAGAACAAAAAAAAAGAGAGAAAAATAAAAATAAAGAACCCGTCGCACTAATGAAACACTCGCAACATCAACAGTCTAACCACCATCAAATACAACACCCAAACCACAAAAGAGGTTCCTCAAAAGCGACGCCTCCAACAAGAAAACAATGCAGAAGCGTTGTCGTCACCCGATCAAGAATCTTGAGTTTTCACCTTGGAGAAAGACTTGAATCCCAAATCAATGCCTCCAGCAAGGCAATTGCCAGGTACAACCAATGAAGGCCAGACCTTGGGCTCTCACCCCGAAAATCGCGGCTCGGTACTTGAGATGTACCACCAGAATGTTGTCCACCTGTGTTGCCGCCCCTCGTGCAAAGGCCGTTGCTGCAAGTACTCCACACCCGACACACATAAAAATTTGTGTCGCAAGTCTTCAACACAACCAAAACTCCTCTCCACCATCATAAGCCTCCGATCATGGCCACCATGACTTTCTTCACTACTGTTGATGGCATGGAATTCTATTTAGACATGTCCCATGACACTAGCAAGACAGCGAAGCTTCGTGCATCGCACTCATGAAGCCTCTATGGCCAAAGATAAGTGCGCGCATGACCGTATCAATTCCAATCTAGATATCTAGTGGCCCCGTGCGCCAAATAGCGGAGATCTTCGAAGGAAAGTTCGGAACTCGTCGACAACAAGACCATGGAGGATGGCGTGAAGCAGATGGACGATTTGGCACTTTATGCAATCCGGGCCAACGGCCCCCATGCCACCAGCCGACTGCAGAGGAGAATACGAACCATACCTCCGCCAAACCTGCTGGATCCAGCGCAGAACAGGCCCGTGCCGCCACCACCCGGGGACAACTGCTTGTCTAGCCGATTGGCGAAGCCACCGCCTGCCAGCCCAGATCAGGCCAAGAACGGCCCCGCTGCTACCTCCGCTCGCCATGGCAGCAGCGCCTTGGATGGCGCCGCCGTGGACATTGCCGCACCCAATCCGCCCTCCCCTAGCGCCGCCACCATCGCGCCTTCTCCGCGATCCACCAACCGCACACGCCCGTCGCCATGCATCTCCGCCCTAATGCACCGCCGTTGCATGCCTTCTTAGCCCACCGCCTTCGGCGAGACGGGCACCATCATCATTAATTTCCATCATTAATTCTTTAGACGTGGGAGTGTACAAAGCAGAACCCTAGAGAACTAGTTTAATTAGCAAACTCCTTGATTGTGGTCCATTCTATATCAGCTTTTGATTTTTACTAATACCACAAAAATGTTCGGTAAACCGAACATCACTACACGACGGAAATGAGAAGCTTCAAGGAACTTACATACATTCTGAATTTTTTTTGTGGGTGAAAAATCATATTACTTAACTCCTAGTGTTCATACAATCAGCAAGAGCTAGCTCTATAGCATCATCTTCTATTCTAGCAAATCTAGCTAAGCTATAACTAACTTTATTTTGAGTACGGTTAACATGAGTACTACAAAAATAACGAAGACCCATAAGGTACTTGATCTTCCTAACTATCAGTGAATAAACCGATCTGTCCAAATCCCTCGACTGGATCAATTTGGCTACAATGATAGAGTCCATCTCCACAATGATAGGTAGGTCACTTCTTTGGATTTTTTTGGATAAAAAAGGCAGGCCGCAGTCTACCTTATATATTCCAAAACCAGACCAAGGTCTGAGAATTGTCAGGGTACAAAGGATGCTAGCTAGCTAGCTGCATCAGAAAGAGAAAGAAGGGGAGAAAGGGTACAGCAGAGCGTTGCTAACTTAAGAAGCGGCTGAAAGAAAATCCGCTTTACACCGGAGGAAATTTCGCAAAGAACTATCGTTCGATCTGGCGCACCAAAGAAGCAGCATCTCTGCTATAGCAGCCCCCATAGCATCAGGCAGTATGTCTTCGCTGTCAAAAACCCTGGCGTTGCGCACCTTCCATAGTTGAGCAGCACATGCAACAATCAGAATTGTCCACTGGCCAGAAGCTTCTCTCATCTTGAACACAAAATCCTTCAAGGAAAGCGATGAAATGGCTTGGTGGAGTAGCCCGAGTTTCTGCCATAAGTAATGAGCAGGTACACAACGCAGCACGATATGATCAATGGTTTCTTCCGCCGGGCATAAGTCACAGAAGGGGTGTTCAATATTGTTCCATTGCTTACGGAGCATGGTCGTTCTGACATTCAAACGCCCTCGGTGAACTAGCCAGAGAAAAACCCTCCATCTATTGGGGATCACCTTATGCCATACTATGTCTGTAGGTGCCCAGCTGATCCCCCTGAAGGTAAGCAAAGCATAGTAATCTCTGGCCACTTCAGGTTTGCCGGAGAAGATGTGGACTCGGGAGTCAGAGGAGTTTGCAGAAGGTGTGCGGACAGAGGCAAGAAGCTCTCTCAAAGCTTTAAGCTCCAGAGTAGCAGTCCTAGAAATGTTGGGATGAAGCTGCAACGTCCAGCGATCAGGGTATTGCGAGGCCACCGAACATTGCTTGTCCTTGGCAAACGAGAACAGGGTGGGGAAGAGTTGATTGAGGCGGCCAGCAAAGCACCATTTGTCTTGCCAGAAAGCTGTTAACTTTCCATCTCCGATATGGCAAAAGGATGTTTGTTGCACCATCGGGATATATGCTGCTAGGGCTCTCCAGATAGGCGTGTCGGTGGTTTTTAGTTTGTTGGGCAACCTCTTGCGGAGGTACCTATGCTGGAACCACTGATAGCATGGGATGATGAACCTTGCAGAATACGGTTGGTGAACTTGCAGAGCATTGCATCGTTATGAGCCTCCAGATCTCTGATCCCGAGGCCACCACTTTGCTTGGGAGAGACAACCTGGTCCCAAGCAACCAAGCAGTCAGCATGCTGTCTGTCCGCTTTTTTCTGCCATAGAAAATTCCTCCTTAGCTTGCCAACTTTGCCTAGGATGCCCTTGTTCCATTTTACACAAGCCATGTAGTAGTTCGGAATGGAAGAAAGGACAACATCAATCAGAGTGAGGCGCCCTCCCCAGGAGAGATATGTTGCCAGCCTACCTGCCAAGCGTCTGTCAATCTTCTGAATTACCGGCATCACAACCGAGTTGGAGATTTTCTGCATCGAGAGAGGCAAGCCAAGATAATTGCATGATAACGAGCTGATCGGGCATCCCAAGATACTTGCTGCTTCTGCTGCATCATCCGCATTCATGTGAATAGGCACGAAGGTGCTCTTGTGATAGTTAATCTGCAACCCAGAAAATTCTAAGAATGCCTGCAAGATGTCTTTGATACGTGCAGCTTGTGAAACCGTGCCCTTCAGAAGAATGAGCGCGTCGTCCGCGTATTGTAGTAGTTCTTTGGATTTCAAATGATGACCTTCCATGCACGCACACAATTCGGCTTCCAAAGCTTCACAACAAGAGAAAAGTTCTCTACAAGATGAGAATGTAATGCTTCCTTTGTCATCCATAGGACCAATGCACCATACCGACCCCTACTTTACGATCCTCGGTATAAGATCCATCAACGTTCAGCTTGACCAAACCAACATTAGGCGGACTCCACATTTTGCATTGTTGCTGCAAATCTCTGCATCTTGTTTTTTTGAGATGCACATCTGATCTCATCTGGTACTATTATACGTCGATATTTTCATGGCGACTAGATTATTGGATGCCAAGCAAGCTGACAATTAAACATTTATCCATGAAAACATCCACCTTTGTGCATTGCAACTAATGTGATATAGATATCTCTATCTTTGTAGGGAACGCAATCAACCGTTAGTTGCGGAGGCAGGGTTGAGCGGACTAAATGAGATGTGTCCGAACCCCAAACACACTTTTTTATTTTTCACTCATATTTCTTTCTCCCTTGCTGGCAGACATGTAGGACTCATCCCCTGCCAAATGGAGAGCAAACCAGAAAAAAAAAACAAAGAGTAAAATAAACCAGCCGACGTGGCATGCACATCAGCACTAAAGCAGAAAAAATAATATTAAATGGGGTAATTTGTGGCACAAGTTCGCTTAAAATTGGTAAAAACATGGAAAAACTGCAAAATGTTGTAATTTCTGCCACGAACATGAAACTAGAGGATAAAAAATGGAATTCACTTCAATAGTTATTTAGAGCTCGATCCATGCAAGATAATAGAGTCCACCTTTACTCATACAGAAAGAGAATGGAAGATCACTTTGTGTATATAAGTAACAAAAGCATATGACTATTTCATTCTTCAAAGAATAAGACAGACTATTTCATTTTCATATCCTTCAGTTTGGTGTCTTCCTGAAGCAAAGAACATGTTAACCTTACATCTCCACTACATCAGGCTAAGGTCTTATGATGAGTCACGCGAGATAACTTTTGTCCTCACCACAAATCCTTAAGGCATTACTACTACAAGCTTACAGAACACCCAACAGGAGGTATAAACAGCATAGAGGTTGCCCAATTTCTTCTCTGCAGTGGCAAGAACAGAGTAACGGTGCAGTAGCCTTTGTCGATTTGCTAGCAGAACTATCAACAGCTTAAGACAGGAAGCGCCCTGGATGAACAATCAGTCTTTCACATCCATCAATCCGCCTGTTGTAATCTGGAAAACGTGTTGGTGGTCAAGGGAAACAATTTCTCGACATCTGATCATTGCTAATTTGTGCTACGTGAAGCTTCAGTAAAGGAGGTTAACAACTAAGAACTAAATCATAAAGCTGTGCAAGTCTGAGCAAAACAATCCTATCAAGAGTTCAGCAACCAAACAAATTAAAGCAATGAATAGCACAAGCAGTAAACAAGTACTAGTAAGCAAAAGGATATAGCTTCTCCCTCGGGAAGGTTAGGGGCGTCAAAGATCTTGCAGACACGCTGCTCGCCTTTGCTTTTCCTCAGCATCAACCGGATGGTGGCTGCATGCGCCAGCACGTGGCCTCCTGCCGGCTTTTTGGGGTCAGTGATGAACATACCACCACCTGGGTCCGCAATCACTGGAACAAGGAAAGAACTTATATGATTTGAGATCCACGAATATAAGGAGCTCTTTCTTGGAACAGACAGGATAGATTGGAAAGCACACCTTGGTTGGTGATGTACACTGCAACATTGAACTCCTCAGCAATCTTTGTAAGGCGGGACAGCATTTGTGCCAGTTTTTGCTGCAGTTCCAGAGCACATCACTTAGAGCAAGTGTATAAAATGCAAGCATTCGACTACATCATGAGTTGCTTGATTTTTTCACATAGTTAGCTAGTTACAGTAGAATACCTGACGCTCTGCAAGTTCACCCCTACCACTGAAATCAACACGGAATAGCGCAATCACAGAATCCACGATCTATCATTTCCAAGCCAAACAAAGATCACATGAGCACAGTTGAGATCTATCAACTTGTAAGTTTGATAGTACATGTCAGCAAAGTCATGCGTACCAGAAGCCTGAAAGGCTCTTCGGCCATCTTGGCAGCAAGGCCCAGGAGTAAGTTGTACTGGTGCTCATAGGTGTATGCGCGAGCGTATATGATCTAAAACAGAAAGATCACGAATTAAACAAAGATCTTGATCTATTCTTCCTTAAATGGGTTAAGAGAGATGTAAAAGGAGCCATACATTGTCAAGAACAGCATTGGCATCCATCCCAAATCTCTCAGCAATTGGCACAATGCGTTCAGGCCGGCTGATAACTCCGTTAAGGGAATAGTTTCGATAAGCACAGGAATGTAAATGAATTCATTGAACAAATCGACTATAGGTATTACTAAGGAATTCAAAGGATACAATGTTCCCTCAGTGTCAATGTAGGCAACCTTCCCGTTCCCACCATGCATGTGGAGTGGAAGCTGTTATACATTTGATTAAACAAGCAGAGTTATTCATGGATTCTGATGTAGTGAGGTTTCACCGAGAATATACAAGGCAGGAAATGTACCTGAGTGGAGACACAAAGAGTATGAGCCAACTGGGTCTTCCCTGACCTGCAAGACAAAGTAAATAATATGGATTTTAGCGCTAGAAAGTTGGAACTGAATATGCACCATCATCAATACCTCTGGAAGACTAGACAGCAGAAAAGGAGGTGAAAGCAGCTTATCAGAGTTTTACCAACTAAAAAATTACTGGGACTAAAAATTGCTACATCTACTGCGAAATATGGCACAAATCATACATAACAGAGATAAAACTAATAGGCGCTCCCTGCAAAAAAAAATCCAGAAGAAAATGGTAACTGGAACATTTACTGACCGGAACTCTCCAAATGCCTCTGTGATACAGAGTGTTTCAATCCCTCCTTCAAATTATGGAAATATGTGAATGGGTTAGAGCATAACATCAGAAATAATCAGAACAGAATCAAGGGCGACATATGTTACCTCCAAGCAGCTCATCAAGCGCTTGGCTCCCAGTGGTAATCCGGACAACAGACTTTCGCTTCAATATACGAAAAAGTAAATCAAACAACTGGGCAGTACACAGGTGGAGTAATGAAAGCACTCAAGCAGATTCCAAAAACAAACTATTACAGTAAGTTTAGCATAGTAGCGGTGTAGCACTACTGCAAAAACAGCACTAAACTGTATGGTCGTCCTTCATCAGTAGCTTAGCTCCCTAAACCTTACCTTAATAAGGAGATCACTTCCTGTCATGAAACCCTGACTCTGAAAATCAAATAGAATACAAATTTCAGAAGACTCGATCGCATAGCACAGATGGCACAGAAGTTGTAAACCAGAATCAATGCAAAGAGAATAATATGGCACAGAAGTTGTAAACCAGAATCAATGCAAAGATGATAACAATCATACCAGAAGTTTTTCAGCAGCCTCGCAGATCTTATCAACCTTTGCTTCAGACAAGCCCTTAATCCCTGTAAGGCTCTGCAAGATGAATCCATACATTGGTACTGAAACAACATCAATCATGTGTTGAAACTTGAATACATAAAGCAACTAATAACAGTCATGTGTCGTGCACCAGAAATCAGCTTCAGTATGCAACCACAAATTTTAGGGAGAATGCATGCAGATTTATGCTCTGACGGGATTGGGACCTTCTTGGTGTGCATCATCAGCCCATTGCAAGTGTAGATCCCCGCATCCTGCAGCTTCTTCACGTCTCCTGAGTTTATTCCCTGCGAGATCACTGTTTGGACGAGTGATCAGTTACAGCGTTAAAAGGAAGGTTACGGCTTAGGATTCAAATTCATGGCAATGAACAAAGTGCACGACGAACCAATTGGATCACGCAAACAAAACACAAGCGCGGATCACATCTAGACAAATGTTTAAAGTAAACTTGCTAAACTCGCGGAAGCTACCCGTAATTATGGAACAGAACAGGTGAACATTCAGAAAAAAAAAGTGGAACAGATGAGGAAGACAGGCTTAAACCCTACGCCACGAAGTGGACGAAAACGCGTCCGTAATTGGTCCAAGTTTCCACAGAAAACCCACGCGATTGAACTGTATCTAGTGCCGAATTCGAAAGGATTCTACAGACAGTGATCGCTACGGCGGATTAAACGCATGGCAGCTCAAAATTGGGGCTAAGTTCAGACTAATCCGTGGAGAAAAAACGGCACCACACAGCGATTAGCACAAACTAACCGGTAAAGAGAAATCAAGTGGGGGGAATCAGCAAAGCTGCACGAAATTAGCCTACCAAGGGCGCTAGTTAATCCCCAGACTGCAAGAAATAGGGGAGAAAATCAAAACAAACGCAACACGAGCACACGCGACCACGCGCTGCACGCACCAAAAACCAACCAAATGTGGAGGCTAAGCGAAATCCGCACCAAACCCATCTCCAAACAGCACGAAATTGCGACCGAAACGCGCGAACTTAGAGGCGGAAGCACCCGGAACGCAACGGTGAGCAGGCCTAACCCCCACATGCCGACACACGCGCGACGCAGGCACACGAACAAGCAAGTAAATGCAGCACCGGAGACGGGGCAGCGGGCGGGTTTCGAGAGGAGAGGGGTAGGAGGCGGCGAACGTACACTTGTCGATGGACTCGAAGCACTCCTCCTCCTCCTCGACCCGGTCGGCCTCCATGAGCTGGAGCTGCCCGCCCTCGTCGTACTGCTTGGACGGCGCCATCCCGCGTGCGCGCCTGCGTCACAGGAGAAGGTGTAAGGAGCGAGCACTGGGACGCACGAGCGAAGACGGCGAGTGGAAGCCGTGGAGGAGGACGAGACCTGTACGAGCCGGAGGATCGCGTGCTGCTGGAGGAGAAGGAAGTGGGGCGGAGGCTGGGGGAGAGGGGAGGTTTGGGAAGCGCAGGTGCGGGTGGAATGTGGATCACTGCGGCTGCGACGAGGTGGGGGTATTTGAAGGCCTCGCGCGAGGAACTTGAGAGCCCAACACTCGTTGCTGCTGCCAGCTAAGCCTTCCACGGCCCATTAGAAATTCAAAATTTTGAACAGGACGCCGACGTGCCAATCAAGCAATCTAGTAACAACAGCTTTGATTCTTAACCCGTTTGATATACCAACTCTTTTGTAAAAGGTGTTCTTGTTAGGGTGATCACCTTGCAATAAAAAAGTACTTTGATGTTAAAATAAAAGTGTATCCTCTCGTTAGGTTTACTAGCAAACATGCATGTGTGTTGCAGTGGGAGAAAAACACACGCTCCTAAACCCAATATGCAAGGTGATGGGAATGTACATGAAGAAAAATTGTGATTTTAGCCAACCAATCTTTGCAAACGGCTAACAAACTTATGCATTGTACAATTTGCGGGTTAGGTTAAAGACAATCACCTACTAAAAAAAGAGTTACAGACAATCATCTCTAACAGAAATGAAAAAAATAAACTCAACATAAGAATAAAAAGACATACAAAAGATAACAAAATTGGAATTACTGAAACATAATTTCTTCTGCCAATGCAAGGTATTATTTCTCGCCTTCATTTCATTATCAAAAGAATGAATATTTCAGATTTAATACATCTTTCAATAGGAATAATGTGTACTATAATCAAGCATGTGCTAGGTTGTCACTGACAAAGCATATTGCGGTACTATAATCAAGCATAGACATGGTTGACTACCATCCTTAGGTTTATAGTGTGCGTATATCTCAACAAACAAACCAAATATAAGTGCAAAAGATATAGATTATCAACCATAACAGAAGGTTAGTATACAATGCATATTAAGCATTATACAGAAAATAAAAATGTCATACATGCAGCATTTCTGTTGAGTTACTAACATCATACAATGAAAATGTTGCACACATCGGGTGTCCATGCATATATGCTTCCGTTGTGTGTGTGCTAACCACGAAATCCTCGCCGTATAGGTTTACTCTTTCCTCTTCTGTTGCAATATATGCAGCGCTCTCCATCACAATTGAATATTTATATGGTGTGTTGCGTTTCAATTCACGGGTAGCTGCAATTTGCTCAATTCTAGCTTTCTTTTTGTTTTGGCTGCGTATTTGCATATTTCTGTCTTTCTTATGCGCATTTTTCCCTTCTGTGCTGGCTTGCATATTTCTTCCTTCTTTGTGTGATTTTTTTGCAACTGGATTGAATCTTTAAGTGTTTTATTTTGTTGATAGGTTTCACGGCGTTTTTTTACTTTTCCATATTTTTCTTCATTGGTCATCCGTGCATGCCGCTCTCTATCATTTTGCTTCTGTTACTTGGTATCAATATCTACTCCTAATGGAGCAGTTGGTAGTCTCCGCCGGTCAATTTTCGTCCCACCTTTCCTGGTTTTTTTTGGTACCTTCTCCCACCTCCCACTACCCAACGATCCCCCACTTCCTCCCTCCAGACCGACCAAAAAAACGGCATGCTACAACTAGGCCCGTTGTGAAACACTACGGTTCAGCGACAGAAAATCGACCTAAAAAAATCTACGACGGTTAACCTACGAAAATTAACCAGGTTAAAAAAACAGTAACGAATCTCGTCACCCCGCTCGATCAGGATCACCCCGCTCGATCTGGATCTCGTCAGCGGCGGCTCCTCCCCACGCACCGACGCATCCCCAGATCCCTCCCCACCTCCTCCCAGAACCGGCGACTTCGCCTCCCGTCGTGGCCCCCTCTCTTCCCCTCCCCTCGTGGCGGATCGAGCGACAACCGCGGTGTGGGCGGGTCGCGCCAATGCGCTGCTCCTGCTCGGCCACCCGGACCCGTCCATCGCCTGCTCGCCTCCCGCAGCGTCTTCTCCGAGCACACAACCGACGGTGGTCGGAGGCTGTACGCGCTTGTGCTGTCGTGGCCGCAGCTCCACAAGGCCGTGCGCGGCCCAGCCAGCGCCAAGCCCTTCGCGCGCGCCCATGCCGGCGTCCCCGCCTAAACCTACTACACCCAGGACCGGGAGGCGAACAGGTGATGCTCGACGACGAACATCTACTCGAGGACACCCTGCTCGACGATGCCCCTCTTCGCTAGCATCTCGTGACGCCCCGAGACCGATGTGACAGGTGTCCTCCAGTTATTCGCTGTCGTTGCATTGTCATTGCTTGCGTGTCATGCATCTCATATCATGTTATCATGTGCATTTTATTTGCATACGTGTTCGTCTCATGCATCCGAGCATTTTCCCCGCTGTCCGTTTTGCAATTCGGCGCTCCTATGTCATCCGGTGTCCCTTTCTACCTCTTTTCGTGTGTGGGTGTTAAACGTGTTCGGATTGGACCGAGACTTGTCATGCGGCCTTGGGTTACTACCGGTAGACCGCCTGTCAAGTTTCGTATCATTTGAACTTCGTTTGATACTCCAACGGTTAACCGAGGGACCGAAAAGGCCTCGTGTGTGTTGCAGCCCAACACCCCTCCAAAGTGGCCCAAAACCCACTTAAACCTCCTCCATCATCTCGATCGTTCGATCACGATCGCGTGGCCGAAAACCGCATCTCATTTGGACTCTCCTACCTCCCTCTACCTATTTAAACACCCCTCCTCCGAAATTCGCGCAGATGAAACCCTAAAAACTCCTCCCCTGCGCCGCCGCTTCGCGCCTCGCCGCCGGCCACCGTCGCGCGTCTGCCCCGCCGCCTCGGGCACCCCGCGCCGCCGTCGATCTCCGCCGACACCGCGCCGGATGCCCGCGCGCCGCCCAGTGCCGCCGACCGCCACCCGTCTCCTCGCAGCGCCGCCATGCGCCGGCCACCGCGCCCTCTCGCCGGCGTCGCCCCGCCGCCTCGGCCGCCGTGCGCCGCCTCCACCGCCCGCCGCCTTCGCCGTTGCTTCGGCGAGCCCGCGCCACCAACCCACGACGGGGCCGCGCTGACCGGATCCGTCCGCCCACGTCGACGGCCGCGCTGGTAACGCCCTCCTCCGGCCGGATCCGCCCCGGAACTCCCTCGCCGGCGACCTCCCTCTTCGTCTCCGGCAACCGCGAGGTCTTCTCCGGCGATCCTCGTTCACCGCGCCCAGATCTGGAAGAAAACCAGAGGATGACTTTCTTTCCCCTCGAGATCTGCAAAGTCCCCAGATCTCAGAATTTTTATGCATTTTCCGTCGCTCATAACTCATCATCCGTGGCTCTGATTCATGCGTGTAGCATATCAAAATGTTCGTCTCGACGAGTATATCATTTCATCTCATTGCATCATTTTCATTTGAGCTCATCTTAACGCCCGATATGCTGTTGGAAGAGGGCTATATGGATAATTTGTCAGATCTGTTTCAACAAATAGCTATTTGTCATTTTTGCCATGATTAATGTGTGCATGCTATGATCCTGAGCTCTACATGTGTTTTCTTATATGCCATTTCATCTTTATAGAGGTGCTTGCCATGTATTTTTTGTGATATTTGTGGTGACTAGCACAAGCTTGCAAAGTAGCGTAATCGGTAATGCTGATTTCAGGGACTTAGAATTTCACCAAGTCCTTGTCCTGATTTTGTTGTTATGTCATATGTTCATGTTGTTTCCTAGTAATCCATGTCTCTTTTGAGGATGATCAGTAAGGATGTTTTGTTAACATTGTGGTGCTCTATCCATCCATGTATTTGTTTGCATTTATGTAGCAACCTAGCTTGAGGCAATCGAGCTCTACTTTTGCTATAAAATGTTCCGGGCAGATTGTTGACATGTTTAGCGATTTTGCCGAGGATGTTGCTATTGATCCGTGCATGCTATGATGATGTTCTTGCCATGTCTAGCTTCTATGCTATGTCTTTTTGACGGGTGTATGCTTAGTTTGTCATGCCATGCTCTTTAGTGAGTGCATCGAGCTCGTAAACATGCCTACTCGTTAACTGTTTTGCATGCTCCAGTTTTTCACTAAGTCTGAATCTGTTTGTGTTTTTGCTATGTTCACATGCTTGCAATTGTATTTTCTGATCCCTTTTGGCTCAAGGTCACTAAGGGACTTTTGTTACGTGCTTTGAGTAGCTTCATGCCATGCCTTACTTTTCCATGTTAAGTTCCTGTAGCTTGTAGTTTTCCTGCTCTAAAGATTTCTTCCTGGTGATAAATTCCAGACTTGTGTTAATTTCACTAAGTCTGAAACCTGTTATCATTTGCACTTTTGCCATGCTTGTTTGAACCTGTTAATGGATGAATTAGTCGTAGCTCAGTGTTCATTTTTTGTCAAGAATCATGAGTGGATCCCTGCCATGTATTTTGTTGCCATGTTTGAGTGCAGTAGCATATTTATCTTGATGCATTTAAATGGCTACTTGTTGTTAATCGCAGACCGGTGCCATATTTGTTTTGCTTGTCATTTCCAAACCGTGCATCCGATTCCGGTGATCTTTATATCGATTTCAACCGAAATCAAATCACCTTTCCAGAGGCACTCTTGGATTTCCAAGTTGAGGCCAGGTTCAATCATTCATTTCCAAATCATGCATATGCATCACATACCGCATCCCGCATATCATACCATGTTCATGTGTTGGTTGTTTACTATGTTGTGTGCTTTTTTCCGGTGTTGCTTCTTCGGGTTGGTTCCGTTAACGTCGCGTTTGTGAGGACCCGTTCGACTACGTCCGTTTGTCTTCTTCATGGACTCGTTCTTCTTCCTTCCGGGATTTCAGGCAAGATGACCATACCCTCGAAATCACTTCTATCTTTGCTTGCTAGTTTGCTCGCTTTTTTGCTATGCCTATGCTGCGATACCTACCACTTGCTTATCATGCCTCTCATATTGTTAAGCCAAGCCTCTAACCCACCTTGTCCTAACAAACTGTTGTTTGGCTATGTTATCGCTTTGCTCAGCCCCTCTTATAGCGTTGTTAGTTGCAGGTGAAGATTGGAGCTTGTTCCATGTTTGGAACATGGATATTTTGTTGGGATATCATAATATCTCTTATTTAATTAATGCATCTATATACTTGGTAAAGGGTGGAAGGCTCGGCCTTATGCCTGGTGTTTTGTTCCACTCTTGCCGCCCTACTTTCCGTCATATCAGTGTTATGTTCCCGGATTTTGCGTTCCTTACGCGGTTGGGTTATAATGGGAACCCCTTGACAGGTCGCCTTGAATAAAACTCCTCCAGCAATGCCCAACATTGGTTTTACCATTCGCCACCTAGCCTCTTTTTCCATTGGGAGTCGCGCTCCCGAGGGTCATCATTATTTTACCCCCCCCCGGGCCAGTGCTCCTCTGAGTGTTGGTCCAAGCTAGAGCCCTGTGCAGTGCCCCCTCGGGGAAACTCGAGGTTTGGTTTTAGTTGTATGGAGCGCTCATCTGAGTGTGCCCTGAGAACGAGATATGTGCAGCTCCTATCGAGATTTGTCGGCACATTCGGGCGGTGTTGTTGGACTTGTTTTACCATTGTCGAGGATGTCTTGTAACCAGGATGTCGAGCCTGATCGGATTGTCTTGGGAAAGGGAATATCCTTCGTTGACCGTGAGAGCTTGTGATGGGCTAAGTTGGGACACCCCTGCAGGGTTTTGAACTTTCGAAAACCGTGCCCGCGGTTATGGGCAGATGGGAATTTGTTAATGTCCGGTTGTAGAAAACCTGAAGTTGATCTTAATTAAAATACATCAACCGCGTGTGTAACCGTGATGGTCTCTTCTCGGCGGAGTCCGGGAAGTGAACACGGTGTTGGAGTAATGCTTAACGTAGGTTGTTCTAGGATCACTTCTTGATCATAGTTGTTCGACCATGCTTTGCCTTCTCTTCTCGCTCTCATTTGCGTATGTTAGCCACCATATATGCTAGCCGCTTGCTGCAGCTCCACCTCATACCATTACCTTACCCATAAGCTTAAATAGTCTTGATCGCGAGGGTGTGAGATTGCTGAGTTCCTGTGACTCACAGATACTTCCAAAAACCAGCTTGCAGGTGCCGATGAAACCGTACAGGTGACGCAACCAAGCTCAAGGAGGAGCTCGATGAGATCTCGTTCTTTATGTTGTTCCGTTTCCAGTTGATCAGTAGTGGAGCCCAATTGGGGTCGATCGGGGATCTGTGTAGCATTTGGGGTAGTCTTCTTTTATTTTGGTTCCGTAGTCGGACCTTGTTTGTATCTAGATGATGTAATGCTTTATTCATGTATTGTGTGAAGTGGCGATTGTAAGCCAACTATGTATCTTTCTCCCTTATGTATTACATGGGTTGTTGTGAAGATTACCTCACTTACGATATTGCTTTCAATGCGGTTATGCCTCTAAGTCGTGTTTCGACACGTGGGAAATATAGCCGCATCGAGGGCGTTACACATCTCCATTGCATGGTGAGCTTCCCCTGTCTCCTCCCTTTAAATTTGGAGTACTGCTTGGGTACAGATTAGAAGTACGGTTCAGTTTTTTTGTATGAGTATGGGTACAGATTATGAGTAGGAGATGTAGTCGTAGGCACATTTTTAGTAAAATTTCAGTAACTTCAATTATCCTGCTTGAAGTACTTTGAAAATATACTCAAAAAAGGTACTGTTTGTACTGCTGATCTTGCATATAGGGGGAGAATTCTTGTACTCAGAGCAGCTGTTGATCTGCAGCAACTCTAGAAGTAAGATTTAGGATAATCATAGTTTCAGTTTGCCAAGCAGGGAGTATAATTTAACTGGAAATCAACCAACTATTGCTTTGAACTGGAGTATAATTACCGAAGCGGGTCGAAGTGGGACGATGTGGTTCGGTGGTCAACGGCGGCTGCGCAGGATGCAGTATGGTATGGCTTGAGCATCTCGAGGAGGGGCTCTCTCCGCAAGGCATCCTCTACGCCAGTACGTTCTCTGATCCGAACCTTCTTCTCTTCGCTCATGCACGCACCAACGCAGCTGACCTGTCGTTGACCAGCGGCGGAGGTGTTCGAGTAGTCCGAGGGGCTGCACGTGGAGCACGTCGACATCTCCGTCTTGCCATTGCTCAGCACCGCCCTGCCGGCTGGGGTTCTTATTTTCCATCGAGGCCTTCCGCAACTGGGACCATGGTGACTGATAGCTTCCTCTCCGGCTGGATCGACAGTCTATCCACCCAGTAAATTTTTGCTCTTTTCTTAAATTTTCTATGTTTCTTTGTCTGATTCTCAATAAAGAGCTCAAACTCGAGATGAGTTTTTGGTGACCTGGCCTATTTTGTTGATCTGCCGCTGGTTAACATGTTCAAGAACAAGCGGGTCCTCATGGAGAGTATCCACAAGTCCGAGGCTGAGAAGGCAAGAGAGAAGACCCTCTCTGACCAGTTTGATGCTTCAGTTTGAGGCCAAGCGTGCTAAGAGCAAGGCTAGCTAGCAGGGAGAGGAATATTGTGAGGAGGCAGGAGAGATTGGCTCAGGTAAGATGACTTTCACTTGAGCCCTGTCTATTTCCTCACATAGTTTGATTTGTCCTGCATTATATTGGTACTGAAATACATAATGCGTGCACATGTCTTCTGTTGGATGTTTCAGAGATGCTTATGCAGGGTTTCTTTAATCATTTTGGTTCATGGTACCAGCTAATGAAATTTACGTGCTCTGATGATGAATTCGTGCCATGTCGAGTTGGATTGGCGGTGGCGTATTTTTCCTCTTGTAGTCAAATTAGTGAGATGCTCCGTTCTCTTCTTTATGTGAACGTACATGTATGACCAGTGTAATTAGGTGCAGTAGTTTTGGTCAATGTCAAAGCAGAAGAGAGCTACATGTATGACCAGTATTGAATCACGGCGAGAGAGTAATGTAGCTTCGTCCCTCCCTGATGCTGCTAATGCAAGATGCATAGGAATCTTATTCAATATCAAAAATTGACATACCGTGCAATCATGTCTAATGTCTTTCATTAAATCTCCGCGGAGGTGCCGGCCGGCCGGTACATATGTTAGTGCATCATCTATCTCAGACTCTCAGTCACAGCTATCTAATTGGTGTATATTCATCTCCAATTACAGCCTCATAATTTTTTGGACATTCATTTACAGCCCGATCTACTTGGATGTGCAGACCTGGGAGTTGGAACAATTCACCAAGAGAAGCCAGTTCGTGTATAACAGAATGGGTGAGGAGTAAAGGCGTGTCATATTCCATATTTTCATTCAGATTTCAGAGAACGCGACAGTAATTTTTGATATTTTACTCTATAGGTGGAATTTATCATGAGATCCTACCCAAATCCGAGTACTTTTCCAAGGCACTGTACACCTTCCATTTCGCCCAAAACAATCTCTCTGTGGGCTACTTCACCAATAAGACTACCAAACAGATTGAGGCCTATGACCCCGATCCAAAGGAGCGGTTCACTGTGGCAATGCAGGTACAATTCAAGCTAATTTGCTGACAATCTCGCTCACAACCAAGGAAAATTTAGTTCTTGACACAATTAACATTACATGATCTGTGCTGGCTATAGTTTATTACTGCTTGCTTCGAAGTCTTGGTTCATGGAAAGAATTTATAATTTTATCTCTGTCTAGTCATGTGTCTAATTTCCTGAAAGTTGTTAGTCTTTCGGATGCATTTATTTTCCTAGATGCCCCGAGAAGAGGTAGTAGTGGTGGTGCGGGCGCGCCGTGGGCGAGGTGGGCTCCGGGTGTAGCGGCGGGGCCGGCTGCCCCATCGATGGCAGCGCGATGCCCCCCGTCGTCGGGGGTACGCCACCGGACATTGGCGGTGACCGGAGACTGTCGCGGCGATTGTTGGTCGGTTGAGGAGCTTGCAATACGAGCTGGTAGCGCCAGCGTTGGCGAGAGAGTGAGGTGTCCCCAGTGCAGTAGGCGGGGGAAAGCTTAAGGCGACCGGTGCCCTCCGGTCCTCATCGCTGCACGTCGAGGTCAAGTCTGAGGCTGCGAGCTGATGCATCCACAAACATCATCGTCGACTGCATCTTCAACCTCCGGACGCCGCTTCCGTACACTGCTTCATCAACCTCAGCCGTGACCCTTCCTCCCGGTCGCCGTGTTTAATATCCTACTCGTCTGCCGCCTATCTCGAGCACCGCGAGCGAAGGTGGATGCCCTGACTGCCGATCACCAAGGTGAGCTCCAATTTTTGTTGATGTGCAGTTTGTTTGTCGGACGCCACCTAAGCTGTGAAGTTCTACACAATATGAACTGTTTGTTGTGAGCTCTGTAGTGTTGTGTCCTTTAAAAGTGGGCATGTTAGGCTTGTTGTAGACAGTGCTATGCTTGTTGCTAGCGATTGATTGCTAGATGTGCTATGATTGTTATAGACAGTGGGAATGGTAACTACTGACGAATTTTGATTCAATTGGTTAGTTACTATAAGCAAGAACATGCTATAAGTGCCAAAATGCTAGAGAGAAAAGTTCAAGAGCCAAGAACACAACAGGGTCGTTGACTTGGTAAGCCTCTTTGATGTAATAAATTGGTGTTGGTGGGTCCATGTGGCTGGAGAACCCTTTTTCTCCAAAACGTCGGCACTGCCGTGCTCATCGTACACGCCGACATGGTGGTGCTCAACTTATGGGAGTAGCCCACGCAACCACCGCCTCTTGGAACATCTAAATAATCACATTTTGCTGATATTTTTCTTCTGATTGATGATTGATTCAATTTGCACGGAGCAATTATGGAGGAAATAGTACAAGCTAACTCTAAATCATTTCTGAGCTGGTCAACCATGTAATTAGAAAGCACAAATAAGCTACCAAAATGATATAGCTTGGTAGAGAAGTTTGGAATATTAACCTCCTAGTTTAGTTACCCAGGCAATGGAGATCCCACACAATTTTTTGAACTCCCATGCAAATTATTATGACAAGTTGCTTGGTATCTGACAATCTGCTTGTCCTTCTGCTATGCATTTTCAGAAACTCCGCGGAAAGCTGCTGCAGATAGGTGTTGTGCTGGTATATTCTTTTTGTAGCCTTTGTTCAGGTAAATCAGACCAAGACTCGAAGACTATAGATAGCCACTCTTTTTTTACCAACCTTTGTTTTTGTTAATAATGAGTTTGACAATGAAGTGACTACATCTCCATCTTTTCACCTTTGTTTCTACTGAGCTTCTCAAAGGTCCATTCCTGTAATATTTTGGAGGACATCTCCCATTACAATCGTTGGGGGTTTTCAATTTATGAGTAAGGTACGCGAAGCTCCCTTACAAACCCGACAAATCGTACTTCGGAATCATTGCATTTTTCTTCATCGGCTTCGTCACATCAAACACGTAAGCAAAAGGCAATATATATACTACTGGACCCTGAAGCCCCAAATCATCTTCTGTTTTCTATGTACTCCCATGATTATTTAGCAAATGCCAAAAATAGTGTTTCTTTCATGCGTACATCGTTTCGTTTGGAGTTTTGCCCACTTGATCTGAATATGAGGAAGGACAAATATCTTGTAGCAGATCAGATTCAGGTCATGACATGATTCCTTAAGGGCCTCATTACTGGTGGTGTTTCTTTCTTCCATGGTGATTCCTATTGTTCATAGTTGTACTAGCAGGATTATCATAACAACTAAGCAAATGCCAAGCTGGAAATTTGAAGATAAAAAATTGAGGCGTGTGATCAGGTGTCAATACTTAAAGAAAGAGCCTTTAGTTTTTCTTAATCAGAATGCAGAAATTTAAGCATGTAGATCTTTGATGAAAACATAATTAAGATATTGCGGACGTAATCTCATGTTACCTTTGTATTATGTTAGCCTACTAATTTACTATATCCAGGTCATAATATTGTTGCTATTTTCATGAACTACGTAATGGTTAATGACACAACTCGATGAACTAAGTATTGAGAGCATGGGCTGTTGCGGTGGACCGGTGGTAACGACAAGCTCAGAGGGTTTTGCCACTGTGATCATGTTGGTCGTGCTAGCACTGACAACGTATAGTATACAATATACTGCCGGGACCAGTGACACTTATTCTACTTCCTTAACAGCGGGCAAATTGGTAATTTTTGGTCGATATAGCAAGTTTGAGAAGACCCAATTTTGTTATACTATGTAAGTTGATACACTTTTTATATGTTCGATTGGTGATATTGGAAATAGCTAAGCTTACTGGTGCGATCCATCTAAGAAAATCTCACACAATGACATAAACCTATATCTAGAATGATACGAGGACTGTGAAATAGAAAGGATGTGATGCTACTATGTTCTGGTGGATTGTAAGATGGCATTTGAGGATTTACTAAGTATTTAATGATTGGAAACATTACTCTTGGTATGTTTATAGGCGAGGCTGCTGGCGCCTTGCATGGATTTCTTTCTTCTTTCTTTCCAGTTCCCTGTAACTGTTTTCTTCTACCGCTTCATCAATGAAAATCAGCAATCTGCTGCTTTTTCATCAAGAAAAACTCTTGATATGTTTTATTTTCCAGGTCTTGCATACTGTTGTCGGTAATATGTTAGCAAAAGTTCAATGATATTTGTTTAAAGCGAGAATTCTTCATCGTGTTTTAACTTTTACATGCCCTAAAGATAGAAACATCTAATCTTATTTTTTTCGATAAAGGGCGATTTTATTATCTCAAATGTAGCATCAAGCGGATACAAAGCATTATGAGAACACCCGGCCTCTGCATAACTAGGATGCACACGGCCCAATATGAAGGTCTGACAAAAATTGATGAAAAAAAAATTGACAAATCAGCACCAGTAGAGCCCTATAGACCGACACTATGCCTATGTCGATGGAGGTGGTGGATTGATCCGAAGGTTATGTTGCCACCCATGTTGGGAAAAAACCTCCATAGCCACCTGCTCCAATCGCATACACACCTCCTTGAACAGCGGTTGGTCCTCGGTCGTTGTAACATAGACCACATACGTAGCAATTGCGTACACCGGAAAATAACCTGTAGAGGAGAAGCATTTCTTCCGTTAAAAACAAAATCATTTCTACATAGCCAAAGCGACCAAATTAAGGCATACGCTCCCACCCTTATTAGCGTTTTGAACCTATTTGAAATACCGTCCAACCAATGACCAAAAATATTGGCAACAGTTGTGGGCGGATACAAATTTGACGCTATTTGGATGACTGACCACGTAGAACGTGCAAACTTGCATTGGAAAAGGAGGTGTTTGATTGTCTCGTCATGAGTACAAAAATAGCACTTCTTACTCCTTTGTCAGTTGCGTCGTGCGAGATTGTCTTTGGTTAACACAACCCCCCTACGAAGATACCACATGAAAATTTTCACTTTTAGTGGAATCTTGGACTTCCAAATTTTCTTGTTATTGAAGGAAATATGCCCTAGAGGCAATAATAAAGTTATTATTTATTTCCTTATATTCATGATAAATGTTTATTATTCATGCTAGAATTGTATTAACCGGAAACATAATACATGTGTGAATACATAGACAAACAAAGTGTCACTAGTATGCCTCTACTTGACTAGCTCGTTAATCAAAGATGGTTATGTTTCCTGACCATGAACAAAGAGTTGTTATTTGATTAACGAGGTCACATCATTAGTTGAATGATCTGATTGACATGACCCATTCCATTAGCTTAGCACCCGATCGTTTAGTATGTTGCTATTGCTTTCTTCATGACTTATACATGTTCCTATGACTATGAGATTATGCAACTCCCTTTTTCCGGAGGAACACTTTGGGTGCTACCAAACGTCACAACGTAACTGGGTGATTATAAAGGAGCATTACAGGTGTCTCCAAAGGTAGATGTTGGGTTGGCGTATTTCGAGATTAGGATTTGTCACTCCGATTGTCGGAGAGGTATCTCTGGGCCCTCTCGGTAATGCACATCACATAAGCCTTGCAAGCACTGCAACTAATATGTTAGTTGTGAGATGATGTATTACGAAACGAGTAAAGAGACTTGCCGGTAACGAGATTGAACTAGGTATTGGATACCGACGATCGAATCTCGGGCAAGTAACATACCGATGACAAAGGGAACAACGTATGTTGTTATGCGGTCTGACCGATAAAGATCTTCGTAGAATATGTAGAAGCCAATATGGGCATCCAGGTCCCGCTGTTGGTTATTGACCGGAGACGTGTCTCGGTCATGTCTACATTGTTCTCGAACCCGTAGGGTCCGCACGCTTAAGGTTACGATGACAGTTATATTATGAGTTTATGCATTTTGATGTACCGAAGGTTGTTCGGAGTCCCGGATGTGATCACGGACATGACGAGGAGTCTCGAAATGGTCGAGACGTAAAGATTGATATATTGGAAGCCTATGTTTGGACATCGGAAGTGTTCCGGGTGAAATCGGGATTTTACCGGGTTACCGGGAGGGTTACCGGAACCCCCCGGGAGCCATATGGGCCTTCATGGGCCTTAGTGGAAAGGAGAAAAGGGCAGCCCAAGGGGGCTGCGCACCCCCCCTCCCCTAGTCCTATTAGGACTAGGAGAGGTGGCAGGCCACCCTTCTCCCTCTTTCCCCCTTTGGGGAATCCTAGTTGGAATAGGATTGGAGGGGAGTCCTACTCCCGGAAGGAGTAGGACTCCTCCTGCGCCACCTCTCCCTGGCCGGCGCCCCCTCCCCCCTTGGCTCCTTTATATACTGAGGTAGAGGCACCCCAAAAGGCACAAGTTGATCCACGTGATCTATTCCTTAGCCGTGTGCGGTGCCCCCTGCCACCATATACCTCGATAATACTGTAGCGGAGTTTAGGCGAAGCCCTGCTGCTGTAGTTCATCAAGATCGTCACCACGCCGTCGTGCTGACGGAACTCTTCCCCGACACTTTGCTGGATCGGAGTCCGGGGATCGTCATCGAGCTGAACGTGTGCTCGAACTCGGAGGTGCCGTAGTTTCGGTGCTTGATCGGTTGGATCGAGAAGACGTACGACTACTTCCTCTATGTCGTGTCATCGCTTCCGCAGTCGGTCTACGTTGGGTACGTAGACAACACTCTCCCCCTCGATGCTATGCATCACATGATCTTGCGTGTGCGTAGGAAATTTTTGAAATTACTACGTTCCCCATCAGTGGTATCAGAGCCTAGGTTATTTATGTTGATGTTATATGCACGAGTAGAACACAAGTGAGTTGTGGACGATACAAGTCATACTGCCTACCAGCATGTCATACTTTGGTTCGGCGGTATTGTTGGACGAGACGACCCGGACCAACCTTACGCGTACGCTTACGCGAGACCGGTTCCCTCGAAGTGCTTTGCACAGAGATGGCTTGCGGGCGACAGTCTCTCCAACTTTAGTTGAACCAAGTATGGCTACGCCCGGTCCTTGCGAAGGTTAAAACGGAGTCTATTTGACAAACTATCGTTGTGGTTTTGATGCGTAGGTGAGATTGGTTCTTACTTAAGCCCGTAGCAGCCACGTAAAACATGCAACAACAAAGTAGAGGACGTCTAACTTGTTTTTGCAGGGCATGTTGTGATGTGATATGGTCAAGGCTTGATGCTGAATTTTATTGTATGAGATGATCATGTTTTGTAACCAAGTTATCGGCAACTGGCAGGAGCCATATGGTTGTCGTTTTATTGTATGCAATGCAATCGCGATGTAATATTACTAAACGATAATGATAGTCGTGGAAGCATAAGATTGGCGAGACGACAACGATGCTACGATGGAGATCAAGGTGTCGCGCTGGTGACGATGGTGATCATGACGGTGCTTCGGAGATGGAGATCACAAGCACGAGATGATGATGGCCATATCATATCACTTATATTGATTGCATGTGATGTTTATCTTTTTATGCATCTTATCTTGCTTTGATTGACGGTAGCATTATAAGATGATCTCTCACTAAATTATCAAGAAGTGTTCTCCCTGAGTATGCACCGTTGCCAAAGTTCGTCGTGCCCAGACACCACGTGATGATCGGGTGTGATAAGCTCTACGTCCATCTACAACGGGTGCAAGCCAGTTTTGCACACGCGGAATACTCAGGTTAAACTTGACGAGCCTAGCATATGCAGATATGGCCTCGGAACACGGAGACCGAAAGGTCGAGCGTGAATCATATAGTAGATATGATCAACATAAACGATGTTCACCATTGAAAACTACTCCATCTCACGTGATGATCGGTCATGGTTTAGTTGATTTGGATCACGTAATCACTTAGAAGATTAGAGGGATGTCTATCTAAGTGGGAGTTCTTAAGTAATATGATTAATTGAAATTAAATTTATCATGAACTTAGTACCTGATAGTATCTTGCTTGTTTATGTTGATTGTAGATAGATGGCTCGTGCTGTTGTTCCGTTGAATTTTAATGCGTTCCTTGAGAAAGCAAAGTTGAAAGATGATGGTAGCAATTACACGGACTGGGTCCGTAACTTGAGGATTATCCTCATTACTGCACAGAAGAATTACGTCCTGGAAGCACCGCTGGGTGCCAGGCCTGCTGCTGGAGCAACACCAGATGTTGTGAACGTCTGGCAGAGCAAAGCTGATGACTACTCGATAGTTCAGTGTGCCATGCTTTACGGCTTAGAATCGGGACTTCAACGACGTTTTGAACGTCATGGAGCATATGAGATGTTTCAGGAGTTGAAGTTAATATTTCAAGCAAATGCCCGGATTGAGAGATATGAAGTCTCCAATAAGTTCTATAGCTGCAAGATGGAGGAGAACAGTTCTGTCAGTGAGCATATACTCAAAATGTCTGGGTATAATAATCACTTGATTCAGTTGGGAGTTAATCTTCCAGATGATTGCGTCATTGACAGAATTCTCCAATCACTGCCACCAAGCTACAAGAGCTTCGTAATGAACTATAATATGCAAGGGATGAACAAGACTATTCCCGAGCTCTTCGCAATGCTGAAAGCTGCGGAGGTAGAAATCAAGAAGGAGCATCAAGTGTTGATGGTTAACAAGACCACTAGTTTCAAGGAAAAGGGCAAAGGGAAGAAGAAGGGGAACTTCAAGAAGAACGGCAAGCAAGTTGCTGCTCAGGAGAAGAAACCCAAGTCTGGACCTAAGCCTGAAACTAAGTGCTTCTACTGCAAGCAGACTGGTCACTGGAAGCGGAACTGCCCCAAGTATTTGGCGGATAAGAAGGATGGCAAGGTGAACAAAGGTATATGTGATATACATGTTATTGATGTGTACCTTACTAGAGCTCGCAGTAGCACCTGGGTATTTGATACTGGTTCTGTTGCTAATATTTGCAACTCGAAACAGGGACTACGGAATAAGCGGGCACTGGCAAAGGACGAGGTGACGATGCGCGTGGGAAACGGTTCCAAAGTCGATGTGATCGCGGTCGGCACGCTACCTCTACATCTACCTTCGGGATTAATATTAGACCTAAATAATTGTTATTTGGTGCCAGCGTTGAGCATGAACATTATATCTGGATCTTGTTTAATGCGAGACGGTTATTCATTTAAATCAGAGAATAATGGTTGTTCTATTTATATGAGTAATATCTTTTATGGTCATGCACCCTTGAAGAGTGGTCTATTTTTATTGAATCTCGATAGTAGTAATGCACATATTCATAATGTTGAAGCCAAAAGATGCAGAGTTGATAATGAAAGTGCAACTTATTTGTGGCACTGTCGTTTAGGTCATATCGGTGTAAAGCGCATGAAGAAACTCCATACTGATGGACTTTTGGAACCACTTGATTATGAATCACTTGGTACTTGCGAACCGTGCCTCATGGGCAAGATGACTAAAACACCGTTCTCCGGTACTATGGAGAGAGCAACAGATTTGTTGGAAATCATACATACCGATGTATGTGGTCCGATGAATATTGAGGCTCGTGGCGGATATCGTTATTTTCTCACCTTCACAGATGATTTAAGCAGATATGGATATATCTACTTAATGAAACATAAGTCTGAAACATTTGAAAAGTTCAAAGAATTTCAGAGTGAAGTTGAAAATCATCGTAACAAGAAAATAAAGTTTCTACGATCTGATCGTGGAGGAGAATATTTGAGTTACGAGTTTGGTGTACATTTGAAAAATTGTGGAATTGTTTCACAGCTCACGCCACCCGGAACACCACAGCGTAATGGTGTGTCCGAACGTCGTAATCGTACTTTACTAGATATGGTGCGATCTATGATGTCTCTTACTGATTTACCGCTATTGTTTTGGGGTTATGCTCTAGAGACGGCTGCATTCACGTTAAATAGGGCACCATCAAAATCCGTTGAGACGACGCCTTATGAACTGTGGTTTGGCAAGAAACCAAAGTTGTCGTTTCTTAAAGTTTGGGGCTGCGATGCTTATGTGAAAAAGCTTCAACCTGATAAGCTCGAACCCAAATCGGAGAAATGTGTCTTCATAGGATACCCAAAGGAAACTGTTGGGTACACCTTCTATCACAGATCCGAAGGCAAGACATTCGTTGCTAAGAATGGATCCTTTCTAGAGAAGGAGTTTCTCTTGAAAGAAGTGAGTGGGAGGAAAGTAGAACTTGACGAGGTAACTGTACCTGCTCCCTTACTGGAAAGTAGTTCATCACAGAAAACTGTTTCAGTGACACCTACACCAGTTAGTGAGGAAGCCAATGATAATGATCATGAAACTTCAGATCAAGATACTACTAAACCTCGTAGATCAAACAGAGTAAGATCCGCACCAGAGTGGTACGGTAATCCTGTTCTGGAAGTCATGCTACTAGATCATGACGAACCTACGAACTATGAAGAAGCGATGGTGAGCCCAGATTCCGCAAAGTGGCTTGAAGCCATGAAATCTGAGATGGGATCCATGTATGAGAACAAAGTATGGACTTTGGTTGACTTGCCCGATGATCGGCAAGCAATTGAGAATAAATGGATCTTTAAGAAGAAGACTGACGCTGATGGTAATGTTACTGTCTACAAAGCTCGACTTGTCGCAAAAGGTTTTCGGCAAGTTCAAGGGATTGACTACGGTGAGACCTTCTCACCTGTAGCGATGCTTAAGTCCGTCCGAATCATGTTAGCGATTGCCGCATTTTATGATTATGAAATTTGGCAGATGGATGTCAAAACTGCATTCCTGAATGGATTTCTGGAAGAAGAGTTGTATATGATGCAACCGGAAGGTTTTGTCGATTCAAAGGGAGCTAACAAAGTATGCAAGCTCCAGCGATCCATTTATGGACTGGTGCAAGCCTCTCGGAGTTGGAATAAACGCTTTGATAGTGTGATCAAAGCATTTGGTTTTATACAGACTTTTGGAGAAGTCTGTATTTACAAGAAAGTGAGTGGGAGCTCTGTAGCATTTCTGATATTATATGTGGATGACATATTGCTGATTGGAAATGATATAGAATTTCTGGATAGCATAAAGGGATACTTGAATAAAAGTTTTTCAATTAAAGACCTCGGTGAAGCTGCTTACATATTAGGCATTAAGATCTATAGAGATAGATCAAGACGCTTAATTGGACTTTCACAAAGCACATACCTTGACAAAATTTTGAAGAAGTTCAAAATGGATCAAGCAAAGAAAGGGTTCTTGCCTGAGTTACAAGGTGTGAAGTTGAGTAAGACTCAATGCCCGACCACTGCAGAAGGTAGAGAGAATATGAAAGATGTTCCCTATGCATCAGCCATAGGATCTATCATGTATGCAATGCTGTGTACCAGACCTGATGTGTGCCTTGCTATAAGTTTAGCAGGGAGGTACCAAAGTAATCCAGTAGTGGATCACTGGACAGCGGTCAAGAACATCCTGAAATACCTGAAAAGGACTAAGGATATGTTTCTCGTATATGGAGGTGACAAAGAGCTCACCGTAAAATGTTACGTTGATGCAAGCTTTGACACTGATCCGGACGATTCTAAATCGCAAACCGGATACGTGTTTACATTAAACGGTGGAGCTGTCAGTTGGTGCAGTTCTAAACAAAGCGTCGTAGCAGGATCTACATGTGAAGCGGAGTACATAGCTGCTTCGGAAGCAGCGAACGAAGGAGTCTGGATGAAGGAGTTCATATCCGATCTAGGTGTCATACCTAGTGCATCGGGTCCAATGAAAATCTTTTGTGACAATACTGGTGCAATTGCCTTGGCAAAGGAATCCAGATTTCACAAAAGGACCAAACACATCAAGAGACGCTTCAACTCCATCCGGGATCTAGTCCAGGTGGGAGACATAGAGATTTGCAAGATACATACGGATCTGAATGTTGCAGACCCGTTGACTAAGCCTCTTCCACGAGCAAAACATGATCAGCACCAAGGCTCCATGGGTGTTAGAATCATTACAGTGTAATCTAGATTATTGACTCTAGTGCAAGTGGGAGACTGAAGGAAATATGCCCTAGAGGCAATAATAAAGTTATTATTTATTTCCTTATATTCATGATAAATGTTTATTATTCATGCTAGAATTGTATTAACCGGAAACATAATACATGTGTGAATACATAGACAAACAAAGTGTCACTAGTATGCCTCTACTTGACTAGCTTGTTAATCAAAGATGGTTATGTTTCCTGACCATGAACAAAGAGTTGTTATTTGATTAACGAGGTCACATCATTAGTTGAATGATCTGATTGACATGACCCATTCCATTAGCTTAGCACCCGATCATTTAGTATGTTGCTATTGCTTTCTTCATGACTTATACATGTTCCTATGACTATGAGATTATGCAACTCCCGTTTTCCGGAGGAACACTTTGGGTGCTACCAAACGTCACAACGTAACTGGGTGATTATAAAGGAGCATTACAGGTGTCTCCAAAGGTAGATGTTGGGTTGGCGTATTTCGAGATTAGGATTTGTCACTCCGATTGTCGGAGAGGTATCTCTGGGCCCTCTCGGTAATGCACATCACATAAGCCTTGCAAGCACTGCAACTAATATGTTAGTTGTGAGATGATGTATTACGAAACGAGTAAAGAGACTTGCCGGTAACGAGATTGAACTAGGTATTGGATACCGACGATCGAATCTCGGGCAAGTAACATACCGATGACAAAGGGAACAACGTATGTTGTTATGCGGTCTGACCGATAAAGATCTTCGTAGAATATGTAGGAGCCAATATGGGCATCCAGGTCCCGCTGTTGGTTATTGACCGGAGACGTGTCTCGGTCATGTATACATTGTTCTCGAACCCGTAGGGTCCGCACGCTTAAGGTTACGATGACAGTTATATTATGAGTTTATGCATTTTGATGTACCGAAGGTTGTTCGGAGTCCCGGATGTGATCACAGACATGACGAGGAGTCTCGAAATGGTCGAGACGTAAAGATTGATATATTGGAAGCCTATGTTTGGACATCGGAAGTGTTCCGGGTGAAATCGGGATTTTACCGGGTTACCGGAACCCCCCGGGAGCCATATGGGCCTTCATGGGCCTTAGTGGAAAGGAGAAAAGGGCAGCCCAAGGGGGCTGCGCACCTCCCCCCTCCCCTAGTCCTATTAGGACTAGGAGAGGTGACTGGCCACCCTTCTCCCTCTTTCCCCCTTTGGGGAATCCTAGTTGGAATAGGATTGGAGGGGAGTCCTACTCCCGGAAGGAGTAGGACTCCTCCTGCGCCACCTCTCCCTGGCCGGTGCCCCCTCCCCCCTTGGCTCCTTTATATACTGAGGTAGAGGCACCCCAAAAGGCACAAGTTGATCCACGTGATCTATTCCTTAGCCGTGTGCGGTGCCCCCTGCCACCATATACCTCGATAATACTGTAGCGGAGTTTAGGCGAAGCCCTGTTGCTGTAGTTCATCAAGATCGTCACCACGCCGTCGTGCTGACGGAACTCTTCCCCGACACTTTGCTGGATCGGAGTCCGGGGATCGTCATCGAGCTGAACGTGTGCTCGAACTCGGAGGTGCCGTAGTTTCGGTGCTTGATCGGTTGGATCGAGAAGACGTACGACTACTTCCTCTACGTCGTGTCATCGCTTCCGCAGTCGGTCTGCGTTGGGTACGTAGACAACACTCTCCCCCTCGTTGCTATGCATCACATGATCTTGCGTGTGCGTAGGAAATTTTTGAAATTACTACGTTCCCCATCAGTTATTACTCACTGGTACCTCAGAATGTGTGAGCGCATGATACATAGAGTCTACAGTGAAAGACCCTGATGTAGTACGGTTCCAGCGAAACACATCCTGCCCTTGTGTCAGGTTAATCGAATCCAGTCGGGATAAAAGATTATGCCATGACACAAGTCGGGGGCCAATCAAATCCCGCCTGAACGAAATATTCGGCGGGAATGAACTGAGCACTTGCGCAATAGTATTATTCTTATCGCGAACAATGTTGTATAAGCCTGGATATTGTTCTCGGAGACTGGCATTCCCTAGCCAGATGTCTTCCCAAAAACGAATCTCCGACCCATTCTTTATCGCGAAAGAAACATCTAATCTTATGAATTTGAATTTGCGCTTCAAGAAAACTTGAATTGACTTGTCCACGACGATTATTTCCAAGTACATAAGTTCAAGGCAGGGGGTTGGCGGGTTCAACTAGGGGCTGCGAGGGTCATCAGATCAGTATGTTCACGGGTATGGGACGGGCCCACACCAACATCGGCGTTGCAGTGGCGAGCGACAAGGGGCGAAGATGAGCAGGAGTTGTTGCCCGTGTCAACCCGCGACCGCTATAGCGCGATGTGGAGGGCAACTCCTCCTTGTCCCCCTCCACCTCGAGAACGAAGGCATCCCAGTCATCCTCTTTGCCGGATCTGTCACCTCTGGCGCCGTCGATGTCGACGTTGGGACAGAGAGGGGGAGGGGAATGGACGTGGAGTGGAGGTGAATCGATGGAGTGCGGATTGAAAGTGAAGTGGACTTAGGGTTTGCTTCGGGTGGGGATTTTAGTAGGAACAAAGTGGGGTCGACGCGGGCTAGCATGGGCCAGGCTAATGTAGCGGACGCGGCCTTCCTATATCTGCCCCAGATTTTGGTTAGATATGATGGGTGCGTGACAACCCATGCCTATAGGGTTGTTATGAGTCATCGGTCTGCGTCGGTTTTTCTGACCGGTTAGTGACCGGGCCTTTTGACCGGGCGTATAGGGGCGGTTTTTGGTGCTCGGATGTAGATGCTCTCTATTGTGGCGTAGTGAAGGTGGTTGGATCGACGGGTGAAGAAAAAGACAAACATTTGGAGGAAGACCAGCGACAATCGAGCTCGACTAAAACACACATTTCTTTTTAGTTAATCGCAATGGCACTCCCTTCAAATTTCCATGCATTGTGACCATACGAATACATTTTACTTCTATTATCACTATATTCAAAATAATATTAATTTAGGAAATTACCGAGATTTGTCTGGTTATTATTTCTTTATGCTCTCGTGGAATGGTAAAGAATTACTTCATCCGGTTTGTATGATGGGTATTCTCTGTTAGACATTTTAATCCCTTTGACGTGAAGTATTTTTGCTAACTGCATATATTGCTTGTGCATAATGGGTACGAGTTCAGGAAGATGTTTTTATTATACTTGCTCGAATTTCATGCCAGTGAAGATAAAAACAAAATTTCTGATATTGTGCGAGATTTCTTAAGTGCATAAATAGTAGATCTTAATTTGTAACAATTTTTAAGTTGGATAATCGTTCTATATGTATCCAAGGTCAAATTTCCTTTTTGCTATCAATTAACATTGCAAGTGAAGTGGGTTTAAATTGTTACTTGATTGGGCCCATGATATCTATTCTCTACACGTGAAATTTAACATGCTTTATATTTACATAGCTCCAGCAAAATATTTTAAAAGCCCGTGGCAACGCACGGGCATTCTACTATAATAACAGAGGATGGTGCTTGCAGTTGTTGTGGGTGCTGATGGTTCCCCTATCTTGGTTTCTTGGAATGGTGATTCAAGAAGGGACACCATCGTGTGGATGGACCATAGGGCTCTTGACCAAGTCGAGTGAATTAATTCTCACAGTTCACCGGTATTGCAATTTTATGGTGGGAGTGTATTTTACAGTTACCGGCGTTGATTGTATCGTATTGATTTACCTTCTAAAACATTTATGGGTAAATGAAAATCTACAAAAATCTTGGTTTATGTTATATAGGTGAGTTTCAACTCACAACCTCTCTAAGCTTGTAATAAGCTATGAGCTGAATTTCTAACAAGTTTACTTTCTAACAGCTAAATTAACTACAGCCCAAAGGCAGCAGCCTGTTACTATTTTATATCATTTGTTGTTGATTTGTTTTTTTTCAGAATTGCATTGGCAAATCATGAAAGGTGTAATGTTCACGGATTTTTGTTAGATGATCTGTTGGTCTGGTTTAATTTTAGCGAGCATGAGGCATCTGGGTACTGTTTATGAATTGATAGCGCACCTTGCTTAAATCCTACTAACAATTTTCTCAAGAATTCATACTAACAAGTGTCTTTGCTTTTTGTTTGATGCATTTAACATGTTCAGGAAACATGTTTCAAGGGCCTTGTTTGTCGATCTGGAGCCCACTGTTAGTAGATTATGGCAGTAAATCATAGTCAGTTTCCTTGTCTACACTTCATCATAGCCTCATATGTACTATTATATGATTGTTGCATTTCAATTTTTTTTGCAGATAGGTCATGTTGTTGGACGAGGGCGGGCTGGCGGAGGGCGTGTCGGCGGACGACGTGGAGGTCGTGTTCGGCTCCCTCGGCCGCATTGTCGGCATCGAGTTCGTGCGCACCAGCGGCCCTAGCTTCGCCTACGTCGGCTTCCACTGCCCCTCCCACAAGGTCATGACAAAGTTCTCCACCGTAAGCATCCACCGCCCATCAACAATCTCATTGTAACTATGTTTCTACACTTTGGCGGCACTTGATAGTAGTAAATTAGGGTTTTGTTGATTCTCCACATTAGCCCTGTGTGTTCAGTAATTTGAATGTAGAATTTTGTGTTAGGCGAGTAGAGCTTTACCAACTTAATAACAGAGGATGGTGCTTGCAGTTGTTGTGGGTGCTGATGGTTCCCCTGTCTTGGTTTCTTGGAATGGCGATTCAAGAAGGGGCATCATCGTGTGGATGGACCATAGGGTTCTTGACCAAGTCGAGTGAATTAATTCTCACAGTTCACCGGTATTGCAATTTTATGGTGGGAGTGTCTCCCCAGAATACAGATAAATAGTTTTGAATTATTTCTTAAGATCGGTAGACAACATTTGCTGTGTATTTTACAGTTACCGGCGTTGATTGTATCGTATTGATTTACCTTTTAAAACATTTATGGGTAAAGGAAAATCTACAAAAATCTTGGTTTATGTTATATAGGTGAGTTTCAACTCACAACCTCTCTAAGCTTGTAATAAGCTATGAGCTGAATTTCTAACAAGTTTCCTTTCATTCTTTTTTTTCTAGGGAAACTGGTGATGAAACCCGCAGCTTATCACACATGGAGCAGCGGAGGGAGTTAAAACCATGTGGTATGGAACCGTGTGGAAGGGGTGAAGTCTTTTGGGCGGAAAGTTTGGGAGACCTTTATGAAGAGAGCTACGCAAAAACAGGTTGAATGCTTATCCATTTCTCCTTTTTTTCACTAAAGGTGATGTATCATTTGTAGTTCTTAATTTTCTAATACGCCATTCTATACAACTCAAATAGGACACTTGATTGTGTTTCCTCGTCATCATCTATGTTCTGGTTTGACACCTACTTCTGCAAAGGCAAGCAGATCAGTTTTGCAGTTCATTTAATGTGACACTATTTAAGCTGTTAATGCAAAGTGTTTTCATGAGTGAACAAAGATACAATCGATTACCTAAGTGCTTTCTTTGTAGTTTTTTATGTTAGAAGCAAGATAATAAATGTATGTGATGTTAATTTCCAGTATTTCATTTTGTAATGGTGTTTACCTCCAATGTTTAGGAGTTAGGCTTGCTTCCCGGGACTCATGTTGGAACTTCACTTATGATGCTTATGCCGGGTGTCTTGGAGTCATGGAAAGTGTGCCAAATGCAGAGTTTAAAGCTGAAAGTAGGTGCCGGTTCCCCTATGTTTTTCTAAAGAAACTATGACTCCTTCTAAAGCTTCACATTTATTTATGTGAAACATTTGTCCCAAAGAAAGACGTAAAAACTTGTGTATTGATGCAATGATAGAGAAAAATAATATGTACAAGCCTAAGATAGGTACACAATGCACAAGATTATGTGGAGCATTTTTTCTGCGGTATTTGAGGAAGAAGCAATATTCCATTGCATGGTCTTGGTTTGCGGAACATTTACATGCCACATGGCTTTTTCAAAGAATAAGCTATTTATCCCTGGTGTTGGGGAACTATTTTTGTCTGGTGTAGTTTCCTTCATATATTTTACTTCCTTGCCAACGTCTCTATTAATTTTTGTATGTGGTTTGCTCTCCGCAATCATATGTTGGTTATGTTAAGTTAATGCTTTTATTTCTTGAAATTTTAATGCTTATCTTTTCATTGCAGATCCAGCGATGGTACCTGAGTTTTGGCTCAAGGAATGTGGCCAAAGTGCAACTGGCGCTTTACTTGATTACATTGCTCAAAACCATATTGCGGCTCCCTTTTCTTGCTAATCAAGCTGCTTCTGAAAGTAAGTTGCATGTTTCTCCCAATGTAGATTACCTTTTTCTGACATGATGTAGATTACCTTTGAGGATGTACCGTGTAAAGGTGTATACTATTCATCTCAAATTATCGAGGTGTGTCCATATATGAGTTGATGAAGAAGACATTGCTTTTGATGTCACATGAACAAAGTATGCCTTTTTCTTTCTGCCTTGAGTCAAAACACCCATATCCTTCCAGATTTTCATGGAAATTGGTTAGAGTTAATCTGTGCTTAACCAAGAATGTTGGCTATCTAGATCTTTTTTCTTTGTACATTATGTGATACCAAAAATGGTATGTCTATTTTAATTAGATTATACAGGTATGAGCGCACACCACGCCCTCCGTTTCTAAATATTTGTCTTTTTAGAGATTTCAAATGGACTACCACATACAGATGTATATAGACATATTTTAGAGTGTAGATTCACTCATTTTTCTCCGTATGTAGTCACTTGTTGAAATCTCTAGAAAGACAAATATTTAGGAACGGAGGTAGTGTAACACAAAGATCTCCGAACTGTTCAACCAGACTTCTTTTCCTGTCATGAATCTCAACCATCATTTATGTAAAATTAACATGCCCTTGACATATACATTGTGGTCCGAGTGATTATAGCCAGTTTCACCATTGTTCAGTTTACAACATTATGATATTGCAGATAATTATGGTGATGTTGTCCATAGGATTTCTTGTGCTTCAAATTTTGTTGATCGAAAGCGGAGTAAGGAGCCCATCTTTCATGGAATCATCTACAACGATGCACGACTGGATCGAATTGAAGAGCAAATATATTTTGGCGAGGAAGGACAAATGTTAATTAGGTTTCATTTTAATTAGGCTTCATCTTTGTTGCAGTCAGTTGATTTCAGAAAGTATTACATTCAGATTAGTTGAAGATAGACAAAAGCCTGAATTCTTATTAGCTGGTGGTTGAGCCATACAAACGTTGTTCTAATTTCTACAAGGCAAGTCGAGATTGACTTTAAAAACTAAGGATTATGCAGCCATAACCTGACATTAAATTAATTGAATTAGAGAATTGGAGGCTGGAGAAGTCGGTTGCACAGGGCAAAAAAGAAACAAAATTGGCTCATAGTCTGGGAAATATGATGGGCGAGCAGGTGTGTTGGGCACTCGTCAATGCGAGGCGTCACTGATCAACATACTAACACCCTGCTTTAGACCTAGCGTATCCAACTAGATGTGCATGCTCAGCAACCTCAAAGAGTCTGTTGGAGACACATTTGTGCATACCGGCGATGGCTCATGCGTCCTTTCACTTAATTAGAATTTTCTGCTTAATCATACGACTGCTGTTAGTTATTTTTGGATTCAAATTTAATTTGTGTAGAGTTCCTTAATGCACAATATGACAGATTAACTTGTTGTTTCAGTTCAGTTCGTAGGCGTAGCTTTCTCATTTGGTATGTGGTATACAATGTACTTTATCCATATGGTGACTTTTTGATAATTGTGATGTTACCACTTCTGCATTTAGTATGTCGTATATAATCTATCTGTATGATAATGGTTGTCATCTTGATTCTTGGATCCAAATCAAACGACACATGTGACAGCCGTGGCAGCCTCGGCCCGTGGTGGCCGAAAGGGCGCGCAACATGGAGGCATGGAGGTGAGGCAGGAGAGGTCGTGGTCAGACTGGTATTGCACTGAGTGTAGAGGAGTTTGGTGTATACGGTAATTCTTCCTACGTTGTTGTTATTGCTTGATGGTGAATCTAAAAGGATGGAGAAGAAAACCCTAAAAATTTGCGTGTGGATGTGGAAGGTTGGGTTTGTGAGCTAGGTGTGCCATTGATGTCAGTGGCGAAGTTGGATCGGGAAAGAAGAAGAACATGAGTGATTTAACGGTAAATAAGAAATCAATAATGCTGCTTGATGTGCATGATGATGTTCATATGATTGATGTTGAGCCTATACAATATGTATCACACCCGTTGCAACGCACGGGCAAATTGAATCTATTATGCTAACTTTTATGCCATGTTATTATAAGTATTTATGCCATCTTCTTATTTAGAAAACAGGTTAGTAGTAATTCTCTTTTCTCGCCTTTCTTATTACATGGACTCAACTAACAATGTGGCAATAGGTTCTATCACTCGGGTAAAGAGCGCACACAGCTAGACGTCCTATATTCCTTTAATCTAGGTAACCTACAACTTGGTCAATTCCAATTCCAATTTATTTTTGTTATCACTATATTTTTATATTATTAATTGAAATTATTGCAGGAATATGTCTAGCTATTTTGTTTTTCATTTTATGCTCTGGTGGAATGGTAAAGAATTGGTCAAGCCGGTTTGCGCGGTGAGTATTGTCCGTTAGATGTTTTAAGACCTTCGGCGTGAAATTTTCATATTAACTACATATATTGTTTGTGCAGGATGAGTATGAGTTGAGGAAGCAGTTTTTTTATTATACTTGCTAAAACATCATGGGAATGAAGTTAAAGGCAACTTTCATGATATTGATAGTTTTGTAATAGATGTTAAGGCCGAACATCGTTACATGGATATGTCGATCTTTCAAGAGCCCGTGGCAACGCACGGGCACTCTACTAGTGACTATAGATTGCGATCCAAATTTCTTGCTTGCATGAGAGCTCTTTATATTGTATGCATCCGTTGTTAATAAAAGAAACTAAATTGTATAATTTATAGAGCGTCCAGTTTTTCCTAAAGCAAATATGTTAATTGTATGGAATAGCGTATATTCCTGTTTATTTGTTTTGTTTATGTGCTTAATTGGACAACGTGTTGCTTTTCGGATGTACGTCGTAGAATGGAATCACGGTTTGTTTCTTCTCTTTGCTTTCTGGTTGTATGTCATATTGTCGTAGTCGTACGAAAAGACGTGTTTTATTTTTTGGGATATATGAGCAAGCGTAAGGATGTCAATTTTATCCATGGACATGGATATCCATGGATATTCGACCAGAATGGATAAGGTTTGGATATGCTTTTGTGTTCATGGGCGGCGTCCAAACCCGACCCGATTACTCGTGGGTAGGGCATAGATATAATCTTGTACCATGGATATACCCAAACCCGTCCCGATAGTATAAGTTAATGGGCAAAAATCTGCTATCCCTACTTCACAGCCACATGTCCCATTACAATTTTACACTTTGTTATCTAAAACATGCAAAACAAATTACGCAATCCCTGTTGTAACTTTTATTGGTTGATATTCAATCCTTTCCATAACATACTCCAACGCCCCTACCCTTATTTTTATCTCCTTGTTAAATTACTCGTCATTCTCATCTGTTAGAAAAATACTAAATGATCCTAGGTTGTTAGCGGACGTTCATTTACCACAAGTTGATGTTTATTATAAGTGAAGCCTAGCCTGCCACGAGGTTATGAATGGAAGTGCTTATGTTAACATTGTGTTATGTCTTATTTATATGTATCGAGAGGACCAATGGATATCCATCGGGTTTGGACATGGATATAATTTTACACCCGTGGATTTTTTCATGAACGGGCAAAGACTGTGTTTATGAATATGGATATGGATTTGATATTGTTCAACCCGATCCAAATCCAACCCATTGCCATCCTTAAGCAAGCGTGTGCAGGCAGCAGGCAAACCTCACCAAGCAATTTAAATTCACACGTCCGTTTCTCTTTGCTTCACGTCTAAAATCTGAAATATGCACGATCATAATAGCCACGTTTTATTTTCTTGGATAGCGCATGAAGCAACGGCAAAACCTGCATCATGACGCAATCGTGAATCACATCCATTTATTTGCTTCCTTATTACTTCCTTCGTCCCAAGACGTTTTTTAATACTACACTAGTGTTAAAAAACATTTTATATTATGGGACGGAGGAAGTATTTCTGAAATCACATGCCTTTAATTTCGTTCCTTTAAATCCTCTCTCTCTTTTCTTCCTTAACCTCTGACGCAACCTGAATCACATCAGTTTCTCTTTGCGTCCTTATTTCTAAAACACAAACCTCTCTATCCTTTCTTAGCCCCTCTCTCTTTCCTTATTCCCAAGACAACTTCCTAACTCCCGGGAAAGTCAATGGTGTAGTATAAACTGGGTGGATTAGATGTAAAGGGGTGATGTGGGATCATTTAAAACGTGAATTGACCTTCCATTTAACACACAACATAACTTGGCTTGGTGTTGGAGATAAACAACCGATCCAAAAATAATGTTGGCCCTCGCGTCGCTCTTCCTGGGTGACACGGGCGGCACCGCCGTACCCCAGCCTAACCTTCCCTCTCCTCCCGTCTATCCATCCCACCGTCGCCGGAGGACGCCGCCGGCGAAGCTAGTGCGGCTGACGGCGGCGGCAGGGACTCTGCTTGTGGTTGTTCTTCTTGATGTCACGAGGGCCCTGCAAAGAGATCGAATCAATCAAGCCAGATTCACTCGTAAGTACGTCTACTCGGACGTGCATATGTTGTTAGGCTGCAAATCAATCAAGCTGCCTGTGTGGTTGGTTGAGGCTAGCTTTGAACATATCGTGTGAGTTCTCATCAACGACAACGGCTTTGGGCGGCGCTCCATGGATTGGGATTTGTCTAGCCGCTGGTTGTCTGCCAGCTGCTTGTCTGGAGAGGATGGGCGGGCCTCTCTGCGCCGCTCTTACGCCTCTCAATCCGGTCAGACTCCATGCTTCTCCAGATGCAGATTGGGTGGATCGGGCTCCGTCTCATGCTGGGATGCAGAGGCCATCGCTGGTGTGGCTGACCTAACACGTTGTTGCCGGTTGGGCCCCACTGACGGCTGGATCATCTCATCCAGGCGGCGGCCTCGCTATTGATTACAGTGACCACCGAAAGGTCTTCCTGAGGGTTTCTCCCTCTAGATCCGGTGGTTGACTTAGGCGAAGTGATGCAAACTATGGACAATGGTTCGACGCAGAGGGGTGGTGGTGTAGCAGCGGCGATCACATATGGCAAGTAGCTGCTGGGATCGCGGAAAAGTGGTGGCGACAACACGTGAGTGACTTGATGGTGGTGCTACTCGAGCACCGAGTCTCGAGCTCCGGTGTGAAAGCCTAGGTGACCAAGGTTGGTTATGCCTGGCAATGGCGATGTTTTTACGTCGTTACCTTGTTGAAGGCATTGCTCGGATATGCTCAGACTGATTCTTCAGGGTGAAACCCTAAATCCTGAACTTGAGTGGTTGGATTTGGTGACGGCAGCGATTGATCATCGCTTCCTTCCTGAAGGCGTTGCTGTTGAAGAACCTCGTCATTCATGTGGTGCCATGAGATGGTTGGTGCGGATATGATCATTAATGTAGTTTGCTGATTGGATCTGGTTGCTTTGTATTTTTTCCTCGCTTATGCATAGCTTTGGTCTTATATGACTTTACTATTTCTGGCAGGTTTTTGTGTGCGTGCGTTAGTTTTGGCTGTGTGCGTCCTAGTTATGCATAGGCCGGGTGTGCTCATTGTGTTTGTATCCTCTTGATGCTCCATTTTGAGCCAATAAAATTCACCCTTTGTCGAAAAACTTAGCTTGGTGTTGGAAATATGCCCTAGATGCAATAATATTTGTATTATTATATTTCCATATTCATAGTTATAGAGTTTACATTTCATTCTATAACTACTATGATCCCACAATATGTGATTTAGTGGAAAACTCATATCCACGTGTGAAATGATAAACGGTTAATAAAAGGTTCCTAGTTTTGTCTCTAAGACTAGCTCAAGTGTTGTTGGTGATCATGTTTTCCGGATCTTAGGATATCGTTAAGTGCAACGATAGTCCTAAAACAACATTGAGATTATGACGTTGGAAGAACGATCATATTAAATCGACCCAATCTTGTATGTTATGAATTGAGTTAATATCATCTGTAATCAATTGTAATAACACGGAGTGTTAACATGTGAATTTGCTCCTTAGACCATGAGAGTATCGTAGTCACTTCTTACCGTACGGTGAGCTTTGGGGTTGCTCAAACGTCATCTGTAACACGGTGATCATAAAGACAACTTATAGGCAGATCGAAAAGTTTGACAAGGGACTATATAGCTCGAGACTGAGATTTTCTCCTCCGACGATGGAAAATATTCTTAGGGCCCTCTTAGTGTGAAGACATTAAGTATTGTTTGGCCAGGAAAAGATAACTTCATTACGGGGATGCCGAAACGCAATAACGAGAAAGAAGAACAAAACCGGTAACAAGGATTTCGGTATAGTGAGCATGGTGATGACTCAGGAGGATACCGATGCATCTCGGGTTTTGTGAAGTATCGTGAAGCAAAGGGAACATCACATGATAGCCAAAGGTTCACTCAAATATCATTCGTGTGCTCATAGGGATTGATATGGACGTCTGCGGATTCGAAAAAAAGATATGGACGTCCACGGTTCTGCTATCGGTCATTGAACAAACGGTTTCGTTCATGTCTATGAGGTACCGAACCTACAGGGTCACAAGCTTAAGGCGATCACGATATGCTGAGTGTAAGTAGGACAGGAGTGATGAGAATATATTTGTGGAATTATTTCATTAATATTTGGAATAGTTCCAAGAGGATTTGGAAATGTTTCGGGGTCACCGGAAGGGTGTCGGTGAATATCAGGTAATACCGGGTATTACCGATAAATATATATAGGTAGAAAATGTTTCCGGGATGTCAAATTATATATATATATATAATGGTCTAAAAAATATTTAGAACATTTATATATTTAATTTAATATCAATGGGCCTTAAAAGGCCAAGTGGTGGAAGGAATTATGGGCCACGAAGGCCCATAAGGAAGTGGTGCCCCCTTGTCATATAGGGGGGGGGGCGAATTGGACTAGGGGAGGAGTCTACTCCTCCCCCTTGGCCGGCGGCCCAAGGAGGGTCTTTACCTCCTTGGTGGCTGCTACTTGTGAGCTGCATTGGGATTTCCTCAAATAGGAGAGGATGAAGCAGTACAGTAGATATAAGTGTTTTCCTCAGTTAAGAATCAAGGTTAGGAGAACCACACAGAATCTCATTAGCAACACTTGCACACGCAAAAGCAAATACTTGCACCCAACGCAAACAAGGGGGTTATCAATCCCCCCAGTGGTTATTTGCAAGGACTAAATCTCGTAGTGGTAGGTATTAAGATAAATTGCAAACCAAAATAAAGGAAATAAAATTTCAGCAAGGTATTTTTGTGTTTTTATATATGATAAAAGTAGACCCAGGGCCATAGTTTTCACTAGAGGCTTCTCTCTCGAGCACATAGCATACGGTGGGTGAACAAATTATTATTGGGCAATTGATAAAAAAACGCATAATTATGATGATATTCGAGGCAATGATCATGTATATAGGCATCATGTCCGAGACAAGTGGACCAACTCCTGCCTGCATCTACCACTATTACTCCACTCATCGTCCGCTATCCAGCATGCATCTAGAGTATTAAGTATAAAATAGAGTAATGCCTTAAGCAAAATGACATGATGTAGACAAAGTACACTCAACTAATATGAATAGACCCTATTGTTTTATCCTTAATGACAACAATACAAATATGTGTCCCCTACTTTGTCATTGGGATAGAGCACCACAAGATTGAACCCATCACAATGCACCTCTCCCATTGCAAGATAAATCAATCTAGTTGGCCAAACCAAACCGATAGATCACACAGAAATACAAAGCTATAACAATCATGCATAATAAAGTTCAGGGAAGACTCAATTAATATTCATGAATAATCTGATCGTAAACCCACAATTCATAGGATCCCAAAAAACACGCCGCAAAAGAAGATTATATTGGATAGAACTCCAAGAACATCAAGGAGAACATTGTATTAAAGACCAAAGAGAGAGAAGAAGCCATCTAGCTACTAGATATGGACCCGTAGGTCTATGGTGAACTACTCACGCATCATCGAAAGGCAGCAAGGACGATATAGAAGCTCTTCGTGATCGATTCCCCCTCTAGCAGAGTGCCAAAAAAGGCCTCCAAATGGGATCGCGGAAGAACAGAAGCTGGCAGCGGTGGAAAAAGTGTTTCGAGTGTCTCTCTGGTATATTGGGAATATTTGGGAATTTATAGAGGCGAAATTAGGTCAAGAGGTGCCACGAGGGGCCCACAAGCCTGGGGGCGCCCCCCTCCCCCCCCCCCCCCCGTGAGCGCGCCTAGCGGGCTTGTCGCTCTCTCGTGGCTCTTTTGGTCTATTCGCGAACTTTCATGGGTCCCTTCTGGTCTAGAAAAATTAATCCAAAGTTTTTTCTTCATTTGGACTATGTTGATATTGATTTTCTGAAAAGCCAAAAACAAGCAAAAAAACAACAACTGGCACTAGGTTAATAGGTTAGTCCCAAAAAATGATATAAAATTGCATATAATTGCATATAAAACATCCAAGATTGATACTATAATAGCATGTAACAATCAAAAATTATAGATACGTTGGAGACGTATCAAGCATCCCCAAACTTAATTCCTGCTCATCCTCGAGTAGGTAAATGATAAACACATAATTTTTGATGTGGAATGCTACCTGACATGTCTATCATGTAATCTTTCTTTCATGGTATGAATATTTAGATCGTAATGATTCAAAGCAATAGTCTATAATTTGACATAAAGACATCAATACTCAGGCGTACCAACAAACAATCATTCCTTTCAAAATAAAAAATGCTAAAGACCATTATCCTACAAAATAATATAACCTTGTCATGCTCCACCTTCTTAACATAAAGTATTTATCATGCACAACCCCGATGACAAGTCGAGTAATTGGTTCATACTTTTTAATGCGCTTCAACTTTTTCAACCCCCATGCAATACATGAGCATAAGCCATGGATATAGCACTACGGGTGGAATCAGTGGCAGAGATTAATATACAGAAGACAAAAAAAGGAAAATAGTCCCTCATCGACGCGGCTAATCAACGGGCTATGGAGATGCCCATCAATTGATGTCAATGCGAGGAGTACGGATTGTCATGCGACGGATGCACTAAGAACTATAAGTGTATGAAAAGCTTAAACTTAAAACTAAGTGGGCGTGCATCCAACTTGCTTGCTCATGAAGACCTCATGCATTTGAGGAAGCCCATCATCGGAATATACAAGCCAAATTCTATAATAAAAAAAATTCCCACTAGTATATGAAAGTGAAAACATAGGAGACTCTCTTGTTGGAAATATGCCCTAGAGGAAATATTAAATTGGTTATTATCATATTTTCCCATTTCATGATAAATGTTTATTATTCATGCTAGAATTATATTGACTAGAAACTTAAATACATGTGTGAATACATAAACTACATCGTTTCCCTAGTATGCCTCTACTAGACTAGCTCGTTGATCAAAGATGGTTAAGATTTCCTAACCATAGACATGAGTTGTCATTTGATAATGGGATCACATCATTAGGAGAATGATGTGATGGAAAGACCCAACCATAAGCTTAGCATCAGATCGTTTAGTTATTTGCTACAACTTTCATCATGTCAAGTATCTGTTCCTTAGACCATGAGATCGTGCAACTCCTTGACACCGAAGGAACACTTAGTGTGTATCCAAAAGTCACTTCGTAACTGGGTGATCATAAAGGTGCTCTACAGGTATCTGTGAAGGTGTTTGTTGGGTTAGCACGGATCGAGACTGGTATTTGTCGCTCCGTGTGACGGAGAGATATGTCCGTGCCCTCTCGGTAATACAACATCACAAGAGGCATGCAAGCATGTACCTAATGAGTTTAGTCACGGGATCTTTTATTACGGAATGAGTAAAGATACTTGCTAGTAACAAGATTGAACTAGGTATGGAGATAGCAATGATCGAATCTCGGGCAAGTAACATATCGCCAGACAAATGGAATTGTATACGGGATTAACTAAATCCTTGACATCGTGGTTCAACTGATAAAGATCTTCATGGAATATGTGGGAACCAATGTGGGCATCCAAGTCCCGCTATTGGTTATTGACTGGACAGGAATCCCGGTCATGTCTACATGATTCTCGAACCCGTAGGGTCGCATGCTTAACATTCGGTAGCGCTAGTGTAGTATTGAGATATTAATAGTGGAAAGTCTGAAGGTTTTTCGGAGTCCCTGATGGGATTTGGGACATCGCGAGGAGCTTCGGAATAGTTCGGAGGTAAAGATTTATATATGGAAAGTTGTTGTCGGGGTTCCGGGAAAAGGTCCAGTTTTTTCTATATTGTACCGAGAAGTCACCAGAAGGTTCCAAGGGGGTCCGGGAGTCCTTGGAGGGTTCCACCATGTACCATACACTAGCATTGGCTATAGGGGCGCCCTGGCCTTAATGGGCCAAGGGAACCAACCCCTACAAGGCCCATGCATCTGGGAAGGAGAAACCCTTAGTGGGTGGGAGTCCACTTGCCTTGGGAGGTAAGTTTCCTACCTTGGACGCCTCCCCTCCTTGGAGGAGGGGCTAGAGCTGCGCCCCAACACTCCTATACCCCTATACATAGTGGGGAGGGGCGCAAGGGCTCGACACACCAAACCCAAGCCTCCTCTCTCTCCCGAGAAGCCTCCACCTCGATCCAGCAGCGCTTGGCGAAGCCCTGTCGGTGTTCCGCTGTCATTACCACCACCACGCCATTGTGTTGGTTCAGATCTCATCTACCTCTTCTCCCCCTTGCCAGATCAGTAAGGAGAGAATGCCGTCGAGCCATACATGCGCTAAACTCAGAGGTGCCATCTGTTCGGCACTAGATCGGATTGGATCATGATTGGATCACGACGGGTACGACTACATAAACCATGTTGCAATACTAACGCTTTTGGACTACAAGGGTACGTAGATACACTCACCTCTTGTTGCTATGCATCTCCTAGAATAGATCTTGGGTGGTTCGTAGGAATTTTTTTGATTTTCATGCAACGTTCCCCATCAGTGGTATCAGAGCTAGGTCTATGCGTAGATATATTTGCACGAGTAGAACACAAAGAAGTTGTGGGTGTTGATGTTCAAATTGCTTACTTTCTTTGTCTTATTTGGATTCGGCGCTATTGTGGGATGAAGCGACTCGGACCAACCTTACTTGTCCATACACAAGAGACCCGTTTCATTGAGTGACATGCAACTTGTATTGCATAAAAGTGGCTTTGCGGGTGTGTGTCTCTCCTACTTTAGTTGAATCTGATTTGGCAAAGGCGGTCCTTGTAGAAGGTTAAAAGGCAACTTGTATATCACCGTTGTGGTTTTGCGTAGATAAGAACAATTCTTATAGTTTTCTCTAGCAGCCACGTAAAAATTGCAACAACAAAGTAGAGGACGTCTAACTTGTTTTTGCAGGGCATGTTGTGATGTGGTATGGCCAAAACATGATGTGATATATGTTGATGTATGAGATGATCATGTTTTGTAATAGGTTCACGACTTGCATGTCGATGAGTATGGCAACCGACAGGAGCCATGGGTTGTCTCTAATTTATTGTATGACCTACGTGTCAATGATTTAACGCCATGTAATTGCTTTACTTTATCGCTATGCATTAGCAATAGTTGTAGAAGCAATAGTTGGTGAGACAACCACGTGACAACACGATGATGGAGATCATGGTGTCATGCCGGTGACGATGAGATCATGCTGGTGCTTTGGAGATGGAGATCAAAAGCACAAGATGATAATGGCCATATCATGTCACATATATTGATTACATGTGATGTTTATCTTTTTATGCATCTTATTTTTCTTAGGATGACAGTAGCATTATAAGATGATCCTTCACTTAATTTCAAGATAAAAGTATTCTCCCTAAGTATGCACCATTGCAAAAGTTTGTCGTTTCGAAGCACCTCGTGATGATCGGGTGTGATAGACTCTATGTTCAGATACAACGGGTGTAAGCTAGTTTTTATCTCGTGGGAACGTGAGATAAAATAAATAAATAAAAATTTCAGCAAGGTATTTTTGGATTAATAGATCTGAAAATAAAAGCAAATAAAAATATATCGCAAAGGCAAATATAATAAAGAAGAGACCCAGGGGTCGTAGGTTTTACTAGTGGCTTCTCTCGAGAAAAATAGCATACGGTGGGTAAACAAATTACTATTGGGTAATTGATAGAACTTCAAATAATCATGACGATATCCGAGCAATGATCATTATATAGGCATCATGTCCAAGATTAGTAGACCGACTCCTGCCTGCATCTACTACTATTACTCAACACATCAACCGCTATCCAGCATGCATCTAGTGTATTAAGTTCATGGAGAAACAGAGTAATGCCATAAGAACGATGACATGATGTAGACAAGATCTATTTATGTAGAAATAGACCCCATCTTGTTATCCTTAATGGCAACGATACATATGTGTCGTTTCCCCTTCTGTCACTAGGATCAAGCACCTTAAGATCGAACCCATCACAAAGCACCTCTTCCCATGGCAAGAAAAATCGATCTAGTTGGCCTAACTAAACCAAATATTTGAAGAAGAAATATGAGGCTATAAGTAATCATGCATATAAGAGATAAAATAACTCAAATAACTTTCATGAATAAAAACATAGATTTGATCATAAACTCATAGTTCATCGGATCCCAACAAACACACTTCAAAAAAAGTTACATCAAATAGATCTCCAAGAGACCATTGTATTGAGAATCAAAATAGAGAGAGGAAGCCATCTAGCTACTAACTATGGACCCGTAGGTCTACAATGAACTACTCACGCATCATCGGAGAGGCGCCAATGAGGATGATGAACCCCTCCATGATGGTGTCTAGATTGGATCTGGAACTTGCGGCAGCTGGAATTGATTTCTGTTGACTCCCCTAGGGTTTCTGGAATATTGGGGTTGATACGTCTCCAACGTATCTATAATTTTTTATTGTTCCATGCTATTATATTATCTTTTTTGGATGTTTAATGGGCTTTAATATGCTCTTTTATATTATATTTGGGACTAACCTATTAACCGGAGGTCCAGTGTCAATTTTTGTTTTTTGCCTATTTCAGCGTTTCGCAGAAAAGGAATATCAAACGGAATCCAAACGAAACGAAACCTTCGCGAGGATCTTTCTTGGAACAAACACAAACCAGGAAAATTGGAGTGGAAGTCTGGAACTCCGCGAAGCTTCCACGAGATAGGAGGGCGCACCCAGGGGGTAGGCATGCCCAGGCGGGTAGGCACGCCCCCACCCTCGTGGGCCCCACGGAGCTCCACTGACGTACTTCTTTCGCCTATATATACTCTTATACCCTTAAAACATTAGGGGAGCCACGAAACCACTTTTCCACCGCCGCAACCTTCTGTAACCGTGAGATCCCATCTGGGGCCTTTTTCGGTGATCTGCCGGAGGGGGATTCGATCACGGAGGGCTTCGATCAACACCATAGCCTCTCCGATGATGTGTGAGTAGTTTACCACAGACCTTCAGGACCATAGTTATTAGCTAGATGGCTTCTTATCTCTCTTTGGTTCTCAATACAAAGTTCTCATCGATGTTCTTGGAGATCTATTCGAAGTAATACTTTTTGTGTTGTGTTTGCCGAGATCCGATGAATTGTGGATTTATGATCAAGTTTATCTATGAATAATATTTGGTTCTTCTCTGAATTTTTATATGCATTATTTGATATCTTTGCAAGTCTCTTTGAATTATACGTTTAGTTTGTCCTACTAGATTGATCTTTCTTGCAATGGGAGAAGTGCTTAGCTTTGGGTTCAATCTTGCGGTGTCCTTTCCCAGTGACAGTAGGGGCAGCAAGGCACGTATTGTATTGTTGCCATCGAGGATAAAAAGATGGGGTTTATATCATATTGCTTGAGTTTATCCCTCTACATCATGTCATCTTGCCTAAAGCATTACCTTGTTCTTATGAACTTAATACTCTAGATGCATGCTGGATAGCGGTTGATGTGTGGAGTAATAGTAGTAGATGCAGAATCGTTCCGGTCTACTTAACATGGACGTGATGCCTATGTTCATAGTCATTGCCTAGATATTCTCATAATTATGCGATCTTCTATCAATTGCTTGGCAGTAATTTGTTCACCCACCGTAATACTTGCTATCTTGAGAGAAGCCACTAGTGAAACCTATGGCCCCCGGGTCTCTTTCTTATTATATTGCATCTCTTTTATTTTCACATCTCGTTTACTATTTTGCAATCTTTACTTTCCAATCTATACAACAAAAATACCAAAAATATTTATCTTACTATCTTTATCAGATCTCACTTTCGCAAGTGACCGTGAAGGGATTGACAACCCCTTTATCACGTTGGTTGCGAGGTTCTTGATTGTTCGTGCAGGTACCAGGTGACTTGCGTGTTATCTCCTACTGGATTGATACCTTGGTTCTCAAAAACTGAGGAAAATACTTATGCTACTTTGCTGCATCACCCTTTCCTCTTCAAGGGAAAACCAACACATGCTCAAGAGGTAGCAAGACGGATTTCTAGCGCCGTTGCCGGGGAGATCTACGCTCAAGTCAAGACATACCAAGTAGCCATCATAAACTCTTCTCCCTCGCATTACATTATTTTCCATTCGCCTCTTGTTTTCCTCTCCCCCACTTCACAAAATTTGCCTTTTCTTCGCCCTTCTTCCGTTCGTCCTTCTGTTTGCTCGTGTTACCATGTGCCTTCTATTAGCTTGCATCTTCGCTTGCTAAATATCTAATTTTATGGATCCTCATCCTCTTGCTAATATTTTTAGAATATCCAATTATGATGAACCAATTGCTAGTGAGTTGAGTGCACTAGATTATCTTTATGAGGTTTTGCTTGAATTCGTGAATCTGAAAATTGTGATGAAGTGTTGAAAGAAGAAAATTATAAAGTGATTCACGATAGCTCCTTGAATAAAAAGCATGATTGCAATGGTGTTATTATAAATTCTATTAATGTCAATTGTGTTAATGATATGCAAAACCCTAAGCTTGAGGATGCTAATTTTGCTTTGTCTACTACTTGTTGCAATGATCATGATTGGGGTGATTTTTCTTATGATCTTGAAAATTTATTTAAGCCCCATGATGAATATGATATTGATAATAATGTTTGCAATAATATTGAAAGTGGGTTTGGAAGAGTGTCAACTTTAGATCCCACATATTTGGATAATGTTCAATCTTATGAAGTTTCTGATAAAAGTGGGTTCGGAGAGGTCATGACTTTATTTTATGATAATCCCACTATTTCGGAAGAGTGTCAACTTTGCATGCATGTGGATCATGAAGAGAAAATTTCACATGATAGCTATATTGTTGAATTTTCTTATGATCTTACATGTAATTATTATGAGATAGGAAAATATGATTGTAGAAATTTTCATGCACTACTGGAATCAGCTAGTTTGCCATCTGCCAGTTCTTTGCCGTCCGCTAGCGGACGACAAAGAAGCTCTTTGCCATCAGCTTCCAAAAAGCAGACGGCAAAGAACTGGCTGATGGCAAAGACAAAGTTTGCCATCAGCCAGTCCTTTGCCGTCTGCTAGCGGACGGCAAAGATTCTTTGCCGTCGGCTAGCGGACGGCAAAGAGGGAGGGGCCCCACTGACGAGCTGCAAAAAAAAAAACCTGACGGGCCCCCCTCTTTGCCGTCCGCTAGCGGACGGCAAAGAGCAAGGAGGCGGACGGCAAAGGTTGGCGGACGGCAAAGAGGGAGGCCCCACGTAACGTTAACGGGGCCGCGCCCCACACCCTCATCTCTCTCTCCCACCTCCACCGCCCCGTCGCACCACGCCCCGCCGCCGCCCCAGCGCCCCCCGCCGCCGCCCCGGTGCCCCCCCGCTCCACTGCCGCCCCAGCGCCCCCCGCCGCCGCCCCGGCGCCCCCCCCCCGCCCCAGCGCCTCCCGGCGCCCCCCCGCCCCAGCGCCCCCCGCCGCCGCCCCAGGCCGCCCCGCCCCGCTCCTCCGTCTCCCCAGGCCGCACCGCCCCCCTCCTCCACCCTGCAGGTGAGGCCTTCTTCTTCCTTTTTTTCTTTTTCCTTTTTTCTGTTTTTTTAGTTTTAGGTTTATGTTTAGTTTAGATTTAGTTTTAGTTTTAGGATTAGTTTATAGGTTTAGTTTTAGTTTAGTTTTAGGTTTAGATTTAGTTTTTTTCTTTTTCTGTTTTTTTAGTTTTAGTTTTAGGTTTAGTTTAGTTTTAGGAAAGAAGAAAAAGAGAAAAAGAGGAGATCAGGAGAAGAAGAAGAAGAGGAGGAGGAGAAGAAAAAATAAGAAGAGGAAGAAGAAGAAGAAAAAAGAGGAGAGGAGGAGAAGAAGAAGAGGAAAAAGGAAAGGAGGAAGAAGAAGAAGAAAAAAGAGGAGAGGAGGAGAAGAAGAAGAGGAAAAAGGAAAGGAGGAAGAAGAAGAAGAAAAAAGAGGAGAGGAGGAGAAGAAGAAGAGGAAAAAGGAAAGGAGGAGGAAGAAGAAGACCCCGACCCCGACACCCCGACACTCCAAGCCTGACCCGACACCCCGACCCCGACCCCGACACCCCGACCCAGACCCGACACGGTACCCAGACCCCGACCCGGCACCCCGACACGACACCCCGACCCCGAGACCCCGACCCCGACCCCGAGACCCCGACCCCGACACCCCGACCCCGACCCCGACCCCGACACCCCGACCCTGACCCCGACACCCCAAGCCTGACCCGACACCCCGACCCCGACACCCTGACCCCCCGAGCCTGACCCGACACCCCGACCCCGAGCCTGACCCGACACCCTGACCCCGACACCACACCCCGACCCCGAAACAACACCCCGACACCGACACGGCACTACCCCGACATCGACACGACACCCCGACCCCCCGACCCCCCGACCCCGAAACAGCACCCCGACCCCGACACGGCACGCCGACACCGACAGGACACCCCGACCACCGACACCTCCCGTAAAGGTGTTCTTTGGCCTTCCAGAGGCCAACGGGGTCATATATTTGTGAATTATTAGTTAGGTCATATATTTTTCGATTTTGTTATGAAAAACATCATATATAATTGTGTTGATCGTGTAGTTTTAAATGTGCAGTTGTTTCATCGCTGCGAGGTTTGGTGTTCGACGACCTCGCCGTGCGTTTGACGAGCTCTGCCCCTTCGTTCGTGGGTGAGCACAAATGACAAGTCCTCCTCCCCCATTAATTATTTGATCTATTCCGATGAAACTTGATAGCTAGCTATGTATGTGTCTTGAATCATCAGTATGCGTAACCAATATGTGTCTCCTGTTCGAAAGCATCATAGTTATAAATATGCATGCATTTGCATATATATAACCTTGATTCTTTCGAATTGTCCAACGCTATCCATGGACAGCCCGAGTATGTGTAGATTGGGTTTGTTTTCCCATATGCTTTGCTCCGGATCCGACGCATATATTTCGTCAGTGCCTCCCCTGTTGTTCTCCGGGTACACATCCTCTCTATTTATTGCAGAGACGTGTATCAGGAGAACAGCGGGGAGGTGCTGCCGAAATTTGCGTCGAATCTGGAGCATAGCATGGGAAAATAAACCCAATCTACACATACACGGGTGGGATTAGGACCTACCATTACCTATTAGAGTGTAGGTTGCATGGACGTAATAAAATTGACAAAGTAGATCAACTGATGAATATATACATGGTGAATTACATATATAATTGTTGTGTGTCCAGTAGCTCTGAAAGTCAAGATGAGTGACCGTGCTTGGATGTATACCGGTCACACTGGTCAGAACAAATGGAGCGCTGAATGGTTCACAAAAACTAAGGGGTTTGTGCAAGCCGCATTTGCAAATGGCCAAAAGAAAACCTGGTGCCCCTGTTTCCGGTGCGGCAATTGGGAAAAGAAGACAGAGGCTGAAATGGGCAAACACCTGCAGAAGAGTGGTTTTACGCCCGATTATACGGTGTGGACATTTCATGGTGAGTCTGCCCAACGTGACCGAGCTGAGGTGGATCGTCGTCGCACCGACGAGCATGGTACCGGGATGGAAAACATGGTGCAAGGCTATGATGATGCTCGGGATTCAGACGAGGAGATGGAGGAATCTGCAAAGGCCTTCAATGAAATGTTGGAGTCTTCGAAACGTCCGCTCCACGAGCACACTGAGCTTTGTCAGTTGGATGCCATCTCACAAGTAATGGCTCTGAAGGCTCAGTTCAACTTGGGCAGAGAATGCTATGACGCAATTATGACAGTATTTGGACGCTTTCTACCCAAATGCCATGTAATGCCTGCAAACCTGTACCAGTCGGACAAAATCCTCCGTGCACTGAAGATGCCCTATGAGAAGATACATGCCTGTGAGAAAGGATGTGCCTTATTTAGGCTTGACTATGCGGACTTGAACTATTGTCCCATTTGCAAGTCTTCCAGGTATATTGTGGTAGACAACGGTATGGGTGAGAAGACACAGACCAAAATCCCCGTTACTGTTCTTCGGTATATGCCAATCGTACCAAGACTTCAACGTCTTTTCATGGTCGAAGAGACGGCCAGACAGATGACATGGCACAAAACAGGCAAAAGAACCGAACTAGATGCAGATGGGAATCTGATGATGGTACACACATCGGATGGTGTTGCGTGGAAAAAGTTTGATGAATTACATGCTGACAAAGCGGCAGATCCGAGGCATCCTCGAGTCGGCATCAGCACGGATGGGTTCAGTGTGTTTGGTATGACGGCAGCCCAATACAGTTGTTGGCCCGTATTTGTCTTTCCACTCAATCTCCCCCCCCCTCGGACAGATTATGCAAAGAAAGAACATTTTCCTGACGTTGATAATTCCAGGACCCAACTATCCGGGCAAAAATATGAATGTGTACATGCAGCCGCTTAAGGACGAATTGCAAGAAGCCTGGGATAATGGGTTCAAGACATACGACGCCTTTAGCAAACGGAACTTCATAATGCGTGTCTGGTACATGTACTCGACGCATGACTTGCCGGCGTATGCGCTATTCGTTGGCTGGTGTGTGCATGGAAGGTTCCCGTGCCCCACATGCAAGGGAGCTCTTGAGTTTCGTTGGCTTCAGGCCGGTCGCAAGTTTTATTGCTTCGACATGCATAGACAGTTCCTGGATCCTCGCCATAAGTTCAGGAAAGACAAGAAGAACTTCATCAGGGGTAGAGTTGTCAAAAACTCTGCACCACCTGCATTGACAGGCCAACAGACCCTGGATCAGTTAAACGCTCTCGAGCCAGATCCACAACGTCCAGGGTACTTCAAGGGGTATAATACTAAGCATGCGTGGACTCACAAAACATGCTTATGGGATCTGCCTTACTTCAAAGACCTCATTTGCCCACACAACATCGACGTGATGCACACTGAGAAGAATATCGCCGAGGCACTTTTTGGTACATTGTTCGGCATAGATGGGAAGTCAAAGGATAATACTAAGGCTAGAGTCGATCTGGAGGCGCTATGTGATAGGCCGTTACAAAACATGAAAGAACCGAAAGGAAAGCAGAACTGGACGAAGCCAAAGGCATGGTTCAATCTTGGAAGGCCAGCTATGAGGGAAATTCTCTTGTGGGTGCAACAACAGTTGATGTTCCCCGATGGGTATGCAGCGAATCTAAAGAGGGGAGCGAATCTTGATAGACTGAAGATATTTGGTCTCAAGAGTCATGATTGGCACATATGGATTGAGCGGGTAATGCCGGTGATGTTGCGTGGCTTCATCCCTGAGGATGAATGGCTAGTACTGGCAGAACTCAGCTATTTCTTCCGTGTTCTTTGTGCGAAAGAACTATCGCCTGGCGTGCTAGAAGAAATGGAAGAGTTGGCGCCGGAGTTGATCTGCAAGTTAGAGAAGATCTTTCCACCGGGCTTCTTTAATCCAATGCAGCATTTGATTTTGCATCTCCCGACCGAGGCAAGATTGGGGGGGCCCGTGCAAAATCGTTGGTGCTACCCAACTGAGAGGATGCAGAAGACGCTTCGAGAAAAATGTAAAAATAAACGTAGAATTGAAGCATCGATGGCTGAGGCATTCATCACAGAGGAGGCGGCAAACTTCGTAACAGCGCACTACGAAGCCAAAAATCGTCATTTGCATAATCCGAAGCCTCGGTACAATGCTGACGAGTCTAAAAAGGGTGGATCCAACCTCAGCCTATTCAAAGGGAATCTCGCACCAGCTAGTGTTTCACATCCAGTATCTTTGGATAACGAAGAATGGCGGACCATTTCGTTGTATATCTTCAACAACCTGATAGAAGTGCGGCCGTACATCGAGTAAGTTCTCGGTACATTGTTTCGCAACTTCTATTTCCTTTGAACTACTCTTATTCCTGGATATGTCATACAGTCGATATGTCACCATATTCTCGTATGGAGCGGAGATCCAAAAGGATTCCGTCGAAGAGTATGAGCTTCTCGCAAAGCAAGGAGGTGGCTATCCCGGTTTCATCTCTTGGTTCAAACAAACGGTAATTTCTATTAGACAATTTCATATCATTCGCTAATTTGTGCATAATGCAACAATCCTTTCATATTAAACTTGTAGGCTAATTCAGAGTCTATGGACGCCGAATTGAGACAAGTCGCTAATGGTTTTGACTATAAGGTCCGTTCATTTGACAAGTACGACATCAACGGGTATCGCTTTCGTACCTATGGCAAAGAGCTATCTATGGCCGACCGAAAGTCAACAAATTGTTGTGTATCTGCTATCGGCGAAGGAGGTACCGAGTATTATGGGAGAGTTGAAGCAATTTATGAACTTCTGTTCTATGGTGAAAATCCACCGAATGTCGTAGTCTTCAAATGTTATTGGTTTCAGCCGAAGGAGACTAGAAGGACTCATGAACATGTAGGGCTAGTTGAAATCAACCAAAGCACTCATTTAGATGTTCCTGATGTCTATATTATGGCTCAACAGGCGACCCAAGTATTCTATCTACCGTGGGCCTGCCAAACTAATCCAAATCTGAAAGGTTGGGATGTCGTTTATGAAGTGCCGCCACGTGCTAGACTTTCTCCCCCAAAGGAAGAGGATTATGAACCTCACATTAACCTAGACACATATGAAGGAGAATTCTTCCAAGAGACACGTCTTTCCAAAAAGCGTTTCAAGAACCGCTATACTTCACCCCAAAACATTGAAGTAGACAGTGACAATGAATCCGACATCACCCCAGAGGAGGAACAAGAAGAGCCGGAACAAGAAGAGGTTACTGCTGCGGATGACCTGTCAATGCTTGACCGATTACGTCAAGGTGGCCTTGCACATGTTGATGCCAATGAACCCTATGAGCCCGTCATTGATTATAGTGATGATGATGATTATGCATTTATTGATGATACTGATCGAGATTATTAGTAGTGTCAGGTATTACATTTTTTTATGTTGTACTTGATGATGATACACTTAAGTGATACACATATTATTATTCATGTCGGTCTTTTTTTATGTTGTACTAATTTCGTTTACTGTTTGTCATGGCAGGTGTTGAAAGATGGTGGGCACTGGTCGGGAGCGTGGTCTGAGGTCTTCCATTCCAGACGCACCTCTCCGCCGAGCGTTGCTGGACAGTATGGCCACACCGCCGGGCCCTTCTTCGTCGACCGCAGTGCCCAGCAGGGGACGAGCTCGAGGTAGGAAGAGAGGAGGTGGGGCACGTGGTCGTGGGAGAGGAGGTAGGGCTACGGCGCCTTCCTCGCCGCCACCCCCGGCTGTTTCACCCGAGCACGTGACTGCTAGGGTGGACTCGTCCGAGGAGGAGGCTACACGGACTCCGGTCCACGAGCCTTCGGTCCACGAGTCTTGGGCCCACGAGCCTCGGGTCGACTGGCCTTCGGCCCACGAGAGTTCGGCCCACGTGACCCCGGAGGAGCACACGTCCGGATGGGGTACCTGGCCGGATCAGCCCGAGGAGCCGAGTGGCCATGCTGATGATGGTGGGGAGCCGACTGATCTTGAGGAGGAGGGGGGCACCGTCTACCAGCGTGGTGCTACACGGCTCCCGTCCGTGCCGGTGACCCGCGAGCAGAGGTGGTTGATTTTCCCTGATGGGGAGAGGTACGTAAGTGCATTTAATATTTTTGTACCTTGTGCATTCATGTTTTTTCAAATAACTAATGCGTTGGCCTTGTCATGCTGCAGGGGTTGGGACCACCATCATAGTGTCCGCCGGCCCAACTCCGTCCTTGGAGTTCTTTGCCGGCAAAACTTCCTGGGGTTTGTCACGTTGCCTGGTGAGGGTCGGCTTCCAGAGCTTGGATTGAGCTGGGAGCACTACGTGGCTGCCCCGGCCCCGCCGGATGAGATTATTGACGGTGTCGTGTGCGACACGAGGGCAGACATGGTGATAAGAAAGTTTTGGATAATTTCTCCTTTACACATTTAAAAATCTTCAACTAGCTAGTTATTAATTGTACTAATCAATATTGTCTCATTTGATTGCAGACATTCTACAGGTGTGAGGAGGGATACGAGGAGGACGCGGCACATGTTATCGAGAACGTCTGCAAGCGCCTACTCCAGAACTTACGGCACGAGGCTCGGGTGCAGGCTGTTCGAGACTACTACGCCTTGTGTGGTATCAAGAAGACCAAGCCGGCGTGCCGCGATAAGTTCCTGAGTAAGGAGCAGTACATGAAGGTAATTCTTAATGCCTTCTCTACTTAAGTTCCTTCATTTAGTAATTCTTAGCCATAGCGCTCAAGTTTCTATTTGCTAACTTAGGCGCCTCCGAGATGGTGTGCGGATCGGATGGATTGTTGGGAGGTGTTGGTCGATGAGTGGTGCTCTCCACAATGGCTAGCCCTCCACAACGAGGCCAAGGACAAACGTGCCCAAATGGAAGGTGTGCCACACCATCAAGGCAGCTCCAACTTATATCAGTTCGGGCGCAACTGGGTATGTGGTTTGCTTCATGATTCATGCAATTCATTCATCATGCTAGCTTGAGCCCTTTAATTACTAATTTTCATTGCTTCTTTCTTTCAGGCATGCTACAATAAGGCGGATAAGGTGCCAGAGGTGTACGACCTATATGCCATGGCCCACACTGCCTCTTTCAAGAAAGTCAAAGCTTTCTCTCAGTCTGACCTCGATGATGCAAACAACTTCACCAACATCTCCTCCCACAACAAGCTCGTGAGATATAGAGATGAGGGGAAGGCGAGGAAAGGGGAGGACTTTAACCCGAGCCAGGGTCCCATTGATCCAGAGCTGTTGATGATATCTGGTGGCGGGAGGTCCCATGGCTCCATAGCCATTGGAGATGGACTTATCCGTTGTCCTAGCACTCTCCCAGAGATCAAGGCGCGCCAGTCGAGCTCCGCTCCTGAGATAAGGCCTCGTGAACGGCCAATGCAACTCGCCATCAAGGTTACTGATACGTACTCAGTTATCTTTCTCCATTACATTCTGTGCGCTTCCATCAATGATTACAAATGGTCATGTGAGTGGTGTTGCAGGCTGCTATACAGAGTGTGAGAGATAGAACGGAGAAACTTCTGGCGGAGGCGGCGGAGAGGCAGCGGGAGTTGGAGGAGAGGACGACAAAGATGATGGAGGAGGAGAGGGCACGGAATGACATGCAGGCAAGGGCCATGTACGAGCTCCTTGTGGTAAGTTTCTTCTGCAGATTAGCCAAAACATTCATGTAGTGTTTGTCTCATTACTAACTAGTATGACTGAGTCGTCAAAACCAAATGTGCAGTCTGTGTGCGAGAAGACAGGTCAGACCGCTCCGCCGATGCCAGTGATTGCTCCTGGGACCACGGTGAGTTTTATTGAATGGACATTACTTGCTAGTCTTAACATTTGAGTGTCATCATGCTAACAAGACATTGGAAATGATCTTTGGTGCAGCGTAACTCCAGACAAGCATCGCACGATCCTTCTCCAGCTACCGACACGAGCCACCCCGCTCCTACACCTCCTACATCTTGGTAAGTTGATCTAGTGTTTTGCTTAACACATGCATAAAGACCTAGACTTAGCTTTATTTCCTCCAATGCTTACCATAATGACCTAGACTTAGCTTCTTCACCTCCAAAATGACTTAATAAGCTTACTGACCTCCAAAACCATCCATTTTACCTAAGTTAGCTCTAAAACGATCTGTACTTAGCTTTGTTTCCTCCAAAATGACCAAAGTTAGCTCTAATATGCTTAATTAACTAGGTTTGCTCAATAATGACATGTACTTAGCTTACTTATGTCAAAAATGGCATAATTAGCTTAGTTAGCTCATAAACGATCCATTTTACCTAAGTTAGTTCTAAAATGATCCATTTTACCTTACTTAGCTCATAAACGATCCATTTTACCTACGTTAGCTCTAAATTGACCCATTTAACCTTACTTTGCTCATAAATGATCCATTCTACCCAAGTTAGCTCTAAAATGACCCATTTTACCTAGGTTAGCTCCAAAATGATCCATCTTACCTAGGTTACCTCTAAAATGATGCATTTTACCTAAGTTTGCTCATAAGCGATCCATTGCACCTAGGTTAGCTCATAAACGATCCATTTCACCTAAGTTAGCTCACAAATGATCAATTTCACCTAAATTAGCTCATAAATGTCATATATTCTTCTTCTTCTTCTTCATTTTCTTCTTCTTCTTCTTCTTCTAATCTTCTTCTTCTTCTTCTAATCTTCTTCTTCTAACTTTCTTATTTCCCATTTTGCAGAATTCATTCACTTCACGGAAGCTTGCATAGATGGAGTGCTTGTTTGGATGAACTATGTTTCCTTTGTATCTATGAACTATGCATGTATGGTAGGATGACACTATTGTAATATGTATGGTTGGATGCATGTATGGTTGATGGAACTATGCATGTATGATGAAATTATATGTGTTGGATATCTCATATGTTTGCTGTGAAGTTGCCATGTGAAAAATATATATGTATCATCTATTTGCTGTGAAAATGGTTGGGTACATGAAAAAACAGAGGCAATGCAGACTCTTTGCCGTCTGCCACTGACGGCAACGGGCTCTTTGCCGTCTGCCGCGGACGGCAAAGAAGACACGTGGCATCCAGCTGTGCTTCCTGGGAGCTGACCCATTTGGTCAGTTTGCCTACAGTGGCAGACGGCAAAGACTTTGCCGTCAGTGGCGGACGGCAAAGAACCTGCCATGTAGTGACGTGTAGATGACATCACACGGCGGACGGCAAAGACCCTAGAAATTTTGCCGTCAGCGGCGGATGACAAAGGCCTTCCGTTAGCCACTTAACAGACTGACAGCGCAATTATTGCCATCCGCTCTCTTTGCCGTCCGCCGCGCTCTCTTTGCCGTCCGCCGCAGACGGCAAAGACTTTGCCGTCAGTAGCAGACGGCAAAGTAGCTGTTTACCGAAGCCTACTTTGCCGGAGCCTTTTACCGTCCGTGGCTGACGGCAAAGGCCTTTGCCGTCCGCCGCTCAGGCCTTTGCCGTCCGCCGTGGCGGACGGCAAAGTAGCTGATTCCTGTAGTGATGTTACTAAATTACCTCTCGTTATGTTGAGATTGCTATTGTTTCTTTCCGCTTCCTTGCATATGCTCGTTTTTGCTTGCTATGATAATTTGTTTGCCTATAAGATGCCTATGCATAGGAAGTATGTTAGACTTAGATGTGTTTTTCACGTGTTTTATGATGCTCTCTTTGTGCTTCAATTCTTGTCTTTCATGTGAGCATCATTAAAATCTCAATGCCTTGCTAGGGGCGTTAAACGATAGCGCTTGTTGGGAGGCAACCCAATTTTATTTTTGTTCTTTACTTTTTGTTCCTGTTTAGTAATAAATAATTTATCTAGCCTCTGTTATGATTGTGTTTTTTATGTTTTAATTAGTGTTTGTGCCAAGTAAAGGCTTTAGTATCTTCTTGGGTGATTGTTGTTTGATCTTGCTGATAAAAAAAGAAAGTATGCGCTCACAAAATTAATGTTCATTTTTTACTAGAGAGCGATAAAATATCAATTACAACTGAAGTAGATCAATATACAAATTAGTTAGGTCGTCCTAATTTTTCAGAATTTTTGGAGTTACAGAAGTATTCGAAACCTCCAGATTGCTACAGACTGTTCTGTTTTGACAGATTCTATTTTTCGTGTGTTGTTTGCTTATTTTGATGAATCTATGGCTAGTATCGGGGGGTATGAACCATAGAGAAGTTTTAATACAGTAGGTTTAACACAAATATAAATAAATAATTAGTTAATTACAGTACATTAAAGTGGTGGTTTGCTTTCTTATACTAACGGAGCTCATGAGATTTTCTGTTGAGTTTTGTGTTGTGAAGTTTTCAAGTTTTTGGGTAAAGATTTGATGGATTTTGGAACAAGGAATGACAAGAGCCTAAGCTTGGGGATGCCCAAGGCACCCCAAGGTAAAATCAAGGACAACCAAAAGCCTAAGCTTGGGGATGCCCCGAAAGGCATCCCCTCTTTCGTCTTCGTCTATCGGTAACTTTACTTGAGGCTATATTTTTATCCACCACATGATATGTGTTTTGCTTGGAGCGTCTTGTATGATTTGAGTCTTTATTTTTTAGTTTATCACAATCATCCTTGCTGTACACACCTTTTGGGAGAGACACACATGAATCAGAATTTATTGGAATACTCTATGTGCTTCACTTATATCTTTTGAGCTAGATAAGTTTGCTCTAGTGCTTCACTTATATATGTTTAGAGCACGGTGGTGGTTTTATTTTTTACAAATTATTGATCTCTCATGCTTCACTTATATTATTTTGAGAGCCTTTTAGAATAGCATGGTAATTTGCTTTGGTTATAAAATTAGCCATAATATGATGCGCATTCAAGATGGGTATAATAAAAACTTTCATATAGAGTGCATTGAATAGTTTAATACTTGATAATTGTTTTGAGATATAAAGATGGTAATATTAGAGTCGTGCTAGTTGAGTAACTGTGAAATTGAGAAATACTTGTGTTGAGGCTTGCAAGTCCCGTGGCATGCACGTATGGTAACCGTTGTGTGACAAATTTGAAGCATGAGGTGTTCTTTGATTGCTTTCCTTATGAGTGGCGGTCGGGGACGAGCGATGGTCTTTTCCCACCAATCTATCCCCCTAGGAGCATGCGTGTAGTGCTTGGTTTTAATGACTTGTAGATTTTTGCAATAAGTATGTGAGTTATTTATGACTAATGTTGAGTTCATGGATTATACGCACTATCACCCTTCCACCATTGCTAGCCTCTCTTATGTCGCGCAACTTTCGCCAGTAATACCTTCCTCAAAACAGCCACCATACCTACCTATTATGGCATTTCCATAGACATTCCGAGATATATTGCCATGCAACTTTCCACCATTATGTTTATTATGACATGCTTCATCATAGTCATATTGCTTTGCATGATCATGTAGTTGACAACGTATTTGTGGCATGGCCACCATTCATAATTTTTTATACATGTCACTCTTGATTCATTGCACATCCCGGTACACCTCCAGAGGCATTCACATAGAGTCATATTTTGTTCTAAGTATCGAGTTGTAATTCTTGAGCTGTAAGTAAATAAAAGTGTGATGATCTTCATTATTAAAGCATTGTCCCATGTGAGGAAAGGATGATGGAGACTATGATTCCCCACAAGTCGGGATGAGATTCCGGATGAAAAATAAATACATAAAAGAGGCCATAAAAAAGAAAAGGCCCAAATAAAAAAATAAAAAAATAAATGAGAGAAAAAGAGAGAAGGGGCAATGTTACTATCCTTTATCCACACTTGTGCTTCAAAGTAGCACCATGATCTCCATGATAGAGAATTTCATATGTTGTCACTTTCATATACTAGTGGGAATTCTTCATTATAGAACTTGGCTTGTATATTCCAATGATGGGCTCCCTCAAATTGCCCTAGGTCTTCGTGAGCAAGCAAGTTGGGTGCACGCCTACTTAGTTTCTTTTGTTGAGCTTTCATACACTTTAGTGCATCTGTTGCATGGCAATCCCTACTCACTCACATTGATATCTATTGATGGTCATCTCCATAGCCCATTGATACGCCTAGTTGATGTGAGACTATCTTCCTCCTTTTTGTCTTCTCCACAACCACCATTTTATTCCACCTATAGTGCTATGTCCATGGCTCACGCTCATATATTGCGTGAAAGTTGAAAGAGTTTGAAAAGGCTAAGTATGAAACAATTGCTTGGCTTGTCATCGGGGTTGTGCATGATGGGAGCATTTTGTGTGACAGAAATGAAGCATGGCCAAACTATATGATTTTGTAGGGATGAGCTTTCTTTGGCTATGTTATTTTGAGAAGACATAATTGCCTGGTTAGTATGCTTGAAGTATTATTATTTTTATGTCAATATTTAACTTTTGTCTTGAATCCTTTGGATCTGAACATTCATGCCACAATAAAGAAAATTACATTGAAATTATCTTAGGTAGCATTCCACATCAAAAATTATGTTTTTATCATTTACGTACTCGAGGATGAGCAGGAATTAAGCTTGGGGATGCTTGATACATCTCCAACGTATCTATAATTTTTTATTGTTCCATGCTATTATATTATCTGTTTTGGATGTTTAATGGGCTTTAATATGCTATTTTATTTTATTTTTGGGACTAACCTATTAACCAGAGGCCCAGTGTCAGTTTCTGTTTTTTTGCCTATTTCGGTATTTCGCAGAAAAGGAATATCAAACGGAATCCAAATGGAACAAAACCTTCGCGAGGATCTTTCTTGGAACAAATGCAAACCAGGAGACTTGGAGTGGAAGTCTGGAACTCCACGAAGCTTCCACGAGATAGGAGGGCACGCCCCCACCCTCGTGCACCCCACGGAGCTCCACCGACGTACTTCTTTCGCATATATATACTCTTGTACCATAAAAACACCAGGGGAGCCATGAAACCACTTTTCCACAGCCGCAACCTTCTGTACCCATGAGATCCCATCTGGGACCTTTTCCGGCGATCTGTCGGAGGGGGATTCGATCATGGAGGGCTTCTACATCAACACCATAGCCTCTCCGATGATGTGTGAGTAGTTTACCACAGACCTTCGGGTCCATAGATATTAGTTAGATGGCTTCTTCTCTCTCTTTGGTTCTCAATACAATGTTCTCCTCAATGTTCTTGGAGATCTATTCGATGTAATACTTTTTGCGGTGTGTTTTCCGAGATCCGATGAATTGTGGTTTTATAATCAAGTTTATCTATCTATCTTACTATCTTTATCAGATCTCACTTTCGCAAGTGACCGTGAAGGATTGACAACCCCTTTATCGCGTTGGTTGCGAGGTTCTTGATTATTTGTGTAGGTACTAGGTGACTTGCGTGTTATCTGCTACTGGATTGATACCTTGGTTCTCAAAAACTGAGGGAAATACTTACGTTAATTTGCTGCATCATGCTTTCCTTTTCAAGGGAAAACCAACGCATGCTCAAGAGGTAGCAGGGGTATTTATAGAGCAAAGAGGCGGTGCGGGAGGCCACCGAGCTGGGCACAACCCACCTGGGCGTGCCTGGTGGCCCAGGCGAGCCCTGGTGGGTTGTGCCCCCTTGGGGCACCCCCTAGGTGCTTCTCTGGCCCAGTGTCTTCTGGTCCAAAAAATCCACAAAAAGTTTCACTGCATTTGGACTCTGTTTGATATTGATTTCCTGCGATGTTAAAAACAAGCAAAAAAACAGCAACTGGCACTCGGCACTATGTCAATAGGTTAGTCCCCAAAAATGATGTAAAATAGTTGTAAAACATCCAAGAATGATAATATAACAACATGGAACAATCAAAAATTATAGATACGTTGGAGACGTATCAGAGATGTTCACCATTGATGATGACCCCATTGAGGGTGTCCTGGACTAAGGGTCCTTGGGCTGCCAGCCTATTTCTTGTAGGCTGGACTAGTGGGTTGCTTGTTGTTCATCAAGGGAAGACCGAACTTCGGACAACCTCGTGCTCCAGAAGGAAGCCTCCAAAGACTTGATGTATCCTCCCAGTCTTGCTTAATGTGACTTACGTGTTTATCCTTTGTTGGTAACCGACATATGTAGCCCTAGGTACCCCTGGTGTCTATATAAACTAGAGGGTTTAGTCTGAAGAGGCCAGAACCATCATCGTACTCATTTAGGATTTAGTTCATCCGATCTCGTGGTAGATCAACTCAGTAATCATCATACAAACACATAAATACAATCAAGCATCACAGAGGATTTTACCTCTTCGAGAGGGCCCGAACCTGGCTAAATACCGTCTCTGCGTTCCTTGTTCCCCATCGATCCAAGTTCTATAGCTCAGGACCGCCCTACCGTACATTCGTTGGTTTTGACCCCGACATTGGTGCTTTCATTGAGAGTTCCGCTGTAGGATTGTCGAAGGATCGATGGCTCGCTTAGTCATGAGCAATAGCATCCGCAATGGGGACATCTTCGTTCCTGGACAACTTTTCACGTTTGGCAGCATCGTGCTGCACACTGGTCCGACCGGCCGCCTTGGCCGGGTTGGCAGCCTCACCCTGACCAGGAGATCAGGTTTGGGAACTTAGAGTTCGTCGCCGACTCCCGAGGAGATCTTATTCTGACAAGGTTCACAGCCTTGCGTGAAGAACCTGCAAATCCCGAGGCCTTAACTTCGGGTGCGGTGTACCCCGTCACGGAGGCGACTGCCACCTCAGATCCGGTCATAAACGCAGATCCAGTCTCCACCCCGATGGCTCGGAGACATCCTTGGCCGGGCACTACCCCACCGCGATCTCAAACACCCCCGAAGCGGTGATAACCCACAAGTATAGGGGATCGCAACAATTTTCGAGGGTAGAGTATTCAACCCAAATTTATTGATTCGACACAAGGGGAGCCAAAGAATATTTGTAAGTATTAGTAGTTGAGTTGTCAATTCAACCAAACCTGGAGATTTAACATCTGCAGCAAAGTGATCAGTGGCACAGTAATATGATAGTTTGATAGTGATAGCAATAGTAGTAATAGCAACAGTAACGGTAACAGTCAGTAATTTTGTAACAGTTGTAACAGCAGCAATAGTAATAGTAACGCAACAAACATCAATATGTGAAAAGCTCATAGGCATTGGATCGGTGATAACGTTGGATAATATTCATTATATAACAGTCATAACCTAGGGCGACATAGAACTAGCTCCCGTTCATAAATATAATGTAGGCATGTATTCCGTAAATAGTCATACGTGCTTATGGAAAAGAACTTTCATGCCATCTTTTGTCCTACCCTCCCGTGGTAGCGGGGTGATGACCCACAAGTATAGGGGATCTATCATAGTCCTTTCAATAAGTAAGAGTGTCGAACCCAACGAGGAGCAGAAGGAAATGATAAGCAGTTTTCAGTAAGGTATTCTCTGCAAGCACTGAAATTATCGATAACAGATAGTTTTGTGATAAGGAAATTTGTAATGGGTAACAAGTAATAAAAGTAAATAAGGTGCAGCAAGATGGCCCAATACTTTTTGTAGCAAAGTACAAGCCTGGACAAACTCTTATATAAAGGGAAGCGCTCCCAAGGACACATGGAATTATCATCAAGCTAGTTTTCATCACGTTCATATGATTCGTGTTCGGTACTTTGATAATTTGATATGTGGGTGGACCAGTGCTTGGGTACTGCCCTTCCTTGGACAAGCATCCCACTTATGATTAACCCCTCTTGCAAGCATCCGCAACTACAAAAGAAGTATTAAGGTAAACCTAACCATAGCATGAAACATATGGATCCAAATCAGCCCCTTACAAAGCAACTCATAAACTAGGGTTTAAGCTTCTGTCACTCTAGCAACCCATCATCTACTTATTACTTCCCAATGCCTTCCCCTAGGCCCAAACAATGGTGAAGTGTCATGTAGTCGATGTTCACATGACACCACTGGAGGCGAGACAATATACATCTCATCAAAATATCGAACGAATACCAAATTCACATGACTACTTATAGCAAGACTTCTCCCGTGTCCTCGGGAACAAACGTTACTACTCACAAATCATATTCATGTTCATAATCAGATGAGTATTAATATGCATAAAGGATCTGAACATATGATCTTCCACCAAATAAACCAACTAGCATCAACTACAAGGAGTAATCGACACTACTAGTAACCCACAGGTACCAATCTGAGGTTTTGAGACAAAGATTGGATACAAGAGATGAAGTAGGGTTTGAGATGAGATGGTGCTGGTGAAGATGTTGATGGAGATTGACCCCCTCCCAATGAGAGGATCAATGGTGATGATTTCCCCCTCCCAGAGGGATGTTTCCCCGGCAGAACAGCTCCGTCGGAGCCCTAGATTGGTTCCACCTTGTGGCGGCAGAGTTTCATCCCGTGAGCTTTCTTATGATTTTTTTCTCGGACGAAAGACTTCATATAGTAGAAGATGGGCACCGGAGGCCTGCCAGGGGGCCCACGAGATAGGGGGCACACCCAGGAGGGTAGGGCGCGCCCCCCACCCTCGTTGCCAGGGTGTGGGCCCCCTCTGGTTAATTCTTTCGCCAGTATTTTTTATATATTCCAAAACGTGCTCTCGTGAAGTTTCAGGACTTTTGGAGTTGTGCAGAATAGGTCTCTAATATTTGCTCCTTTTCCAGCCCAGAATTCCAGCTGCCGGCACTCTCCCTCTTCATGTAAACCTTGTAAAATAAGAGAGAGTAGGCATAAGTATTGTGACATTATGTGTAATAACAGCCCATAATGCAATAAATATTGATATAAAAGCATGATGCAAAATGGACGTATCAACTCTCCAAGCTTAGACCTCGCTTGTCCTCAAGCGGAAGCCGATAATGAAAAATATGTCCACATGTTTAGAGATAGGGGTGTCAATAAAATAGAATACGGACATGAGGGCATCATGATCATTCTTATAATAGCAACATATATATATTGTCATATGATTTATTATGCTAAAGTAACAATTCATTCACAATTTCAAGTATGAATCAGAAACTTCATTGAAAACTAACAAACTATAATCTCAGTCATTGAAGCAATTGCAATTTATCATAACATCGGAAAGAGTCAATATAAGAGCTTTTCAGCAAGTCCACATACTCAACTACCATTTAGTCTTTCACAATTGCTAACACTCACGCAATATTTATGGGTATGAAGTTTTAATCAGACACAGAGAAAGATAGGGGCTTATAGTTTTGCCTCCCAACCTTTTACCTAAAGGGTAATGTCAACAATAATTGTTCATGAAAAGTCACATCCAATTAGCTATATATATCAGGATCTTTCCAACACACAGTGCTTGCCAAAGGATAAAATGTAAAAAGGAAAGGTGAAAATCACCATGACTCTTGCATAAAGTATAAGACAAGGATAAAAGATAGGCCCTTCGCAGAGGGAAGCAAAGGTTGTCATGTGCTTTTATGGTTGGATGCACGAAATCTTAATGCAAAAGAACATCAATTTATATTGCCACTTGTGATATGGACCTTTATTATGCAGTCCGTCGCTTTTATTTCTTCCACATCACAATATCGTATAAAGCTTATTTTCTCCACACTAATAAATCGTACATATTCAGAGAGCAATTTTTATTGCTTGCAACAATGACAACTTACTTGAAGGATCTTACTCAATCCATAGGTAGATATGGTGGACTCTCATGGCAAAATTGGGTTTAAGGATATTTGGAAGCACAAGTAGTATCTCTACTTGGTGAAAAGAATTTGGCTAGCATGAGGAGGAAAGGCAAGCTCAACATGTTGGATGATCCATGACAATATAATTTATTTCAGATGTAAGAAAACATAACCCATTATGTTGCCTTCCTTGTCCAACATCAACCTTTTAGCATGTTATATTTTAATGAGTGCTCACAATCATAAAAGATGTCCAACATAGTATATTTATATGTGAAAACCTCTCTTTCTTTATTACTTCCTATTAATTGCAATGATGACTAAAACTATGTTTGTCAACTCTCAACAACTTTTATTCATCATACTCTTTATATGTGAAGTCATTACTCTCCATAAGATGCATATGATCTCTTTATTTATTTTTATTCTTTCTCTTCTCTTTTATTTTTATTCCCTCCAGATCATGGCAAGATAATTAGGCCCTTGACTCATAACTAATCTTTATTATATATAGCTCACGGACTCGATTACATAGAAGGATGATAAAGCAAAACTCAAAACTAGATCATACTAAAACTTTATTCTACTAGATCAAGATATAACCAAAAGGATAAAACTAAGAAAACGGTAAAGATATGAGTGTGATGGTGATACGATACCGGGGCACTCCCCCAAGCTTGGCAGTTGCCAAGGGGAGTGCCCATACCCATGTGTTTATATCTCTTTCCTCGGGGTGGTGATGGTGGAGTTGTTGATGATGTAGGCTTGTCGTCCATCTTCCAAAGCATAGGCTCACCATCGTAAAAGGATGACCGAGTCTCCGGGGTCCTCAAATCTGCAGCCAAACTCATCCTCTTGAATCCATATTCATACTCACAGTTTTGGTTTTGCAGGTCATAGATCTGGGCTTGGAGGCACTCAATTTTCTCGTGAAGCTTGAAGATGGCCTCCCCAATGTTCTTGGCATCCAGCTTGTGGTTGTTGGTGAACTCCGTGATCATTATATGATTAGCGTCGAGTCCATGTTCCACCATCTCCCGGCACTTGAAAACTTGTTGCTCCATTGCCTCGAGCCTTGTCTCCATGCTTCCGGTCCTCCTAGGTCCCTCAACATCGTGGATGTGCAGCAACCCCTCACGCATCTCAATGGTTTGAGGATGTTGTAGCACTTCCGCGAGGTAGGGGTTGATGACCTTCTCGAAGAACTTGTCCTTGGGGGCACTTGGACACGTCATGGTGATCTAGATCTGTCAGAAAAACAGCTCGAAACAAAAATAGAGGATATTTTCGTGGTACGGTGGTCAAAACCTTCGGGAGATTATATAATGAATTTTTACCGACCAAAATAAGTATCATGCAAGAAAACGGAGTCCGGAGAGCACACGAGGTGCCCACGAGGCAGGGGGTGCGCCCAGGGGGTAGGGCACACCCTCCACCCTCATGGAAGCCTAGTGTCCTTCCCGGATGCTTCTTATTTTCCTATTTTGTTAAATATTCCAGAACAGAGAAAAAATGCTATTAGAACTGTTTTGGAGTCGGTTTACTTACCGTACCACATACCTCTTCCTTTTCTGAGTCTGAAACGTTCTGGAAAGTGTCCCTTATGTATTCCTCCGAGGTTACGGTTTCAATAACATTAGTTTCAACATTTATGGGATTACCTGAGATATAATGTTTGATTCTTTGACCATTCACCACCCTCAGATTTGTGCCTTCAAAGTTGTTGATTTTTATGGCACCGGAACGATAGACCTCCTCAATGACGTAAGGACCTTCCCATTTAGAGAGGAGTTTTCCTGCAAAAAATCTTAAACGAGAGTTGTATACCAATACATAATCACCTACATTAAACTCACGTTTTTGTATCCTTTTGTCATGCCATCTTTTAACTTTTTCTTTAAACAGCTTGGCATTCTCATAGGCCTGGGTTCTCCATTCACCAAGTGAGCTAATGTCAAAAAGCCTCTTCTCACCGGCAAGTTTGAAGTCATAGTTGAGCTCTTTAATGGACCGATATGCCTTATGTTCTAGTTCGAGAGGTAAGTGACAAGCTTTTCCACAAACCATTTTATATGGAGACATACCCATAGGATTTTTATATGCAGTTCTATATGCCCATAATGCATCATAAAGTTTCTTTGAACAATTATTTCTAGATATATTAATAGTCTTTTGCAAAATTAATTTAAGCTCTCTATTACTCAATTCTACTTGACCACTAGACTAGGGTGATACGAAGATGCAATTCTATGATTAACATCATACTTAGCAAGCATCTTACGAAAAGCACCAATAAACTATGAACCACCATCAGTCATTAAGTATCTAGGGACTCCAAACCTCGGAAAAATAACTTCTTTAAGCATCTTAATAGAGGTGTTATGATCAGCACAACTAGTTGGAATAGCTTCTACCCACTTAGTAACGTAATCAACAGCAACTAAAATATGTGTATACCCGTTAGAGGAAGGAAACAGTCCCATATAATCAAAGCCCCAAACATCAAATGGTTCAATAACAAGCGAATAATTCATAGGAATTTCTTGACGTCTGCTAACAGTTCCAATTCTTTGGCATTCATCACAAGACAAGACAAACTTACAGGCATCTTTGAAGAGAGTAGGCCAATAAAAACCGGATTGTAATACCTTATGTGCAGTTCTATCTCTAGCATGGTGTCCTCCATAAGCCTCAGAATGACACTTGCATAGGATCTGTTCCTGTTCATGCTCAGGTATACAACGTCTAATGACACCATCTACTCCTTCTTTATAAAGGTGTGGGTCATCCCAGAAGTAATGTCTTAAATCATAGAAAAACTTTTTCTTTTGCTGGTATGTGAAAATAGGTGGTATGAATTTAGCAACAATATAATTGGCATAATCAGCATACCATGGAGCAGTACGAGAAGCATTTATGACAGCTAGCTGTTCATCAGGAAAGCTATCATCAATAGGTAGTGGGTCATCAAGAATATTCTCTAACCTAGACAAGTTGTCTGCAACAGGGTTCCCAGCTCCCTTTCTATCAATAATATGCAAATCAAATTCTTGTAGCAAGAGAACCCATCTAATAAGTCTTGGTTTAGCATCTTTCTTTTCCATAAGATATTTAATAGCAGCATGATCAGTGTGAACAGTTACTTTAGAATCAACAATATAAGGTCTAAACTTATCACAAGCAAATACAACTGCTAAAAATTCTTTTTCAGTAGTAGCATAATTTCTCTGGGCACTATCTAGAGTTTTACTAGCATACTGGATAACATTTAATTTCTTATCAACTCTTTGTCCTAGAACAGCCCCTATAGCATAATCACTAGCATCACACATAATTTCAAAGGGTAAATTCCAATCAGGAGGCTAAACAATGGGTGCAGAAATCAAGGCTTTCTAAATTATTTCAAATGCTTCTACGCAATCATCATCAAAGACAAAAGGAACATCTTTTTGTAAGAGATTAGTTAGAGGCCTGGAAATTTTGAGAAGTCTTTAATGAACCTCCTATAAAAACCGGCATGACCAAGGAAACTTCTTATACCTTTAATGTCCTTAGGACACGACATCTTTTCAATAGCATCAACTTTAGCTTTAACAACTTCAATACCTCTTTCAGAAATTTTATGCCCCAAGACAATACCTTCATTAACCATAAAGTGGCACTTCTCCCAATTCAAGACAAGATTAGTTTCTTCACATCTCTGCAAAACTCGATCAAGGTTGCTTAAGCAATCATAAAAAGAAGTTCCATATACGGAGAAATCATCCATGAAAACCTCAACAATCTTTTCACAGAAGTCAGAGAATATAGCAGTCATACATCTTTGAAAGGTAGCAGGTGCATTGCATAAACCAAAAGGCATACATCTATAAGCAAAGGTACCGAAAGGGCAAGTAAAAGTTGTCTTTTATTGATCCTCTCTTGACACGGGTATTTGAGAAAAACCAGAATAACCATCTAGAAAGAAAAAATGTGTATGTTTGGATAATCTTTCTAGCATTTGATCAATAAAAGGTAAAGGGTAATGATCCTTTTTAGTAGCTTTATTTAATTTGTGGAAATCAATTACCATTCTATAACATGTAACAATTCTTTGTGGGATTAATTCATCTTTATCATTAGGAACAACAGTAATACCTCCCTTCTTAGGGACACAATGGACATGACTTACCCACTGACTATCAGCAACGGGATAAATTATACCTGCCTCCAGAAGCTTTAGTATTTCTTTTCTTACCACTTCTTTCATCTTAGGATTTAACCGTCGTTGGTGATCAACAACCGGTTTCGCGTCTTTCTCCAATTTTATTTTGTGATGGCATAGAGTGCGACTAATGCCCTTAAGATCATCAACAGTATATCTAATAGCAGCACGGTGCTTCTTCAGAGTTTTCAATAATTTCTTTTCTTCATGCTCTGAAAGGTTAGCACTAATAATAACAGGATATATCTTCATTTCATCAAGATAAGTATATTTAAGAGTATCAGGTAATGGTTTAAGCTCAAACACGGGATCACCCTTGGGTGGAGGAGGATCCCCTAGGATTTCAACAGGCAAGTTGTGTTTCAAAATAGGTCCCTATTTAAAGAACACTTCATCTATTTCCCTTCTTTCATTCATAAACATATCATTTTCATGGTCGAGCAAATATTGTTCTAAAGGATCATTAGGAGGCACGGCAATAGAATCAAGATCAATAATTTCAACTTTACTAGGCAATTCTTTATCATGGGGTTGTCTATGAAATTTAGCAAAATTAAACTCATGAGACATATCCCCCAAACCAATAGTAACAACATCCTTTTTGCAATCTATCCTAGCATTAACAGTATTCAAGAAGGGTCTACCAAATATAATGGTCAAAAGTTATCTTGGGGGGAACCAAGAACAAGAAAATCAGCAGGATATTTAACTTTCCCACACAAGACTTCAACATCTTTAACAATCCCAACTGGTGAAATAGTGTCTCTATTGGCGAGTTTAATTGTAACATCAATTTCCTCTATCTCAGCAGGTGCAATATCATGCATAATTTCTTTGTATAAGGAATGAGGTATCACACTTGCACTAGCACCCATATCACATAAGCCATGATAGCAATGATCTCCTATTTTAACAGAAACAGGCATGCCTACAACAGGTCTATGTTTATTTTTAGTGTCAGGTGTAGCAATTCTAGCAGCTTCATCACAGAAGTAAATAACATGCCCATTGATATTATCGGCCAAGAGATCTTTAACCATAGCTATACTAGGTTCAACTTTAATTTGCTCAGGAGGTGTAGGTGTTCTAGTATTACTCTTACGAACCACAGTTGAAGCTTTAGCATGATCCTTTATTCTAACAGGGAAAGGTGGTTTCTCAATATAAGCAGTAGGAACAACAAGATCAACATTATAAGTGATAGTCTTTTCTTGAAATTTAATAGGTGCAACTACTTTTACTTCGATGGGAGGGTTATATTTAAACCACTTCTCCTTAGGGAGATCAACATGAGTAGCAAAGGATTCACAGAAAGAAGCTACTATCTCATTGTAAAGTCCATATTTAATGCTAAATTCACGGAAAACATCGGTGTCCATAAAAGATTTAACACAATCAAACTTAGGTGTTATACCCGCCTCCTTACCTTCATCAAGATCCCAATCTTTAGAGTTGCGTTTAATTCTTTCCAATAAATCCCATTTGAATTCAATAGTCTTCATCATAAAAGAGCTAGTACAAGAAGTATCGAGCATGGAGCGATTGTTGAGAGAAAGCCGAGCAGAATTTTTTTTGAATAATAATTTATATTGAGAGCTCATGATTGGGGCATGAATATAACATTGACTTAAGCCTCCCCCAAGCTTGAGCGATGCTTTATCCTTCACGAGGCCAAAAATTATATATATAATTATGATCACGATGAACCAGATGCATAGGATAAAACTTCTGATGAAATTCCAATTTCAATCGGTTGTAGTTCCATGATCCCATGTCATCACATATCCTAAACCCCCATGAAGAACATCGTGACCACGAGAAGACCGCTCGAGCTACTTCACATGGATCTCTTTGGTCCAAATGCCTATAAAAGTCTCGGTGGAAACTCGTTTGGTTTAGTCATAGTCGATGATTTTTCAAGATTTAAGTGGGTGTTCTTTCTTGATGATAAATCGCATGTCCAAAAGATCTTCAAGAACTTCGCTAGGAAGGCCCAAAATCAACTAGAAGTGATGATCAAGAAGGTTCTCATCGACAATGGAACGGAGTTCAAGAACGCAAATGTGTATACCTTTCTTGACGAAGAAGGGATTTCACACGAGTTCTCGGCTACGTACACGCCTCAACAAAATGAAGTTGTTGTGAGGAAGAACCGGACTCTTATTGAGATGGCGAGAACAATGCCTGATGAGTACAAGACACCAAAACTCTTTTGGGCAGAAGCGGTTGAGACAACTTGTCATGCAACAAATCGTCTATATCTTCACAAGCTACTCGGCAAGACGACATACGAGCTTCTCACCGGTAACAAACCCCAAGTTGGGTACTTTCGAGTATTCGGCTCAAAGTGCTATATTCTTGATAAGCATCGTCGCATTTGCTCCTAAATCTCATGAGGTCTTCCTACTTGGTTATGGCTCAAACTCTCACACTTACTGTGTCTACAACAATTTCACCCGAAAGGTTGAAGAGACAGTAGATGTGAAGTTTGATGAATCTAACGGCTTGCAAGTAGAGCAATTGACAATTGATGTAGGAGACAGAGACCCTTCTGAAGCTACCCAAGACTTGTCTATTGGCAAGATTCGTCCAACGGAGGTGAAGGAGAGTACCTCGTCTGTCCAAGTGGAAGCTTCTGCCTCACGACAAGGTGAACCAAGAGTTGACTCGGAGGCATACACAAGTGGGACACGCCAAAATGGAGAAAATAAGGAAGTGCACCAAGATGAACCTCATCAACCTCCTTCTCCACCTCCACAACAGAACAACAACACCAACAATAAAGAAGGCCAAGAGGAAGAACAAGATGATGAAGAAGATGTTCCACCCCGACCCAAACAAAAGCTCTCACGAGTTAGAGCAAGAGTTTCAAGAGACCACCCCGTCGAACAAATCTTCAATGATATCCAAACCGGGAGAATTACTCGCTCTAAAACTCGTTTGGCAAATTTTTGTGAACATTATTCATTCATCTCTAGCATTGAACCTATGAAGGTTGAAGAAGCACATCCGGATTGGATAAATTCCATGCACGAAGAGATATAGGACTTTGAGAGGAACCAAGTGTGGACATTGGTTGAGAAGCCCGACAACAACCACAACATCATCGGTACCAAATGGGTGTTTTAGAATAAGCAAGATGAAGATGGACAAGTTGTATGCAACAAGGCCCATCTCGTCGCTCAAGGCTACACTCAAGTCGAAGGTATGGACTATGGTGAGACATATGCCCCCGTTGCTAGACTTGAGTCCATACACATCTTACTTCTTATACAAATCATCATGATATCACATTGTACCAAATTGACATTAAAAGTGATTTTCTAAATGGTGAAATTGAGGATGAAGTTTATGTTAAACAACCTCCCGGCTTTGTTAATCCTAAGAAACCTGACCATGTTTACAAACTTCACAAAGCTCTTTATGGTCTTAAACAAGCTCCTAGAGCATGGTATAAATGCTTGACCAAGTTCCTTATTGAAAAAGGCTTTGAGATTGGAAAAATTGATTCCACTCTTTTTACTAAAGGGGTTAATGGTGAATTATTTTTGTGCCAAATTTATGTTGATGATATCATATTTGGTCCGACTAACCCTCATTTTAGTGAAAAGTTTGGAAAGCTAATGTCGGAGAAGTCTGAGATGTCTATGATGAGTGAACTCAAGTTCTTTCTTGGGTTGCAAATCAAGCAAACTAAGGAGGGTACCTTTGTTTCCCAAACAAAGTATACCAAGGACTTATTCAAGAAGTTCAACATGCAAGAATGCAAAGGTATGAATACACCCATGCCTACTAGTGGACATCTTGACTTGACTAAGGATGGCAAACATGTTGACCAAAAGGTTTACCGCTCTATGATTGGTTCATTGTTATATCTAAGTGCCTCCCGTCCCGATATTATGCTAAGTGTGTGCATGTGTGCACGATATCAAGCGGCCCCTAAGGAATGTCATCTTAAGCCTGTGAAAAGGATAGTGAGATACTTAATTCATACACCAAATTTTGGTATTTGGTATCCTAAGAGGTCTTCTTTTGATCTTGTTGGCTACTCCGACTCGAACTATGCCATTGACAAGGTTGATAGAAAGTCCATTTCGGGTACTTTTCAATTTCTTGGTAGATCTCTTGTGTCTTGGTCCTCCAAGAAACAAAACTCGGTATCCTTATCCATCGCTGAAGCGGAATACATTGCCGTCGGTTCATGTTGTGCTCAATTACTTTGGATGACCCAAAACTCTTAAAGATTATGGCATATATGTGAAACATGTTCCATTGCTTTGTGATAATGAAAGTGCTATTAAGATTGCTCACAATCCCGTGCAACATTCTCAAACTAAGCATATTGAAGTTCGTCATCATTTCATTCGAGATCATTTTGCTAAAGGAGACATTGATCTTAAGCATGTTCGTACTGATAAGCAATTGGCGGATATATTCACCAAACCACTTGATGATAAAGTATTTTGCCATTTGAGAAGTGAATTGAACATCATTGATGCCTCAAACTTGGAGTAGAAACTCCATTTGGATGCATGCAAGGCATGAGCCTTTGACTAATCCTTGACATTTCTCTTATGATGATGATCATATGTCTTGGATCTACACTTGTACACTTGCATGTTATCTAACCCTGGTAGGTACTTGGATGAATCCAAATCTATGAGATTGCAACTCACTCACATCTTGAGCAATCTCTACATCACCAAGTCTCTACAATATGGTGGTTGAAGACAAGGAAGCATGAATCCTTTCAACATATCCTTTGACAATTCCTTTATATCAAATTTCATTTGGTATCATATTTCATGATTGTCACTTTGGATACATAAGTGCTCTTCCTTGCAAGACTAACCCATGTAGGTAGATGAATTCAAACTACAAATGGTGCTCCCAACTCATTGATGGGCTACATCAACCTTGAGCATCCTACACAAGTTCAACTACATGACCAAGATCAACACCACCACCCAAGGTATGTAATTCCATCTTAGAGAAGCTTTACCCCAAGTCATGGGTCAAAGCAAGCTCAACAAGATGAGAATACATCAAAATGCTTAAACAAAAAATGGCAATCCCATTTTGAGCTTAAACGATGAGTATGACCTACGATCAAGTGTTTCACTTGACTTCTTAGTCAATATACGCTACCATAGGTGACTTTGTCGCCGACCAATTCTAGATGAAGTTCTCTAGTGTTTCTTTGTGTTCTTGCATTTGTGCCTAGCATGTTTCCCTTTCACTTCATCTAGATTACTTTTTTCTATGTTATGTTCTGCATTCCTTGCATCCAATTCATTGCAAATCTTTTAGTAAATTCCTTGCAAATCCTTGTGAGATTTTACTTGCCTAAGTGAGCTGAGATGACAATTGTTTTCTCTCTGTGTTGAATTCGGCCTCACCGATTTGTTCTTCTCGGTTAAACCGAAACAACTCGGTGCCACCGAAGGAAAAGACTCGGTGTTACCGATTTCAATGCTGAGAAAACACTTTGCCATTTGCATCCTGCATATTTGTTCCAGCTCCACTCAATGATTCTTGTCCTCTACCAGCATCTTAAATAACATGTTGCTTTGTACTGTGACTCAAGGACCAAACCTACTTGACTCATGCTCCCTTCTTGGAAATTGATGTCAAGGGGGGGCACATCAAAGCTTATCACACAAGAGAGAATGCACACCTTAAGCTTCTCCAGATGCTTATTATCCATAGAGGAGATAACTCACATGTCTTTAATAGGGGAAAGACATGTTAGCATTTGTTATGATCGTTTTGCTCTGATTTTCTTTTGCCCTATATTCTCCCATTATCCAATATAAGATTCAAGGGGAGAAAGACATCTAAGGGAAGTTAATCTTCGAATTCATTGCATATCCTTACTTTTGGGGGACATGTCTATATCCAATAGAGTACCTAGTACTCACTCTCTACATGTCATCCCAATCATGGTACTCTTGTTGTTTCTTAATTTGCCTTGCTAAGTAGGTGTTCGTGTGTTATCTAACCTTGTTTACTCAGGTTCACCTATTCCAAAGCCACCTCAAGACCACAAGGTAAGTATATGCATCACATCCATGTGCATGATGATTTCTTGCTATTGTACATATTGTTTGCAAGAAGGAATCATGAACATGGAGGTACATTTCCTATAGTTACATCATTTGCTCTAATGCATATAGCCAAGATACATGTAACTCATTGCTTGCTCTGTCATGCTTATGCATTCACATGCTCTTATATTCTATCTTCACATGATTGCATACATGTAGGAGGAGCCTATGCATGTTACATGTCTTTCCAAAGCTTTACTTGCTATTCCTTATATCTTTATCTAAAGCTTTGATGTATGTTGTCATCAATTACCAAAAAGGGGGAGATTGAAAGCACAAGTGCTCCATGGGTGATTTTGGTAATTAATGTCAACATATCTCTTGTTGGACTAATATTTTTATCTAGTATATTTCAAAAAGTTCAACAAAGGCGTGGCATGGACAAGAGGATATGGAACCCCTTCAAGAAGCTAAGGATCGAAGATTGGCAAAAGCTCAAGGCTCTTCATTTCTATTTTAGTGATCCAAGATCACATTGAGTCCATAGGAAAGCCAATACTATTAAAAGGGGATGAGGTGTTGCTTAATGGATTGCTTGCTCAAAGTGCTTAGTGATATGCTCCAAAGCCCTCAACCACTTTCTCATTTCCACATATGTCCTAAACCTAAAGTCAAACTAAGCCCCACCGATTTGATCTATCCGGCGCCACCGAGTTCACTTGACATAGCCACTGCTAGAAACCCTAATCAGTTCGGTCTCACCGAGATGGGCTTGCAAACTCTCTGTTGCCTGTTGCAATTATTTCGGTCTCATTGAGATATGCAGTCGGTCCCACCGAGTTTGCTTGACCAACTCTCTGTTTGCTCATTACCAAAATCGGTCTCACCGAGTTTGCGTAATCGGTCAAACTCAGTTGAGGTTTTACCCTAACCCTAGCACATCGGTCCCACCGAGTTGATCATATCGGTCCCACCAAAAACTCTAACATTCACATTTTGAACCATATCGGTCTGACCGAGTTTTACAATTCGGTCCCACTTAATTTGGTAAATTGTGTGTAACGGATAGATTTTGTGTGGAGGCTGTATATACCCCCTCCACCCTTCCTCTATTCGTGGAGAGAGCCATCAGAATGTGCCTACACTTCCAGCATTCATTTTCTGAGAGAGAACCACCTACTCATGTGTTGAGACCAAGACATTCCATTCCAACCACTAGAATCTTGATCTCTAGCCTTCCCCAAGTTGCTTTCCACTCAAATCATCTTTCCACCATATCCAAATCTGTGAGAGAGAGTTGAGTGTTGGGGAGACTATCATTTTAAGCATGAGAGCAAGGATTTCATCATAAACACACCATCTATTACCTTTTGGAGAGTGGTATCTCCTAGATTGGTTAGGTGTCACTTGGGAGCCTCTGTCAAGATTGTGGAGTTGAACCAAGGAGTTTGTGAGGGCAAGGAGATCGCCTACTTCGTGAAGATCTACCCAAGTGAGACAAGTCCTTCATGGGCGATGGCCATGGTGGGATAGACAAGGTTGCTTCTTCGTGGACCCTTCATGGGTGGAGCCCTCCCTGGACTCGCGCAACCGTTACCCTTCATGGGTTGAAGTCTCCATCAACATGGATGTACGATAGCACCACCTGTCGGAACCATGCCAAAAATCTCCGTGTGTCCAATTGCGTTTGCACACTCCAATCCCATCCCTTTACTTTCTTGCAACTTGCATGCTTTACTTTCCGCTGCTCATATACTCTTGCCATGCTTGCTTGAAATGTATTGTGAATGTTTAAACTTGTGCTAAAACTCCACCTTAACTTGAAGAAATTAAAAACTGCTACTTTTCTTTGTTGAGGGTCTAATCACCCCCCCCCCCCCGCCCCCTCTATACACCTCTTCTCGATCCTTTCAGTTATGATTGTGTATATTTGCATATAATTTATATTATCATGGATCCTCCAACATGTGGTGTTTTCCTAGGATCTTTTGCTAGCCAAAAATGTTGGGGAACATAGTAATTTCAAAAAATTCCTATGCACACGCAAGATCATGGTGATGCATAGCAACGAGAGGGGAGAGTGTTGTCTACGTACCCTCGTAGACCGGAAGCGGAAGCGTTAGCACAACGCGGTTGATGTAGTCGTACGTCTTCACGGCCCGACCGATCAAGCACCGAAACTACGACACCTCCGAGTTCTAGCACACGTTCAGCTCGATGACGATCCCCGGACTCCGATCCAGCAAAGTGTCGGGGAAGAGTTCCGTCAGCACGACAGCGTGGTGACGATCTTGATGTTCTACCATCGCAGGGCTTCGCCTAAGCACCGCTACAATATTATCGAGGATTATGGTGGAGGGGGGCACCGCACATGGCTAAGAGAACGATCACAAAGATCAACTTGTGTGTCTAGAGGTGCCCCCTGCCCCTGTATATAAAGGAGCAAGGGGGAGGCCGGCCAGCCCTTGAGGCGCGCCAAGGAGGGGGGAGTCCTCCTCCTAGTAGGAGTAGGACTCCCCTTTCTTAGTGCAACTAGGAAGAGGGAAGGGGGAAGGAAAGAGAGGGAGAGGGAGAGGGAAAGAGGTGCCGCGCCCCCTCCCCTAGTCCAATTCAGACTCCCCATGGGAGGGGGTGCGCCACCTCCTGGGCTGCTGCCCTCTCTCTCCCCTCAGGCCCACTAAGGCCCAATACTTCCCCGGGGGATTCCGGTAACCCTTCCGGCACTCCGATTTTCTCTGAAATCACCCGGAACACTTCCGGTATCCGAATATAGCCATCCAATATATCAATCTTTATGTCTCGACCATTTCGAGACTCCTCGTCATGTCCGTGATCATATCCGGGACTCCGAACAACCTCGTCATGTCCGTCATGTAGTTAAACAGCATTGTGGGCATTTATAACACTTTATTGTAGACGTTACCAGTAACGCCCCACCTTTATGAACATTGAACCCAGTGTAACGGAGGGGAGCTGGGGTCCTGGCGCACTATATAAGCCACCCCCTCCTCTGGGACAGGGGTTCGCACTTTTGTAAACACACACACACGTATAATCCAGTCGACCGCCTCAGGGCACCGAGACGTAGGGGTGTGACTTCCTTCGAGAAGGGCCTGAACTCGTAAAACTCGTGTGTACAACTACTCCATAGCTAGGATCTTGCCTCATCATACCTACCCCCCATTCTACTGTCAGTCTTAGATCCACGACAGCTGGCGCCCACCATGGGGCAGGTGTCTTAGCGACTTATTGGAGAAGTTGCAATTTTTCCGATCCCCATCATCATGGTTCCAGGCGGAGGTTTGGCTGAGGGCCGCGAGATCCGTCTCGGCGCGCTCGTGTTTGTCGCCGACGACTCCGCTTGGCTCCAGGAGGCACCACTCGACGTCGATGCGCTCCTCGCCCGCGGGGCGACGCACTTTCACGCGTGCGTCTGCGGCGTCCTCCTGCGACAACCGTCGACCCAGTACCAGTCGAATCCTACGGCTTTCCCCCTCCCTGCGACCCGCCGGAACAAGCGCACCGGCCGGTCGAGGGTTCAACGGTGGGTGAAGCATGCGGTGGCCCGCCAGTCGGCCACCCCTCAAGTCGCGGCACTCGAGCCCGACGAGTCTCTCTACGGCATGTTTGATCTGTCGACTGGCTCCGTAGAGACTGCATCCGAGTGCGGCAACAATGACTCGGCAGCGGAAGTCCTGATGGTCAATGGACCACGCGGTCCTCCTGGCTTCGATCTGAAGACGGAGGTGATGGGAACGGTGATCCGTCGCGCGTTCACGAGGAGTACTGCCCCGAGCCTCTCTCCTCGCAGCAGAGAGAAGAACTTCGTCGCTGAAACATGGATGCCCTGCATACTCCTATAGTTGGAGAAACGCCCGAGGCCCAGGCCTTGGAACAGGCTCGCTTGGCCAATCTAGCTGAGCGCACTCGGCTGGAGAACCTACAGCGCGCACTCGACGATCGCGCTCGTCAACGTGCTCCTGAGTCCAGCCGACGCCAACTTTTTTCACCTCCAGCTCAGGTATACCGAACACCGATCCAAAACCTAGCAGCTGCAGCCCGGATAGCAAAGTTAATTCAACCTTACCAGTCAGAAGCTGGCCGAGGTCTGGCGCAGATCAGGGCCTTGCTCCGGGAAGCAGGAGAGCAGAATACAGCCGTGTCTCAGTCGCGGGATAGGATCCATAGCAGATCTGTGGTCGCAGATACGGTCCAGTCGGCCCATAGCCCGAGATCTCCCCCGAGGCGTGAGGGACGTGGAGAGCGGCGTGATCAGTACAGAAACCAGGAGCAGTATGATCGTCGAGCCGATCGCAATGGTCGCCGTCGAGTGCCCACGCCTCGTCCAAGGAGTGGGTCGTACGTGCCGCGGCTACATGAAGACAGGCGCCCTAACAGTGTCGGAAGAGGTATTCCAGTCGACCCCAGGGAGCCAGGCTTTGATGCGAGATCTATTCTCGTACAAGGCTTGGTGGACAGAAACAGAGCTCATCGAGATGGCCATGACAGAGGCCCGCAAACCAGCAACAGGGTGCATGTCTCTGGCCCAGAGTGCTTCAGCAGAGCTATCAGAGCTGCAGTGATTCCCCCCAACTTCAGGTTGGCGACTGGAGTCAGTAAGTTCACCGGAGAGTCCAAGCCTGACACCTGGCTCGAAGACTACCGAGTGGCTGTCCAGATTGGTGGCAGCAATGATGAGGTGGACATGAAACACCTTCCTCTGATGTTGGAGGGCTCGGCTAGGGCGTGGCTGAATCAGTTGGCGCCTGGCAGCATCTATACTTGGGAAGATCTCGCCCGAGTTTTTGTCAGAACGTTTGAGGGTACTTCCAAGTGGCTAGCAGGTTTGACAGAATTAAAGTGTTGCGTCCAGAAACCGAATGAAACTTTGAGAGATTATATCCAGAGGTGGATCACCCTGCACCACACGGTGGAAGATGTTTCTGATCATCAGGCAATTTGTGCTTTCAAGGAAGGCGTCAGGTACCGAGAGTTGAATCTGAAATTCGGTCGGACAGGAAACATGACTTTGACTCGGATGATGGAAATCGCCACCAAGTATGCCAATGGTGAAGAGGAGGAGCGACTGCGGAGCGGCAAGCACAAAGCAGTCGCCCACGAAGCCGGAGGAGGAAACTCCAGTCGGAAACAAAAACGCAAGGCCGAACCAGCTGCTCCAGGTGAGGCCTTGGCTGTGGTTCAAGGAAAGTTCAAGGGGAAGCCCAAAGGGCCGTGGAACCCCAAGAAAGTAAAAGATCAAGATGGAAATGACGTGTTGGATCTGCCGTGCCATATCCACACCAAAAAAGACGAAGAAGGTAATTTCATTTACCCGAAGCATACCACTCGACAGTGTCGGCTCCTGATCCAGCAGTTCCGAGAAAAACAGCCCAAGGAAAAGGAGAAGGAGGCAGACAAGGCTGAGAGTGAAGGGGAAGATGATGATGGTTATCCTCACGTGAAATCCACTCTGATGATTTTTGCTGATGTTGAAAACAAGAGTCGATTGAAAGTCATCAACAGAGAAGTGAACATGGTCGCTCCGGCGACACCCAATTACTTGAAATGGTCGCAGACTGCCATTATGTTCGACCAGTCTGATCACCCAGCGCACATCGCCACCCCTGGGAGGCAAGCGCTGGTGGTCGACCCGGTGGTCGAAGGCACTCGACTAACAAAGGTCCTGATGGATGGTGGCAGTGGCCTGAACATTCTGTACGTAGAAACATTGAAAGGAATGGGCATTCCGATGTCCAGACTCAGTGAAAGCCACATGAGTTTCCATGGGGTCATCCCAGGCAAGAAGGCTGCGTCCCTCGGTCAGATTGCACTCGACGTGGTTTTCGGTGATGCCAAAAATTACCGCAAAGAAAAGTTGACGTTTGAAGTCATGGATTTTCAGAGTGCGTATCATGCAATTCTGGGCAGGCCAGCTTATGCACGATTCATGGCTCGGCCTTGTTACGTGTACCTCAAACTGAAGATGCCTGGTCCCAGAGGAGTGATCACTATCTCTGGTAATCGGAAAAAGGCGGAAGAGTGTTTCCAGAAGGGCTCAAAGATCGCCGATGCCCAGATGGCCGTGGCAGAATTGCAAGAATACTAGAAAAATGCAGACCCAAGTGACTTGTTGCGAGCCAAGAAGCCAGCCACAGATTCAGCATTCCAGTCGTCTGGCGAGACGAAGTCTATTCACATTCACCCGACGGACCCCAATGCAGCTCCGACCCACATTTCGACCACACTCGACTCCAAATAGGAAGAAGCGCTCATCCAGTTCCTCCGTGAGAACTGGGACATCTTTGCATGGAAGCCTTCTGACATGCCAGGTGTTCCCAGGGGACTGGCTGAGCATCGTTTGCGAATCGACCCGAAAGTGAAACCAGTCAAAGAGCATCTTTGACGGTCCACCGTCCATAAAAGAAAAGCAATCGGCGAAGAGGTGGCTCGGCTTTTGGCAGCTGAGTTTATCCGAGAGATTTACCACTCCGAGTGGTTAGCCAATGTTGTCATGGTCCCAAAGAAAGATGACTCACTCCGCATGTGCATCGATTTCAAGCATATCAATCGGGCCTGCCCGAAAGATCACTTCCCTCTCCCTCGCATCAATCATATAGTCGACTCGACTGCTGGGTGCGAGCGTTTGTCCTTTTTGGATGCCTACTCCGGGTACCACCAGATCCGTCTGTACGGACCCGATGAAATAAAGACAGCTTTTATCACCCCATTCAGATGCTTCTGTTATGTCACAATGCCATTCGGCTTGAAGAACGCCGGAGCCACATTTATGCGAATGATTCAGAAGTGCCTGCTCACTCAGATCAGTCGGAATGTGGAAGCATACATGGATGACATTGTGGTCAAGTCACGTAAAGGTTCTGACCTGCTGACCGACCTCGCCAAAACCTTTGCCAACCTCAAAAGGTATGATATCAAGCTCAATCCATCAAAGTGCACGTTTGGAGTTCCAGGCGGAAAGTTACTCGGTTTTCTTGTTTCTGAACGAGGAATCGATGCTAACCCAGAGAAAGTAGGCGCTATACTTCAGATGAAACGCCCTGTGCGTGTGCATGATGTCCAGAAGCTTACTGGTTGCTTGGCCGCCCTAAGTCGATTCATTTCTCGCCTTGGTGAAAAGGCCCTGCCTCTTTACCGACTGATGAAGAAATCAGATGCGTTCGAGTGGACTCCAGAAGCTGATACAGCATTTGCAGGGCTAAAAGCCCTGCTTTCTACCCAGCCGGTGCTTGCTGCTCCAATCAGCAAAGAGCCTCTTTTGCTTTATATAGAAGCCACTGGACAAGTCGTCAGTACAGCACTTACGGTCGAGCGGGAAGAAGAAGGAAAAGCGTACAAAGTTCAACGCTCAGTTTATTATATTTCTGAAGTCCTGACCCCGTCAAAGCAGAGATATCCTCACTATCAGAAGCTTGTCTATGGAATTTACATGACCACAAAGAAGGTTGCACACTACTTCTCAGATCACTCTGTTACAGTCGTCAGCGACACTCCATTGTCAGAGATTCTGCACAACAGGGATGCAACTGGTCGAGTGGCAAAATGGTGATTGAACTCCTTCCCTTGGATATCAAGTTTGAGGCAAAGAAAGCTATCAAGTCCCAAGCAATAGCAGATTTCCTCACCGAGTGGATCGAACAGCAACTGCCGACTCAAGTTCACTCGGAGCACTGGACCATGTTCTTTGACGGATCCAAGATGTTGAACGGTTCTGGTGCTGGAGTAGTTCTGGTATCCCCCCGAGGAGACAAGCTCAGATATGTCCTCCAGATTCACTTTGATTCCTCCAACAATGAAGCAGAGTATGAAGCACTCATGTATGGGTTGCGCATGGCCATCTCACTCGGTGTCCGTCGCCTCATGGTCTATGGTGACTCAGATTTGGTAGTTAATCAAGTGATGAAGGAGTGGGACGTCAGAAGCCCAGCCATGACTAGTTACTGCAACGCGGTGAGAAAGCTTGAGAAGAAGTTCGAGGGGTTAGAACTCCACCACATCCCCCGATTGAAAAATCAACCAGCCGATGAATTGGCAAAGATAGGTTCCAAGAGAGTGGCCATTCCCAGCAATGTGTTCTTGGAGCATATTCACACGCCGACAGTTCAGGAAGACCCTTTCATTGAAGAGCCCCCACAACCCAAGAGCGCCACGGATCCGACTGAAGTCGAGGTCCCAGTTGTGGTCGACCTAATCATGGAGGTTCTGGCCATTACTCCCGACTGGACGGTGCCCTACATTGCGTACATCCTCAGGAAAGAGCTCCCAGAGGATGAAGAAGAAGCTCGACAGATCATCCGCCGATCTAAAGCTTTTACTGTGATAAGAGGGCAGCTGTTCAGAGAAAGTGTGACTGGAGTCGGTCAAAAGTGCATAACACCAGAAGAAGGTCGAATGATCCTCAATGACATCCACTCGGGGACCTGTGGTCACCATGCGTCCTCTTAGGCCATCGTGGCTAAAGCATACTGAGCTGGATTCTATTGGCCACGAGCAAATGAGATGGCGAAAGATATAGTCGACAGATGTGAAGGCTGTCAATTTTACTCCGATATGTCTCACAAGCCAGCGTCAGCCCTGAAGACCATCCCCCTCGTCTGGCCCTTCGCTGTTTGGGGACTGGATATGGTTGGACCACTGAGGACCGGCAGAAGCGGCTTCACTCACGTGCTCGTTGCAGTCGACAAGTTTACCAAATGGATCGAAGCCAAACCCATCAAGAACCTTGACGCTAGCACCGCTGTCAGTTTTATCAGAGAATTGACGTTCCGATATGGAGTCCCACACAGCATCATCACGGACAACGGATCGAACTTCGATTCCGATGAGTTCAGAATTTTCTGCGCCTCTCAGGGCACGAGTCGACTATGCTTCTGTTGCTCACCCACAGTCGAATGGACAAGCAGAAAGAGCCAATGGCCTAATTCTCAAAGGACTGAAGCCCTGACTGATGCGTGATCTCAAACACGCAGCAGGTGCTTGGGTTGATGAACTTCCGTCAGTTCTGTGGGGTTTAAGGACAACTCCTAATCGGTCGACTGGAAGAACTCCTTTCTTCTTAGTCTATGGAGCCGAAGCTGTTTTGCCAAGTGACTTGCTCCACAACGCACCCCGAGTTGAACTCTTCTCCGAAGCAGAAGCAGAGCAAGCCCGGCAAGATTCAGTCGATCTCTTAGAGGAGGAAAGAGAGATGGCCTTGATCCGCTTGACCATTTATCAGCAAGATTTGCGTCGATTCCACGCCAGGAATGTGAGGGGTCGGGCCTTTCAAGAAGGAGACTTGGTTCTTCGAGTGGATCAGCAGAAGCCACACAAGCTCGCTCCAACTTGGGAAGGCCCGTTCATCGTCACCAAAGTTCTCCACAACGGAGCATACCATCTTTACAGTATCGAGCATCAGAAAGACGAGCCACAGGCTTGGAACGTGGAGCTGCTCCGCCCCTTTTATACTTAAACACTCGTTCGAATAAAATGTAATAAGCAACACCTTTTGTAATTCGTTTATCAAAGACAAGAGCTTACGGTTCTCTCATTCGATTGTGTTGTTCTTATTTACTCCTGAAATCCCCCAGTGGGTGGGCTTAGTCGCGAGTCCGTTCCGCCTAAGTTCGAAAAAATCCTACCGAGTGAAGAGCAATCCTTCCACTCGGGGGCTTAGCTGCAGTCGAGCACTCGCCTAAGTTCTCTCACTAAGAGGCTTAACGGCAGTCCAGCACTCGCCTAAGTTTGGAAAAATCCTACCGAGTGGAGAGCAATCCTCCCACTCGGGGGCTTAGCTGCAGTCGAGCACTCGCCTAAGTTCTCTCACTAAGAGGCTTAACGGCAGTCTAGCACTCGCCTAAGTTTGAAAAAATCCTACCGAGTGGAGAGCAGTCCTCCCACTCGGGGGCTTAGCTGCAGTCGAGCACTCGCCTAAGTTCTCTCAATAAGAGGCTTAACGGCAGTCCGGCACTCGCCTAAATTTGGAAAAATCCTACCAAGTGAAGAGCAATCCTTCCACTCGGGGGCTTAGCTGCAGTCGAGCACTCGCCTAAGTTCCCTCACTAAGAGGCTTAACGGCAGTCCAGCACTCGCCTAAGTTTGAAAAAATCCTACCGAGTGGAGAGCAGTCCTCCCACTCGGGGGGCTTAGCTGCAGTCGAGCACTCGCCTAAGTTCTCTCACTAAGAGGCTTAACGGCAGTCCAGCACTCACCTAAGTTTGAAAAAATCCTACCGAGTGAAGAGCAATCCTTCCACTCGGGGGCTTAGCTGCAGTCGAGCACTTGCCTAAGTTCTCTCACTAAGAGGCTTAACGGCAGTCCAGCACTCGCCTAAGTTTGAAAAAATCCTACCGAGTGGAGAGCAGTCCTCCCACTCAGGGGCTTAGCTGCAGTCGAGCACTCGCCTAAGTTCTCTCAATAAGAGGCTTAACGGCAGTCCAGCACTCGCCTAAGTTTGGAAAAATCCTACCGAGTGAAGAGCAATCCTTCCACTCGGGGGCTTAGCTGCAGTCGACCACTCGCCTAAGTTCCCACACTAAGAGGCTTAACGGCAGTCAAGCACTCGCCTAAGTTCAGAAAAATCCTACCGAGTGAAGAGCAATCCTTCCACTCGGGGGCTTAGCTGCAGTCGAGCACTCGCCTAAGTTCCCCCACTAAGAGGCTTAACGGTAGTCCAGCACTCGCCTAAGTTTGGAAAAATCCTACCGAGTGAAGAGCAATCCTTCCACTCGGGGGCTTAGCTGCAGTCGAGCACTCGCCTAAGTTCCCCCACTAAGAGGCTTAACAGCAGTCCAGCACTCACCTAAGTTTGAAAAAATCCCACCGAGTGGAGAGCAGTCCTCCCACTCAGGGGCTTAGCTGCAGTCGAGCACTCGCCTAAGTTCTCTCACTAAGAGGCTTAACGGCAGTCTAGCACTCGCCTAAGTTTGAAAAAATCCTACCGAGCGGAGAGCAGTCCTCCCACTCGGGGGCTTAGCTGCAGTCGAGCACTTGCCTAAGTTCTCTCACTAAGAGGCTTAACGGCAGTCCAGCACTCACCTAAGTTTGAAAAAATCCTACCGAGTGGAGAGCAGTCCGCCCACTCGAGGGCTTAGCTGCAGTCGAGCACTCGCCTAAGTTCTCTCACTAAGAGGCTTAACGACAGTCTAGCACTCGCCTAAGTTTGGAAAAATCCTACCGAGTGGAGAGCAATCCTCCCACTCGGGGGCTTAGCTGCAGTCCAGTACTTGCCTAAGTTTGAGACCCATCCCTATCCGCAAGGACGATGAGGTGCAGGTCGACTGCAACCTTCTTCTTCGGAGTTGTGGCACTAATACAACGTCTGCTCCATCCCTATCCGCAAGGATGACGAGGTGCAGGTCGACTACCACCTTCTCCTTCGGAGCTGCAGCACAAATACAACGTCCGCTCCATCCCTATCCGCAAGGACGAAGAGGTGCAGCAAGCAAAGTCCATCCGAAGGCAAACACAAGCACATTCGGAGATAAACCAAATTCAGGTAAATACTAAAAGGTTCCAAGCAGCGAATCAAAAGTACTCGGGCACCAATCCCGAAGGAGTTTAATGGTTACAGAAACCACTTGGCATTCCGAGGCAAATTTAAAGCGTATCCAAGTTTCATAAGATTGTTCACTCAGCCGGAGGAGGGCTGGCAGGCTCCACGAATGAGTCTAGATCGATCCCATCAGTGATCCGAGTGGCGGCAGCAATGAAAGTCTCCATGAAAGACTGGAAGTCGTGCTTTTTGGTGTTAGCGACTTTGATCGCAGCCAGCTTGTCTTCATGAACCTCCTTGCAATGGACTCGCACCAGGGACAGCGCCACGTCAGCACCACACTGGGCGGAGGATTTCTTCCATTCTCGCACTCGGTCAGGGATCTTGTTCAGTCGAGTCATCAGAGATTCCAGATCATTCTAAAGCGTCGCCTCCGGCCAAAGCGTCGAGTCGATTCGAGAGACAACCTCCTTCAGGCGTGCGAGGTAGCTTGTGGCGCTGGCGATACGGGACTCCAGTCGGAGCACATTCATCGCAGTTTCGTCACAGACCGGGGAAGCGATAGGGTCTAGACCCGTCTCGACCCTCCCAGTTTCTTCATCAAAGTCTTGACAAAGTTCTGCAGCCAAAAGTCAGTTCAATCAACCGAGCAAAATCCGATGGCAAACATCAACACAGTCGGATTAAAAGAAATACCTCCCAGCACGAGATAAAGCTTCTTGGCGAGGGTCCTTAGATAAGCTTCTGTGTCGTTCCTCTTGCGGATCGCAGACTCCAACTTTTCGTTTAGGGTGACCTTATCCTTCTTCAGGCTGGTCACTTCGCGGTTAGCTTCATTAAGACAAGATGTCAGTCTAGTCACCTCTCCTTCAAGTGTTCCGACTGAAGCAAGCTTCTTCTCTGCGAGAGCGGTTTTGTCTTGGGCTGCTTTTTGCACGGCGGCGAGGTCCGAGTCCTTCTTGTCCAGAGCCAACTTCATTTTCTCTGCAAAAGAAATAATCGAATCAAAAAAGAGATCAAAGAGATATATTGAAATTCAGTCGGCAATCAGTTACCTTCCATACCAGCGGCCTCGTCTTGAGCTTTTTTCAGATTTTGCTGAGCCAATTCCAAGTCTAAGTTGAGTTGCCTCTGCTTCTCTTCGAGTTCGGCAAACTTGGAGATAAGAGTACAAGACTTCTGTAGGAGGCAAGAGACAGGTCAATCGATAGGTTCGAAAGCAGTTCATTTCCGAATGAATAAAACCTAAAGAAGTGGACAACAAGCTGTTCAGACCCTAGTCGACTGCCAGCAGTCGGCCGCGGTCTTGGGGACTACAACCAATGGGTGCACTTGGCGTGCCCCCATCGGTTCTGATCCCACTCACGCGGCCCGCCGGAGTCGAGTGCAAGGAGTAAAAAAAGAGAGAGAAAAAGAACAATTGCGCCGTCAAGAAAAGAAGAACTCATACCACAGTCGACTGCCAGCAGTCGACCGCAGTCTCGGGGACTACACCCAGTGGGTGCACTTGGCGTGCCCCCACCGGTTCTGATCCCACTCGCCCAGACCGAGTGGAAGAGCAAAACTACCAAAAACGACAGCAACACCCAGTGGGTGCTCTAATTCAACGCGAACAACAGGAGATTGTGCAGAAGAAGATTTTTTGAGAACAAAAACAGTCGGAAAGTCTACTCACCTCGACGTTGGCCCGAAGAGCGGCACTAGCGTCATAGGCAGCCTGACTGCTCTCGTGCACTATCTTCACCCACTCCATCATCATATCAGCCTGTCAGATGGCTTCCGCAGCCGCTTCTGACTGGTTGTCTGGGACGGGGTAGCTGGTGAAAAAATGCGCAGACGACCCAGGTGCAGCTGCTTGAGGCTCCATGGTGTGGAGTTGGATAGTTGAAGGAACCACAGGCGCGGTTGACTGCGTGGGGTGCCCACTTGGCAAGGGTGCAGCGAACGTCACAGCGGCCCTGCCCGCATCTTCAGCTAGACAGACGGGAGGCATTGCAGTTGGTTCCTGTCGAGCCACCCTGCCAGCTGTTACCTTCTTGCTCTTCCTAGGCTTAGGAGCCACATCTTCGTTGTCGTCCGGAAGGTCAATGATGTTGGATGGAGCTGCAAGACAGAACATTCGACCCCAAGTGAACCACTCGACCCTAAAAGGATCAAGAATCAAAATCACAAGAGTTCATACCTGGGTTAGAGGTCACCGCATCCTCCATTTCCTCGTCCCGGTACTGGTATGAAGAGGTACCTGACGTAGCAGCACTGCAAAGGCCCGCATTCAATCGGTTACACCCAGTTAATTGAATCCACATAAAGGATAAGTCAGATGGTTACCCGAAGATAGTAGGAACGGTCACTTTGATCTGAGGCAAAGCTTTGGGCGGTTTGGAAGAGATGGCTTTCGGCACTGGAAGCGGCGCGACCTTGGATTGCTTTGGAGGCTTCTCAGTCGGCGTCGGGGAAGACATCCTGCGGCGCTTCGAGGATTGCCCGATCGGCGCAGCCACCAAGTCCGGAGCGCGTGCCGGGTCATGAGTGTGCTTGGACCTCCTCTCCCTGCGAGGATGCGAGTCGACTTCTTCCTCATCGGTCGATTCATCGCTCTCCTTGTCCTCCTCGGCTTCCGAATGCTCCTCGCCGCTCTCGCCCCAGCTCCCTTCTTCTTCAGCGCCGAGGTCCTGCACTCCGTTGGGCATCAAGTACATTTCAATGAGGGCCTGAAAGGATAACAACCAAAAGACATTCAGTCGACCACAAATGGGACATCACGTGGTGAATCGGAAAGATACTTGATAAAACAGAAATATACCTGCTTCGGCTGGCGCGAGTTGTCGAATGGAATCACCCTCCTGGATCCCCGAGGGTTGTCTTTGTTGCCAGTGATTCCCCTCAACCAGTTCTCCAAGATATCCTCGCTGACCTCCTCCAGGTGGATCCGAGTGGTATCTTCGAGCCCAGAGTACATCCACATCGGATGATCGCGCGCCTGAAGAGGTTGGATGCGTCGACCGAGAAAGACCTCCAGCAGATCCATCCCAGTCACTCCGTCGCGGACAAGCTGGATGACCCGTTCGACTAGCTCCTTGACCTGCGCCTTCTCTTCTGGAACTACCTTTAGGGGAGCAGGCTTCTCCACTCGAGCCAAGGAGAAAGGAGGAAGTCCAGTCGACTGGCCAGGGGTTGGCTGATCCTTGCAGTAAAACCAAGTCGACTGCCAGCCCCGGACCGAGTCAGGAAGGATCATCGCGGGGAAAGTACTCTTGCTCCTCATCTGGATCCCCAGACCACCGCACATCTAGATCACCCGCGTCCTCTCGTCACTCGACTTGGCCTTTTTGATCGACTGGGAACGGCAAGTGAAGATGTGTTTGAAAAGCCCCCAGTGTGGTCGACAGCCCAAGAAGTTTTCGCACATGGACACGAAAGCGGCCAGATAGACTATGGTGTTCGGAGTGAAATGGTGGAGCTGAGCCCCAAAGAAGTTCAAAAAACCCCAGAAGAAAGGGTGGGGAGGCAGCGAGAATCCGTGATCTACGTGGGTTGCTAGGAGGACACACTCACCCTCTCTAGGCTGCGGCTCAGTTTCGTCCCCCGGGAGCCAAGCCGACTTGTGGGGGATCAATCCCCCCTCCACCAGGTCGTCGAGGTCGTCCTGCGTGATTGCCGAGCGGATCCAGTCGCCCTGGATCCAGCCCGCCGGCAGGCCGGACCTCGACGAGGATCCGCCCCGGCTGGTCCGCTTGCCCTTCGCCTTCGCGGTCGTCTTCTTTGCGCGTTCCAGCGCCGCTGTCATATCCTTCCCCATGGTGGCAGATCGAGCTCGAGCGGAGGTCCGTCGACGAGGCGGAAGCGAGAGTGGCCGATAGATCAGGAGAAAGAGAAGAGAGAATGGTGGCGTGCGGAGCAGAGGCCTGGCCCGAGACCTTTTATAAGACCTTCCGCCGAGTGGCTGACTAGTGGACCCAAGCGATCTAAACAAATCCCGCAACAGTCACGCGCGCAGTACGTGGCGAAAAAGGTGGCGCGGGGATCGAGGAGACTTACCTAATCCGTCCTGATGACCTCGTTTCCTCCCGTCTGGCGCGCTTCCCAAAATTCGAATCCCGCGAGATCCGTGGAGAGCGGAACAACCTGTCAAACTGAAGACAAACACCCTCTACATCATCATTCAGAATTCAACCATGAAAGTTCACTCGACAACAACCAAGAATGGACCAAGGCGACTGAGAAAGGAGTCGACGTCGTCTCCTCAACTCATTGTTTCAAGACAAGGCATATTCATAGCACAAAGAGTGGGTCGGAAGTGTTCTCAACCCCTTCCTCATTCGAACCCTGATCCATTCGGGGGCTAATGATGAAGCTATGTACCTAGGGTAGGGTCATGGACCTGTCCAGCATGCCCTCCCCGAGGACATCTTTACAAAGAATCAGAAGCAGTCGAAGAGAAAATATCATCCACTCGACCATGAAGATGTGCTCACTCGACTTCCTTGAAGACACTCGACCACCTTGAAGACACTCGACCACCAGAAGACGAGAAGCCCTCCACTCTGCAACGGTCGCGACTTAAACCATAGCATTATGGGCATTTATAACACTTTATTATAGACGTTACCAGTAACGCCCCACCTTTATGAACATTGAACCCTGTGTAACGGAGGGGAGCTGGGGTCCTGGCGCACTCTATATAAGCCACCCCCTCCTCTGGGACAGGGGTTCGCACTTTTGTAAACACACACACACACACACGTATAATCCAGTCGACCGCCTCAGGGCACCGAGACGTAGGGCTGTTACTTCCTCCGAGAAGGGCCTGAACTCATAAAACTCGTGTGTACAACTACTCCATAGCTAGGATCTTGCCTCCTCATACCTACCCCCATTCTGCTGTCAGTCTTAGATCCACGACACTAGTCAAGTAGAGGCATACTAGTGACACTATGTTTGTCTATGTATTCACACATGTATTATGATTCCGGTTAATACAATTCTAGCATGAATAATAAACATTTATCATGATATAAGGAAATAAATAATAACTTTATTATTGGCTCTAGGGCATATTTCCTTCAGTCTCCCACTTGCACTAGAGTCAATAATCTAGATTACACAGTAATGATTCTAACACCCATGGAGCCTTGGTGCTGATCATGTTTTGCTCGTGGAAGAGGCTTAGTCAGTGGGTCTGCAACATTCAGATCCGTATGTATCTTGCAAATTTCTATGTCTCCCACTTGGACTAAATCCAGAATTGAAGCGTCTCTTGATGTGCTTGGTTCTCTTGTGAAATCTGGATTCCTTTGCCAAGGCAATTGCACCAGTATTGTCACAAAAGATTTTAATTGGACCCGATGCACTAGGTATGACACCTAGATCGGATATGAACTCCTTCATCCGGACTCCTTCATTTGCTGCTTCCGAAGCAGCTATGTACTCTGCTTCACATGTAGATCCCGCCACGACGCTTTGTTTAGAACTGCACCAACTAACAGCTCCACCATTCAGTAAAAACACGTATCCGGTTTGCGATTTAGAATCGTCCGGATCAGTGTCAAAGCTTGCATCAACGTAACCATTTATGATGAGCTCTTTGTCACCTCCATATATGATAAACATATCCTTAGTCCTTTTCAGGTATTTCAGGATGTTCTTGACCGCTGGCCAGTGATCCACTCCTGGATTACTTTGGTACCTCCCTGCTAGACTTATAGCAAGGCACACATCAGGTCTGGTACACAGCATTGCATACATGATAGAGCCTATGGCTGAAGCATAGGGAACACCTTTCATTTTCTCTCTATCTTCTGCGGTGGTCGGACATTGAGTCTTACTCAATTTCACACCTTGTAACACAGGCAAGAACCCTTTCTTTGCTTGATCCATTTTGAACTTCTTCAAAACCTTGTCAAGGTATGTGCTTTGTGAAAGTCCAATTAAGCGTCTTGATCTATCTCTATAGATCTTAATGCCCAATATGTAAGCAGTTTCACCGAGGTCTTTCATTGAAAAACTCTTATTCAAGTATCCCTTTATGCTATTCAGAAATTCTATATCATTTCCAATCAATAATATGTCATCCACATATAATATCAGAAATGCTACAGAGCACCCACTCACTTTCTTGTAAATACATGCTTCTCCAAAAGTCTGTACAAAACCAAATGCTTTGATCACACTATCAAAACATTTATTCCAACTCCGAGAGGCCTGCACCAGTCCATAAATGGATCGCTGGAGCTTCCACACTTTGTTAGCTCCCTTTGGATCGACAAAACCTTCTGGTTGCATCATATACAACTCTTCTTCCAGAAATCCATTCAGGAATGCAGTTTTGACATCCATTTGCCAAATTTCATAATCATAAAATGCGGCAATTGCTAACATGATTCGGACAGACTTAAGCATCGCTATGGGTGAGAAGGTCTCATCGTAGTCAATCCCTTGAACTTCTCAAAAACCTTTTGCAACAAGTCGAGCTTTATAGACAGTAACATTACCGTCAGCGTCATTCTTCTTCTTGAAGATCCATTTATTCTCAATTGCTTGCCGATCAACGGGCAAGTCAACCAAAGTCCATACTTTGTTCTCATACATGGATCCCATCTCAGATTTCATGGCTTCTAGCCATTTTGCGGAATCTGGGCTCACCATCGCTTCTTCATAGTTCGTAGGTTCATCATGATCTAGTAGAATGACTTCCAGAACAGGATTACCGTACCACTCTGGTGTGGATCTTACTCTGGTTGATCTACGAGGTTCGGTAGTAACTTGATCTGAAGTTTCATGATCATTATCATTAGCTTCCTCACTAATTGGTGTAGGTGTCACAGAAACCGGTTTCTGTGATGTACTACTTTCCAATAAGGGAGTAGGTACAGTTACCTCATCAAGTTCTACTTTTCTCCCACTCACTTCTTTTGAGAGAAACTCCTTCTCTAGAAAAACTCCGAATTTAGCAACAAAAGTCTTGCCTTCGGATCTGTGATAGAAGGTGTACCCAACAGTCTCCTTTGGGTATCCTATGAAGACACATTTCTCCGATTTGGGTTCGAGCTTAGCAGGTTGAAGCTTTTTCACATAAGCATCGCAGCCCCAAACTTTCAGAAACGACAACTTTGGTTTCTTGCCAAACCACATTTCATAAGGCGTCGTCTCAATGGATTTCGATGGTATCCTATTTAACGTGAATGCAGCCGTCTCTAAAGCATAACCCCAAAATGATAACGGTAACTCAGTAAGAGACATCATAGATCGCACCATATCTAATAAAGTACGATTACGACGTCCGGACACACCATTACGCTATGGTGTTCCGGGTGGCGTGAGTTGCGAAACTATTCCGCATTGTTTCAAATGTAGACCAAACTCGTAACTCAAATATTTTCCTCCACGATCAGATCGTAGAAACTTTATTTTCTTGTTACGATGATTTTCAACTTCACTCTGAAATTCTCTGAACTTTTCAAATGTTTCAGACTTATGTTTCATTAAGTAGATATACCCATATCTGCTTAAATCATTTGTGAAGGTGGGAAAATAACGATATCTGCCACAAGCATCAACATTCATTGGACCACATACATCTGTATGTATGATTTCCAACAAATCCGTTGCTCTCTCCATAGTACCGGAGAACGGCGTTTTAGTCATCTTACCCATGAGGCATGGTTCGCAAGTACCAAGTGATTCATAATCAAGTGGTTCCAAAAGTCCATCAGTATGGAGTTTCTTCATGCGCTTTATACCGATATGACCTAAACGGCAGTGCCACAAATAAGTTGCACTATCATTATCAACTCTGCATCTTTTGATTTCAACATTATGAATATGTGTATCACTACTATCGAGATTCATCAAAAATAGACCACTCTTCAAGGGTGCATGACCATAAAAGATATTACTCATATAAATAGAACAACCATTATTCTATGATTTAAATGAATAACCGTCTCGCATCAAACAAGATCCAGATATAATGTTCATGCTCAACGCTGGCACCAAATAACAATTATTTAGGTCTAATACTAATCCCGAAGGTAGATGTAGAGGTAGCGTGCCGACCGCGATCACATCGACTTTGGAACCATTTCCCACGCGCATCATCACCTCGTCCTTAGCCAATCTTCGCTTGATCCGTAGCCCCTGTTTCGAGTTGCAAACGTTAGCAACAGAACTAGTATCAAATACCCAGGTGCTACTGCGAGCATTAGTAAGGTACACATCAATAACATGTATATCACATATATCTTTGTTCACTTTGCCATCCTTCTTATCCGCGAAATACTTGGGGCAGTTCCGCTTCCAGTGACCAGTCTACTTGCAGTAGAAGCACTCAGTTTCAGGCTTAGGTCCAGACTTGAGTTTCTTCTCCTGAGCAGCAAATTGTTTGCTGTTCTTCTTGAAGTTCCCTTTCTTCTTCCCTTTGCCCTTTTTCTTGAAACTGGTGGTCTTATTGACCATCAACACTTGATGCTCCTTCTTGATTTCTACCTCCGCGGCTTTTAGCATTGCGAAGAGCTCAGGAATAGTCTTATTCATCCTTGCATATTATAGTTCATCATGAAGCTTTTGTAGCTTGGTGGCAGTGATTGAAGAACTCTGTCGATGACACTATCAACAGGAAGATTAACCCCCAGTTGAGTCAAGTGATTATGATACCCAGACATTTTGAGTATATGTTCACTGACAGAACTATTCTCCTCCATCTTGCAGCTATAGAACTTATTGGAGACTTCATATCTCTCAACCCGGGCATTTGCTAGAAATATTAACTTCAACTCCTGGAACATCTCATATGCTCCATGACATTCAAAACATCATTGAAGACACGGTTCTAAGCCGTAAAGCATGGCACACTGAACTATCGAGTAGTCATCAGCTTTGCTCTGCCAGACGTTCATAACATCTGGTGTTGCTCCTGCAGCAGGCTTGGCACTTAGTGGTGCTTCCAGGACGTAATTCTTCTGTGCAGCAATGAGGATAATCCTCAAGTTACGGACCCAGTCTGTGTAATTGCTACCATCATCTTTCAACTTTGCTTTCTCAAGGAACGCATTAAAATTCAACGGAACAACAACACGAGCCATCTATCTACAATCAAACATAGACAAGCAAGATACTATCAGGTACTAAGTTCATGATAAATTTAAGTTCAATTAATCATATTACTTAAGAACTCCCACTTAGAAAGATATCCCTTGAATCCTCTAAGTGATCACATGATCCAAATCAACTAAACCATGTCCGGTCATCACGTGAGATGGAGTAGTATCAATGGTGAACATCAATATGTTGATCATATCTACTATATGATTCACGCTCGACCTTTCGGTCTCCGTGTTCCGAGGCCATATCTGTTATATGCTAGGCTTGTCAAGTTAAACCTGAGTATTCCGCGTGTGCAACTGTTTTGCACTCGTTGTATTTGAACGTAGAGCCTATCACACCCGATCATCATGTGGTGTCTCAGCACGAAGAACTTTCGCAATGGTGCATACTCAGGGAGAACACTTATACTTTGATAATTTAGTGAGGGATCATCTTATAATGCTACCGTTAAACAAAGCAAGATAAGATGCATAAAAGATAAACATCACATGCAATCAATATAAGTGATATGATATGGCCATCATCATCTTGTGCTTGTGATCTCCATCTTCGAAACACCGTCATGATCACCATCGTCACCGGCGCAACACCTTGATCACCATCGTAGCATCGTTGTCGTCTCGCCAATCTTATGCTTCCACGACTATCGCTACCGCTTAGTGATAAAGTAAAGCATTACAGCGCAATTGCATTGCATACAATAAAGCGACAACCATATGGCTCCTGCCAGTTGCCGATAACTCGGTTACAAAACATGATCATCTCATACAATAAAATTTAGCATCATGTCTTGACCATATCACATCACAACATGCCCTGCAAAAACAAGTTAGACGTCCTCTACTTTGTTGTTACAAGTTTTACGTGGCTGCTACGGGCTTTAGCAAGAACCGTTCTTACCTATGCATCAAAACCACAACGATAGTTTGTCAAGTTGGTGTTGTTTTATCCTTCGCAAGGACCGGGCGTAGCCACACTTGGTTCAACTAAAGTTGGAGAAATTGACACCCGCCAGCCACCTGTGTGCAAAGCACGTCGGTAGAACTAGTCTCGTGTAAGCGTACGCGTAATGTCGGTCCAGGCCGCTTCATCCAACAATACCGCCGAACCAAAGTATGACATGCTGGTAAGCAGTGTGACTTATATCACCCAAAACTCACTTGTGTTCTACTCGTGCACAACATCAATGCATAAAACGTAGGCTCTGATACCACTGTTGGGAACGTAGTAATTTCAAAAAAATTCCTACGCACACGCAAGATCATGGTGATGCATAGCAACGAGAGGGGAGAGTGTTGTCTACGTACCCTCGTAGACCGGAAGCGGAAGCGTTAGCACAACGCGGTTGATGTAGTCGTACGTCTTCACCGCCCGACCGATCAAGCACCGAAACTACGGCACCTCCGAGTTCTAGCACATGTTCAGCTCGATGACGATCCCCGGACTCCGATCCAGCAAAGTGTCAGGGAAGAGTTCCGTCAGCACGATGACATGGTGACGATCTTGATGTTCTACCGTCGCAGGGCTTCGCCTAAGCACCGCTACAATATTATCGAGGATTATGGTGGAGGGGGGCACCGCACACGGCTAAGAGAACGATCACGAAGATCAACTTTTGTGTCTAGAGGTGCCCCCCTGCCCCTGTATATAAAGGAGAAAGGGGGGAGGCCGGCCGACCCTTGAGGCGCGCCAAGGAGGGGGGAGTCCTCCTCCTAGTAGGAGTAGGACTCCCCTTTCATAGTCCAACTAGGAAGAGGGAAGGGGGAAGGAAAGAGAGGGAGAGGGAGAGGGAAAGAGGGGCCGCGCCCCCCTCCCCTAGTCCAATTCGGACTCCCCATGGGAGGGGGCGTGCCACCTCCTGGGCTGCTGCCCTCTCTCTCCCCTTAGGCCCACTAAGGCCCAATACTTCCCCGGGGGATTCCAGTAACCCTTCCGACACTCCGGTTTTCTCCGAAATCACCCGAAACACTTCCGGTGTCCGAATATAGCCGTCCAATATATCGATCTTTATGTCTCAACCATTTCGAGACTCCTCGTCATGTCCGTGATCATATCCGGGACTCCGAACAACCTTCGGTACATCAAAATATATAAACTCATAATGAAACTGTCAGTGTAACATTAAGCGTGCGGACCCTACGGGTTCGAGAACAATGTAGACATGACTGAGACACGTCTCCGGTCAATAACCAATAGAGGAACCTGGATGCTCATATTGGCTCCTACATATTCTACGAAGATCTTTTATCGGTCAGACCGCATAACAACATACGTTGTTCCCTTTGTCATCGGTATGTTACTTGCCCGAGATTTGATCGTCGGTATCTCAATACCTAGTTCAATCTCGTTACCGGCAAGTCTCTTTACTCGTTCTGTAATACATCATCCCGCAACTAACTTATTAGTTGCAATGCTTGCAAGGCTTATGTGATGTGCATTACCGAGAGGGCCCAGAGATACCTCTCCGACAATTGGAGTGACAAATCCTAATCTCGAAATACGTCAACCCAACAAGTACCTTCGGAGACACATGTAGAGCACCTTTATAATCACCCAGTTACGTTGTGACGTTTGGTAGCACACAAAGTGTTCCTCCGGTAAACGGGAGTTGAATAATCTCAGTCATAGGAACATGTATAAGTCATGAAGAAAGCAATAGCAACAAACTAAACGATCAAGTGCTTAGTTAACGAAATGTATCAAGTCAATCACATCATTCTCCTAATGATGTGATCCCGTTAATCAAATGACAACTCATGTCTATGGTTAGGAAACTTAACCATCTTCGATCAACGAGCTAGTCAAGTAGAGGCATACTAGTGACACTATGTTTGTCTATGTATTCACACATGTATTATTTTTCCGGTTAATACAATTCTAGCATGAATAATAAACATTTATCATGATATAAGGCAATAAATAATAACTTTATTATTGCTTCTAGGGCATATTTCCTTCAAAAAATTCGTACTAAGTAGAGATACTACTTGTGCATCCAAAAACCTTTAAACTCAGTTTCTTGCCATGAGTGTCCACCATACCTACCTATGGGTTGAATAAGATCCTTCAAGTAAGTTGTCATCAGTGCTTAAAGTAATAAAAATTGCTCCTAAATATGTTTGATATTTTATTGTAAGGGGAAATTGAGCATTGTAGAAATTTGGGATGGCAAAGTAATAAAAGCGACAGACTGCATAATAAAGGTTGCTATCATAATGGGCAATATAATGTGGCGTTCCTTTGCATTAAGAGCTTGGGCATCCAAATAAAAAGCGCATGACGACCTCTGCTTCCCTCTGCGATGGGCCTATCTTTTACATTTCAGTATTTACTTTTATGCAAGAGTCAATAGAATGCATTCTCATTTCAACCTCAATTATTCTCCAGTTGGCAAGCATCATGTGGTGGGGAAAGATCTAGGCACATATGGCCAGTCAAATATATTTGATCATGATCTATTATTGTTGACAATTATCTCTATGATAAATGAGTTGGGAGGCAAAACATTAAGCCCCTATCTTTCTCTGTGTTCGATGGATGCCATTTGTTCTAATAATATGCTTTGATTACTAGCAATCATAGAAGACAATATGATGATTGGGTATGTGGAACTCTTACTTAGACTCTGTTGAATAAGTTGAATTGCAATTGCTTGGTGACTGAGAACATAGGTTGTTAATTTCAAGAGAATTCATTATTTGAACCTTAACATGTGAATTGGTTGCTACTTTAACATGATAAGTTTTATGAGAAGGAACTGCTCTTATGATGCTAGGAAAAGTGACTGGAATTGTCATTGATCAAACTTATGCACTTTGCTAGCATTCACACTTCATAAAATATTTCTTTTATCATTTACCTACTCGAGGACGAGTAGGAATTAAGCTTGGGGATGCTGATGCGTCTCCAACGTATCTATAATTTATGAAGTATCCATGTTGTTATATTATCATTCTTGGATGTTTTACAATCATTTTATAGCAACTTTATATCTTTTTTGGGACTAACATATTGACATAGTGCCCATTGCCAGTTGATGTTTTTTGCTTGTTTTTTACATTGCAGAAAATCAATACCAAACGGATTCCAAACGCAGCGAAACTTTTTGGAGATTTTTTTATGGACTAGAAGACACAACTTGGGCCAAAGAAGTACCAAAGGGGTGCCCCAAGGGGGGCACAACCCACCTGGGTGCGCCTGGGGGCCCAGGCACGCCCTGGTGGGTTGTGCCCACCTAGGTGGCCTCCACACCGCCTCTTTGCCCTATAAATTCCCAATATTCCAAAAACCCTAGGGGAGTCGATAGATCAGAAGTTCCACCACAACAAGCCTATGTAGCCACAAGAAACCAATCTAGATCCCGTTCCAGCACTCCGCCGGAGGGGGAAATCATCACCGGTGGCCACCATGATGAGGAGGGAGTAGTCCACCCTCGGGGTTGAGGGTTTGTACCAGTAGCTATGTGTTGAATCTCTCTCTCTCTCTCGTGTTCTTGAGATGTCATGATCTTGATGTATCGCGGGCTTTGTTAATATAGTTGGATCATATGGTGTTTTCCCCTCTCTATCTTGTTGTGAATTGAGTTTTGCCTTTGATATTTCATTTTATTGGATTGAATACTTTTATGGATTTGAGAACACTTGATGTATGTCTTGTTATGAATACCCGTGGTGACAATGGGGTATCATATTAATTCACTTGATATGTGTTTTGGCACTCAACTCGTGGATTCTCGAGGTGACATTGGGGTAATCTATGCATAGGGGTTGATGCACGTTCTCGTCTTTGTTTCTCCGATAGAATTCTTGGGGCACTCTTTGAAGTTCTTTGTGTTGGATTGAGTATTATGAATCTGATTTTTTATGCATATCGTATAATCAACTCACGGATACTCACAGTGACATTGGAGTATCTAGGTGACATTAGAGTTGGTTGATGTGTATCATATGGTGTTATTTTGGTATGAACTCTTGGTTAGATCGATCAGAAAGAATAGCTTGGTGTTATTTTAGTACAAACTCTAGGATAGATTGATCGGAAATAATAGCTTTGAGGTGGTTTCATACCCTACAAACCATTTTGTCTTATCCTCCGCTAGATAGGAACTTTGGAGTGATTCTTCATCGCATGCCGAGGGATGGTTATATGATCCAATTATATTAGCATTGTTGAGATATTGCACTAGTGAAAGTATGGACGGTAGGCCTCATTTTTAAGCATTGCAATATAGTTTGTGCTCCGTTTTATCAATTTCTACCTTGTTGTTTTTCATTGTTCCTATTAGAAAAATCAATATCTACTATCGTTACTATACTTTTATCACCATCGCTTCGCCGAACTAGTGCACCTATACAATTTACCATTGTATTTGGTGTGTTGGGGACACAAGAGACATTTTATTATTTGGTTGTAGGGTTGTTTGAGTGAGACCATCTTCATCCTACGCCTCCCACGGATTGATAAACCTTAGGTCATCCACTTGAGGGAAATTTGCTATTGTCCTACAAAAATCTACGATTGGAGGCCCAACACGAGTCTACAAGAGCAAGTTGTGTAGTAGACATCAGTGCTGGATAGAAAGAATTGGTGGGGCCGAGTTGGAGTTTAAGATTCTGACACATTTGGATGGAGAAAGTGGTTGAGGGTTTTTGGACCAATATCACTAAGCATTTGAGCAAGCAGGCCATTAAGCAACACCTCATCCCCTTTTAATAGTATTGGCTTTCCTATGGACTCAATGTGATCTTGGATCACTAAAATAAAGATGGAGAGTCTTGAGCTTTTGCCAATATATGTCCGTAGCATTTCGAGGGTCCACATCTCTAGTCTATGGCATGCCATTCATTGAACTTCCTGAAATATTTATCTTGAATGGAAATTAGTTCAATGAGCTATATGTTGTTATGAATTACCAAAAGCACCCGGGGATTAGTTGCACTTTTGGGAACCTCGTCGGAAGCCTTGGACTCCTCGGTGGAGTCTGAGCTGTCATCGGACATGATCACGTTGGCGATGTGTTTCTTCTTTGTGGCAGGAGGAGGCATATCCTCCTCTGGGTCATCTGACGCTGCCCTCTTTCTTGTTCGGGAGGAGTCGCTCTCCTCCCCGTCCTCTTCCTGCTCCCCCTCATGAGCGGAGGGAGCTTGGGTTTCCCTGGACTTGGTGTCCGGAGGTCCCCTTGGGAGGAGGCCTTCTCGGGCCTCCCTCTTCTCGGTCTTCTTATTCTCCTTCTTCTTCAGCGCCTTGTACGGTGCCACGGTCAACATCTCCTCTAGCAGGGCCATCCCGGGGCCTTCGGGCCGGGCAGTCGATCCACACAGCTTTCTCTAGCCAGCTCTACGAATGCGGGGAAGAAAGGAGTCAGGTTCCTTGTTAAAAGGAAAAAAATCCAAATATAAAAAATAAAAATGTGTTACCTCCTGAGGAGAGTGTGCGGCGTCGAGGCCGATGTCTTCTCCCTTGTCCGGCCAGTCCTTTTGGGGCTTGGACAACACCTTCTACAACTTGTCCTAGGTGGTGCCATAGAAGCGAAGCATGTTGGCAGGGGCTTCAGGCTTGTAGGCCCACATTGGGGCGGCCCGGTGATGGCAAGGAAGGAGGTGGCGGCGAAGCATCACCTGAACCACGTTGGTCAGCTCGGCCTTCGCCTTTATCATCCTAGAGACACGTTTCTGCAGCGAATCCACCTCCGTGGGTGATCCCTAGTCGATGCCCTTCTTGGTCCACGAGGTTAGCCTCATGGAAGATCCGGATCTGAATTCGGGGGCCGCTGCCCAGCTCGCGCCGCGTGGTTCGATGATATAGAACTGAAGTGCAACTATCCCTGGGTGGTTTTGGTAATTCCTAACAACATATAGCTCATTGAGCTAATGCTACTTCATGATAAACATTTTAGGAAAGCTCAGAGATTGGCATGGCATGGATGAGAAATGTGGACCCCTCAAAATGCTAAGGACAAAGGATTGGCTCAATCTCAAAGCTCAGAAATCTACATTTTTTTTCATTTTAAGTGATCCAAGATCACATTGAGTCCATAGAAAAGGCCAATACTATCAAGAGGGGGTGAGGTGTTGCTTAATGAGATTCTTGCTCAAAGTGCTTAGTGATATGCTCCAAAAAACCTCAACTACTTTTTCGCATCCACATATGTCCCAAACCAAAAGTCAAACTCGGCCCCACAGAAACTGTCTATTCGGAGCCACCGAGTTCAGTTGACATAGCCATTGTCAGAAACCCTAGTCTTTTCGGTCTTACCGATAGGGATCTCGGTCTCACCGAGATGGGATTGTAATCTATTTTTTTCCCTTCATAATGTTTCGGTCAAACCAAGATGAGCGATCGGTCCCACCAAGATTGCAATGCAAACTCTCTGTTTCCCTTTCGTAATGTTTCGGTACAACCGAGATGAGCGAATCGGTATCGCCGAGTTTGCTTGACCAACTCTCTATTTGTCTATTACCAAAATGGGACCGAGTTTGTGTAATCGGTCTCACCGAGATTACGTCATGCCCTAACCCTAACGAAATCGGTCTCATCGAGTTGACATGTCAGTCCCACCGAAAATCCTAAGGGCCACATTATGAACTAAATTGGTGTGACCGAGTTTCACGATTCGGTCCCACCGATTTTGGTAAATTGTGTGTGATACGTCTCCAACGTATCTATCATTTTTGATTGCTCCATGCTATATTATCTACTGTTTTGGACATTATTGGGCTTTATTTTCCACTTTTATATTATTTTTGGGACTACACTATTAATGGGAGGCCCAACCCAGAATTGCTGTTTTTTGCCTGTTTTAGGGTTTCGAAGAAAAGGAATATCAAATGGAGTCCAAACGGAATGAAACCTTCGGGAACGTGATTTTCTCAATGAACAAGACCCAGGAGACTTGGACCCTATGTCAAGACACAAAAGAGGAGGTCACGAGGTAGGGGGCGCGCCTACCCCCCCAGGCGCGCCCTCCACCCTCGTGGGCCTCATGTTGCTCCACCGACGTACTCCTTCCTCCTATATATACCTACGTACCCCCAAACGATCAGACACGGATCCAAAAACCTAATTCCACCGCCGCAACTATCTGTATCCATGAGATCCCATCTTGGGGCCTGTTCCGGAGCTCCGCCGGAGGGGGCATCGATCACGGAGGGCTTCTACATCAACACCACAGCCCCTCCGATGAAGTGTGAGTAGTTTACCTCAGACCTACGGGTCCATAGTTATTAGCTAGATGGTTTCTTCTCTCTTTTTGGATCTCAATACAATGTTCTCCCCCTCTCTTATGGAGAATTATTCGATGTAATCTTCTTTTTGCGGTGTGTTTGTTGAGACCGATGAATTGTGGGTTTATGATCAAGTCTATCTATGAACAATATTTGAATCTTCTCTAAATTCTTTTATGTATGATTGGTTATCTTTGCAAGTCTCTTCGAATTATCAGTTTGGTTTGGCCTACTAGATTGATCTTTCCTGCAATGGGAGAAGTGCTTAGCTTTGGGTTCAATCTTGAGGTGTCCTTTCCCGGTGACAGTAGGGGCAGCAAGGCACGTATTGTATTGTTTCCATCGAGGATAACAATATGGGTTTTTCATCATATTGCATGAGTCTATCCCTCTACATCATGTCATCTTGCTTAAGGCATTACTCTGTTTTTAACTTAATACTCTAGATGCATGCTGGATAGCGGTCGGTGAGTGGAGTAATAGTAGTAGATGCAGGCAGGAGTCGGTCTACTTGTCTCGGACGTGATGCCTATATACATGATCATACCTAGATATTCTCATAATTATGCTCAATTATGTCAATTGCTCAATAGTAATTTGTTCACCCACCGTAAAATACGTATGCTCTCGAGAGAAGCCACTAGTGAAACCTATGGCCCCCGGTTCTATCTTTATCATATTAATCTCCTACTACGTAGTTATTTCCTTTGCTTTTTACTTTGCCTTTGTTTTACTTTGCATCTTTATCACAAAAATACCAAAAATATTATCTTATCATATCTATCAGATCTCACTCTCGTAAGTGGCCGTGTAGGGATTGACAACCCCTATTCACGTTGGTTGCGAGGATTTATTTGTTTGTCCAGGTACGAGGGACTCGCGCATAGCCTCCTACTGGATTGATTCTCAAAAACTGAGGGAAATACTTACGCTACTTTGCTGCATCATCCCTTCCTCTTCAGGGAAAACCAACATAGTGCTCAAGAGGTAGCAAGAAGGATTTCTGGCGCCGTTGCCGGGGAGGTCTACGCAAAAGTCAACATACCAAGTACCCATCACATACCCTTATCTCCCGCATTACATTATTTGCCATTTGCCTCTCGTTTTCCTCTCCCCCACTTCACCATTGCTGTTTTATTCGCCCTCTCTCTCTATCCTCCCTCTCTTTCTTTATTTGCCTCTTTTTGCCCGCTTGTTTTTTTGTTTGCTTGTGTGTTAGTTTGCTTGCTTGTCATGATGGCTCTACCTAAATTTGGTGATCTTCACCTTAAAAGATTAGAAGAGATAGAAAACAATGTCAGGAGCTTTATGGTTTTGCAATTTGAACATAATAGTTTCTTTAGAAATGAGCTTAAGGAACAAAAAAGTTTTATGAGTTTTATGAATAAATAGCTTGATGATATGACTAAAGAATTCGATGGTTTGAGATCCCAAATTGCTCGTCTTGAAAAGTTGACCGCTGAAATTTCGGATAAGCAAGCCACCTTAGTTAATAGGATGGCCGCTAAACCGGATTGCTATGAAAATAAATATGAAGATCTAAAAGTTATTGATGTGTCCCCTATTAAATCTTTGTTTTGCAATATGAATCTTGATAATTATGGGACTGAATATGATCCACCTTTACCTAGAAGGCGTTCCAAGAATTCGGAATTTTTTGATCTTGATGCTAAAATTGATAAAAGTGGGATTGAAGAAATTAAAACCCTAGATGTTGCTAAACCCACTATTATGGATTTCAAGGAATTTAACTATGAAAATTGCTCTTTGATTGATTGTATTTCCTTGTTAGAATCCATGCTAAATTCTCCTCATGCTTACAGTCAAAATAAAGCATTTACTAAACATATCGTTGATGCCTTGATGCAATCTTATGAAGAAAAACTTGAATTGGAAGTTTCTATCCCTAGAAAACTTTATGATGAGTGGGAACCAACTATTAAAATTAAAATTAAATATCATGAATGCTATGCTTTATGTGATTTGGGTGCTAGTGTTTCCACGATTCCAAAGACTTTATGTGATTTGTTAGGTTTCCGTGATTTTGATGATTGCTCTTTAAACTTGCACCTTGCGGATTCCACTATTAAGAAACCTATGGGAAGAATTAATGATGTTCTTATTGTTGCAAATAGTAATTATGTGCCTATAGATTTTATTGTTCTTGACATAGATTGCAATCCTTCATGTCCTATTATTCTTGGTAGACCTTTCCTTAGAACGATTGGTGCAATTATTGATATGAGGGAAGGAAATATTAGATTCCAATTTCCATTAAGGAAAGGCATGTAACACTTTCCTAGAAAGAAAATTAAATTACCTTATGAATATATTATGAGAGCCACTTATGGATTGCCTACCAAAGATGGCAATACCTAGATCAATCCTTGCTTGTTATGCCTAGCTAGGGGCGTTAAACGATAGCGCTTGTTGGGAGGCAACCCAATTTTATTTTTATTCATTGCTTTTTGCTCATGTTTAGTAATAAATAATTTATCTAGCCTCTGTTTTGGTTGTGTTTTTTTGTGTTTAATTAGTGTTTGTGCCAAGTAGAACCGTTGGGAAGACTTGGGGAAAGTCTTGTTACACTTGCTGTAAAAAAATAGAAACTTTAGCGCTCACGAGAACTACTGCCATTTTTATTTAGAGAGTGATATTTTGTTGATTATTTTTGCAGATGATTAATAGATAAATTCCTCACGTCCAGAAATTTATTATAGAATTTTTGGGGTTCCAGATCTGGAGCTAGCTACAGATTACTACAGACTGTTCTGTTTTTGATAGATTCTTTTTTTTCGTGTGTTGTTTGCTTATTTTGATGAATCTATGGCTAGTAAAATAGTTTATAAACCATAGATAAGTTGGAATACAGTAGGTATAACACCAATATAAATAAATAATGAGTTCATTACAGTAACTTGAAGTGGTCTTTTGTTTTCTTTCGCTAACGGAGCTCACGAGATTTTCTACTTTAAGTTTTGTGTTGTGAAGTTTTCAAGTTTTGGGTAAAGATTTGATGGATTATGGAACAAGGAGTGGCAAGAGCCTAAGCTTGGGGATGCCCATGGCACCCCCAAGATAATCTAAGGACACCTAAAAGCCAAAGCTTGGGGATGCCACGGAAGGCATCCCCTCTTTCGTCTACTTCTATCGGTAACTTTACTTGGAGCTATATTTTTATTCGCCACATGATATGTGTTTTGCTTGGAGCGTCTTGTATGATTTGAGTATTTACTTTTTAGTTTACCACAATCATCCTTGCTGTACACACCTTTTGAGAGATCCATACATGATTTGGAATGTGTTAGAATACTCTATGTGCTTCGCTTATATCTTTTGAGTTATGTAGTTTTGCTCTAGTACTTCACTTATATCTTTTAGAGCACGGTGGTGGATTCGTTTTATAGAAATTATTGATCTCTCATGCTTCACTTATATTATTTTGAGAGTCTTAAATAGCATGGTAATTTGCTTAAAATCGTAATATGCTTGGTATACAAGATTAATAATAAAACTTTCTTATGATGTGTTGAATACTATGAGAAGTTCGATGCTTGATAATTGTTTTGAGATATGAATATGGTGATATTAAAGTTGTGCTAGTAGAGTAGTTGTGAATTCTAAGAATACTTGTGTTAAAGTTTGCGATTCCCGTAGCATGCATGTATGGTGAACCTTTATGTGATGAAGTTGGAGCATGATTTATTTTTTGATTGTCTTCCTTATGAGTGGCGGTCGGGGACGAGCGATGGTATTTTCCTACCAATCTACCCCCTAGGAGCATGCATGTAATACTTTTCTTTGATAACTTGTAGATTTTTGCAATAAGTATATGAGTTCTTTATGACTAATGTTGAGTCCATGGATTATACGCACTTTTTCTCACCCTTCCACCTTTGCTAGCCTCTCTAATACCGCGCACCTTTCGCCGGTATCATACACCCACCATATACCTTCCTCAAAACAGACACCATACCTACCTATTATGGCATTTCCATAGCCATTCCGAGATATATTGCCATGCAACTTTCCACCATTCCGTTTATTATGACACACTCCATCATTGTCATATTGCTTATCATGATCATGTAGTCGACATCGTATTTGTGGCAAAGCCACCGTTCATAATTCTTTCATACATGTCACTCATGAGTCATTGCATATCCCGGTACACTGCCGGAGGCATTCATATAGAGTCATATTTTGTTCTAAGTATCGAGTTGTAATTGTTGAGCTGTAAGAAAAATAAAAGTGTGATGATCATCATTATTAGAGCATTGTCCCAGTGAGGAAAGGATGATGGAGACTATGATTCCCCCACAAGTCGGGATGAGACTCCGGACTAAAAATTAAAAAAAGGAGGCCATAAAAAAAGAAAAAAAGAGAAAAGGCCCAAATAAAAAAAATGTGAGAAAAAGAGAGAAGGGACAATGCTACTATCCTTTTACCACACTTGTGCTTCAAAGTAGGACCATGATATTCATAGTAGAGAGTCTCTCATTTCGTCACTTTCATATACTAGTGGGAATTTTTCATTATAGAACTTGGCTTGTATATTCCAATGATGGGCTTCCTCAAATTGCCCTAGGTCTTCATGAGCAAGCAAGTTGGATGCACACCCACTTAGTTTCTTTTTGAGCTTTCATATACTTATAGCTCTAGTGCATCCGTTGCATGGCAATCCCTACTCACTCACATTGATATCTATTGATGGGCATCTCCATAGCCCGTTGACACGCCTAGTTGATGTGAGACTATCTTCTCCCTTTTTTCTTCTCCACAACCACCATTCTATTCCACCTACAAGTGCTATGTCCATGGCTCACGCTCATGTATTGCGCGAAGATTTAAAAAGTTAGAGAATGTCAAAAGTATGAAACAATTGCTTGGCTTGTCATCGGGGTTGTGCATGATTTAAATATTTTATGTGGTGAATATGGAGCATAGCCAGACTATATGATTTTGTAGGGATAACTTTCTTTGGCCATGTTATTTTGAGAAGACATAATTGCTTTGTTAGTATGCTTGAAGTATTATTATTTTATGTCAATATTAAACTTTTGTCTTGAATCTTTCGGATCTAAATATTCATACCACAATTAAGAAGAATTACATTAAAATTATGCCAAGTAGCACTCCGCACCAAAAATTCTGTTTTTATCATTTACCTACTCGAGGACGAGCAGGAATTAAGCTTGGGGATGCTTGATACGTCTCCAACGTATCTATAATTTTTGATTGCTCCATGCTATATTATCTACTGTTTTGGACATTATTGGGCTTTATTTTCCACTTTTATAATATTTTTGGGACTAACCTATTAACCGGAGGCCCAGCCCAGAACTACTGTTTTTTTTGCCTATTTTAGGGTTTCGAAGAAAAGGAATATCAAACGGAGTCCAAACGGAATGAAACCTTCGGGAACGTGATTTTCTCAACGAAAAAGACCCAGGAGACTTGGACCCTATGTTAAGACACAAAAGAGGAGGCCACGAGGTAGGGGGCGCGCCTGCCCCCCCAGGCGCGCCCTCCACCCTCGTGGGCCCCCTGTTGCTCCACCAACGTACTCCTTCCTCCTATATATACCTACGTACCCCCAAACGATCAGATATAGAGCCAAAAACCTAATTCCACCACCGCAACTTTCTGTATCCACGAGATCCCATCTTGGGGCTTGTTTCGGAGCTCCGCCGGAGGGGGCATCGATCACGGAGGGCTTCTACATCAACACCATAGCCCCTCCGATGAAGTGTGAGTAGTTTACCTCAGACCTACGGGTCCATAGTTATTAGCTAGATGGCTTATTCTCTCTTTTTGGATCTCAATACAATGTTCTCCCCCTCTCTTGTGGAGAACTATTCGATGTAATCTTCTTTTTGCGGTGTGTTTGTTGAGACCGATGAATTGTGGGTTTATGGTCAAGTATATCTATGAACAATATTTGAATCTTCTCTGAATTCTTTTATGTATGATTGGTTATCTTTGCAAGTCTCTTCGAATTATCAGTTTGGTTTGGCCTACTAGATTGATCTTTCTTGCAATGGGAGAAGTGCTTAGCTTTGGGTTCAATCTTGCGGTGTCCCTTCCCAGTGACAGTAGAGGCAGCAAGGCACGTATTGTATTGTTGCCATCGAGGATAACAAGATGGGGTTTTCATCATATTGCACGAGTCTATCCCTCTACATCATGTCATCTTGCTTACGGTGTTGCTCTGTTTTTAACTTAATACTCTAGATGCATGTTGGATAGTGGTCGATGAGTGGAGTAATAGTAGTAGATGCAGGCAGGAGTCGGTCTACTTGTCTCGGATGTGATGCCTATATACATGATCATACCTAGATATTCTAATAATTATGCTCAATTATGTCAATTGCTCAACAGTAATTTGTTCACCCACCGTAGAATACTTATGCTCTCGAGAGAAGCCACTAGTGAAACCTATGGCCCTGGGTCTATCTTTAGCATATTAATCTCCTACTACTTAGTTATTTCCTTTGCTTTTTTACTTTGCCTTTATTTTACTTTGCATATTTATCACAAAAATACCAAAAATATTATCTTATCATATCTATCAGATCTCACTCTCATAAGTGGCCGTGTAGGGATTGACAACCCCTATTCGCGTTGGTTGCGAGGATTTATTTGTTTTGTGCAGGTACGAGGGACTCGTGCGTAGCCTCCTACTGGATTGATACTTTGGTTCTCAAAACTGAGGGAAATACTTACGCTACTTTGCTGCATCATCCCTTCCTCTTCGGGGAAAACCAACGCAGTGCTCAAGAGGTAGCAGTGTGTAACGGTTAGATTTTGTGTGGAGGCTATATATACCCCTCCACCCACTCTTCATTCGTGGAGAGAGCCATTAGAACATGCCTACACTTCCAACATACATTTTCTGAGAGAGAACCACCTACACTTGTGTTGAGGTCAAGATATTCCATTCCAACCACATAAATCTTGATCTCTAGCCTTCCCCAAGTTGCTTTCCACTCAAATCATCTTTCCACCAAATCCTATCCTATGAGAGAGAGTTGAGTGTTGGGGAGACTATCATTTGAAGCACAAGAGCAAGGAGTTCATCATCAACACACCATTTGTTACCTCTTGAAGAGTGGTGTCTCCTAGATTGGTTAGGTGTCACTTGGGAGCCTCCGTCAAGATTGTGGAGTTGAACCAAGGAGTTTGTAAGGGCAAGGAGATCACCTACTTCGTGAAGATCTACCCTAGTGAGGCAAGTCCTTCGTGGGCAACGGCCATGGTGGGATAGACAAGGTTGCTTCTTCGTGGGTGGAGCCCTCCGTGGACTCGCGCAACCGTTACCCTTCGTGGGTTGAAGTCTCCATCAACGTGGATGTACGATAGCACCACCTATCAGAACCACGCCAAAAATCTCCGTGTCTACATTGTGTTTGCTCCCTCCAAACTCGTCCCTTTACCTTCATATGCAATTGTTTTACTTTCCGCTGCTATACTCTTAGAATTGCATGTGTAGGTTGTTTGCTTGACTTGTGCAAAGTTGCTAAAATCTGCCAAGAACTAAAATTGGGAAAAGGCTAGATTTTTATTTGGTTAAGTAGTCTAATCACCCCGCTCTAGACATATTTTCGATCCTACAAGTGGTATCAGAGCTTTGGTTTCCATTTGCTTTGATTTTCATAGCTTTTGGTGGTCATAGCCTTGGTTTCACAACCTAGGAGAGTGTGGCGTCTAGCAAGGGAAATTACCACCGTAGAGGTCCTTACTTTGATGGTACTAATTTTGCTAGTTGGAAGCATAAGTTGAAAGTGCATATTCTTGGACATAACCCCACTGTTTGGGCTATTGTGTGTATTGGCTTGCAAGGTGAATTCTTTGATGGGAGAGAACCGAACCGTGAACCTACCACGGAAGAGTTGAAAATGCTGCAATACAATGCTCAAGCTTGTGATATTCTCTTCAACGGATTGTGCCCCGAAGAATTCAACAAAATCAGCCATTTTGAGAATGCAAAGGAAATTTGGGATACTTTTATTGATATGCACTAAGGTACCGAATCCGTTAAGGAATCCAAATTGGATGTGCTTCAAAGTTGACTTTACAAGTTCAAAATGAAGGATGGTGAAGGTGTCGCTGAAATGTACTCTAGGCTTGCTCTCATTACAAATGAGATTGCCAGCTTAGGAAGTAAAGAGATGACCGATAGGTTCATCATCAAGAAGATCCTAAGAGCCTTGGATGGAAAATATGATACCGTGTGCACATTGACCCAAATGATGCCCAACTACAAAGATCTCAAGCCAACGGAAGTCATTGGAAGAATTGTTGCTCACGAGATGTCACTCAAGGATAAGGAAGAGCTCCACAACAAGTCAAGTGGTGCCTACAAAGCCTCATGTGATGCTCCCACATCATCAAATGAGAAGCAAACCTTCAATGAAGAATTGAGCCTAATGGTGAAGAACTTAAACAAGTTCTACAAGAGTAGAAGCAAGGAAATAAGTTCCAAGTCAAGGTCCTACAATGACAAAAGATCTTCTAGTCGTGAGCGTAACTGCTACAATTGTGGAAGACCCGGACACTATTCAAATGAGTGTACGGCTCCTTACAAAAGAAGAGAAGATTCTCCCAAAAGAAGAAGTAGGAGAGAAGAATCACTACCAAGAGAGAGAAGGAGTAGAGATGATCGTTATGAATGAAGACCCTCTCGGAGAAGCAAGGATTCAGAGAGAAAGGACAAATCATCAAAGAGCTACACAAAAAGAAGACATCAAGCTCATGTTGGTGAATGGGTATCCGGCTCCGACTCCGACTCCGACAATCACTCCGAAAGAAGCTATCACTCCGACTCCGAATATACTCACGATGAAGGTGTTGCCGGTCTAGCACTTGTGTCAATCGACTCCTACGACATATTTGACTCACCAAATGAAGGAATTGGAAGATGCTTCATGGCTAAAGGTCCAAAGGTAACACAACCCGAGTATGTTGATTTCAATAGTGATGAAGATGATTTGCTAGGAGATGATGATTTACTTGTTGACAACTCTAGTTATGAAAACTATGATGAACTTGCTATTAATCATAATAATCAAGATAAAATGAATGACGATGATAAGAAGAAGATTGAGCTCTAACTAAATAACTAAACACTCTTAAGTTAGCTCATGAAACTACCTTGGAAGATCATCGAGAACTTTTAAAGACTCATGAGAAGCTACGCTTTGAAAAACTCAACCTTGAGCAAGAGCATGAGTTCTTAAAAGCAATCAATGATGATCTTTGCAAGAAAAGTTCTTCTTACATTGCCAAGCATTTACTCTTGTCTACTTACATGCCACAAGTTAAAACTAGCAACAAGAGTAAGAAAGATTCTTCTTCTAGTAGTAACAACAATCATGTTAAATCCAATATTGTTGCTTCTAGTAGTTCTCTTGATTCCACTAATGATCCTCTTAGCCAAGTTACACTTGAGCAAGAAAACAACTTATTGAAGGGAATTATAGAGAAAGGTGTTTACAAGAGCCTTGCCGGGAGTAAGCAATTCGAGGAAATTGTACGCAAGCAAGGAATACACCGGAAGAATCAAGGTGTAGGTTTTGAACGAAAGTTCAATGCCAATGGAGTTGAGTGGGAAGAAGATCAATACCCCAAGACAAAGTTTATTCCTCAACAAGAGAAGTATGATCCTACTTATTTCCAAGGAACACAAGCTCAAGATGATCTTCCACCACAAGACCACAAGCTAAAAGGCAAGGACATGCTTCAAGAGGAGATTGATGCATTTGAAGAAGCACCTAAGGCCTTGGTCAAGTGGGTTCCCAAGACTACATCAAGTACGACTACAACTCCAAGGATTCCCATCAAGATGGTGTGGATCCCGAAGAAGAAGAGCTAGAGAGTTCTTGAGGGTGACTCCGCCAACATACTTTACTCATATCATTTTGGCGAGGACAAGTGCAAACAACTTCCATATCTTGCACTAGTTCAAGGAGTCACAAACCCTCTTGTTAGTAAGACAAGGGACAAGGTAACCTAATGCTTTCATGGACATCATCCTATGTGAACATCACTCTATGTATATGGATATCCTTGTTTGTTCCTTGTGGGACTAACCCGTGTAGGTATTGAAAGTGCAACTCACTCCAAAGGATTGCTCCAAAAGATCTACATCAACATTGAGCATCTACATCTTCAACACCTACATGAAGTCATCATCGACAAAACCCAAGGTTAGTTCATCCCTATTAGGGGGGATATCACATCTAGGGGGAGCTTTACTCCAATCAATTGAGCTAAAGCAACTCTAATGGTGTGAACACAACAATGCTTTATGTAAAAGTGGCAACCCCACTTGTGCTTAAACGATGAGTATGACCTACGATCAGATGATCTCATTTGACTCCTAAGTCAATATACTCATATATAGATGACCTAGTCATCGCCAAATTGCTTGATAGATGCTAGAGTGATTGTGCATGCTTTGTCACATATTTCATTTGCCATCTTATTGTGTGAGCATGTTGGATGCATATTTTACTCATTCGAGGACATCCATTTGTTGCTTTGATTGTTTGGTTTTTTCTCTTTTGCCAAATGGATGGACAAGAATGCCTAAGAACTCCCTCTAGCTATCTATGCTTTCCTCGTCTCAAACTCTATTCATGCTACATCACAAAGTTTGATCAAGTCAGATTCGAACCACTCTGTGTGAGGAGCACTCGGAGTCCCCGATGCGTCATAGACTTAAACTTCCAAAACCTCTTTGTGCATTTCGGTATGACCTAGTCATCCATTTCAGTCACACCGAGATCACTAAGTTGATCTAGGTTTTCAATCTCGGTGCAACCGATTAGAACCTTTCGGTCACACTGAGTTGCAATAACCGCTTGCAGTTCTGCATCTCGGTGCTACCGAGTTGTTCCACTCGGTCACACCGACAGGATCAGGTTATATATACTGACGGGTCAAATTTTGGAAAAAATTCTGAAACCCTTCACCCACGCGTAACCTGCTCTGCATCTTCGGGTCTATGGATCATCCTCTTGCCGCCAGCGACCTCCCGCCGCTGGTCTCCGCCGCCGTCAATGGCAATCTGCTCCGCCGTTGCCGCTGTAGCGAACACTCGCCGCTCTAGGGTAAGTGTTCGACCCCTTGTGCTGTCTTTTTCACTCCGATTCCTAGCACTAGGACAGTGTCATGTTTCTTGCCACGATTGAGATTGATTCATCCAGATAAAACTCCCTTAGGCCTAGATTGATTTGAAAATTTTAGGGTTAGCTCTCCGCATAACTCATCTCGGACCGACCGAACTGTAGAAATCGGTCTCACCGATTCGGCCTTGGCCATTGCACATGCGCTTTTCGGTCTGACCGAAACGTGCAAATTGGTGTGACCGAGTTCAAGATTCTGTGAAACCCTAGCAATCTCGATGCCACCGAACGGTGACTCGGCCCTACCGAGTTCACTAGTTTAGGTTCCAAGTGTTGCTTTGGTATCACCGAGTTTGTCAATTCGGTAGCTCCGAGATCACTTCTGTAGAGAACTAAAACTAAGCTTTTTTGACTCGGTTATTTTGCAAAACCTCTTTACTTTGTGATGCTCATCTACTCTACCTCATCTACAACCTATTCACAGGGTCTGCTGACAGTTTTCCTGCAAGATGTCTGATCAAAGTGACAGCTAGAACAAGTCTGAAGAGCAGGTTCAGATGAGTGAGGGCACTAGTCCCTCCAGCTCTTCTGATGATGGAAGCATGAGCACTCCAAGCAACTTACCTAAGGCAGAAACCAGATCCCGAAATAACAAAACCTCAGAATCCGAGGATGAGGATTATGTGGCCATTGAGGATGAGGTCACTTCAAGGAAAAAGGTGCTAAAAAGGAGTATGGCACAGCTGCTACAGTTAAGCTAGGGATGCATAAGAAGGCACCAGCAAAGAGAATTCCTATGTCTAAGGCCAGAGCATCCACTGCTGAAACCTCCAAGCCAACTGAAGAGGCAGTTGGAGAAGGGAAGAAAAGGAAGGGAAGGGTCAAGAAGACCACTGCCAGAGTGCTTGGCAGATCATCCATAATGAGAGGTTTAGATGAAGAGGAAGAGGATGCTGCACCAGCTCCTAAGTCTCAGAAACTTATGGGAGATGCAATCAAGTCAGGGGCGGCTCCATCTAAGCCCAAATCTGCTCCCAAAGCTGCTGCTCAGAAACCCCCAAAACCAAAGAGGAACACCAGGAGTATACCGGCTGAGGAAAAGAACAAGGCCCCAGTGCCTGAAGCTACTGAAGAAGAGGAAGATGACTCACTTGTTTTCAGACAGCTGAAGCCCAAGATCCCTGATCACAATGATGCACATCCTGTTGCAGAAAACATGAAAATCAGGAAGGATTCAGGACTGAGATTATGGAGACAGTCTGATTCATATGCTGTCAGGAGGAGAACTGTTGTGGATTACATGTTTCACACTAAGGAACAGCAAGACTTCTATGAGACAATTCTGCTTGACAAGAAGCGCATAGTGTGTGACATGAGATGGGTTGACTGGGAGTACATCAAGGAGAATGAAGATCACTATCCAGGTGTATATGACAGCTTCAAAGCATGTGGAGTCGATACATTTGTTGCCCAGAAGCTCACCAAGTGGAATGATGAGCTGATCATGCAGTTTTACTCCACTGCCCACTTCTACCCAGATGGGAAGATCATTTGGATGTCTGAAGGTACAAGGTACCAATCTACTATTGAAGAATGGGCTCAGTTGATCAATGCCCCAGAAGAAAGTGAGGATGACTTGGATGTTTATGCTGAAAAGAAGAAAGACCATAACTCTATGGCCAACATGTACAAGGAGATCCCAACTGATGCATTGGATACTCATAAGTTTGGATCTGTCCACTTCTTGTTGTCTGGTCTGCCTAGCATCAACTGGATCCTAAGGCACACATTGCTACGCAAGTCAGGTGATCATAAGATGATCAGAGGACATGCTATCAATTTGCTTCATTTGTTTGATGTGCCTCAAAAGTTCAAAGACATGAGTCTGATTGTGGAGACAGTCAAAAGGACAGCAGCTGATCAGAAGAGAAGTTGTGGGTATGCCTCAAAAATTCAGGAGCTCATCAACTCCAAGATGGGCACAGGCAAATATCTATTGGATAAGGAGCACCTGCCCATATACCCTGAATTTGAAGACAACATTGTTGTCATGAATGAAAATGAACCATCATCAGCTCAAGCACATGAGAAGAGAGAAGGCAAGGGCATAGAAAGCTGGAAAGATGCCAACTATTGAAGAGGCATCTCAAGTATTCTTGAAGACCAAGCAAGATCAGTTTGGATATCTGATACAATCCACCTTGAGGATTGAGAAGGGCTTGGCCGCCCTAACTCAAAACCAGAGAGTTTGGAGAGGATCATTGAGCAGAAATTCTATGATCTTGATGTCAAGGTAACTGAGATCCAAACTGCAGTTGAGAAGCTTGAAGAGGAAGTGGAGGAGAAGAAGGGCAAGTCAACTACAGATGCTTTTGCTAGAGTGCCCCGAAGCCAGAGGTCTGCTGCAGTGCCAGTCACAGATTCTAGAGCTACAGCATCAGCTCCAGCAGGTACAGCCTCAGTGCCACCAGCTCCAGCAGCCACTCCACCAGCTCCATCTACATCAACAAAAGCTTTCATCCTTGGAGTCATCTCCACACCTCCTACCGAAGATCAAGCCTGAGAGTCGTTTAGCACTATGCATTTTTGAACTTTTTGGTAACTTGTTGCCAAAGGGGGAGAAAAATGTATAGATCATAGGCTTCGAGAGAGTGTTGCTTTTTATCTCTCTTGCTATTTTGGTTGAACTACTTTATTGCGTACTTGTGTGAGATACTTGTTTGATCATGTGTTTGATCCTATGCTACCCTTAATGCTTGTTGGATGATATTATCTCTTATATCCCTATATGATCATTCACTTGCTTGGTGATGAGTGCATGTTTTTAACTTCTATCATTTTGAGTGTTCCACCAAGATGTATGTGACATAGAAGAGTAACCCATGATCCTAATCGATTGTGCATTTGCATTCAAAATCAAATTTTAAATAACGCACAAAGTTAGGGGGAGCTCTTGCTTATCACATACCTCTCAAAGCGATGATGTTTTTCAATCTTATTATCTTTTGTCGAAGCTTTGATCTATATGTTGTCATCAATTACCAAAAAGAGGGAGATTTAAAATACAACTATCCCTGGGTGGTTTTGGTAATTCCTAACAACATATAGCTCATTGAGCTAATGCTACTTCAAGATAAGCATTTCAGGAAAGCTCAATGATTGGCATGGCATGGATGAGAAATGTGAACCCCTCAAAATGCTAAGGACAAAGGATTGGCTCAAGCTCAAAGCTCAGGACTCTACATTTTTTCATTTTAAGTGATCCAAGATCACATTGAGTCCATAGGAAAAGCCAATACTATCAAGAGGGGGTGAGGTGTTGCTTAATGAGTTTCTTGCTCAAAGTGCTTAGTGATATGCTCCAAAAACCCTCAACTACTTTCTCACATCCACATCTGTCCCAAACCAAAAGTCAAACTCGGCCCCACCGAAACTGTCTATCCGGAGCCACCGAGTTTAGTTGACATAGCCACTGTCAGAAACCCTAGTCTTTTCGGTCTTACCGATAGGGATCTCAGTCTCACTGAGATGGGATTGTAATCTCTCTATTTCCCTTTGTAACATTTCGGTCAAACCGAGATGAGCGATCGGTCCCACCGAGATTGCGATGCAAACTCTCTGTTTCCCTTTCGTAATGTTTCGGTACAACCGAGATAAGCGAATCGGTCTCACCCAGTTTGCCTAACCAACTCTCTGTTTGTATATTACCAAATCCGGTCCCACCGAGTTTGTGTAATCGGTCTCACCGAGATTACGTTATGCCCTAACCCTAACGAAATTGGTCTCACCGAGTTGACATGTCGGTCCCACCAAAAATCCTAACGGTCACATTATGAACTAAATCGGTCTGACCGAGTTTCACGATTCGATCCCGCTGAGTTTGCTAAATTGTGTGTAACGGTTAGATTTTGTGTGGAGGCTATATATACCACTCCACCCACTCTTCATTCGTGGAGAGAGCCATCAGAACATGCCTACACTTCCAACATACATTTTCTGAGAGAGAACCACCTACACTTGTGTTGAGGTCAAGATATTCCATTCCAACCACATAAATCTTGATCTCTAGCCTTCCGCAAGTTGCTTTCCACTCAAATCATCTTTCCACCAAATCCTATCCTATGAGAGAGAGTTGAGTGTTGGGGAGACTATCATTTGAAGCACAAGAGCAAGGAGTTCATCATCAACACACCATTTGTTACCTCTTGGAGAGTGGTGTCTCCCGGATTGGTTAGGTGTCACTTGGGAGCCTCCGTCAAGATTGTGGAGTTGAACCAAGGAGTTTGTAAGGGCAAGGAGATCGCCTACTTCATGAAGATCTACCCTAGTGAGGCAAGTCCTTCGTGCGCGACGACCATGGTGGGATAGACAAGGTTGCTTCTTTGTGGACCCTTCATGGGTGGAGCCCTCCATGGACTCGCGCAACCGTTACCCTTCGTTGGTTGAAGTCTCCATCAACGTGGATGTACGATAGCACCACCTATCGAAACCACGCCAAAAATCTCCGTGTCTACATTGTGTTTGCTCCCTCCAAACTCCTCCCTTTACCTTCATATGCAATTGTTTTACTTTCCGCTGCTATACTCTTAGAATTGCATGTGTAGGTTGTTTGCTTGACTTGTGCAAAGTTCCTAAAATGTGCCAAGAACTAAAATTGGGAAAAGGCTAGATTTTTATTTGGTTAAGTAGTCTAATCACCCCCCTCTAGACATACTTTCGATCCTACAAGAACCACTCTTTTTGCTAGGTCTTGAAGGTATCAATAAAGGTACCCTCCAGCCACTCGACCCGAGGAAGCTTGCTGATCATCGCCCCCCATAGTCCGCCCGCTGTCCGTCGACTATCTTCAGTTTGACATTGAAGATCTTTAGCCATAAGCTGGAGTGTGGTTGGACGCGCAGAAAGGCCTCATAGATAACAATGAAGGCCGAAATATGCAAGGAGTTTGGGGTGAGATCATGAAAGTCCAACTCATAGAAGAACATTAACCCCCTTACAAAGGGGGTGGAGCGGGAAGCCCAGTCCCTAGATGAAGTGGGGGATGAACACCACCCTCTCATATGGCTGGGGCGTAGGGATAACCTGGCCCTCCTTCGGAGCTCGGTGAGTGATGTTGGCTGGGAGGTAGCCGGGGTGCTTCAATTCCTTGATGTCGGCGTTGGTGATGTTGGAGGCCTCCCGCTTGCCTTTCAAACTAGATCCAGCCATGGCCGTATTGAGGAACTGGCTAGGAGTGGATTCTTGAGGGATGTGGATCATGGCGCTGGAGCTCAATAGGTTGGGAAAGCAATGGCGAGGGAGGAAGGGGAAAGCGTGTAGTGAGAACGGCAGTTGTTTTCCTTTTATAAGCTGTTGTAATACCAAGAGTCCCTTTACTGCGCCGCATACCTCGCCGCTTCCCGATATAATTGTGTCGTTATGCGTTAGTGGGATAACCGAAATCATTGATCATACCCCTTAAAAAATGGGGCACGATCTCCATATTGATGGGACGTACCAATGGTGCAGCTGCCTCGAACCGTGAATCGAGTTTTCGCAATGATTCAGTGTTTGTGACCGGCTGTGACCCTTCGCCAAAAGTTTTCAGGCAAGGGCACTATTCACACTTGATCGGTTGGCCTTCGAGGTTAAGTAATATTTGCAATCTGGAATTAGGACATAAGCTGGATTACACATGGTCGACCATGGTTGAACGACCCTTCAACGTTTGGCTGAGGAGGACCGCTTACCTGGCGTGAACACGAGGAAGGAACTGGTCTACGAAGTTGATGATTCCCGCACGTGCCTCGTCTCCAAATACTAGTTCGGGGGCTACTTAGGGAGTCCTGGACTAAGAGGTCCTCAGGCTGCAGGCCTATCTCTTATGGGCCACACAGGTGGGCTGCTCTGCGACTGCTACAAGGCCAAGCTATAAGGCGACTCCATATCTGGATAGGAAACCTTTGAAGCCTTGGTGTGTCCTCTAAGTCAACATGGAAGAATCGGCATGTTTACCCCCTTGTTGTAACCGATCATGTTTAACCCTAGTACCCCTGGTGCCTATATAAACCAGAGGGTTTAGTCTGTAGAGGCTAGAAGAAGAACCATCATGCTACTCGCCTAGGGTTTAGTGAAGGAAATATGCCCTAGAGGCTATAATAAAGTTATTATTTATTTCCTTATTTCATGATAAATGTTTATTATTCATGCTAGAATTGTATTAACCAGAAACATAATACATGTGTGAATACATAGACAAACAGAGTGTCACTAGTATGCCTCTACTTGACTAGCTTGTTAGTCAAAGGTGGTTATGTTTCCTAACCATAGACATGAGTTGTCATTTGATAAACGGGATCACATCATTAGGAAGAATGATGTGATTGACTTGACCCATTCTGTTAGCTTAGCACTTGATTGTTTTAGTTTACTGCAATTGCTTTCTTCATGACTTATACATGTTCCTATGACTATGAGATTATGCAACTCCCGATTACCGGAGGAACACTTTGTGTGCTACCAAACGTCACAACATAACTGGGTGATTATAAAGGTGCTCTACAGGTGTCTCCGATGGTACTTGTTGAGTTGGCATAGATCGAGATTAGGATTTGTCACTCCGATTGTCGGAGAGGTATCTCTGGGCCCTCTCGGTAATGCACATCACTATAAGCCTTGCAAGCAATGTAACTAATGAGTTAGTTGCGGGATGATGCATTACGGAACGAGTAAAGAGACTTGCCGGTAATGAGATTGAGCTAGGTATTGAGATACCGATGATCGAATCTCGGGCAAGTAACATACCGACGACAAAGGGAACAATGTATGTTGTTATGCGGTTTGACCGATAAAGATCTTCGTAGAATATGTAGGAGCCAATATGAGCATCCAGGTTCCGCTATTGGTTATTGACCAGAGACGTGTCTCGGTCATGTCTACATAGTTCTCGAACCCGTAGGGTCCACATGCTTAATGTGATTTGATGTACCTAAGGTAGTTTGGAGTCCCGGATGTGATCATGGACATGACGAGGAGTGTTGAAATGGTCGAGACATAAATATTGATATATTGGATGACTATATTCTGATACCGGAAGTGTTCCGGGTGATTTCGAAGAAAACCAGAGTGCCCGAGGGTTACCGGAGCCCCCCGGGAGAAGTAATGGGCCACATGGGCCTTAGTGGAGAGAGAGGGCTAGCCAGGGCAGGCCGTGCACCCCCTCCCCCTCTGGTCCGAATTGGAGTAGGGAAGGGGGGCCGGCGCCCCCTTTCCTTCTCCCTCTCCTCCTTCCTTTCCCCCTCCTAGTAGGAGTAGGAAAGGGGGGGTCCTACTCCTACTAGGAGGAGGACTCCTCCTGGCGCGCCCTACAAGGGCCGGCCGGCCTCCCCCCTTGCTCCTTTATATACAGGGGTAGGGGCACCCTAGGACACACAAGTTGATTGTTCCAAGTCATGTGCGGTGCCCTCCTCGACCATAATCCACCTTGATCATATCATAGCAGTGCTTAGGCGAAGCCCTGCGTCGGTAGCAACATCATCACCGTCATCACGCCGTCGTGCTGACAGAACTCTCCTGTGAAGCTCTGCTGGATCGGAGTTTGTGGGACGTCATCGAGCTGAACGTGTGCTGAACTCGGAGGTGTCGTACGTTCGGTACTTGGATCAGTCGGATCGTGAAGACGTACGACTACATCAACCGCGTTCTCATAACGCTTCCGCTTACAGTCTACGAGGGTATGTGGACGATACTCTCCTATCTCGCTGCTATGCATCACCATGATCTTGCGTGTGCGTAGGAATTTTTTTTGAAATTACTATGTTCCCCAACAGTGGCATCAGAGCCAGGTTTATGCGTAGATGTTATATGCACGAGTAGAACACAAGTGATTTGTGGGCGATACAAGTCATACTGCTTACCAGCATGTCATACTTTGGTTCGGCGGTATTGTTGGATGAAGCGGCCCAGACCGACATTACGCGTACGCTTACGCGAGACTAGTTCTACCAACGTGCTTTGCACACAGGTGGCTGGCGGGTGTTAGTTTCTCCAACTTTAGTTGAACCGAGTGTGACTACGCCCGGTCCTTGTTGAAGGTTAAAACAACACTAACTTGGCGGGTGTTAGTTTCTCTAACTTGACGAAATACCGTTGTGGTTTTGATGCGTAGGTAAGAACGGTTCTTGCTCAGCCCGTAGCAGCCACGTAAAACTTGCAACAACAAAGTAGAGGACGTCTAACTTGTTTTTGCAGGGCATGTCGTGATGTGATATGGTCAATGCATGATGCTATATTTTATTGTATGAGATGATCATGTTTTGTAACGGAGTTATCGGCAACTGGAAGGAGCCTTATGGTTGTCGCTTTATTGTATGCAATGCAATCACCCTGTAATTGCTTTACTTTATCACTAAATGGTAGCGATAGTCGTAGAAGCAATATTTGGCGAGACGACAACGATGCTACGATGGAGATCAAGGTGTCGCGCCGGTGACGATGGTGACTATGACGGGGCTTTGGAGATGGAGATCAAAGGCACAAGATGATGATGGCCATATCATATAACTTATATTGATTGCATGTGATATTTATCCTTTATGCATCTTATTCTTCTTGATTGACGGTAGCATTATAAGATGATCTCTCACTAAATTTCAAGGTACAAGTGTTCTCCCTGAGTATGCACCATTGCCAAAGTTCGTCGTGCCGAGACACCACGTGATGATCAGGTGTGATAAGCTCTACGTTCACATACAACGGGTGCAAGCCAGTTTTGCACACACAGAAATACTCAGGTTAAACTTGACGAGCCTAGCATATGCAGCTATGGCCTCGGAACACTGAGACCGAAAGGTCGAGCGTGAATCATATAGTAGATATGATCAACATAGTGATGTTCACCATTGAAAACTACTCCATTTCACGTGATGATCGGTCATGGTTTAGTTGATTTGGATCACGTGATCACTTAGATGATTAGAGGGATGTCTATCTAAGTGGGAGTTCTTAAATATGATTAATTGAACTTTAATTTATCATGAACTTAGTACCTGGTAGTATTTTGCTTGTCTATGTTGTTGTAGATAGATGGCCCGTGTTGTTGTTCCGTTGAATTTTAATGCATTCCTTGAGAAAACAAAGTTGAAGGATGATGGTAGCAATTACACAGACTAGGTCCGTAACTTGAGGATTATCCTCATTGCTGCAAAGAAGAATTGCGTCCTGGAAGCACCGCTAGGTGCCAAACCTGCTGCAGGAGCTGAACCAGATGTTATGAACGTCTGGCAAAGCAAAGCTGATGACTACTCGATAGTTTAGTGTGCCATGCTTTACGGCTTAGAACCGGGACTTCAACGATGTTTTGAATGTCATGGAGCATATGAGATGTTCCAGGAGTTGAAGTTAATATTTCAAGCAAATGCCCGGATTGAGAGATATCAAGTCTCCAATAAGTTCTACAGCTGCAAGATGGAGGAGAATAGTTCTGTCAGTGAACATATACTCAGAATGTCTGGGTACCATAATCACATGATTCAACTGGGATTTAATCTTCCGGATGATAGTGTCATTGACAGAATTCTTCAATCACTGCCACCAAGCTACAAGAGCTTCGTGATGAACTATAACATGCAAGGGATGGATAAGACAATTCCAGAGCTCTTCGCAATGCTAAAGGCTGCGGAGGTAGAAATCAAGGAGCATCAAGTGTTGATGGTCAACAAGACCACCAGTTTCAAGAAAAAGGGTAAAGGAAAGAAGAAAGGGAACTTCAAGAAGAACAGCAAACAAGTTGCTGCTCAAGAGAAGAAACCCAAGTCTGGACCTAAGCCTGAGACTGAGTGCTTCTACTGCAACGGGACTGTTCACTCGAAGCGAAACTGCCCCAAGTATTTAGCGGATAAGAAGGATGGCAAGGTGAACAAAGGTATATGTGATATACATGTTATTGATGTGTACCTTACTAAAGCTCGCAGTAGCACCTGGGTATTTGATACTGGTTTTGTTGCTAATATTTGCAACTCGAAATAGGGACTACGGATTAAGCGAAGATTGGCTAAGGACGAGGTGATGACGCGCGTGGGAAATGGTTCCAAAGTGGATGTGATCTCCGTCGGCACTCTACCTCTATATCTACCTTTGGGATTAGTTTTAGACCTGAATAATTGTTATTTGGTGCTAGCGTTGAGCATGAACATTATATCTAGATCATGTTTAATGTGAGACGGTTATTCATTTAAATCAGAGAATAATGGTTGTTCTATTTATATGAGTAATATCTTTTATGGTCATGCACCCTTGAAGAGTGGTATATTTTTAATGAATCTCGATAGTAGTGGTACACATATTCATAATGTTGAAGCCAAAAGATGTAGAGTTGATAATGATAGTGCAACTTATTTGTGGCACTGCCGATTAGGTCATATTGGTGTAAAGCGCATGAAGAAACTCCATTCTGATGGACTTTTGGAATCACTTGATTATGAATCACTTGGTACTTGCGAACCATGCCTCATGGGCAAGATGACTAAAATGCCGTTCTCCGGAACTATGGAGCGAGCAACAGATTTTTTGGAAATCATACATACTGATGTATGTGGTCCGATGAATGTTGAGGCTCGCGGCGGGTATCATTATTTTCTCACCTTCACAGATGATTTGAGCAGATATGGGTATATCTACTTGATGAAACATAAGTCTGAAACATTTCAAAAGTTCAAAGAATTTCAGAGTGAAGTGGAAAATCATCATAACAAGAAAATAAAGTTTCTACGATCTGATCGTGGAGGAGAATATTTGAGTTACGAGTTTGGTCTTCATTTGAAACAATGCGGAATAGTTTCCCAATTCACGCCACCCGGAACACCACAGCGTAATGGTGTGTCCGAATGTCGTAATCGTACTTCACTAGATATGGTGCGATCTATGATGTCTCTTACTGATTTACCGCTATCGTTTTGGGGTTATACTTTAGAGACAGATGCATTCACATTAAATAGGGCACCATCTAAATCCGTTGAGACGACGCCTTATGAACTATGGTTTGGCAAGAAACCGAAGTTATCGTTTCTTAAAGTTTGGGGCTGCGATGCTTATGTGAAAAATCTTCAACCTGATAAGCTCGAACCTAAATCGGAGAAATGTGTCTTCATAGTATACCCAAAGCAGACTGTTGGGTACACCTTCTATCACAGATCCGAAGGCAAGTCATTTGTTGCTAAGAATGGATCCTTTCTAGAGAGGGGGTTTCTCTCGAAAGAAGTGAGTGGGAGGAAAGTAGAACTTGATGAGGTAACCGTACATGCTCCCTTATTGGAAAGTAGTCCATCACAGAAACCGATTCCTGTGACAACTACACCAATTAGTGAGGAAGCCAATGATGATGATCATGAAACTTCAGATCAAGTTACTACCAAACCTCGTAGGTCAACCAGAGTAAGATGCGCACCAGAGTGGTACGGTAATCCTGTTCTGGAGGTCATGTTACTTGACCATGACGAACCTACGAACTATGAGGAAGCGATGATGAGCCCAGATTCCACAAAATGGCTTGAGGCCATGAAATCTGAGATGGGATCCATGTATGAGAACAAAGTGTGGACTTTGGTTGACTTGCCCGATGATCGGCAAGCCATCGAGAATAAATGGATCTTCAAGAAGAAGACTAACTCTGACGGTAACATTACTGTCTACAAAGCTCGACTTGTTGTGAAAGGTTTTCGACAAGTTCAAGGAGTTGACTACGATGAGACCTTCTCACCCGTAGGGATGCTTAAGTCCGTCTGAATCATGTTAGCAATTGCCGCATTTTATGATTATGAAATTTGGCAAATGGATGTGAAGACTGCATTCCTGAATAGATTTCTGGAAGAAGAGTTGTATATGATGCAACCTGAAGGTTTTATCGATCCAAAGGGTGCTAACAAAGTGTGCAAGCTCCAGTGATCCATTTATGGACTAGTGCAAGCCTCTCAGAGTTGGAATAAACATTTCGATAGTGTGATCAAAGCATATGGTTTTATACAGACTTTTGGAGAAGCTTGTATTTACAAGAAAGTAAGTGGGAGCTCTGTAGCATTTCTAATATTATATGTGGATGACATATTGTTGATTGGAAATGATATAGAATTTCTGGATAGCATAAAAGGATACTTGAATAAGAGTTTTTCAATGAAAGACCTTGGTGAAGCTGCTTATATATTGGGCATCAAGATCTATAGAGATAGATCAAGATGCTTAATTGGACTTTCACAAAGTACATACCTTGATAAAGTTTTGAAGAAGTTCAAAATGGATCAAGCTAAGAAAGGGTTCTTGCCTGTGTTACAAGGTATGAAGTTGAGTAAGACTCAATGCCCGACCACTGCAGAAGATAGAGAGAAAATGAAAAGTGTTCCCTATGCTTCAGCCATAGGCTCTATCATGTATGCAATGCTGTGTACCAGACCTAATGTGTGCCTTGCTATTAGTTTAGCAGGGAGGTACCAAAGTAATCCAGGAGTGGATCACTAGACAGCGGTCAAGAACATCCTGAAATACCTGAAAAGGACCAAGGATATGTTTCTCGTTTATGGAGGTGACAAAGAGCTCGTCGTAAATGGTTACGTCGATGCAAGCTTTGACACTGATCCGGATGATTCTAAATGCAAACCGGATACGTGTTTATATTGAACGGTGGAGCTGTTAGTTGGAGCAGTTCTAAACAAAGCGTCATGGCGGGATCTACATGTGAAGCAGAGTACATAGCTGCTTCGGAAGCAGCAAATGAAGGAGTCTGGATGAAGGAGTTCATATCCGATCTAGGTGGCATACCTCGGGTCCAATGAGAATCTTTTGTGACAATACTGGTGCAATTGCCTTGGCAAAGGAATCCAGATTTCACAAGAGAACCAAACACATCAAGAGACGCTTCAATTCCATCCGCGATCAAGTCCAGCTAGGAGACATAGAGATTTGCAAGATACATAGGGATCTGAATGTTGCAGACCCGTTGACTAAGCCTCTCTCACGAGCAAAACATGATCAACACCAAGGCTCCATGGGTGTTAGAATCATTACTGTGTAATTTAGATTATTGACTCTAGTGCAAGTGGGAGACTGAAGGAAATATGCCCTACAGGCAATAATAAAGTTATTATTTATTTCCTTATTTCATGATAAATGTTTATTATTCATGCTAGAATTGTATTAACCGGAAACATAATACATGTGTGAATACATAGACAAACAGAGTGTCACTAGTATGCCTCTACTTGACTAGCTCCTTAGTCAAAGATGGTTATGTTTCCTAACCATAGACATGAGTTGTCATTTGATAAACAGGATCACATCATTAGGAGAATGATGTGATTGACTTGACACATTCCGTTAGCTTAGCACTTGATCGTTTTAGTTTACTACTATTGCTTTCTTCGTGACTTATACATGTTCCTATGATTATGAGATTATGCAACTCCCGATTACCGGAGGAACACTTTGTGTGCTACCAAACGTCACAACGTAACCGGGTGATTATAAAGGTGCTCTACAGGTGTCTCCGATGGTACTTGTTGAGTTGGCATAGATCGAGATTAGGATTTGTCACTCCGATTGTCGGAGAGGTATCTCTGGGCCCTCTCGGTAATGCACATCACTATAAGCCTTGCAAGCAATGTAACTAATGAGTTAGTTGCGGGATGATGCATTACGGAACGAGTAAAGAGACTTGCCGGTAACGAGATTGAGCTAGGTATTGAGATACCGATGATCGAATCTCGGGCAAGTAACATACCGACGACAAAGGGAACAATGTATGTTGTTATGCGGTTTGACCGATAAAGATCTTCGTAGAATATGTAGGATCCAATATGAGCATCCAGGTTCCGCTATTGGTTATTGATCGGAGACGTGTATCGGTCATGTCTACATAGTTCTCGAACCCGTAGGGTCCGCACGCTTAACGTTCGGTGACGATTGATATTATGAGTTTATGTGATTTGATGTACCGAAGGTAGTTTGGAGTCTTGGATGTGATCATGTACATGACGAGGAGTCTTGAAATGGTCGAGACATAAAGATTGATATATTGGACGACTATATTCGGATACCGAAAGTGTTCCGGGTGATTTCGAAGAAAACCAGAGTGCCGGAGGGTTACCGGAGCCCCCCGGGAGAAGTAATGGGCCACATGGGCCTTAGTGGAGAGAGAGGGCCGGCCAGGGCAGGCCGTGCACCCCCTCCCCCTCTGGTCCGAATTGGAGTAGGGAAGGGGGGCCGGCGCCCCCCTTTCCTTCGCCCTCTCCTCCTTCCTTTCCCCCTCCTAGTAGGAGTAGGAAAGGGGAGTCCTACTCCTACTATGAGGAAGAATCCTCCTCCTGGTGCGCCCTGCAAGGGCCGGCCGGACTCCCCCCTTGCTACTTTATATACAGGGGCTGGGGGCACCCTAGGACACACAAGTTGATTGTTCCAAGCCATGTGCGGTGCCCCCCTCCACCATAATCCACCTCGATCATATCGTAGCAGTGCTTAGGCGAAGCCTTGCGTCGGTAGAAACATCATCACCGTCATCATGCCGTCGTGCTGACGGAACTCTCCTGTGAAGCTCTGCTGGATCAGAGTTCGTGGGACGTCATCGAGCTGAACGTGTGCTGAACTCGGAGGTGCCGTACGTTCGGTACTTGGATCGGTCGGATCGTGAAGAAATACGACTACATCAACCGTGTTCTCATAATGCTTCCGCTTACGGTCTACGAGGGTACATGGACGATACTCTCCTCTCTTGTTGTTATGCATCACCATGATCTTGCGTGTGCGTAGGAATTTTTTTTAAATTACTACGTTCCCCAACATTTAGTTCATCTGATCTCGTGGTAGATCGATTTTGTAACCATCATATACACTTCAATATAATCAAGCATGATGTAGGGTTTTACCTCTTCGAGAGGGCCCGAACCTGGGTAAACATCGTCCCCTTCATCTCATGTTCTGCATTGATCCAAGATTTACAGCTCGGGACCCCCTACCCGAGACCCGCCGGTTTTGACACCGACATGTAGAATGAAGATGGTCTCTGTCAAACAATCCTACAACCAAATACAAGTAGTCTCTTGTGACCCCAAAACACCTAATACAATTTCCAGTTATATAGGTGCACTAGTTCGGCGAAGAGATGATGATAGATGTGTAATATGGATGATAGAAATAGCTTTTTATAACTGAACAAATAAAAATAGCAAGGTAGCAAGTAACAAAAGTGTGTACAAATGGTGTCTGAATGCTTAGAGTTCATACTTTCACTAGTGCGAGAATCAGAGACTTTGTGACAGTTGATGACATGTTGTGTTGTTTTGCACAATATGATTGTTGGGGTAGCACAAACCAATGATTTTGAGATGCCGGGAGAACAAGTCCACATTCCGGAACAACAATATGTAGATCAACTTATGAATTTTCTGCAAATGCATCCGAATCTTTGAAATCATCAGGTGCACGCGCAACTACTCAGTGATCTTGTGGAGTATATGTGGACCTACAATGAAAATCAAAGAGCTAATGTTTGAATTGTGCATTTAAAATAAAATTTATGTTCGAACTATGTATTTTCGCTACCAACATTTGTTATTTATGTGCGATATTTACGTATATGATGGACGTGCATGAATTTGAGAGTTTGGATTTGAGGTGAGTAGCTACCGGGTATGAAGAGTTGTCCGCCACCATCTGGAGACGTATTAGGGTCTGGATTTGCCAAGTCTGGTTGTAGATGCTCTTAGAGCATCTATTGTAGAGCATCTACAAATTTCATAATATGGGTCCCTATACGTCTGCGAACGCGCCCGCGGACAATGAGCGGGAGAGCCTCAAATTTTGCCATTTACAACCACAATTCTTATTTTCAATACATCACATACATGTCGATCATCTTGACCAAACATAGTTCAGTGCACATAAATAGAAATTGTTCGTACATAAAAAATACATAATCCAAAATTACTTCAAACATAATTTTTGTTGATAGTACATAATTGATAAACTAAAAGCAACATTTATTGATTTTCAACGTGGATCATATATTAAAAAACACTAAGAAGGAACTATCTAGGAGCAATCACAACAATTTTAGGTCCTAAACGGTATGACCAGCCACCTGAGAGCATCTACAGCCGAGCGCCACAAACCTTCCTCAAACGTCCAGACGGTCCGCTTGGTCACTGACCGGTCATGATTTTTCGAACCAGACGGATATGGGGTGCCCGGGCATGCCCACCATGTCAACACGGCCCATGTTGGCCCATCCGACCTTACATATATTCGTCCCCATCCTTTGGCGGTTTCCGGCCTTCTCCGGCATGTCAGGCAGTGATCAGACTCCGATCACTCCGGATTTGTCGACTAGGGTGTCATCTCGTGTGGATTGGAGAAGGTAACGACAGTCCGCATTGCACTCCGCCGCTCCTGGGAGGATAGCACCCAACCGACGGACGGATCTGTTCGCCGTGACTCCATAGTGTCGGCTTACCGGGCGCTCGGGTCCTCCAGTGCTAGATCCTCGCAGCCTCGACAGCCGGAACACCTCTCCTTCCCAATCACCGGTCAGGCAAACTATGAGTTCCGCCGATAACTGGCGGCCCGCCGTGGGAAGGAGAGGGTAAGGGCCGCCGAGGCCTATATTGCGGCAGAAATAGTGACGGCGGAGGCGGCTGATGCGGCGGCGCGGGAGGTCGCAGAGGAGGAAGCCATCCGCACCCGCATTGTGAAGAAACGACATCGAAGGACAGTCGCGCCCTCGCCCGAGAGTAGAATCAGGCGTCCGTGCCATGGCCGGACTACCACTGAAGAAGGAGAAAGCGGACAGTGACGGCGAGGATAGCTCCGGCCATGAGCAGATCCGGCTTGATATGTACTGCGTCTTCGACTGGTATTTCCGTGAAAAGGACAGAAAGGGCGCCGGGAAGGGCAAAATCAGACGTGGATGAACTCCACCATAGCCAAACATGCCAAAATTTGATTGTCCGATGACATGTTTAGTTATTAGTGATGGAGTAGCCGGACGATCTGTGTGCTTCGACGTAGTTGTATGATTTCGTAGTTATATGAGTTTGTATGAATTTAAGATATGATAATTGAAATGTCAGGATATGGTTAAATTATTTGCGCACGGAGGGAGTACGACAAACACATGTACGCCATAGCATCCAACTAGGGATCTACTACAGATTAATAAGTTGACAAACGTGTGATTAGTGAAGAGTTGTGGAGGGAATAGTCGATCAATCCGTATCCGTATAGGAATCGGGAGAAACATTGAACATACTTTGTATATCTCACCCACAACTTACTCGCATATGCCCCACCACCTATATCAAGGTATTGTCATTTTCCTTTTGAAATTATCAAATGTTTCTATTATTCTATTTTTTGTAACAATCCAAATTTCAATCCTTAAAATGAACGGGTGTGGCAATGCGCGCATTCATGTTCTAGTGCTTCACAAGGTTATTCAAAAGTTGCATGTGCACATGTTCATCTTGCAGTTGTCGATAAATCTTTAGAAAGTTGTCAATTCTCTCTGCCTCTTATTTTGTGAGGCGGACATGAGTTTCGGGCTTGTCAAAATCATGCGTGCGCGCTACCCCTTCACCCTCATTCTTGACAATTATATTGTGCAAGATTACACAACACATCGTGGGTTGCCAAAGTCTCTTCGCTTCCCACATCATCATAGCCCCACGAATAATACCCCAACGAGCTTAGAGCACTCTACATAGTTGCCTCTTGCAATGTTTTAGAGCGACTTTGTTTGTTGTCTTGAGGGTCAGATATGGTCTTCACAATGCCGCCCACTGATAATAGATACCATCGGCAAGGTAGTACTCCATGTTGTAGTTGTGTCCGTTGATGATGTACTTGCATGATGGAGCTTTCTCATCACAAAGTCTCTTGAACAAAGGAGATCGTTGGAGCACATTGATGTCATTGCTTGAACTTGCTGTGCCAAAAAAAGCATGTCAAATCCACAAGTCCTTCGATGCCACTGCTTCAAAAATGATGGTGGCTTCTTTGACACGCCCTTAGTATGCCCACACAAACCTTTTGGGAAGAATTGCTAGTGCATGCAATCAACTGAACCTAACATACCTCGGACCCTCTTGCTGCTCCAATTGCCAATAATTTTTTGGTGTCCTCCAGAGCTAGCTCTCTTAGGTACTCTGCTCCAAACACCTTCACCACAGTGCGTGCAAATCACACTGTGGTCTGCAGGGCCGTGCTCTCTTCCATCCTAATTTCAGTATCAATTGCATCTGCAGACTTCCCATAAGCGAACACCCCGAGAGCAGTGGTGCATTTCTATAGAGGAGAGAAAGAAAGTTGTCGCAATAATCCTTCCGCAGCTTTAAGCTGTCATGAGCCTTCTCCATGGTAGTCACTATACACAAGAACACATTTCTGCTTATTCGGCAGCGATGTCGAAAGAAACTTTTAGAGAATGTTGGGTCTGTCGTGAAGTAATCCATGTAAAGAAGCCTTGCACCGGCAATCCTATCCCAAGGAATATCTCCCCGACCAACCCTTGAAATTTAGGACATGCTCCTTTGACTTCTCAAACTCCTCTTGGATGCTCATCATCATTTCAGCATTCTCATCATCCGAATCCAACGAGGTAATGAACACGTTGAATATTAATTTGTCAAGGTCGGGGTTCCCATATCCATCATTCCATGATGAATCCATTGATGACATGGAAATAATGACTGAAGAATAAAAATCCAGCTCCAACATTTCATCGAACACGTAGAGCATGAGGTGTATATATGGGGTAGTTGGATGTACCGGGATGGCGTCCGGTGGTGGCGACCTGGTCGACAACGGTGTGGGTTGTGGCCTTCGGTGGCAAAACCCTGGGTTGAGGATGACAGCGGAGCAAAAATGGTGGGGGAACTCCGGTGACGGCTGTGCGGACGACGACCGATAGAGGAGAGGAGAGGGCTGGTCGGGCAAAGAGGGGGTGGTGGACAGATATGGACGAATTGACGCACGCCCTTACGGCCAGTCTGATGTGACGGGCGTGTCTGAGCGTCCTCATATCTGCCTCAGATACGAATCAGGGTGTCGGGAGTGCTGGTTAGTCTGGACGTTTGGACCGGAATATAGGGTGTTTGAGGCGGATATAGGAAGCTTTCGCGCAGGCCGCGGTTATGATGAACTGTTGCCCAAACGTGATGTGGCGAGCCATCTAAGGGCATGTCCAACGCAGGCGCTATAAGTGGGCGCTAGTGTAACGCCCCGAGACCGATGTGCCAGGTGTCTTCCTGTTATTCGCCGACGTTGCCATGTCATTTGCTTGCGTGTTGCATTTTATCATGTCATCATCCGCATTGCATCATCATGTTTTCAAAACTTGCATCCGTCCGGGTTCCCCCAGTTCCGTCCGTTGTCCGTTCTGAGCCCAGACACACTTGCATGCGCCCGCGGCACGTCCGAAATATTATTTTATAAGTGGCCGGAAAATGTTCTCGGATTGGGTTGAAAGTTGGCGTGTGGTCTTATTATAGTGTAGATAGACCGCCTGTCAAGTTTCATCGCATTCGGAGTTCGTTTGATAGCCCAACCGTTAAACTATAGCGGCATTATAGGCGGTCTAACGTCGGACGTTTTCGGACTCCGGAAACAGTCGTCGGGCCTCTCTCTCTTCTCTTCTCTCAGCCTGAGGCCTTCTGCACAGTCCACTACCTACCGCCGGGCCTAGCCTACGCTCTCTCGTCAGCCCACGGCCCTCCTCTCGCGCGCGTCCGAAAGTTGTCCCGGACCCGACCCGGACAGTCGTCACCGTTGGATCCGGATCAACCCCAAACATCTACAAAACATCTTTGTTTTGTTAGTTGGGCCCCCTAACCTAATTATCCGGGATCGTCCGATTACGATCGGATGGACCGAATAGCCCCTAACAAAACCCACTCGCTATATATATTAGCCTAATAACCTAGACCAATCCCTAATCCCTAGGGATCCTCCTAGCCGCCGCCACCGCACTGTCTCTTCTCGGTTTTCCGTGTCCGACCAACCAGCTCCTCCCCTCAATTTCATCACCAAGCCAATCGGCGGCCTTCCTGCGTAGCCGAGCCCCTGGCCCCGATCCAGTCAACAGAGCCCAGTAGGGGAGCCCCGATGCCCTCTGCGCCTCGTCCCGAAGCTCGCCCGAGCCTCACCTCCAGGACCCGTCTCCGGTTGCCGCACCGCCTCGCTAACCCCGCCGCCGACGAGCTTCGTCAACGCGCCGATAGGATCCCACTGCCCCTTCTCTTTCTTCCTTATTTTTTTCCTCTCTCTCTCTCTCTCTCCCGCACTGATCTCTCTCTGTCCCTCCTCTTCAAGTACCCCATCCCGTCGCCAGGAGCTCTGAAGCACCGGCCGCCACTAGGTCCGACCAGGCCCGAGGCCTCCGTCCATTTCACTGGCGTTTCCCTTCGGATCTCGTCTCCAGAGCTCCATCCCCGCTGCTGCCTTCCCGTCCGGCGCCGCTGCTGCTCTGCTTCCGACGAGCAGAGGACTGCGCCCGCTTCTGTGCCTCCCCGATGTACAGATCGAGCGAGAGGAGCTCGCCCGGTCCAGCCGCCTTCGTTGACCGCGTCCAGCTGCTCGGTCTGCCAGCGCAGCGCCTAGCCCAGCCTCCTGCGGGCCTGCTGCTTCACCGACCTGGGCCAAGGCCCACAAGGTGAGCTACGCCCCACCCAAATCCTGTTCAGCCCAGTTCCATCAGTTTCAGCCCAGTATATTTTTTCCCTGTTCTACGATTTTCCTATTTATTTCCAAAGACGTCAATTTTACAGAAAACCCCCCTAGTTTCATGCATTTAATAACTTCACAACCGTGCATCGGATCTAAATAAATTATATATGAAAGTTGCTTAGAATTTTGTCTATTTTAATAATTTTTCAACTTTCATGCACGTTTAAAATGTCTAAAATGATGTTTGTTTAAATTTGCTCCTATGTCATGCTAAAATGCTTTAATTCATAACTAATTAACCGTAGCTCCGAACTTAATAAACTTTATATGTAAATGGGGTAGAAAAATGCCTAGTTTAACATGGTGGCATCACTTTGCATGTTTAATAACTCTGAAATTGTGTTTTGGGTAGAACAGTACCATAACCAAAATATGCACATGAGGATTTACCGGAATTGTTGTCTTGTTGTTCCGGCCTCATTTAAACTTGCCTAGATAGGTAGTTTTCATTTGCTTCACCCTCTTGCCATGTTTAACAACATTTAATATTGTTGGGTACATAAACAAGATCGAACTAAATAAGTCATGTGGTGTTTCGTTAATATGAAACTCGTTGCATATTGATCTCCACTTAATTTGTAGAATTGCTTGTGCACTTTGCCATGCCATGCTTCATTAAACTGGACATGCATCATACTTGTTGTGCATCATGCCATGTTGTTGTAGTGGTTGTTTACTATGTTGTTTGCTTCTTTCCGGGTTGCCTTTCTCATGAGCTTCGGTTCCGTTCTGGAGTTGTGAGGATCCGTAAGAATACGACCGTTTGTCTTCTTCATGGACTCGTTTTTCTTCCTTGCGGGATTTCAGGCAAGCTGACCATACCCTCGAAATCACTTCTATCTTTGCTTGCTAGATGCTCGCTCTTTTGCTATGCCTATGCTGCGATACCTACCACTTTCTTATCATGCCTCCCATATTGTTGAACCAAGCCTCTAACCCACCTTGTCCTAGCAAATCGTTGCTTGGCTATGTTACCGCTTTGCTCAGCCCCTCTTATAGCGTTGTTAGTTGCAGGTGAAGATTGGAGCTTGTTCCATGTTTGGAACATGGATATTTCGTTGGGATATCACAATATCTCTTATTTAATTAATGCATCTATATACTTGGTAAAGGGTGGAAGGCTCGGCCTTATGCCTGGTGTTTTGTTCCACTCTTGCCGCCCTAGTTTCCGTCATATCGGTGTTATGTTCCCGGATTTTGCGTTCCTTAAGCGGTTGTGTTATAATGGGAACCCCTTGACAGTTCACCTTGAATAAAACTCCTCCAGCAATGCCCAACATTGCTTTTACCATTCGCCACCTAGCCTTTTCTTTTCCCTTGGGAGTCATGCTCCTGAGGGTCATCATTATTTTACCCCCCCGGGCCAGTGCTCCTTTGAGTGTTGGTCCAAACTAGAGCCCTGTGCAGTGCCCCCTCAGGGAAACTCGAGGTTTGGTTTTAGTTGTATGGAGAGCTCATCTGAGTGTGCCCTGAGAACGAGATATGTGCAGATCCTATCGAGATTTGTCGGCACATTCGGGCGGTGTTGCTGGACTTGTTTTACCATTGTCGAGGATGTCTTGTAACCTGGATGCCAAGTCTGATCGGATTGTCTTGGGAGAAGGAATATCCTTCGTTGACCGTGAGAGCTTGTGATGGGCTAAGTTGGGACACCCCTGCAGGGATTTGAACTTTCGAAAGCCGTGCCCGCGGTTATGGGCAGATGGGAATTTGTTAATGTCCGGTTGTAGAAAACCTGAAGTTGATCTTAATTAAAATACATCAACCGCGTGTGTAACCGTGATGGTCTCTTCTCGGCAGAGTCCGGGAAGTGAACACGGTGTTGGAGTAATGCTTGACGTAGGTTGTTATAGAATCACTTCTTGATCATAGTTGTTCGACCATGCTTTTGCCTTCTCTTCTCGCTCCCATTTGCGTATGTTAGCCACCATATATGCTAGTCGCTTGCTGCAGCTCCACCTCATACCTTTTACCCTTCCTATAAGCTTAAATAGTCTTGATCGCGAGGGTGTGAGATTGCTGAGTCCCTGTGGCTCACAGATACTTCCAAAACCAGTTTGCAGGTGCCGATGATACCGAGTAGGTGATGCAACCAAGCTCAAGGAGGAGCTCGATGAAGATCTTGTCCTTTGTGTTGTTCCGTTTCAAGTTGATCAGTAGTGGAGCCCGGTTGGGGTCGATCGCGGATCTGTGTAGCACTTGGGGTAGTCTTCTTTTATTTTGGTTCCGTAGTCGGACCTTGATTGTATCTAGATGATGTAATGCTTTATTCATGTATTTGTGTGAAGTGGCGATTGTAAGCCAACTATGTATCTATTTCCCTTATGTATTACATGGGTTGTGTGAAGATTACCTCACTTGCGACATTGCTTTCAATGCGGTTATGCCTCTAAGTTGTGCTTCGACACGTGGGAGATATAGCCGCATCGAGGGCGTGACAAGTTGGTAATCAGAGCCTTCCCTGACCTTAGGAGCCCTCTGCTTGATCGAATCGCTGGCGTTATTGAGTCTAGAAATGTTTTCAGTCATTTAGGAATTATATATATCAGAGAGTTAGGAACTCTTTTTACTCCTCAGTTCCTTCGTCGCTCTGGTGAGGCATCCTGACGTAGAGTTTTGACTATTCTCTTCTCAAATTTCACTAAAAAAATTAGGATCACGCGGGTATCTTGGAATCGTTCCGATGGTTTTGTGACGAGAACATTGTTCTTGGTGCCTCCTGTCATTTAGGGGTTGTGGCAGTGTCCCGGGGAGTTGAGCTTCGAGGTGTTGTCGTCACAATTTTATCATTGCAGTTCTGGAATACCTGAGTTTAGTTTTCACCGACATCGAAAATCTCTTTTATGCAGTTGTTGGTGAGATAACCTCGACGCCACCCAGTACTGGGGCGGGAGTTCGGGAGTATTGCCATAACTCGTATAACGGATGCTTTTCGAAGGTTGAGGTAAACGATTTCCGAAGGTTTCTTGGTTATGTGTTGAAGGATGGATACAGCTGGATGTAGGATTTGTTAGTTTTGGGTGAGATATTATGCTTCCCCTGTATCCCCAACACCTGATTGCATAACCAGAAAGTTTCGGGAGTTTATAAGTGGGAATTCAAGTAGCTCCTAGGATATCTTTCCGACAGATGTATGATTTGAAATTGGGGTTCGACATCTAGTGGTCCGCCTATCCACGGTTGGTTTTACAGTGGTCTCGTTGTGTCTTAAAGAGTCCTTGGCTATGCCGACTCGGGGACGCTTCGTATGTCATGTGCACTGCCTTGTACATGATGGTGTTGTACGATCGAGCCCGTGTAGGCCCCACCACGAAAACTTCGGACGAAATCTCTACCATATGTTTGTTCCGGCTTATTCTGCAAGCCAATCCCTTGTTTTGCTTTGAGTTGTGGTATGCGAGTTGCTTCGAAGTCAAATGCTGATTCCATTCCTTTCCTAAACGGTGTTCTCATATTCCTATGTGGATACTAATCCTTCATGATAATCGAGAGTGTCATGTCAATCCTTTTCAACCATTGTGCTTCTCTTCTAGTGGATCCGACCATTTCAACGTCCGCAAGATCTATTATCAGTTCTTCTCAACGGTGTTTGTTTCATCCGTCTCCAAGTTGCCTTTGTTTTTCCCACCCTCCCACCCTTGTTTCTTCAAGGACTCAGATTTCTTTATCGAGTATCCATCTTATTGATGTGAAGTCTCTCCATTCTTTTTTATAAATATTCTTATCCGGTGATTCTCATGAAGATTCTAACGGAGCTTGAAGTTCATCATTATTCGTTCTTTTTCATCCCCGGCGGATTCAAATCAAGCTTTGGTGTTGATCATATCCTTTTTCCTCGTTTCAATTACCTTCTCATGCCGGTGCACCTCTTAATCATTTCCCGCTGGCTGTTCATTGTTCCGGAGTGCTAAAGATATCTCAGAAGGCTCGTGTTCTCATTCAAGATCCGTTCAACCTATTTTCGAGGGTGTTATCTCATTCAAACCATTTAATTCAACCGGTGAATTCTCCTTTTCAAGTAATCGTTCTATGGTGTTTCTTTTGAGTGGGCCCTAACCCACAGATCTTTTTCCAGGATCTTACCTGACTCTTCTTATTTTCCCGGAGCTATCCCCAAATTTTCTTTTTGAAGTTTGACGTAAGAATGATTTATCATCAGTCAAATGTCTTTCTCCAAGATTTTTCAAATTCTTTTCATAGTTGGCTCAACCTCTTCGCTTTTGATTCTTCCGGAGTATCTCAACAATACATGGTGGTGTTTCTCGTCGTAATTCTCAGATTTGGAAGGCCGAAGAAGATTTTATCTCAATCTTGCTCCATTCTCTTCAAGATTCGTGTTTCTAGTTCAAGGCCATCCTCTCATAATTGTTTTGATTGTGAGAAATCCTTTCACCTATCTGGAGTCCATCAATTCAGGTTTATTCATTCTCAGCTTTCAGTTATCATTCTCCAATCTTACCGGTGCTTCGTTCAAGTGATCTCTAATCGGCTCGTGATCTCTTCGTTCTCATGTATCTAAATCCTCTCAAGCATCTTCGTTCATTTTATAATTCTTCCCGGTGTTTCTTTATCTTCTTTTCGTTCATTTTCAATTCTTACGGTGGTTCGTTCAAGATCTCTCTTCCTTTGTTGTAATATTTATTTATTCGTTGTTTTAATCCTACCGGTGGTTCATTGAAGACCTTCCCAAGTTTATGTTATATCTATCTTAAATCCTTTCTACGAGAATAAGTAGTATGCCAATTCCATTGCTTGTCATCAATTTGAATTGTTGAAGGATAAGCATAATGTAATTCTTATTCTTGTTTCTTCCAAGTGATTCAATTTCTTATTCCGGAGGTGCATCATATCACATTCTTGGTTCAAGATGTTTTATCTTTTCTTCTCCCGGAGTTCCTAGCTCTCGCAATTACATCACCATGGAGATTCTTTTAAATCATTGCAAGGCTTCAACCTTATTCTTTTCATCCTCCATTTCGATTGATCATTTCTTTTACTACCGGAGTTCTTCATGAAGGTTCTACATGATGGTTCACCAAATATTTAATTCCTTCTCGAAGTGTTCATCAAGATTTTTTTTCAGAGGAGCTCAAGTTTTCTTCATCTTGCAATCTGGAGTGCAATTCTTTCACGCATATCTTTTGAGGTGGTGTTATGTCATTCTTGATAATTTCCCTTCGTGCTTCGTGTTTCACAAGTTATCAAGATGAGGTATTTTAAATCCACCAATCTCGTCATTGGAGTTACCTTGGGTTATATTTCACCTAAAGTCTTCTCTAAGGATTGTTGCTATTATGGTGCTTATAAATGACCCAAGTTCTTTTATCCTCCCGGTGAAATAGTTTCTCTCCTCCATATTCATATCAATTCAAAATCCATTGTTTCCGCTAGTGGCGGAATTTCACCTCATAGTTATGAGATGTTTTCCATAAGCCCACAATAAGCTTATCCTTTTCGTTCTTGGTTTTCCAACAACTCCATTCGACCCTTCTCCTAAGGACACCTTTTCAAGCTCTTTTGTAGCAGAAGTTGGCTTTTTCTTCTACATTCTTTTATCTCTATGATCTATCATCGATTTCTCTCTTCCGGAGACATTGCGATGTTGCTCTTTTCAACCCATCATTTTGTTTTGTCAAGATCATGCTTCTTTCTTTTGCTTATCCATTTAACCAGAGTGTTCTGTCCTTTTTGCTCAAGTTCTTTTTGCCTTATCAAGCCTTGTATTTCTTTTCATTCGGAGTGCTGCCCAAATTTGTTCTTCCTTATTCATCTTCCCTACAGGAGTGCTTTCAACTTTGTTCTTCTTCATTGAATTCTTTCTTTCAATGGCTTAACCTTTTCAAGGTTCTTCGGTATCACTCGTTTGTCAAAGAAGCAACTTAGTTTCACCTCACCTCTTCCTCTTCTTTTTTCCCTTCGGTGCCATTCTAGATCTCGGGACGAGATCCTCTCGTAGTGGTGGAGTGCTGTAACGCCCCGAGACCGATGTGCCAGGTGTCTTCCTGTCATTCGCCGACATTGCCATGTCATTTGCTTGTGTGTTGCATTTTATCGTGTCATCATCCGCATTGCATCATCATGTTTTCAAAACTTGCATCCGTCCGGGTTCCCCCAGTTCCGTCCGTTGTCTGTTCTGAGCCCAGACACACTTGCACGTGCCCGCGGCACGTCTGAAATATTATTTTATAAGTGGTCGGAAAATGTTCTCGGATTGGGTTGAAAGTTGGCGTGTGGTCTTATTATAGTGTAGATAGACCGCCTGTCAAGTTTCATCGCATTCGGAGTTCGTTTGATAGCCCAACCGTTAAACTATAGCGGCATTATAGCCGGTCTAATGTCGGACGTTTTCGGTCTCCGGAAACAGTCGTCAGGCCTCTCTCTCTTCTCTTCTCTCAGCCTGAGGCTTTCTGCACAGTCCACTACCTACCGCCGGGCCTAGCCTAAGCTCTCTCGTCAGGTCGCGGCCCTCCTCTCGCACGTGTCCGAAAGTTGTCCTGGACCCGACCCGGACAGTCGTCACCGTTGGATCCGGATCAACCCCAAACATCTACAAAACATCTTTGTTTTGTTAGTTGGGTCCCCTAACCTAATTATCCGGGATCGTCCGATTATGATCGGATGGACCGAATAGCCCCTAACAAAACCCACTCGCTATATATATTAGCCTAATAACCTAGACCAATCCCTAATCCCTAGGGATCCTCCTAGCCGCCGCCACCACACTGTCTCTTCTCGGTTTTCCGTGTCCGACCAACCAGCTCCTCCCCTCAATTTCATCACCAAGCCAATCGGCGGCCTCCCTGCGTAGCCGAGCCCCTGGCCCCGATCCAGTCAACAGTGGCCCAGTAGGGGAGCCCCGATGCCCTCTGCGCCTCGTCCCGAAGCTCGCCCGAGCCTCACCTAAAGGACCCATCTCCGGTTGCCACACTGCCTCGCTGACCCTGCCGCCGACGAGCTTCGTCAACACGCCGATAGGATCCCGCTACCCCGTCTCTTTCTTCCTTCTTTTTTTTCCTGTCTCTCTCTCTCTCCCGCACTGATCTCTCTCTGTCCCTCCTCTTCAAGTACCCCATCCCGTCGCCAGGAGCTCTGAAGCACCGGCCGCCGCTAGGTCCGACCGGGCCCAAGGCCTCCGTCCATTTCACCGGCGTTTCCCTTCGGATCTCGTCACCAGAGCTCCATCCCCGCTGCTGCCTTCCCGTCCGGCGCCGCTGCTGCTCTGCTTCCGACGAGCAGAGGACTGCGCCCGCTTCTGTGCCTCCCCGATGTACAGATCAAGCGAGAGGGGCTCGCCCGGTCCAGCCGCCTTCGTTGACCGCGTCCAGCTGCTCGGTCTGCCAGCGCAGCGCCTAGCCCAGCCTCCTGCGGGCCTGCTGCTTCACTGACCTGGGCCAAGGCCCACAAGGTGAGCTGCGCCCCACCCAAATCCTGTTCAGCCCAATTCCATCAATTTCATCCCAGTATATTTTTTCCCTGTTCTACGATTTTCCTATTTATTTCCAGAGACGTCAGTTTTAAAGAAAACCCCCCTAGTTTCATGCATTTAATAACTTCACAACCGTGCATCGGATCTAAATAAATTATATATGAAAGTTGCTTAGAATTTTGTCTAGTTTAATAATTTTCAACTTTCATGCATGTTTAAAATGTCTAAAATGATGTTTGTTTAAATTTTCTCCTATGTTATGCTAAAATGCTTTAATTCATAACTAATTAACCGTAGCTCCGAACTTAATAAACTTTATATGTAAATGGGGTAGAAAAATGCCTAGTTTAACATGGTGGCATCACTTTGCATGTTTAATAACTCTAAAATTGTGTTTAGGGCAGAACAGTACCATAACCAAAATATGCACATGAGGATTTACCGGAATTGTTGTCTTGTTGTTCCGGCCTCATTTAAACTTGCCTAGATAGGTAGTTTTCATTTGCTTCACCCTCTTGCCATGTTTAAAAACATTTAATATTGTTGGGTACATAAACAAGATCGAACTAAATAAGTCATGTGGTGTTTCGTCAATATGCAACTCGTTGCATATTGATCTCCACTTAATTTGTAGAATTGCTTGTGCACTTTGCCATGCCATGCTTCATTAAACTGGACATGCATCATACTTGTTGTGCATCATGCCATGTTGTTGTAGTGGTTGTTTACTATGTTGTTTGCTTCTTTCCGGGTTGCCTTTATCGTGAGCTTCGGTTCCGTTCCGAAGTTGTGAGGATCCGTTCGAATACGACCGTTTGTCTTCTTCATGGACTCATTCTTCTTCCTTGCGGGATTTCAGGCAAGATGACCATACCCTTGAAATCACTTCTATCTTTGCTTG